>NC_134479.1:28810859-28860859 GCF_964194025.1 Convolutriloba macropyga
AATTAAAGGGTAAACTTGTTTTTGTTGGGTTACAACAGATCGTAAAATGGAGAATATCACCCAGGTTGAGGTCCCAGACGGAAAGTCGATATGTCCAGACCGTCCCAGACGGAAAGTGCCTATGTCCAGACCGTCCCAGACGGAAAGTGCCTATGTCCAGACTTTCGTGCGTTCACCAGACTATTCGTGCGTTCATGATCAGACTTTCGTGCGTTCACCAGACTATTCGTGCGTTCATGTCCAGACTTTCGTGCGTTTTTCCTCGTTTCCAGACCATGAAAGTTCTGGACATGAACGCACGAAAGTTCTGGACATGAACGCACGAAAGTTCTGGACATGAACGCACGAAAGTTTGTTGATAGCACGAAAGTCTGGACATGAACGCACGAAAGTCTGGTGAACGCACGAAAGTCTGGACATAAACGCACGAAAGTCTGGTGAACGCACGAAAATCTGGTGAACGCACGAAAGTCTGGACATGAACGCACGAAAGTCTGGACATGAACGCACGAAGGTCTGGTGAACGCACGAAAGTCTGGTGAACGCACGAAAGTCTGGACATGAACGCACGAAAGTCTGGTGAACGCACGAAAGTCTGTCGAACGCACGAAAATCTGGACATGAACGCACGAAAGTCTGGACATGAACGCACGAAAGTCTGGACATGAACGCACGAAGGTCTGGTGAACGCACGAAAGTCTGGTGAACGCACGAAAGTCTGGACATGAACGCACGAAAGTTTGTTGAACGCACGAAAGTCTGGACATGAACGAACGAAAGTCTGGTGAACGCACGAAAGTCTGGACATAAACGCACGAAAGTCTGGTGAACGCACAAAAGTCTGTCAAACGCACGAAAATCTGGACAGGAACGCACGAAAGTCTGGACATGAACGCACGAAGGTCTGGTGAACGCACGAAAGTCTGGACATAGGCACTTTCCGTCTGTGACGGTCTGGACATAGGCACTTTCCGTCTGGGATGGTCTGGATATACCGACTTTCCGTCTGGGACCTCAACCTGGGCCAAAAATTGAGCAACAAAGACTGCTCAGCTGTAACGAAACTTTTTTTCTAGGAAAAAATTGAAGTTAACGCTAACTTATTTTAATCTTTTTTGATTAATCTAAATTAAGATCAAAGTATATTTTGAAACCGAGAAAACCTAAATCAGGAAAGAAATCAGGAAAAACCGAAATCACAGTATTATCTTTTGAACAAATTTGCAGCTTTTTATAAATAATCTATTTTTTTACCCCACCCCATCCTCATATTATTTGTACCTCCCAAGCGCTCGTGCCATTTTTTTACATAATGATTTACTATATAAATACACGCCCAGTAACTGCGGGGATCTTGTACTGGGGGACACACAGCGAAAATATCCCTGAATTGGGAATTTTGGCACATTTGTTATTTTGGATTTGGGTCTTATGGCGTTGGGTATTTTGATATAAAGTAAATTGTCCTGACACCTGTTCAACTAGGGAAACTCACTGGAACAAATAGTGGAATATTTCCGAAGTGCTGTTGATGGCAGCATTAGCATACAAAAGCACGTGACATCTCTACCAGACCCAGGAGTTGATATTAAAGGCAAATTTTCGACAACACTTTGTGGTACCAAGAGCAGCAGCTATTACATGACAGCTACAACTGTTTAGTCTGCTTGCAAATGACATCAAAACGGCCAAATGACATTCATCTTTGCTCACCGTGCTGGGGTCGTGTGGAACGATTTAAGATGATTATAAAATAAATCCCCGCTATATATGGAAACATTGAAAGAAATGTGCTGCTGAATGTGCTGCTTTAGCTGCACGATGAATAAACATTTTTCGCTCGAATTTCTAAAGAAAAATTGAATGAACATAAACTTTTAATGAACAAACTAGAGGTTTTCTGAAAAAAATCATTAAGCAGAAAGCTCTTCAGGCTTCATAAGCCAATTTTTTTAAGCGTCTTTCTGAAAATTGGTAAACTATTTCAGTAAAGGTACTGATCATTGAAAAGCACTGAACATTTTTCAGAGTTCGTTGGAAAGAACATGAAAATTTGCTGTTATTGAGAAATGACTTTGCGTTTAGTAATTTAAATCCAAAGTTTTGTGTTCCGGTAAGAAAAATTTTGTGTCTTTAATAAAGTTGTCTTATCTGATGGATTCTAGGAGCAACTTGAATAATTTTATAACAATGCTGCTCTTGCGCTTGACAGACTTTGTTTTTTTCACGAACATGTGGCAGAGAATCAAAATTCGGTTATCTGCTACACATATACACACGTACTGTAGACGATTAGCACTGGTTCACGGTTCAACAGTTTGCGTAATTTACAGGATTTTCCACAAAATGGATTCAATTTCATCTCAACATTTTTAAAGTAATCATAAGAATTTAGATTGCTGTCTATAATTAAACATAAAAGAATTTACGTTTTGAATGTATTGCTGCTCATTATGATCTTAAATACAATCAACTGGAATTTAAATTAATTTTATTTTCGCGTCTTTCAAAATTTATTTTATGGCAAGCCAATCATCTCTCTCCTTTTCAAGACAGTATCATCAGCGTAGATGACTATTTCTATTTCTGAGTTGCTCTTTTTCATGACATTAGATTAATAAATGGATAAAAAATGCGTGCCATATTGAGCCTTGTGGAATTCTAAGTTCAACTTTTGCCAGACAAAGTGATTTCTTTCTTTTTTGTTTTAGCAAACTTCCTACGGTCACTGAAGTATGATTCAATAATGTTGAACCCTTAATACAATAACTCTCACGTTTCTGCAGTAAAATTTAGCGGTCAACAGTATTAAATGCCTTATTCAGGTCTAGAAAATTTTCAGAATTGGTTTTAGATTGCAATGTTATGAATTCAACTAAAGGCGCTAAAAGTGTCATCAGAGCCTCTGTGCTACCAGAAACCAGATTGCTTATTGTTTAAACATCAATGTGAAACAATCAAAATAGCAAGTTAAAAGTGTTAAACAGAATCTTTTCTATTATCGTTCCAATTGTAGACATCGGCGAAATTGAGCGGAAATTGCTTGGATCTGTTAAATTGCCATCTTTATGTAGGAAAATAATTTTGGCAACCTTATTTCAATTGTGGGATAATTTTCAATCTGAAGCTATCATCAAAGCCGTGCGATGAAAACGTACGGCTCTTTTCTGTTATTGCCCCCCCCCCCCCCCCCCAGCCAGTCTATTTGCACCCCCCAAATATGTTCTTTTTGATCCTTAGAGATCCGTTATTTTAGGTATCTTTTCTGTCAGCGCCCCCCAGCCTCATATAGCCGTTAAATTTGAACCCCCCAAAATCTAAGTTTTCGCGAATTGTAAGAGCGATATTTGCATTTCATTGAAACAAGAGTGTCTAGGTAGATTAAAGGCACTGTTAGAATAGTTTCCTTAAGAAGTTTTAAAAAATCAAGCCCTTATTGTAGCCGATAACACCAAAAATGATCTAATATAGAAATTTTTATTGATGCTTACGTTATATGCAACAAATTTTGGTTGAATACGTAATACTTTCAAACCATAGCTGTGCTAGCTTTCAGTAAATGCATATTGCTCATATATGTTCACGTATAAGATTTACTTAGCTTTAACAATATGCTTACACATTTATTAATGGGGGGTGCCTATCTAAGTAGGGGGGGGGGGGCGCTAGCAGAAAAGATCCTATTTTAGTCATAATAAATTGCCGGTACCGGTGGACGAATGGATTAATTTTTGTTTCCAGTTGTCAAAAAATCAGTGCCATAAAACTATTCCTGTGAAAAAAAAGCGCAAAAATATTAAAAATACGCATTATTCTTTGTCTACTTACATTATAAGCAAATTTGAATTACCGTATGCGTCTCATTTTCAAAACTTCGCTGCATAATTAATTTGTAAATGCCGTTTGTATATAATTGTATAAGTAAAGTGTATGAAATGCAACCAATATGCTATAACATGTACAAGTGGCTTTGCAAATGGACGTGGGGGGGGCAAAAACAGGAATGAGCCAAACTTACTTATAGGAAAGCAGCGGTTCTTTAAAAATAATACGTGATTGGTATCCGTATAATAGTCGTTTTACTTAGAGCTCAGGCACATAATAGTGATAAATTTAATTACCCTTTCGATAGTTTGATTCAGCAACAATGATTGTTTCCGGGGGCGGTAATTTGTTCAACGATTTAACAGATTTTGCTATGGATGGAAAAAATTGAAAAAATTGGCGTAAAAAAACTGAGGAGATTTTTTGGTTTAGTTTGTTTAACACTCTTACTGGTTTTAAAGAATGCTGTTAGGCCTCGATGTTTTTTTTTCAATTCGACTCTGGTTGTGAGCTTTCAGTTTGTTTCGGAATTGTATCCTCTATTCTGCTGTTTGTTGCAGTGGTTTCGATCTCAATCTGTAGTCTCTGTCTTTGTTGTGGTAAGTGTGTAATATAATTTGATCATTTTTAACTTGATCGTCGACCCCAAAAGAAAAGCTGACTTTTTCTCACTCTTTTGATGATATTTGTTTCTAAGATTAATACTGATTTGTTGAAGTGAACTTAATTATTCCCTTTTTTAATTTCGATAACTTGTGACCAAGAACAAATTTTACCTTTTTCGAAAATTTTCAGGCTGATTTTCATTTTTTTCCTAAAAGATATCATTTTGAATAAAGATAATGAATTCAAAGAAATTTTTTCTTCTTCTTTATTTCAGTGATATGGTGTTTACTGAGGGTTCTGCCCCAATGATTGTGGAATTTTTATCTTGTAAGATCTGACAAAATTCTGACAAAACCATCTTGCTAATAGCCTGTAAGGGGATGCATCTTCTTATCAGATCTGATGAACCATGAACCAATTGACGCCAAAATGAATGACATGATGGTCTGAGAGACTTGTTTTGGAAACAACCCGAAACAAATAATTGGATCCCAGAAACGTGAAGCCCTGTGTTCACTCATACAGAGGAGCTACCCCGAAAGTCCTTTTCAAAGTTCTCCTGCAGAAAATTTTACCAAATGCCCTTGTTGTGATTGCAGCTTTTAAAGATCTTAAAACTTACCACAACAATTTCAATGATGATTGGCAGTTTTTGATGGATTTGTTGTATATGAAATTTAATACGTCAAACCTTATTGTGTGTAGTACTAATTTGTTTTGCAATCAACCTTATATAATGAAAAAGCTGGTTATTCTCAGTTCTGCTTTAAAATCTGTTTTGTTTACATTCTTCCCTCACTACTGTTAATTTGAATTTCCATCCTTTTTATTACTTCATACTCTTTTCTAATGATGGTATTCATTTCTCATTTTATTGTGATCATTCTTTCGCACGTTAACTTTCTCAATCAAGACTTTTGTTCCTTAATAAATCTCACTGCTTCACCTTTTGCAGTGACCTTAAATTATGATTTCGATTCTGCATACGACCATTTCAAATTTCAGACCCTTGCAGACGCCTCTACGTACTCTCCAGCAGCTGGACGTATGCGTTTGACCAACCTTTTGGTTCCCTTGTCAGCGCTGTCAACCTCAGCATCACTGAATTAGCACTGAAGCAGAACAGCCCCAGATACAGTGTTATTCGCTCTTCGGGGTCTCATAGAAAAATCTGAACAAATAAGCCATGACTGCAACTTACACAGTCCCTAAAAACGACCAGAACCTATCTAAATATAAATGCAGACTTTCTTCCTATGTATGGAAAAACATATTAAACAATTTTGTATAGAAGTTTGATATTGGAGGGCAAATTTTTGTTTTGCTCAAAAAAAAACAAAATCAGATAAAAATTTGTTGATCATTTTGAAAAATTTCTAAACATTTTGTTGAAAATGCGCATTTTGCTGGCTTTCATTAGGGTTGAAGAATATTTTTTGTTCTTAATTTTTTTGTGCGTCAATACTGTAAATGGGGGGCATTTGATCAAACCCAGTCGGCTTCAACAGAGGTCTGTTGATACAAAAATGAAAACATACATTTTAGAATGCATAGCAATAATGAAGGAGTACGTTTTTTAACAATAATAGAAGTACAACTTAGAACCGAACCAACCAAAAGTACACTTTTAGGCCTGACTGACCTGTTTTCAAGTGCCTATATTGACGAAAAAGTTATTTTTAAGGTGGCAAACAGGAAAACAAAAATTTTTTGTTAAAAAATCAAATTCTGGAGTTAGTTAGACGATAATCATTCTAATTAAATGATCAATTTCCAAAGTGTAATTATCTGACATTTAAAGCGCCAGCCTACGTGACCCGTTCTCATTGGGACTTTTCACGTTGTCTAACATCTGATTTTCGACATCTAAAACTAAGTTTAGAAGTTTTTATTAATCTATTATCCAAAGAATTTTTCATAATTAATCAATTGCTGGTTCCAATTGTTTGAGGTCAACTATTGAAATATTTTTTCTTCTACAGGTGAGAAAACTTGACAATGTCCCAATTTTTACATTTTTTTTACCAAATTCAGAACTAATTGTTTGAAAAATTACATATGCCAGCAGTTCTTTATCAAAGTAAAGTAGCGTTTACGTTCCTGTCCCAATAAGTTCTGCATTCTTGTTTCCATAATTTTATTTTAGTTAAGCGTTTTGTTAGTTTTCAACTATTTTCAGTACAATTTAAGCTATTGATAAAAATCTACGTATTGTATATTCGGCTTAAAACTAATTCCACAGATTTTTTCTAGGCGTTTTTTCATTGTGGAATACATGTTGTCCAAAACTTAAAACACAATAAAAAAAAAATTCGAATCATTTGAAATCTTCACATTTTGAATAGTTTGAATTTCAAAAAATATTTCTTTCTCAAAGCAAAATTGACTTCGACGACCGAAAAGTGAGTTTTTGTTGTCTTTGCGTTCAGACATAACTTTTTCTCTCTTACCCAATCAGTACTTGGTTCCAGCAATAATTGGTGATTTTTGTACAAATCATTGTTCCTGCTTTAAATTAAAATTGTTGTGTCATTAACATAGAGAAAAGGTCTGTTTCCTTATGCCGTGAGTTGATATCGTTAATATAGATAAGAATTGTATGTTTTTCAGGAATAGATCTTCAGGTACACCTGATTCTACTAATTGACACAATGACTTTTTGGCACCGACCTGATGTCTGGTTTTCGGTTTTTGAGATAATCTTCAATAAATCTCTACGTTTCCCTAAGGAAGCTATAACAATAATATTGTTGCAACAAAATTTTATAATCAACAGTGTCAATGGCTTCCCTTAAGTGAAGGAACGTGCGATAAAGCGTATTAATTCTGTCTGAAGAAGTTTGACGAGTTCTTTCACTCATAGTGGCAATCGCTCCAACTGTGCTGCATTTGTTCCTAAAGCGGATTGATTTTTGCTCAGTATCTGAATAAAAAAGAAAAAGTACTATTCTTTTACATTCAAGCCTCTCAAATTTTTTGATTGCTTCTAATAGCCATATAGTTATGAATTGTCATATAGTTGTCATATAAATTGTCATATAAATTGTCATATAAATGTACAGTGCAAGTTTTTCAACCACCTTTTGCATTAGGACCCTTTTTGCAATCCTTAAAACGTCAGTGAAACAATCCTTAATAAAGCAAGTGGATGAAAAGAACTACCGACTGGTACCATTTAAAAATCAGTCAACATTGCGTCCGTTTAACCAGAATTGCCGTCCATTTAGCCACCAAAAATTCCTTATATGCATTTGGCAGCAAAAAAAACTTGTTGTCAGATACGACTTTACAAAAACGCTGGTGCTAGACCAAATCAAGTTGAAACATGCCGTAAATTTGAAAAACCAATCATTAAGGGCATAATATTGAGAGCATTGAAATGATTGACGGTTTATGGAGGGCAATATTCCCCTCCGTCTACGCTAAAAATGTTGAATTGATTATGTTGTAGTTGAAAATGAAGCAGTACTCCTAATAGACATCAATTGCCACAAACGGAATTAATTCTTGAAAAAAAATTGTCCCGCTTTAATTTGATGCGATAGAAGCTCATACACAACCCTATCCAGCCTATTTTTAGCCGGCACCTATGTACATTTATTGATTTTGGATTGATTTTTGTGTTGATTTTGTTTATGGTTGCCTGGTTTTGAGATCAGAGCTTATCTGTGAAGATTTGCGTGAAACTAGCAACTACTTTGCAGAAGTTTTCCAATCTGCTTCCGAATTTTGGAACAATTGAAAAAAAACATCTCGGCAAAACGCTTAATGTTTCACGAGAGAAGTTCATCAAAAGTTTGCTTTTTCTGCTCGGAAAACTTTCTTGGTCGCAATTGTATTCCTACTGCCATTGTTTTTGCCACCCACCGGACACAGTGTACAGACGCCACTCGTTTTGAATACCCACCGTGGAGTGGACTCAATATCAGAGACCTGACGGAATACGACACTGACTACGATGAAGCTGTCGAGAAATAAATGTCCAACGAATATTCAACTGATACGTGATATGATTACGCAAAACGAACACAACCCGGATGAGGGTTTGAAAAAAGACGTTCTATGCGCATTTACCGAAGACAAACGTCACGTTGTGGGTTTCACATCAAAAAAAGTATTAAACTGGTTCACTCTTTTGCGCGCTTAAAACTGTTGACTTCTACCGTCAAAAATGGAAACTCAAATTACACCTTTCTACCTTAGTTGTGCGCAAACCTTCACTGCAACCACTGCTCCCCCTTTTGAGGCACAACAAAATTTGAGAGAAGGTCGTTAAATAAAGCATGAATTATGCTATAAAATCGAAGCCGAGTCATCTCTGCAACAGCTAGAAGGCAAGTTTTTACTACAAAATTACTAGCATTGATGACAACGGTTGTTTTTACATCTAAGCTACGAGTCTGATGGTGTGCACTCTAAGTTGAAGTTTCCTGGACGCAAATGTTTTCAATCCGTTGACCATGCAATGTTCAATAGAGGCCAAAAGAGCCAAGAGTGCAGTTGAAAACAAATATCATCATACGAAAAACTCTAAAACATCAACAATGAAAGCTTAAAATTGATTGGAGTATTGGTTTCCGCTCGTCCTGCACAGAACGCGCAGTGTTCTCTTTTTCTGACACACGCACTATAAAGCAACAAACAAAAGTTTCTGTAAGAAAAGATGATAAAAATTTGGATGCAACTACATCGATAAATTTTATTTGAAACCTAAGGTTCGTAGATAAGTTTTGCCTTCCTACTTGGCAAAATATCAGTCTCAGAGGCTGCCGTGATGCCAAACGTTTAACTGAGGCTAAATCCAAGCACAAAATTTCTTGAAACAAAACCTAGTAGATAAAAAGATTACCTAAATTAAATTAACAATTAAAGAGAGACAGAAATATTGTTGAGTGCTATTATTTGCCTAACTTGAGAACTCTTCTCAGGGATCCTCTCAACATAAGATACAATCAATGCAAAAACTATACTTGGGCTACTTCATGAAACACTCCCACAACCTTTTCAGTCTAATCCAAACGATTTTTTGAACCACAAATATTCAATTCTAACCATACCACCATCTCTACATCAGAAAACATCAGCGCATCCGCAAAAAAACACAAAAGTTGCAGCGCAAAAACACGTTATCCATTGACCGTCAAGTTTAGACGCAAACAATTGGAGACGAAACGTGACTTCTTTCAAAAAGTGTTAAGCCAAAGAGATTTAAGCCATTATACCTGAACTACTTCAAGAAACACCCCCACACTTTCCTCAAATCAATCCAAACTATTTTGTTGAACACCAAGCAATCAATTCCAATCCATGCCACCCCTCTGCATTTGAAAACATCTGAAAAACGCAAACAAAAGCTGCAATGAAAGCATAGGGCAGCCACGGTTCGTCAAGAAAAGACGCAAGCAAATGGACACGAAATCTGACTTGCTTCAAATGGAGTTAAGCCAATATTGCCGAAAAAATGTTCCAATTCGCTATCAACTTAGCCAATAAAACACTCCTTATAATTAAGCGGTATAATGCAACGCTTGTCGCTTTTTGCCAGACAACAAAAACCCTGACGTTGGACCAATTGACGTTTGAGAAAACTGGCACTGCACTTTTGGTACTTGTATAATAAAGATCATGAAACTTGATTTGTGAGGACAACTCTCACTAGGCCAAAAACGGGGAGCTGAAATTGATATAAAGTCAAAACTGTTTTTTGACGGCCACCTGTCTGCAGTCCCAAGAAAGTACCATCCAGGGGATTCTATCGCCACGCAAACGTTTTTGAAGCTATACTGCCATCGATTGACAGCATGCGAAACTCCAATGCATCGCACTCGGAAAATGGGTGTGCGAAAGACAGATTGTAAAACCTGCTATCGATGTAAAACTCGCGGATTTATCGGATCTTGTCAAGCATTTTGGATACCTAGTAAATGCTCCAAAATGTCAATTGTCTCTTGCTTGAACAGCTAACGCTCGAAGCAGGTTCTAAATAAAAAATATTCACAAATTTTGACTCCTAATTCAAAACGTTTTTGACTCGCCCATCGCTGATGACTCTTGACGCAATGCTGTTGAGACTCTTGGAATTAAGAGTCTCAAAATTTTATTTTCATACAGGATAGTATTACGCAATACGATAGCAGTGATCGACTTCATAGGATGGAAGCTCGCAAAAAAGCAAGATCTCTGCGCGTAACCTGAATACAATTTTCACATTGTCGACTTGGCATCAAAAGAAGAGAATCGCTCAACTTACATCAAAGTGAACAGCTTGTTGTGGTCCAGGTTCAGCACAACTATCTTCAACTTTTAATTTTTAATATGTCGGACGACAAGCTAAGGAAGCATGCATGTTGAGCAATGATTCGACTGGATATGGGAGAAATTAGATAATTTTTTCCCAAGAGTAACCTCGCATCGATTGGAGCTCCAACGATGGATCACTGGACCCACGTCACACCTCATCAAGAAATTAGAAACAGTGAAGCGCAAAGAAATCATAGGGCGTCCGAAGCAGACCTCCCTCAATTTGAGACTAAAGTCTTTAAGGGAGAAACTTTCAGTCGGATTCAAAAGAGTCTAAAATGTTTTCGCAAAGCCCCATCCGTCTTCCCGACGGTGAGAATTGGCTCGAAAGCTTCAAAAAATAACAACGAGAACTACGAACTTTTCAATGACTACTTCATCAGAGTTTTTGGAAAAAGCCAAATTGGACCTCGTCATCTCTCGCGCCGGAATACTTGAACCGATTAAGTGTAGATCAAAGTCAACTTAACAACATTTTGAAACATTTAGACGTAAACAAATCCATAGGGCACGACAATATTGGAAAACTTATATCTAAATCATGCCATGAAACGGTCAGAAAATCGCTCACCCTAGTTTTCCAAAAATGACAGAACAAAGGTACCTTCCCTGACACCTGGAAGATCTGCCAATTAGCGCCGAATTTCAAAAAGAGTAACAAAGTAGACGTAAGATGCTACAGACCTATAAGCATACTTTGTTGTTGTTCGAAAGTGCTGAAAAAAGCTATCTTTGACGCCATCTTTCACACCAAAATACACTACACGAAAATCAATTCAGATTCCAACAAAGAAGGCCAGCGAGTGTCCAACTTCTGCTGCTTCTCGACAAGATCTACGACAACTATGACAAGCTAGACAGAGACCAACTGGCAGTTTTATATCTCGATTTTGCCAAAGTTTACGACACTGTTCCCACAATATCTTGATACAGAAAATTAGAATTTTTGTTTTTGTAGGAAAACTTCTCTACAATCCAATCATTTGACAAACAGAAAGCAATATTTTTGCATTGAAGATAGCAGGTCGTCCCTGAAACCAGAAATAACTGGTGTGCCAAAGTGATCCATCCTGGGCCCGCTATTGTTCTTGCTTTTCTTCAATGATCTTCCTAAATCACTAGAAGGGATCAGCAGCTATGGCTACGCAGATGATTTCAAGACCATTGTACTTAAGCAGGATAAGCGGGACAACGTAGCATACAAGATCGAAAAAAGGTTAACCTCGAACAAAATGTGGCCAAACATCAAGAAAGCAACACTTCTCAGTCTGAGAGGCAACCTTCAAGCCACCCTTATGAATAAAACCCTCGACTTAGTCATGAGTGAATGCGACTTAGAGTGATAGTGAACAGTAACCTCTCTTGGTACAAAAACTGCACCCTCCGGGCAAGCAAAGCGATGAATGCCTTAATTCAGATCCAGCGAAGTCTCTCGCAGAATTGCTCAACCTACACAAAACGAAACGCCTACACCGGCTACACAGTGCCCATCGTAATCTATGCTTCTCAGACATGGATGACAACAAAGTAAACTCTGAGCAACTAGAGAGATTCCAAAAGCTGGCCACTCAGTGGATTCTCGGGCCTGACACATGCTACTACGAGAGATTAATACATCTGAGACTCCTACCGCTCGGTCTCTATTTTGAAATTCACGATTCGTTAATGCTGCTGGCTATGCTCCAGAACGAATACGATATCGAGATCGGGAAAGCTCTACAAAGTGCCCATTACGTCACAAGACAGTTCCAAAGAGATGAGCTACCAATAGCCAAAACCAGGCTGCAAAAGAGCGATTACAACTTTTTCGTTCGAACTGAGAGACTCTACAACTGCCTTATCAACGCCTGTCCTATCTTTTACGAATAACCCAACAAACGGACTAACTGACATTTATGTGAATTTCTTCAAAAGGAAGTAAAACGAGACAAACAAATGCATATGGACATTATTATGCAGATGTTGAAACTGCAACATCTTAGGAAACCTACGTTAAACTTAAAACTCGGACTGCAAAATGGGAAAACCACCTAGGGAACTTGCCCTGAATACTATTCTACTACAAATATCACGAGGCCTTCAAAAATTTAAAAGGTCAATAACTTTTGGAAATTGAATAAGCAGTTTTGTTTCGCTCGTACTTTCCTTGGTGGTTGGGGCAGAGCTTTCTGCAACACGCACTATATAGCAACTAGCAACCGAAATCACTGAAAGGAGAGACGACATCTAATCGGACATTAACATACATTCGGACGAAGATAAGTTTCGCACTGCTACGGAATTACTTGTCTCAGAGGCTGCCGTGGTACTAAACGTGGAACTGAGGTTGATAATAGGTAGTGTTGTGCGGGAGGGAAAGCTAGACTCCTAAGAAGTTTAGAATTAATTCAACCATTGCACGTGGCTACTAGAGCCGAGCATATTGATTTAAGTTAAATAATAAGTAACTAATTAAATGTAAGGTAAATTTGTTTTTGCGGTAAATTTAAATATGCTGCCGTGATGTTTCAAGGTGGGTTCACCCCCTCCCACCACCACCACTTCACGCCTCCCCCGGGCATATCGCTTAACCTATAACCGAGCTGGCTCGACTTTTTAATTGCTCTTGAACGAAATTCAAAGCAATTATTGTAAACGTGTGTCTTTTCT
This sequence comes from Convolutriloba macropyga, assembly GCF_964194025.1. Taxonomy (NCBI): domain Eukaryota; kingdom Metazoa; phylum Xenacoelomorpha; order Acoela; family Convolutidae; genus Convolutriloba; species Convolutriloba macropyga. Next base: position 28,824,240 of record NC_134479.1, read on the forward strand.
TTGCAAAATTTTTGGGATCTATTCTGTTTCGGCCCCTCAGTCTATAAACTTCTGAACATAAACTTTTTATGACCCCCAGGCGCAAGTGCTATTTTTTTTACATAGTAACGTGCTACATAACGTATAATTTGTAACTGGCGGTCATAAAAACACTGGGGGAGGGCCGAAGCAGAATAGATCCAATTTTTGCTTGAAGAAAAATTAATACTAAAAGTCAAATGAAAAGTGCGCCGAAACTGGTGCGATTTTTTACTGTAAATCTTAATAGTGGTATATGTTAACCTCTGGTTATTTGAAGCCCACTATTGAACTTTTTAGTCCCATTTAGGCTCCCCATCCCTCCCTCCCCCCCCCCCCCCGCGACTGAAGCAGGCTGCAATTGATTAGAGCTCCCACTATTCGTTCGAGAGCAATTCTTCAGACGTTTAGTCGGTTATGTTTAATGTTAGCTGTCCATTTAATTGACTTATTTTGAACTATTTAAAATGGAATTGAGGGTTAATTCCAAAATGTTGATCTTGTGTCATTTTTTTCGCTGGTTTTCTTTCTCTTCCCTGAATTAAAGGTTCCAAAATATGTCCAAAAGAAAAGTGTGATTTCCCTACTGCAGAGCAATGCCGATTGTACCAGCAGATGAGTCGCTTTTAATCTATGCTAAATCGGTTTTAAAACCTACGACAATTCATCGGACCACTCATTTGGGCCAGGTTTTTGAAGAGAAAGTGGGAGCAGCCGGCATTGAAACCATAGGAAACGTCTCAACTTCTTCGGCTGATGATTTCTTCGTCGTCAATGACCGGTGTGACGAAAGTTGTGGTAAGCTCAAACCATATCTGTTCGTCGGCTCTGAAGATCTCTCCAGAAATTTAGAAAAGATGAAAGAAATTGGATTTACGCATATTGTTAACTTGGCCACATATTGCCCCAACTCCTTTCCAGATAATTTTACGTATTTGAATGTGGAAATATTTGACATGCCCGAGAAAGATATCAAACAGCATTTTCAAAAAATCATCGATTTCGTAGAAGTGTGTAGAAATTCCGGTGGTTGTGTTTATGTTCATTGCAATGCCGGGATTTCACGTGCACCAACGTGTTGTATTGCTTATCTGATGTGGAAAGATAAAGTCACCAAAAGTGTCGCTTTTGAATATATGCGTTCTAAGAGATGGGTGCTACCAAACCCAGGATTTATGGAACAACTAGATCAGTTCGAGAAAGAGTTGAACCAAGTTGGAAGTACAGCTGCTGTGGATCCAGAAAGCTAGGGTTTTTCTGCTTTTTATCAATTTTGTGCTTTATAGCTGCCAGTGTAGATTAAGAATTAACTTTTTAAATATGCGTTTATTTAGAGGTTTCTTTTCCTAGATCAAAAAATACCGACCGTATTGTCTCGCAGTTCATATTGAGGGTTCATGCTGGTCAGTGAACATTTTGATATATTTGTACTCAAGAGCTTCCTGGTTATTATATATTTCTTGTTTTATTTTGACAAATTATATATATTGAATATTATCAAAAAAAAATATGCACGAAAGCAGTGAAGCCCATTGCATCATTCCAAGTAAATAAAGCACGTCATGCAGTTCGGGAAAATAGGTGACTGGATGTTTATATGTCTTTTTGCTGCCCATTATCCTTTTCGTGGCCCTTTTTGTACAGGTTCAAGTGCTTTCTGCTGGGTTCTATATGGAGACCAAGCTTGGGAACCATACACCAGAGTTGGAACAACGTAGCCAACATATGCGTTCAGGTGCGTTTTGAGCATGCATGATTTTGAGAGGTTTCTCTTTATCTAATGAAGCGATGATATGGCTTTTGCAGATTACATTTGAAGTTTAACAGGCTACATTTTCGAACATTGAAAACCATTTGGTTTTCTTCATACTAAAGTTCAATAGCAGTCGCACAGTCATCAAGTTCAAGAGCTTGCTTTAATCTTAAAATCATCCACATAGCCGAAACTACTGCACTCCTTTAGTCTTTCTGGAAGATTGTTCATAAACACCAAGAACATCAGGTGACCTAGAGTGGATCCTTGTTGATTTCCGCTTGTGACATTGCTGACTTCAGATTTCAGACCAGATATAGGGGCAAACTGTTTTCTGTTCAAGGCATAAGACAAAATCAACTTAAGTAAGCTTCCTCCTAAACCTGAGTATTGCAGTTTCTTGGGCAGTTGGTTGTGTGGTACCTTGTCGAACGTATTGGCAAAGTCTATGTACAGTTATTAATGTAGTGTTGCAAATCTAGCTTTGCGAAAACCAAACTGGTTCGGATGCATCTGGTTTTCTGGATAGCTGTAGAGTGACTCGAAAATTACTTTTCGAACACTTTAGAGTCATTACAGAGCAGGCTGATTGGTCTGTAATTCTCAATATCCATTCGGTCACCATCCTTATATAAGGGGGTGACGTTTGCTATTTTCCAGTGATCGGGGTAAAGTCTTTTGTTTGACACATTGTTGAAACAGTAATTTCAAATACTTTGCAAGGGATCCACGGCAGTTTTTGAGCATAGCGTTACCAATTCCATCAGGGCCGACTGCCTTGCTTTCCTCAAGCTTAACAGCCTCAAGGCAACATCCTTTTCTGTTATCTTCAGAAAGTTCAGCTTATTTTTTGAAATTTTGTTGCAATTGATTGTTGCTCACTCTTTCATTAAAAACCCTCGTGAAGGCGTTGAATGGGTTCGCGTTGTCTCTCTCACCAGTCTGTAAAACAGCTTTGTATCACATGCTCACAGGTATTAAGGACTTGCTCCTTATGCTTGCCAAGTACAGCTGTATTATACTTAAACGTCTGAAATATGGTCTTTTTTATTATTCAGGCAGAAGCTGAAAGTCACCTCATAGTCGTCAATAGCTTTCATCACATATTGCTGAGCGTCAGTGAGAAGCACACGCAGCTGCTTCCTTTCCTCGTTGATTCGTAAATTTGCACTGAGATTCAGAGAGCCGTTTTCCGACAGGATTTCCAATACTTAGTTTTCGTAGGGTCGTCACGGACGAAATGTTTCCCCAGTTGATCTGAGGTAGGCTGAAGTCACCGGTGATGATAATGAAGTTGATTTCATGAGATACTTTCAGGACAACCAATCCTCCGACATTGAGGTTGATTTGCAGCCGTTCGTGTTAGATGTTGCTTTTAATTGCTATCAACACTCCTCTGTGACTAGTCTTGCCTTTTACTGCGCTTTCTTGGTCTTTTCTGTATATCAAAACCTGCAAGGAATAAGGTCTTATCAGGAACATCGGGTGTTAGTCATGTTTCGGTAAGGCATATAACATCGTGGCTATCCGCTTGTACGCAATTTGAAAATTTCAGAGGACTTTCGAGTTCGAGGATGCTTCGCACATTGAAAGTTAGCATTTTCATTGCGTCCGGTCGATAGTTCAGCTTCGACGCTAGTCACAAGCCTTGAATGTATTCAGCGCTTGTTTCTTGCCCTTTACTTTCACTGCTTGCTGTTGTTGCAGTATAAGCATCACCCCCTTTTTTAGCAATGTGTTCGTCTTTTGGTTGTTTTCATTGCCCATCTTTTAGTTGCATGTCCAGGTTTCTTATACGAAGGTCTCCAGGTGAGACATCTGCATTAAGTAAACGACCACGCAATTTTAGTGTTTCGCGCTCTTCTTGAGTCAGTTTCATTCAGCATCGGGCTGGTGAGGATTGAATTCTTTCGGCACTGGGCTGATGAAACAACTAGACGACATCTTGAAACTAAATGAGCGACAGATTTTCTAAGTATATCAATTTATTTCAATCTCATAATTAAAAATTTTGAAAATAAGTTATTAAAGAGTATAAATATAACACACTACCACATCGAGTTAACTATTCGAGCTACACCCACTTGATAGATTTCTCTGAGTGGAGTTGGACCCTGGAATTGGACGTTACATAGGTGAAGCCAAGCTGAGGAACTAAATGCCGTAATTTAAATTAATTTTGCACTGAGCGTTTTTGTTTTAAGAACGCTTTCATAAAAGTAATCTTAAAGTATTTGCATTGAGATTGGGAAGTTTTAGAAATTTTCCTGTCCACAGGATATTGAGACTGTTTGATCTAGTTTAAAAATAAAAGAGATCATTTTCTTCAATTTCTTCTCATTGAGTGCACATTATCTCAAAAGTTGATTTTTGTATTTGCTCGAACGAAGTTTGAAGCAATTATTGCAAACTTGTCTTTTTTTTGCAAAATTTTTGTTTGACCATTTTAAAGCTTTTTTCTAATGTAACATTTTTTTGACTCGTGACTTTTTCATGCTTCTCTTCAATTTTCAGTGATCTGAATTGCTCACACTCTGGATTAAAGTTTTGCTAAAGTAAAAGCTATTGTAGCAGGGAAATTAGGGGTGTTATAGCCGAGTGATAAATTGTTCTGTCTAGGACTCCGGGCTGTATAGAATCCCACCATGGGAGTATGTTTTTGCACCCACTAAGAAAAAAACTATCTAAGCTACAGGCCCTGAATTAAATATCCCCGCCTGTCGTTAGAGCGCATTTTGTCTGCCGTCAGTCGAATAATATTTGCCTTTCGTTTAAAAGTTAGCTGCTACCTTACCTTTGCTTTTCAGTACATAAGCGTCTGAATTGTTTTCAGACATGCTGTACCAAGACATGCTGTTTTCAGACATTCTGCAATCAACCTGTACCAAGCCATAGCTGTTGCGGAGAGAAAAGAAAATGATCTAATACAAAATTTCTTCCAAAACGGAACGAGTTGTTGAAAACATTTTTGATTTTGGAAGAAATCAAATTATTCGATAATCTAGCAAATTTGCGCTCCGTGCAGTCATGGAAACAGAATGTTTAGCTAACATTCAGACATATCAAATATTAGCTCTTTAAAAATCACAAAAGTCCATTAATTATTATCCGTTTTATCGACCTTATCGAGGTAAATACGCTCTGAAAAGATTTAAGAACTGCATTTTTTGTTCGTTTGTCTGCTGTGAAATAAAACTAATAAAAAAACTTTCTGTTAACTGTTTTTTGGGAAGCATCGTTTGGCATTTTCGGTAACAAAGATATTAAAGCTCATGCTGCTCGTGATTTTTTACTAGGTGCTAGTTTTCAGCTAACTCACTTAACCTGTTAATTGTTTTCTTTTTATAAAAAATTTTTCTGCGCTTGTTTTCATTGTCCGTTATTTAGTATGTTTTGCCGTTGGACTTGATTTATGACACATTTTTGGCTGAATGGCTATACTTACGCGCCTGATATTGCTAGTAATTTAATTGGCGAGGGTTGTTTCAAAGCTTTCAGCCATCTTCATTTTAGTTTTATTTACTGTCGTACAAACTTTGAAGCAAATATTGTGGTCGTATGTGCCTTTTTAACGCAAAATTGTCGTTTGGCTGGTTTGACTCTTCAATTCACTTCTGTGTTGCTTTCGCATTTATACTTTTAAGCAGCTGAACTCAATTGGCGCAGTTGACTTCCAGTCAAGTAAAAAGTGCGCTGAAATTGGTTTTATTGTTTCATTTTAATTCACACTGGTAGTTCATATTATATGTTGTTGTTGTGGCTATGGTACGGAGCTGCATTTTGCAAGTAATTTTGTGTGCCATACCGGCGCTTTTTGACTTGTACCCTCGTTGCATTTGTATCATATTAAAAATAGATACATAAGTACTAGTGTGACTGCCTATCAGCAACTTGCTTGTGGTGCGATGACCTTTTTGAATCTATGCCATAGTGAATGCCATGTAGTCCCCGGGTTAGGGGGCCAGGTTCAAATCTAAGTACTACAGTTTAAGAAATGGCGAATTAATTAGTATGTGATTGGCCGAAACTTTCAAGAGACATAATTTTTCATACTGCAAAGGGTGGTTCTGTTTGCACCCATTCCTTTTTAATCCCACCACTTCCTGTTGTGTGTGTAGCTGTCGCACAGAGCTGCGACTGTCAGGTAATTTTGGCGGGATGCCGGCGCTTACTGCAGTTTTTAACTAGTACCTTTGTTGCATTTGTATCATGAAAACATGTATTAATAGTAGTGTGACTGCCTATCCACAACTTGCTTGTGGTGCGATTACCTTTCTGCTTGTACAACATGGGGAATCACATGCGGTTAAGCGTCTAAGAATGGCATCGTCAACAGCGATGGAAAGGGGGCAATGAAGGCGGATTATTCTGTGAAGTGTGGTTGTATTGGACTGATTGTATTAAGTCCAGCCATTTGGCTACCGCTACTGGTCTTTCCCGCAGATCAATCACTTTCAAGTCGTAGTGATCTTACTGCAGTTGGAAATGTGGTTTACGTCATATGGTGCTACTTCACATTTTGGACAGTGGTTATTAACCTTGTCACAGATCCTACTCAAGTAGGAGTTTAGCAGGGGGCAGTATCTCGCTCTGTTGTGCTAATGGGATGCGTTCAATTCATGGCAGCGTTTGTTCTTCTGGTATCTTTGGTGGAGGTGTAACTATTGGTTGCTGTGTTTGTTCAACTGAGCATGGACCGTATGTTGGTGGATAGCTTTGAGCGCATTTCTGTATTCTTTGCGATTTGATTGCTCTTTATTGTTCGTTTTGACACGTGATCCCCAGAAGTATCATTTAGTGTCGGGTCTCATGGAACAACAACTGGTTGAAAAGGTTGCTTTATGATCAGCGCGATGGCTCTGAAATCTTTCGGCCAGGGATTGCTCTGCTAACATAAGTCATTGATGTCAAACTTTTTTACACAGCCAGTAAATTTGCGAAGAGCAATTGTTTATTGCGTTTGCAGGTGGTTCCAGTTTGTATTGCTGATTGTGGAAGCACCGTAGTTCGGGACGCTCCAACCGATAGCTTTTTAAGTCACCGAAAGTGTCTCTTTTGTGCAGCCCCAGTCGCTACCAGCAATCTTTTTTTACTAGGTTATTGCGCTTTTGTAATTTCTCTCTGGTGCTCATTACATGTTCGCCAAAATTCAGCATGCTATCGAAGCCAAGTACTTTGACTTTGGAATTTACTTGTATTGGTGAATTGTTGATAGTGAGGTGTGGGTCAAACTTGAGCTCCTTGATCCAACTTGTGAACACAGTTTTACTTGATTTCTCAGCTGATAACTTAAGTTCTCGATTGTAGCCAGTCGTGTAAAATATTTGGGTATGGAGTTATGCTCTTATAACGTCGTTCGATGCCCCGTAGATAAGTTATTGATTGCTCTCAAACGAAGTTTGTAGCAATTTTATTAGTACCGTGGTCTTTTTTATGCGATTTTTATGTTTTGCGCGACCGATTTTTCGTTTCGTCCCCACTCAGCCCCCTCCCCCTCAATCACTCACCCCTGCTCACCACTCCGATCCACACTTGGTGGTTTTGACGCCCTCTCGTCCAGCCTTCCAAACCCTACCCCCTCAACACCACTACGATACGCTCACCTCCACCCCCTGCTTGCATCTCTCCAAGCTGAGTACTAATGAAGCCAACCTCTCGTCGGTCTTTTTGAAAGCAATTCGTCAGACGTGAGTTGGTTGTTTTTACCCTGTCGCTAAATTGCTCTACGTAGTAATTGGTTCGGTTCAGGAGCAATTCGTCCGGGGCCTCCATTTCAGCCGTTAAGGATTACATATTGTTGAGCTCCTTTTTTTGTGTCGACGTATAAGTGTGCCGACTCTGCAGTTGATTTAATAGCTGTCGATAGCGTTAAAGCAAAATTTTTTCCAAAACAACCTCCCTACTTTAAAAAAAAGAAGTCTTCCAAGTTGAATTGTTAACTATCTATAATCTATATCTTATACTTTATATGATTGCTGTTAATAAAAATATGCATTAAAATGTTCGGTGTTGTGATGGTTTACTACTATTTGAATGAATTGATCGAATTGGTTTAGAAAATGTTCTCCTTTTGCTTTAATTTCTCGTTTTGATAATTAACACTTTTCCTAATCCATGCTTAATCCACTCATTCCGCTTTCTTCCTACTGTGTTGTATTATTTTATAAATCCAAATATCGTTGCAATAAACTGTGTAGCTCATATAGTTGGTTTATTATTGCCAATATCGACTCTCTTTTGATCGGCTCTTTCGGCCTTATAAATGAAATCACATTTTGTAACTAAAATGGTGTAGTTTGTAGATTTCTTGCGACGTTATTGGGGAATTTTTAAACGGGTATTTTTTCGGCTTTGAGTATTATCAGCTATTATATTTGCAGTTTTTAATTTTTTTATTCGTTGTTCACGTTGTCTCAACATTCTGCAGCTCAAAAGCTTTTCTGTTTTCCTCCTTTTCAGGATGATTTTCATAACTGAATTTGCGACGCTTTTAGACGAAGCTATGTTTGATATCAAGTTTGTCTGATGTCATGTCTGCTTCTGAGAAAATGCCCTTGCTGTTAGCATGAATATGCGTTGGTCATACATCAGATATCGGAATAGACTTAATATTTTTGAAGACCTGATTGTGGGAATTAGTATTGATCTAAACCTAAGGATGCCGCCTAATGTTATAAATTGGTACCATATCAGCGATTGACTGAAAATTGCTGGAAGCAATATAATTTATAAATTCATATTTGAATTTCATTTTCAGGTGAAAATGCCGATCGTTCCAGCAGATGAGCTCTTAAGCCATGCGAGGTCAGTGTTGAAGCCAACAACCATTCAATACACTAATCATATGGGGCAAGTTCACCATGAAAAAATAGGACCAGATGGAATTGAGTCTACAGAGCCCGATGTAACTTCCTATTCTGGCGATCGATTCGATGGAAGTTATGCTAAGTTGAAGCCTTACCTGTACGTTGGCTCCGAGGACACTTCCAGAAATCTGGAAAAACTGAAGGAAATTGGAATCACACATATTATTAATTTGGCCACGTATTGTCCAAATTCATTTCCGGATGAGTTTACATACTTGAAAATTGATATTTTTGACATGCCTGAGAAAGATATCAAACAGCATTTTATACAGATTCGAGATTTTATAGAAGAAGGTCGAAAGTCGGGCGGAACTGTGTATGTTCATTGTAATGCAGGTATTTCACGTGCGCCCACATCTTGCATTTCGTATCTAATGTGGAAAGATCAAGTGACCAAAGCTGTGGCCTTTGACTACATCCGCTCCAGGCGATTTGTGCTTCCGAATGAAGGATTTATGGAACAGCTTGATAAATATGAGATAGAGCTGAAGTTAGTCGGAAGCAAGTCTACTGTTGATCCTGAAAATTAGTTTATCAAAATGTTGCTGCGATCTATCTGTATTATAATCTGTAGATTAAAAATGTGATTAGTTTTCTCATCAGATTGTTTCAAATAATTTATTTTCAGATAAAATCTGGTTTCTTCATAATTTTTACTTGGAATCCATACCAGTGGTTTGAAATAATAACTCGTTGTAAAATAATTGCGTTTCAAAGCTATGAGAATCATTGTTTGGTTTTTTCGATGGCTATTCAACGGAATTCGAAGCAGGTGTTGTAGTCGTGTGGGTTTTCTTCATGCAAAATTTGATCTTGCTTACTCTCTGCATGCAAGCTGGTCCGTTTTAGCTGTAATATTTTTTATTAAAAAAGGAAAACTGAATTCAATCCATTATTGCTGTGCAAAAACAAATGAGTAGATTGCGCAAAATAAAATGGCAGTGCAAACGTATTAATAATAATAATAGCAATGTCATTACTGAAAAAGATTTATTTATTCATATTGGAACCCAAGAAAAGTTAGTTTTTAAACCTTACATGTTTCCAAGATAAACAATCTGACGACTGCATGCAAGGGTCTCGTTCAAATTCCTCAAAAATTTGATTGAAGATTTGTTTTTTAATTTTTTTTAATTTTCGTTTTTTCTTAAGTGGCAAGGTAAAGAATTCCTGTCCTGTGAAGCTTTTCTCACGATGAATTTATGGACGGTATAAATTTGGTTCGCTTCCATTATAGACTGGCCAAGAAAATAATTAACAGGTGGTGAGTAATGTCAAATGGCGGAGAGACTGTCTGTAGTAAACTACTTTCCTTCGAATTTTCAAAACATTTCGTCAAGCTAAACGCCACTAAAAAGGGCATTTCGAATCGGAACGCAAGTTCTCAACATTTGATTAATTTTTATTATCTCAAACTGTGTAATTGTATGCAAGTTTGTACTCTGAGTATTCTAAAAATGCACTTATCTGTCTTACGCCGTTGTTACCTTTCAGATTGTTTGTTTTGATCGTGAAACACCAGCAGGCATGTCTGTGAAGGTGAAGACGAGCCCAGTTAAAAGCTTGACCAGAGTTCCGCAGAGGGCAGAGACGGATGCAAGTGGATTTGTTGCATTATTGGAGGCAGGTTAGAATTAAGTTTTAAACTTGTGATATGCAAGGAATCATTTTAATAGCTGGGTAGTGATTTTTTTGGTATCATGCTTATCATTTCACGCCTCAAAACAGGAGCAATTTTGTTGGTGACTTCTATTGCTTATCGACTAAAGTGTCGAATGTAGCATCATCTGTTACACTTTGAAGAGAATTTTTTTGGGTTAATTGTGTTTACTTTTTGACCACGCCTGATTTACCCCTGGCGGAAGAAAACAACTTTTTATAAGATTGGGGTAGGTCAACTACTTATTTTAAGAAAGTTCTGAATAAGTTCTCGGACGCTGCTGGCCCTTATTGTTATAATGGCAACTGTATGATTATGATGGCCGATCTTAAGTTAAAAACCTTTTTTTTTGTTTTCAGCTTTGTCATGTCATTTAAAATGTCATCATAACTGAAATTAAATTCGGCTCTACCCGGATCTAAACTTGAAAAATACGGCTTCACGTTTTCATTTTCAAAAGTTAATAGTTGCCATGCTTTAGCTGTTAGCATTAAAGTGGTTTTCTCAAGTCACTGCCAAATTAATGATGCTGGTGAGATATATACTACAGGAAACGATTCTTTATTCTCTACAATCCGCACAAAAAATGAAAATTTGATTGAAAGCCTGCCTCTCATTTATAATGTATTCACCATATTTGGAAAAATACTGGAACAATTAATGCCTACATTTCAGGAAAAATCGACGAGGCCTCCAGGGTGATTTCACGTATGTTAGATTTCAACAAAGCCGAGAGTGTACACACAATTCTTCAAGATTTCCTCAAAGGCGGAAATTTCGACGAAAGTCTCGAAATGCTCACTTTAATTGCGAACTTGAGCAGAAAACACCAAGTCAAACTTTTGAAGCTATTCATATGTTCAAATTTTGAAAGCGATTCAAAAGAACCTTACGAGAAGAAAGTTCGAAGATTGATCGACGATATTGGTTTCATTGAACGAATGAAAATAACGTCTTTGGAGATATACCTTTCTTTGGCACACAGAATTGTATCTCTGTCAGGAAGTGAACAGAACGGCAATTCTGAAATTTTGTAAGTTCAATCGAACTGTAAATTTTGAGAAACGAGTTCTTATATTATCCTCATACAATAACTCCATCTGTAATCGACATTTCAGATGATCAATAATCGTCTATATGATTCGTAATAATACTTTCATCTCTTAATAGGCTATACAAAGCAATACTACACAAGATGAAGGAAACTTCATTTATTAATGAGTTTCTGTATAGCCGACAAGAGTTTAAAAACGTTCCTATGTAAAAAGGAATGAAAAATCTCTGCTAGACACAAAGTCACGATTTCAAATCTCAAGTTCTGAAATTGATGTGTTTGTTCTGGTCAGTATTTCAGAATCAAAAGTGCTTTTCACTGTTCTCTATTTTAGAAACCTCTTTGGCTCCTACATCTATCCTGCGTTGCTAGAATGTGAAATCAGTGAACAAGTTCCATATTTGGATTGGCTAAATTTAGCTCTGCTGTCTGATTATTGTCATGAAGTATCTCCAACCTCGCAAGTTACTTTGACTCAGTTTGCTGCTCAGGTGCAACAATGGAGTGTTATAGAACAGGTAATTTTTTAAAGCTTTCTGCTTGACAACGATTACTCATTGTAGAAAATGCGGGACTTTGCCGAAATCTGCCGTTTTTATTAGCTCTGTTCGAAACAGCATCTTTTACTTGCAATTGTAGTTTGCTAACCGTTCTGGAATGTGAGTTCGCACATAAAGTTCCGACCCCGCTCTTCCGCATTTTTGGCCTAAATGTCTACCAAATGAGGAACAGATAGAAAACCCCCAAAAATTCAAGTATTTTTCAAAAAAATATGTGTATGAACAAAAAGATTGCCTCCAACGCAAATAACTCTCAGTGAAGTAAAAAAAAAATGCCGCATTAGATTGATAAGATCAGTCATTATTAAAAAAGCAAGTCAAGACGAACAACAAAGTCAAACAGCAATAGTAACAAACATTAATAATGTGGTATGCGACCTCTCAATAATGAGAATAGGTAAAAAAAATAGACAAAAAAAAAGAGAAAAAGGGCAAAATTAAGTAGTCTTTTAACAATTATTTTCAAAGTCATGAAAGCCATTAGCTACAAGCTGAAAGAATCCAATATGTTTGTTTATTTGTCTACAGGAAGCGCTTGACACCTGTAATTATTCAGAATATGTCTTACGTCTACAAAAAAGAACGTCAATGAGGTTACTTTGTGAAAAACCCGTATCGAAGCCAGTAAATTCATAACGAGTTCTTTAAAAAGATTAGATTTTGTACACTTGCACCTTCTCGTGACATCAATATTGTCATATGTGATCTGTAAATAACGAGATTAGGTAACAATTGAACAAAAATAAAAATGCAAAGTTGAAGAGTGTTTTATTTTATTTTTGAAAACAATTGTTTTTAAATTCATGAAAACCATCAGCTATCTACTCAGATCAGAATCTGGGCTTTATTCCTGCATAAAAAGCCATTGAGAACGGTCCTTAACGAGGAAACTTCCTACGACTAAAAAGACAAATATAAACAATTCAATTGATTTCTTTGAGAATGGGGCGTCGAAGCCGTTAAAACCTTAATCTATGCTTTTAAAGACTTTTATATGTTCAATTGTGGCTTTTTTTGAACGCCAATAATGTAATATGTGAACTGTCAATAATGTTTTAATGTGACAAAACAAGAAAAAAAAACGCAAAAAAGGGCCAATGCCTAAAAATCGAAAAGGTTGTTAAGTCTAGTAGCATCAAAGCCAGAAAACCATAACTTCACGCGTAAAGCCGCAAAAAAGATTAATTTTAATTCAGTATAAAGAAGACGAAGTCGAAACATCCTCTCTTTGGTTACGCTAAGCTACAAGTTGAGCAAATTAAAAGAAAAATAGTGGAAAGGTTCATTAACCATTGTTTAATTAAAAATCAAATCGACCTTAATCTTTCTAGTAAAGAAACTCTATATATCCACTCCTACCCCCTCCCTTGGGTGAGACAGGCAAATTTTCCACCATTTTTTTTGTGTGCCTGCTCAGCTCTCTTAGAGCCTTAATTGTATTTAAGTGTGTTATTCACCGAAACTGCTGATGACATTTAAATTCATGATGTGAGGGGCACTCTACATTCCCCACCCCTCAATTGAGTTTGCGCCCAGACCCTAATGCACTCCATTTTTCTACTTACTAAGATAAGCCTAAAATAGCCTCCCTAAACTGCCTTTTGAGAACAATTATCCCGACGTTTATCGGTTATATTTTTATTGTATTTTAGACATTATTTACCTTTTTTTTGATTATCAGATGAATCTGCAGAAACTGAACTCATGGAGAAATTTTTGATGTTTGCCAAATTTTAGTCAGTTGCCAAAACATTCTCAAACAGGTTCACTTGAAATCTTTTCACTGACCAGGACTGATCGAATTTCAAGAAAAAGTTGGGATTGAACAGCTGTTCATTACTTGAGACTGAATTTATTGCTGCAACCAAACGGGTCTACTTAACTGCGTTTTCCCGTTACTTTCATTGCCCAATTTGTTGATAGTTATCGTTTAAAACTGGCAAAATATGATAGTTTGAAAATTTATTTTAATGAGCAAAATTGCTATTTGAGCGTTTACTTTTGTCGAAAAGTGTAAAGACCCGGTGTCTGAGACCAAATTGTTTGACCTTTTGACCTTAGTTGTGTGTTGAAAGTAGACTTTACTAGCATGCTCTTTTTCTTCATCGATATGTCTTTTAAAGAGATGCCTGTTATTGTTTGAGTGCATTTCCGATATTCAGTTCTGTTTAAGGCTAGTTTGTTGGCTCTGATCGGTAACGTTATATCAGTTTTTGTTTGTTCGAATTTTGATCGTAGAGAACAATTTTGGTCGCAGTTGTATTCTGGAGCATTTCTAATTAGATCTGAACTGTATGATTTGTTTCTTTGATGGTTTCTGTGTTTTAGGCTTTCAATATGGTTGAACCGCAAAAATCACTCGTCTATTCATCGCTGTTAAATGCAGTCTCGGAATCAGCTGTCAACAGTCCCCAGACATCCTTGTTGGATCTGTGGATTATCTTCAGAGCAAACTTACGATTGTGGTCTTGCGAAAGAGCATCGCTGTATCTGGCATCCTTTTTGTGTGGTTTTGCATCTTTGTGGAAAATTCTGTCAAATATCTTTCCTAAAATTACATGTGTGCCTCTTGCAAGTAGGGATTTTACCTCAGAACTTAACCAGGAAGATCTTGCGCGCCTGCAACAGGTAGAAGACTCTATGTCAATCTCATCGCCTGGAAATCATGACCATGATTTGAATTTTTTATACGAAGATGTTTATCTTAGCTCGAAGGCGACGTCATTGATTAAATCCTCTCTTGTCCAATCAGAATCGAGAAGCCATATCCTGCAATGCTTAGTGTTTTTATCAGATTTCCGGGAATTCTTGGAAGAAGATCTGTATAGTTTCAAAATGTCGGTTAAAATGGCAATAAGTGTCCTCAGTCAAATGAGATTGTTGCAGACTGAAGTCTTGGAGAGCTTTTGTGGATTATTGGCAAACTTTAATTCGTCATCGATAGACATACCACACAAGGTTGGTTTTCAAATGATTACATCAAATATCTTCGTATTTTGATGCCCCTTTTCCTTGACCTACTATTGTTGTTACATAGACTTGTCTGGGTCCTTAAAACTGGGATCTATTTTGGCACACCACCCTCTTTTGGACCACCTATAATTACAAACAAGGAGGCTCGTTAATGTGCGTTCGCATGATGTTCCGACCCGAGCTCATCTACAATTTTGAATTAATTGTCAACCAAATGAAGAGATAATCAAAAATATGTTTGAGTTAAAAAGAAATCTTTACACGCCCAAACTACTAACTGAATTACATAATACCATCCCTAATTAAAGCGCTCACGAGATCTGCCATTAAAAATACTACGAGAAAAAAAAACAAACAGTAAAATCAGCAAAAACAAAACTCAATATCTAAATTTAAAAGCACCTTGTAACTACGTCAAATTGCAATCAGATAAAACCTTAGCTAAACAAATTTACTGTTTCTTAAATACACAGCAGATGTGCTTTTTCCTTTTTTTCCTTAATGGGACTGGATAACAAGTCGACAAAGAGAAATAATGAGGCAAAATTCAAAAATCAATCAACATTTTAAAAACGTTTCATAACTTCATACGTCTTACAAACCCTTAACCTTTAACGAAATAATTCTTGATAAAGTTACAAAAAGTCAATACGAAACCTATAGAACCTGTATTTGTTTAGACTAAGCCATAGAAACGAACTACAGTTGCCGAAAAACTAAAAAAAAATTGCGAAAACACAAATTGTTGAAGCCATTAAAATCATTAAATTTATCTGAATATTGTTTCTCTCATTTCAATTATTATCTATACTTATACAGATCAAATTATACTGAACGATTAAATAAGCTCATGCGGAAAACATCATTTTAGAAAAGAACAAAAAAATTTTTCTAATTTTAAAAACGAATAATATCATAAACTTTAAGGCTATTCGCTATAAACTGACTGCATTGAATAGCATCATTCATTCAATACTCAATTAGAAGCTTATGAGACCTCTCAGCGTTTTACGACTACTAAAAGAATAAAAAACATTCACAAACAGCAAGGTAAAAAAAGAGAAAAGTTTCGAAGCCATTAAAAAGTGAACTTTTCAGGAAAAACTTCTTATCTTTAATTATTTTTCAATAGCAAGGGGACGCTTCTTTGTTTAAAAAAGTGACTTTGAAAAATCGACAAATATGAACAAGTATATCAAAACCACGAAATTTTTACGAAAAACACATAATATCAACGCCATTAATTTCAATAGCTTTCAAAGGAAATCATTGAATATGCAAAATTATGACTCGATGGAAATACTATAATATCTCTTCTTCATAATTCATCAATAGGACATCACAATAAGTCTTATGGTTAAGAAAAGAACTAAATACAGACAAAAATCGAAAATTCCAAAGAAAAGTGCTAGAAATTGTCTAAGCCATTTAAACCACAAGCTTTTCTCTGAAAGCTTCTTTTTGATCCATTGAACGTTTTTGCTCAGCAAATGAGAACTATCAGTATTATGATAATGTTATAAGATTTCAAAAAGAACCAAAATAAGAAAAAATTAACCAAAAATAAAAAAAAATTAATTAAATTGAAAACTAGCGGCATCCAAGTCATAAAACCAATAGTTAGAAGTCAAAACTGCTCTCCAGATTAATTTTGGTTGCAGTAGGAAGGAAGGAGGTCCTGTCGTTACTGAAAATGACAAAGTTCAAAAAAATAGGTTTAAGATCGGTTTCTGTTTAAAAAAATTCCAAAAATTATTTTTAATGTCTTAACAGCCTTTAGCTGTCCACTCAATGCATTAGATAGGTTCACTTAATGCTCATTAAGGAGCCTATTGCACTTTTAGTCAACGAGTGTATGCTATAGGTCTTCAAAAATTAAGTATAATCTCAAAAAGAAAATCATAGTTTCATTAAAAATTAAGAAAAGTCAGAGTAGAATCCAAAGAAAAGAAGTGCGATCCCTAGAAAACATTTTTTGTTCATTGGGCTTCATATGACTGTTAGTGAGGTTTTGCTTTAATGGAATCTTGATATGGAAAGTGTCTAGTCTGAAAGTGACTTTAAAAAACAAAAAAAATGCCAAAAGTTGTCTAAATAAAAACCCCGAGAGAATTCGAGTTTTGTTTTTTATAGGAAACTTACCCATGAGACTGAAATTAGCATTTGGTCTATTAAGAATTCGTCTATTAGGAATGAAAAATGTGTCATTTAGTATCGTGAAATGTAGTCTTGAATTGATATTCTATAGAAAAATCCTTGTTTGAACGAAAATTAAGCTAAAAGTGAACAAAATCATGCCAAATGTCCTATGTTCACACAAAATTTTAAACCTCGATAACTCCTCGCAAAAAACGAAATTAGATTTTTTTAAAATCCTAACTCTATGCTGCATGAGGTTTTTAATGATACCACTCACATTTCTCCACGATGAATATATCGATCGGCCAAAATTGTCTGAACAGAAAAAAACCATTTGAGTATATAGTCCCCCCCCCACAAGTGGGGTCGGAAAAATTATGTGTTGCTATAGATGTATATAACGTTACTATGTGAACCGAGAGGAAGAGATTAAATCAAAAAAATGATTATCCAAGAATTCGGTATAATTAATCAAAAATGCAGTTATGCTCTTTTGAAATCACAAAACGATTTCGTATCTTTCAAAGTAACTGAAAACTAAGAAAGAAAATAACGCTTCTCAACTTAATGACAACCATTAGATAATTAAATATTATTTTTGGGTGGGGGGAATTGTAAGGTAATATCATCTGAGAACTATACTGCAATCTCAAACATGTCAATCAAAATAGAGTCTCAATTCATGTTTCAGGATATTCAACGTGACCAAATTGGAAGATGTGCTTCCAGCATTATCAAGTCCTTTGAACCGGACTCAAAACGAAATGCAATTCGTAATTTGCTGTCAGAAATCAAGCAGAAACAGTCTAACATTGAGATCATAGGAATCCCTTTTGCAATATTCGGAACTTCATGTCTCGTAAACGACTCGATTGATGTAATTAACTACACGTTTACATTATTAACCGAGTTTCTTTTGAACCAAAGTTTAAAATTGCGGTTCGATCATTCAAGTCATGATAGTTCCAACCTTGGATTCACGTTTGTCTTGATGCAATTTTGCTGGCCCTCCTTTTACGGGCTTTACTGCAAGTTCTTACAAAACTTAAAACAGTGCAAGTCAGAAAAGCCTATTCTTATTTTATTCGGCAAAACGATTTCAAATGTATTGTTCATTAACGAAATGGTTCGATCAATAACAGGCCTTGTTAATGACGACGTTGTAGAAATTTCCGTTACTGAAACTGACTTTGTTGATTCTCTAAATGATCAAACCTCGTCAAAACGCGCATTGTCAAAAATAGAAAGTGAAGAATATTTGATGAACTGTTTGGCTAAAACTTGCAACGATGACGCGACTGTTTTGAACTCACAACTGTTTAAATTTGTGTTAGAAAATGTAGATCAATATTTGATGCTGAATTAAACTATGTTTTACTTGTATAGATTTTGAAAAGGGGTCCATGTATATGAAGTTAGGGCCCAACACATACAAACGCACAATTACAGAAACTACCTGTATCGAATAAACATAGGCACACAATCTGCAAAAGATGAAAGCTTATGCTTGACAAAAATTTAAAGGTTGATTGACAAAAATGGTTGACAAAAACATTATAGGTAAAAAGCGCAAAAATTTTTTTGAACAATTTGTGAACGTTCTTTTGGCGTTTAAGGCTTCATTGTTAATAGATACGAGCTTAAACTTAGAATATTTTATTTGCTTTAACGAAGAAAAGTAGTCATGATGCTATTTTCTGAAACCTTTACCAAAACCAAAGACTTCATTATAAACTTGGTGTGATGTTTTTGGTTAGTATATTTAATATTAAAAGGTTTTAGCGTACGTTAAGAATGGAGAATAGTGTGCTGAAAAAAGTTCTTGGATTCCTGAAAGATAAAAAATAGAAACGTCTTTGAAGAGCGCAAAGTTTGAAATCCAGCAAAAAAAAGATAAGCCAAATCACCAAATATTACTCTAAAAACAAAGAATTGAAGTCATTCAAGCATACAAGGAACTTAGTCTTTCAAAGCTAAGTAACTATTATTCTGTTTTTTTGATTTGTTTTGTATTCAAGATACGCAGACAAAATTGAATAAAGCTCAAATCAAAAGACCTCTGCTAACTTACTTTAGTTGATAAAAATTAAACGTTGTGGAAATTAACGAACGACCGACGAAGGAACAATTCAAGAAAGCTGTACAAGTTGAGGGTGACTAAACAGGAAGAAAATAATACAGACGTAAATGGAGGTTTAACGGACGTGTTTGTTTGCTTTGAAATTCACCTTTTTGATAAATATCAAATTAATTGGAAAACAATAAATGAAACGAGAAGCCTCGCACATTTTTAATTGCTCTCGAATGAAAAGCAATTATTGTAGACGTGAATTTCTTTTTAAGCAGCTTCTTTGCTTGACCGATTTTGCGTTTTTCTAGAATAATGTTTGACTTCTCAAGTAACTTATTCACGCTCTTGATTTTCGAGTGTTTTCAATTGCTCTCACTCCGCAATAAAGTTTGTTGTTCAAACAAATCCCATTTTTAGAGTGACGATCACAAAGACCTGATAGCTTAGTGGTGAATACCTCAGGCAAGGCGACGGAATCGTACTGAGGAGGTCGGGAACCTAACCCTACGTTCTTTTGATGTTTTTACACCCATAAAGAAGAATTCATCTAGGCTACAGCCCCTGGAATTGACAAAAAAGAGCGATTCGTTAAAACATATCTCAGTTGATGTGGCAGAAAAATTTAAATTAGCGCCAAGTTTTGGTTAAGACACGCTGCGTCAAAATTGGCATCAAATTTTCTGGCTTGAAATTTGGAAAAACAATAAAATGTTGAGTTTCAGGTAAAGCGCACACGTATGAGCAGCCTTCAAACTTGAGAATCTGCTTTTCAAATTAATTTTTAAATATATTCTTTTGACATCATAAACCAGATAAGATTCAATGTTTAAGTACTGATTTTGTTGACAGTTTCCGAAATGACAAACTCAGAGTTGAAAAAATTGTAGAATCATTGGGAATAGGTATTGCAATACAAGATGCTTTTCGTCTAGGCAAATACTGCAACAGTAGCCCGAAACAACGGCCACTGGTTATAAAGATTGCAAACAACTGGAGTTATCGCGTTTTATTGATGTCCAACAACAAATAAAGAGAAAAATATATGTCAGAAAAAGTTTATGCAAAGAAGAGTTGAAAGAAAAACTATCTGCTTGATTTTCGATACAAAATTTCGAATAAACTAATCATCAATCGATCAGCACTAAAATTTAGAGTAGGAAGTTGTACTATAAACAGCAACCCATTGATCTGGCACCCACGATTGATACTATCTGCTCAACGCTGCTGAGTCAACCAATTAAGCAATCTCAACTAGAAACTCAAGTGATTCGAATTTCAGCATTTAGTTGTTAATCACTTCTGACAATGCAGAGACGATTGAAATAAGCTACTCTCCAAAGGAAAGTTCACCCAGACATCAATTGCATAACTGAAACCTGGTTTGATTCAAAACTTAACGAATGCGAGATCTTTCTGAATAGCAACTATCAGTTACAGAAAAGGACTGATAGACAAATTGGCACTCATGGTGGTATATAAATAGCTCAAAAATCTGACCTTCTACTTGAGGAAGTTAAAACAATCGATACTACCAAGAAATTTGTTTCAACAGGCGTTTTGTTTTCAGAGATATTGTGGTCACATTAATTACAATTTGCAATTCTCCAGTGAACAGTAGCTACAGAATCGAATGTAGTAAACATTGTGGAACAATTGACTCCCTGATTAGAGAAATTGACCAATGTGTGGCACAAAATGGAAAAAAAACTGTCTGATTGTAAATTATGACTTTACTTTCTTCAAAAAAATTAGGATCACATGTCCAGCAGTGACCTCAGTGAGAAATTTTTGCTCCAGAAGTTTACTTAATTTAAGTTATTATCACTCTTAAAAACAAGCTCATCGCCCGATGTCCTTCGCAATAACTTGAGTATGTGCTCCGAGTTTTCGGAAGAAAGAAGCTTCTATGTTCATTAACTAATCTCTGTGGAAATTGTGGTTCAGTTTAATAAGAACGAAGCCCTATCTGTTTTTAGAAGATTCAATCTAAATAATGCTAACTGTAATATGTTCAGGGAACACTTCTCACATTCGTTGAATGCCAATTCTAATGTGAACGAAGTAACGTAGAAATTTAACAACAAAAGTTTATTGGCAAGTAAGTCTAGAAAACTGTTGAAAAATGGTCGTAGAAGTCTGGCACCTGTTTATATGTCTCTTCAGTCCATTCATTGAGAAAATAAATTTTTGACATCCAGGCACAACAAAATGCAACTATAGTTAGCATTTTAGCAAATCAACTCAATAATTCCCTTGAGACAGATAGACAAAATTTAGGTGGAGGATCAAAGAGCTGGAGTCGAAATGAAGCTTACGAAGTACTTATAATTTTCCCGAAGGAAAGCTCAATCCCAGCGAAGATGATATATAATGGAAATCAATAGACTTCAGAACATATATGAAGCTTTCAACAATCGTTTCGCATCCGTGTTCAGTCGAGACGAATTGGTAATGGAAGTACCAAAAATGTCGAATAATTTAATTTGCTGGGATTATATCACTTTTTTAAAAAAGAACTTCTTGGAAAAAAATCGAATCCGGCACCATTCCTTATAAACCATATTTTATTCAATTTCAGTTGTTCGATTAACAAATGCCAGTTGCCAGACATATGGAAATTATTTCATGTAAGAACTCATTCTAAGAGTGGTAGCAACTAGATATCAAAACTACGGACCTATTGCGATGCTTACGTCCTTGTTATTAGTGATTTAAAGATTGGCGTAAAATTTTTTTAAGAAAATGATTCAAAACCAGCTCAGAAACAGCATGGTTTTCGCATTGGTTGATCAAGCATAAATTAAATCCTTGTTCCTTGCGCCAAACTGTATTCTAAGCTAGAGGCCAAAAAGAAACCGATAACTGTATTCCTTGATATAGCAGAAGCGTTCGACACAATTAACTGCAGAATTATCATCCACAAACTATATAAATCTGGTTTTAGTGAACAGGTCCTCCTGTTCTTCAAATTGTATCTTTTAAGAGGCAACAACGAGTAGTTATTTCAAACTTTACGTCGTAACCAGTGGAGGGCCACAAGGTTTTGTTTTTGCCTGTCCTCGGTTTACTCGGTTTATTCAAATGATTTACCAGAAGTTCTCTTGAGTGAAAGTTTTTTAGTTGCGGGCCACACAAAAATTAATGGCTCAGAAACTCGTCAATCAATTTTTTAAAACGATGTTGATAGTTCTTTCTCGCGGAGTTAAAAAAAAGAAATAATTTGAATTTCACGAAGTTGAAGTTTATGAGATTTTCCTTACAAATTCGCGCAGACCAAAAATTGTCTTTTCAAGCAAGAAAACATCCGACTAAACGGGTCAATTTAGTAAGAGATCTTGGCGTAAATTTCTACCAAAATTTCTTTCAGGACTTTTATATTGACGTTATTGTAAAAAAAAGGTTCTCCAGAAGCTAGCCCAAATTCGGCGAGTTTTGCCTGTCGAAACAAAAGTGAATGTTAAGTGTCTTCAGGTGAAAGGTTATGTACTTTCAGTTCTCTACTATGAATCAAATATTTGGCTCCCCAGTAAAGTTAGACTGCAGCGTTTGGTGAAAGTTCAAAGAAATTAGGTTAAGTGGATCTGTAGAAACTGGAATCTCTCTGATTCAGACTAAACCTTAAGTCTGAATAACCAATGTCTTTTATCGATCGGGTACAAGCTGGTTCTTTCAGTTCTCTTCATTAGAACAAAATACTTGTCGGACACACATTTCTGAATCTACTTGATTTCTGGGAGATCAAATCACACGACTGCAATACAAGAACCAGTGGCAAAGTCTTGAATTATGCTAGAGATGAGGGAAGAGGTGTGATGAAAAATTTTTTGTTCGCGTATCTAAATATAGCAATTCGTTTTCAGCTGAAGTTTTTTATAATGAATGGAATTTAGCTGCGATGAAAAAAATGTTGCTGAAAATTATTATTGCCGTACCAATAGAGCAAAATTTATTGTTGTTGAAGAAAAATATTGCTTTATAGTAACTTTAGCTTCTGCCAACTAAATTTCCTGCGTTCAATCTACAATGAAGCACTTTGGCTTGCCAAAAAATGATTGTAACCTCTTCTGGTTAAGGAATCAACATTTTGAGACTGTTCAAAATCTAAGTCCAAAACCGTAGAAGTTCAGTTTAATGATATGGTTAATGTTGGTCTGATATTCACGTACGGTTTTGTGACCTAACAAAAATTCAATTTTTATAAAAGTAAAAAATTCAGATCCTTCGACTGTAATGATTCTCGTTGCTCATCAATACTATGGTCATTAATGGTAATCTTTTCAGTACTCTACACAAGATCCACAAAGGTCCCAATTCAAAAAAAGCAGAATTTTCCAAGGCAGAATATATCGCCTTTATCAGAAAAATAATTTTCATCAAAAGTTAAAGACAGAGATAGATTGAGGTAAAGCATAGAAAACTGAAGCATTGACAATTACAGAAAAGTAGAATTCGAAGAGACCACCAAAAAGCAATAACAGTTTATATAAAAAGAGCAACATTTAGCTACATCAAACGTGTCTCGTAACCTGGAACAAAATGTCTCGATTTCTGAAAGGATCTCTTTTCCGTCATAAAAAATTGAATTATACGTGCTTGAAGGAAGCAGCTGGCAGCACGTTTTGATCGAACGGCGAAGAGCTCCGCTGTTTTTGTTTTTCTGCTCGTCTTGATGTAACAATAACTGGTATGATAAGTTCAGAAAAAACTTAATTCTATTCTCTAGGCCAATGAGATCTGTGCACGCCAGCTGCAAATAAATGGGCATAGCTTTTGAGCTTATCATGAATTCAACATAGCTGCTCTGACTGGTACAGAAAATCCACTTAACAACGGTATTAAAATTTTAATAAATGTTCTATGAGCATATACAAAAACGTTTCGATTGTCAAAATGTCACGCCATGTCTCAAAATTTGAAACTTTTATCCGTCTTCACAGAGCAAAAGCTATATTTGGCTATCAGTAGCAAACAAATAAGGTACTCACGTTTTCCTCAATCATTGAATAAAAGACCAACCGATAGAATCTCCGCCAAATAGTTCGACTCGAGATAGAGTTGTACATTTTTCACAAGTAAACTGTAACAGAGTATCAGGAAACCATCATAAACAAGAACCGTTGATTATATCAAAGTGTGCATTTCTGACTCAAACTCTTTCTAAAATTTTTTCAATTCAATTGACCGATTCTTTTCGAAATACAACTTTGAACAATTTAAATTGGACGCATAAGTAAACTTTGTTAATCATTATTTACCTGGCAAATCGAAAAAAAAGTATGAAGTTACGTCTTTTAAAGTTTTTCGTATTCAATTACTGAAGTTTTTTGTTATAAGTACCTCACGCAGATAGAATCTGTATTTTTTTTCGTGATTCAATCAATTTTGTAACTCAACTGGAGAACCAAGCATAAACTGAGAAGACGTGAGTAAGTTGGCAACAAAATTAATTATTTTCTGTTCTTTCTGTTAAACAATGGCGGTATGAAAATAACTCGGCTAATCAAAGTCGTATAATACCCCTGATAAAACGATGCACATGATTTTAGTCACTATGTTGCGTCAACTTAGGAGAAATTTCTTCTAGTGCAATAAAAAATATTAACTGTTCTTATTATTGGAAAGTTACGGACGCATCCTCTAGCTCCAGAAGTTTCTATTGAGACGATTGCTAATCAATTGAAATGGAATATTTTCAAAACCTTCTTTCCAAACATCAATCTACTTAAGTAAGAAATCAAGTGTTTCAAAAAGAAAGTTATAATTCGCGACATATATTTCAATGTCCCCTAAAATCACCACATAAAACGATGATGTGTTATAATTAGGAAGGGGTGAATTTAGCTCAAAAATATTCTAGAAAGATCTGATTCTCTAATTTTTAAAAGCAGTTTCTTGATTCGAGTATCTTGTTGTAAAAATTTTAACAATTGTTTTATGAGCACATTCTAATACGTTTCGATTGTCAAAATATCATGCCACGTCTCAAAATTTGAAATTTTTATCTGTCTTCACAGAATAAAAGCTATATTTGGGTATCAGTAGCAAACAAATAAGGGACTCACGTTTTCTTCATATAATCATTGAATGAAAGACCAACCAACAGAATCTCATACAAATAGTTCGACTCAAGGTAGAGTTCTACATTTTTCAAAAGAAAACGGTAAAAGAGTATCAAGAAACCATCATAAAGATGAATCGTTGATTATATCAAAGTGTTCATTTCTAACTCAAACTCTTTCTAAAATTTTTTTCAATTCAACTGACCTATTCATTTCAAAATACAACTTTGAACAATTTAAATTGGACACAAAAATATATTTTGTTAATCAATATTTACCTGGCAAATCGAAGAAGAAGTACGAAATTACGTCTTTCGTATTCAATTACTGAATTATTTTTGTTTTCAGTACCTCACGTAGATGGAATCTGTAATTTGGAGATTCAATCAGTTTTACTGTCAAGTCAATTGGAGAACTCACGTTTCGTTGTCAACCAATCATAAATTCAGAAGATGTGAGTAAGATGGCAACAACATTTGTTGTTTTGGTTTGTTCTATTTGATTGATCATTTTGTTGTTCTTTCTATTAAAAAATGACCGTATGTAACTAACCCGGCTAATCAAAGAGATTTATTCTAGCTCAATAACAAATATTAACTCTTCTTGTTATTTGAAACGTATGAACGCCTTTTCTAGCTCTAAAAATTTCAATGATGAGGACAACTAATCAATCGAAATTGAATTTTTTAAATTCTTTCCAAACATCAATCCACTGGAGTAAGATTTCAAGTGTCTCAAAAAGAGTTGTACTTCGTGATATATATTTCAATGTCTCAATGTCCCCTAAAATTAGCACATAAAATGATAAAGTGTTATAATTAGGAGGAAGTGTTTCAATTTATAAAATGTTTTTGCTCAAAAAAATTCTAGAAAGATCTGATTCTCTAATTTTCAAAAACAATTTCCTGGCTCGAGTTTCTTGTTTATTAAAGGCAAAAATTATAATTGTGATATCTCTTTTTCGTTACCCAGGTTGAGGTGCCATCCGGAAGTGACCTCTGATCAGACTAAGTCCAACGCACACGGTGTGTTCCCAGACCAAAATTACAGGGTCTGGGATTTGGTTCCAGCGCACAATAGTATGATCAGAGGTCACTTCGGTCTGGGGATGGTATGATCAGAGGTCACTTCGGTCTGGGGATGGTATGATCAGAGGTCACTTTGGTCTGGGGATGGTATGATCAGGAGTCACTTCAGGATGGGAATGGTCTGATCAGAGGCGGATTCAAGCGCACATTAGTCTGATCAGAGACCATTTCGAGCGGAAATTTTTTTTGATTTTTTGGTTTTTTTTTGCAGAGAGATGTCGGCTCTGTCAACAAAAAGCAGCATTCTGATCACAGACAGATCTAGAGTCTGATGTCTTTGATCAGAACCAAAGGGGTCCAACTGATTGAACATGTCAGTCCCCTTACAAGGAAACTTTGTTTAACAGTAGAATACGATGTTTTATATGGAAAACTGTCTCAATTTATCCATTGAGTTGGAAATATGCACTAATGTATACTAAAAATTTTTTACTCAGCAGTTGGGTTATCTTTCTTTAGCAATAATACTTTTAGAATGGTCTTTTTTTAGATGAATATAATAATGCAAACATCATTTTGTATGAAATGAATATATTATAACAAAATTCGTGCGGTGAGGTGATTTCGAGCGCACAATAGTCTGATCAGGAGTAACTTTTGAGCGCACAATAGTCTGATCAGAAGTGATTTTGAGCGCACAATCGTATGGACAATGGTCTGGGCTTGAACTACGCCATGGTCGCACAATCGTCTGGACAATGGTCTGATTATGGTCTGATCAGAGGTCCTTTCCGTCTGGGAAGGTCTGATCAGAGACAGTTTCGAGCGCACTTAGAGCGCACACGGTGTTTCGAGCGCACTTTCGTCTGATCAGAGGATACTTTGGTCTGGGAGGGTCTGATCAGAGGTAACTTTTGTCTGGCACGGTCTGATCAGGGGTCACTTCCGGATGGCACCTCAACCTGGGTAAATAGAATTGAAGATTCTGTCTCCCTCATTACATTGTTCTCTGTTGCTCTGGTCTCAAAAATCCCATATTTGTTGAAACTTTTTCACTTTCAATTTATTCAAATTTCTTTTGTAATATGTGAAGTTATGTGAAGTTAAAAAATTGACGTAGTTGCACCCAGATTTTGATAAGAATAACATATACCCTTTGAAAAAATAAGAAAATTGACTTGTCGCTGTTATTTCAATGAGTTTGTAGCCAAATTATCACCGATTTTTAAGCCAATCTTTGTCCTATTACGTTTTAGCAAAATCACTAATCAGAACCGAGTAGAAAAGGAGCTTTAACGTATACCCAACTCTACATCAAAATGACACACTAAAAAGACAACAATTTCCATCATAAAGAAGATTGACAGAATGAAAATAAAGCAATTTAAGTTACTGCAACAAGGCTCATTTTTAATAGAATTTTTTTTTCCAATTCCACTCTCAATGTGATCTTCTAACACCAATTCGCGATTCAAATTTGTTGAAATCTAACTTCATTGGAACAACTTGAAGCCACTGGCAAAAATTTGTCAAATTTTTGTGGATCTTGTCCGTTCGAGCCGTTACAAAGCACGTGACATTTCCCGGGTCAAATTTTTTCCCCTGAAAAGATTTAAGAGTGGAGCTGCGAGGGCAGGATTTTTTAAGAAAATGCAGCTCAAAACTTTTGATTGTTTTGGACTGTAATCGGTTGCCAAGGGGGGCTAATATGATGTAAACGTTTTAGTGTAACTTCTCCGTTACCAACAAAAACTCTTACATTTTATCCCCCTTGACAGACTAAAAAAGATGTAAGACCGAGTGGTTATCTTTGTCTTTTACACCCCCACTCTTGCATCATTTTACCCTCATTGGCAGCCCAAATCTCACACCATTTTACCATCTCTTGACAAAATACCCCCTCGCTCTTACATCATCTTAGCCTCTTGGAAGCGCTAATCTGACCTTGTTTTAGCCCCCATACTTGGAAACTGCCATCATCATAAATCAGATAAGTTTCATAGTAAATTTGTTGACAGATTCCAAAATAACAAACTCAGTGTTGACAAAATGGCAGAATCATTGGGCGTAAGTATTGCAATACAGGACGCTTTTCGTTTAGGCAAATACTGAAATCAATTGCCCAAAAGAACGGCCAGTGGTTTTAAAGATTGCAAATCACTAGAACTATTGCTTTTTATTGATGTTGAACAGCAAATTGAAAGAGAAGAGTGAAATTGTCAAAAAGTTTTTATGCGAAGAAGATGAGTTGAAAGGAAAACCTCTGCTTGATTTGCGATGAAAGATTTCGGATAAACTGAACATCAATCGATCAGAAATTGAAATAAGAGAAAAAAAGTTGTATTAAAAACAGCAAGCCATTGTTCTGGCGCCGGGGATTGATACTGTCTGCTCAACACTGCAGAGTCAACCAATTGAACAATCTTGACTAGAAACTTGTGAAGTGATAAGAATTGCAGCAATAAAGTGTTGATCACTTCTGACTACAAAAATTCATAACAAAGTTTCCAGAGCCACGTAGACGGGAAGAACAATTTCTGTTAATTTGAAACTCGACGTTTACGGAGATTTTTGATTGTAAAATTTCAATTGAAAACTTCACAAGACTCCCGAATACAAAAATTGGCTTATTTGGATCTAATATCTTTCGATTTAGATCTTTTCCTTTGGTCCCCCAGTACGTTTTGCAGCCTCCAATTACAGAGCACGTTCCATTACATAATTTTTCATCGTTAATAGCCTCACAGCGGTAACTGGGGTTATTGTTTTCCTTCTCTTGTTTTTTTATTTCGTCGTCGCGATTTTTGTTACGATCATATGACGTCACAACCACTTCAAATCTGCTTTTTGCTCGTTCGTTCATGCAGTTTCTATTGAATTGCGTGTGTGACGTCATTTTTCTCTCCTATTGGTGCGATTATTTTGTTCGTTCGCGTGAAACTATTGTTTGGTCACAATTGACTTACCTCACTCACAAAACTGACCTCCTCACTTTGAAATTGACTTTCAACTGCTCTCGTAGAGAAGCAATCATTGTAAACGTGTTTGTCTTTTTTTTCAAAGCTTTCGATTGACAGTTTTGATTTTTTTGGTGACTTTTACGACCTTAACGTTTTGGCGAGATCTAAAATTCTCTCTCAATCACAATTTCAAGCAGCTGAACTCTGTTGAGATTTCAATCAGATGAACTCGATTGGCGGCAAATTAATACTTAAAGTAAAATGAAAAGTGAGCCGAAACTGGTGCTATTTTTCACGTAAAATCTTAATAGTGTTATATATTACCCTCTAATGTGGTTATTTAAAGTCCAATTTTGAATTTGTTAATGCCATTTCGGCTACACCCCCACCCCCCCCCCCCCCCGAATGATGCAGGCTTCAATTGATTAGAGCTTCCACTAGTCGTTCGAGAGCAATTATTCCGACCTTTAGTCTGTTATGTATATTTATTATTATTATTTTTATTATTCTTATTATATTATTATTATTTTTATTATTATTATTATTGTTAACATTATTGGTTTAAGCAACCTTTGAAATCTCAACAGTGCAGGAAAATTAAAACAGATAAGTTTTGAGTTTTCGCCTGAATCAGTTTCAAATCAAATGAGAGTTTATTCTACTCAACAGCGACAGCGAGAACAAACGTCTTCCAAAATTGGAGCAACATTTGGGAACAAGTAAACTGTAAAAAAATTAAAACCTCGTAACAATATTGTTTCGTTTCGTTGGTTCCGAATAATAGTGAGAGTTTGCTAGGCTAATGTATAAAGCGATGCGCATACAACAGGACTTTGAACACAATGCGCTGCCTATTTGGCAACCAGTGCAGCTGCTTCCGGTACGACGATGTTGGTATTGAAGGTGAAAATCGAAAGATCAAACGCGCGTTATTTGCTGTAGTTTGGCTAACAAAAAGTTTGGTAGACCATAATAAAGAGAATTACAGTAGTCAACACGTGATAACACTCAAACCCTAGTTAACCTAATAAAGACTGATGTTTTAATTTGATTCCAAATTGACCACACTTTACGGAGATAATAAAATGAATTCGAACAAACAAATTTGAACTGTCGTTGCAGAGTAAGTTGACAATCAATATAACAACCTAGAACTTTTACCTGTTCAGTGTTGTCACCATCCTCTGGCGGTTGTAGAAAACCATGTTTGACAATTTTACATTTCCGAATAAACATATACTCACTCTTATCAGCATTCAATTTTGCACTGCAGAACTAACGTTGAATTGAGGTTAGAATAACATCAAACAAGCATTGACAGAGGGTTGAACCGTATGCAAAATAATGAACGGAATCATCTGCGTAGAAATGATAGTTTAATACCAGCTCTTTCAGCTTAGCTTCTAAAGGCAGCATGTAACAGCAAAAAAGTAACGGACCAAGAACCGACCCTTGTGGCACCCCTGTCTTAACTTTAACCATAACCAGAAAGACATCCACTTATGATAACTTGTTGCGAACGATGCGAAAGATAATTTTAAATAAACATTAACACCACCGACTGCAAACCAATCTTTTTCGCTAATATCTCAAATAAAAACTGATTATCAATAATATCAAACAATGCGGACAAGTCTAAGCCAATATACATCACGGACCGCGATTTGTCTTGACAGCAAAGAAGATCATTGAAGACTTTCAGCAAAGCCGTTTCCGTTAAATACGAGCAACGAAAAGCACTCGGATACCTGCTCATGAGATTATTGGATTCCAGATGAAAATTAATTTACTCAAAAACATCTCTTTCAATAATTTATGACAGGAATCTTGAATTTGTCACAGGGCAATAACTCGAAAAGAACTCAAGATCAAGATTAGACTTCTTCACGGCTCCTTGTTTGAATTGATTTGGAAAGTATCCTGTCTAGAGAGATAAGTTGATTAATGCAATGAAGTAGTCTGGACAATTTGTCAAAACAATTTAACATAACTTCGTTGGTACTACATCAATCGGTGCCGTATTATTCGAAATTTTTGGTAGAAGTATTTTCAAAACGCTCAGTGTGAAAAATTGAAAATTGTCCAGTGTGGTTGTATGTGAATCATTCGATTCTAGACCATTCGTTAGAGGTAGCGAAACTAACACGGCTTCTATTTTTTTTTCAAAACGAAAGCATTAAACTTCTTTGCTAGACATTCAGGCCCCCTTAGTGACTGCTGCAGCACAACAATATATTTTCCCAAGAGTTTTTGCAGCATAGAAAACTTAACGCGTTTATTTTCACTACCGACAAATTTATTGAGGTCTTCACTTTTCTTTTTGGTAAACAGCTCAAAATACTCCAAAACCGAATTAAGAAACCGGCTTTTGGCTTGGGAATTTCCATTCTTTCGCTAAGCTAACTCAAATTTTCTTTTCAATCTTTTCATTGTTCTTAGCTCATCGTCAAAGAGAGGGCACATATGATTTCTCACATAAATAGTTCTCAGATGATTTTTCTTATCAACATGGCTATTTTCGTTCACTAAAACACCTTTCCAAACCTTTTCAGGATTATATCTGTTGATCGGAGAAATAATACTTTCTGCAGACGCTGCCAGGTCCAAATTTCGCCATATTCTGCACGAGACCTTCATTACAGCTAAATTCTCGTGCTTTTGTAGAAGATCAAAGTGCATAACTCCATGATCAGAGCTTGTTAGGAAATTTACAAGAGGTTCTGATACTTCACCCTTCTCGGATGTAATGACCTGGTCTAAAACTCTACCACTTTTTTGAGTAGGCGCAGTACCTTGCTGTTGCAAACCAAATTCATCCAAAAAAGAGATCCAATTTCTTGACGCATCGTTTGATAGCAGCAAAGGAATATTGATATTGCCTGCAATAAGTGTTCTTTCAACAGCGCTTTCTCCTCAAAGAACGAGGTTAACTCTCTTATGGCGACACGTAATTAGTATTTGGTCGACGGTATATACAAACCAAAAGATACACGGTCTTCCCCAGCGTAAATTGCATTCAATGAGATAAGGTCAAATGGGTGTGTGTGACTCTATATGAAGTTTATTAGAGAGCAATTTTTAGAGGCCGCGAATATATATATATATATATATATATATATATATATATATATATATCATATCAGCCTTCAATGAAAAGACGAATTTTTTGATCTGTCTTAACTGTTTTTTTTAGATCTACAAGCTATTGCGGCTATTTTCTGTCAAATCTTCTAAATATATGGCACGTGCTTCTGGTGTGTGCAAATAATATGCACCCACTCAGCTGGGGGGAGACCCAAACAAAAAAGATTCATTTGTTTAAGAAACCTACTATTTTTGTGATGTAATTAAAGCAAAAGAAAACAATGATAAGAAATTTATGAGATCTAAATTTGGATAATTTTGCTTTTCATGCATTAAGAGCGGTGCTCCATCACCTTCAACATTGCTTCAAAAAATCTAATGCTAAAACTTTGATTTTTTCATAACAGGTAGCCAAGTTATGACATTATGAACTAGTTTTGAGCAAAATAAGTCGTCACTTATCAAAGGATGCGAAAGATAATTTTAAATAAACATTAACAACACCGACTGCAAACCAATCTTTTTCGCTAATATCTCAAATAAAAACTGATTATCAATAATATCAAACAATGCGGACAAGTCTAAGCCAATATACATCACGGACCGCGATTTGTCTTGACAGCAAAGAAGATCATTGAAGACTTTCAGCAAAGCCGTTTCCGTTAAATACGAGCAACGAAAAGCACTCGGATACCTGCTCATGAGATTATTGGATTCCAGATGAAAATTAATTTACTCAAAAACATCTCTTTCAATAATTTATGACAGGAATCTTGAATTTGTCACAGGGCAATAACTCGAAAAGAACTCAAGATCAAGATTAGACTTCTTCAC
Source organism: Convolutriloba macropyga (assembly GCF_964194025.1). Lineage (NCBI taxonomy): Eukaryota > Metazoa > Xenacoelomorpha > Acoela > Convolutidae > Convolutriloba > Convolutriloba macropyga. Next base: position 28,857,299 of record NC_134479.1, read on the forward strand.
GGCTCCTTGTTTGAATTGATTTGGAAAGTATCCTGTCTAGAGAGATAAGTTGATTAATGCAATGAAGTAGTCTGGACAATTTGTCAAAACAATTTAACATAACTTCGTTGGTACTACATCAATCGGTGCCGTATTATTCGAAATTTTTGGTAGAAGTATTTTCAAAACGCTCAGTGTGAAAAATTGAAAATTGTCCAGTGTGGTTGTATGTGAATCATTCGATTCTAGACCATTCGTTAGAGGTAGCGAAACTAACACGGCTTCTATTTTTTTTCAAAACGAAAGCATTAAACTTCTTTGCTAGACATTCAGGCCCCCTTAGTGACTGCTGCAGCACAACAATATATTTTCCCAAGAGTTTTTGCAGCATAGAAAACTTAACGCGTTTATTTTCACTACCGATAAATTTATTGAGGTCTTCACTTTTCTTTTTGGTAAACAGCTCAAAATACTCCAAAACCGAATTAAGAAACCGGCTTTGGGCTTGGGAATTTCCATTCTTTCGCTAAGCTATCTCAAATTTTCTTTTCAATCTTTTCATTGTTCTTAGCTCATCGTCAAAGAGAGGGCACATATGATTTCTCACATAAAAAGTTCTCAGATGATTTTTCTTATCAACATAGCTATTTTCGTTCATTAAAACACCTTTCCAAACCTTTTCAGGATTATATCTGTTGATCGGAGAAATAATACTTTCTGCAGACGCTGCCAGGTCCAAATTTCGCCATATTCTGCACGAGGCCTTCATTACAGCTAAATTCTCGTGCTTTTGTAGAAGATCAAAGTGCATAACTCCATGATCAGAGCTTGTTAGAAATTTACAAGAGGTTCTGATACTTCACCCTTCTCGGATGTAATGACCTGGTCTAAAACTCTACCACTTTTTTGAGTACGCGCAGTACCTTGCTGTTGCAAACCAAATTCATCCAAAAAAGAGATCCAATTTCTTGACGCATCGTTTGATAGCAGCAAAGGAATATTGATATTGCCTGCAATAAGTGTTCTTTCAACAGCGCTTTCTCCTCAAAGAACGAGGTTAACTCTCTTATGGCGACACGTAATTAGTATTTGGTCGACGGTATATACAAACCAAAAGATACACGGTCTTCCCCAGCGTAAATTGCATTCAATGAGATAAGGTCAAATGGGTGTGTGTGACTCTATATGAAGTTTATTAGAGAGCAGTTTTTAGAGGCCGCGAATATATATATATATATATATATATATATATATCATATCAGCCTTCAATGAAAAGACGAATTTTTTGATCTGTCTTAACTGTTTTTTTTAGATCTACAAGCTATTGCGGCTATTTTCTGTCAAATCTTCTAAATATATGGCACGTGCTTCTGGTGTGTGCAAATAATATGCACCCACTAAGCTGGGGGGAGACCCAAACAAAAAAGATTCATTTGTTTAAGAAACCTACTATTTTTGTGATGTAATTAAAGCAAAAGAAAACAATGATAAGAAATTTATGAGATCTAAATTTGGATAATTTTGCTTTTCATGCATTAAGAGTGGTGCTCCATCACCTTCAACATTGCTTCAAAAAATCTAATGCTAAAACTTTGATTTTTTCATAACAGGTAGCCAAGTTATGACATTATGAACTAGTTTTGAGCAAAATAAGTCTTCACTTATCAAAGGAACTCAAGCCTAATTGTTGTGATAAACTTTTTAAATATCTCCCGAACGCATTTACCTCCGCTGTATTTTCAAGTACGTATGCGCGCTGGGCTGAATCATACCTACACCTTTTCAAGCTTGGCCACCCCAGCCGTAGGCGAGTGAACCGATCGCCCACACCGACTCATAACGTCAGGTGGTATCATTCTAACTGATTTCATTTTCAGAGCAATTTCTTGTGTTTTTGAATTTTAGCAGGCTCGGTGAACGGAAGGTTTTGACGCCAACCATCTTCCTTCATCACATCTGGTCGTACCATTCTAATTGATTTCATTTTTAGAACAATTTCTTCTCTTTTGAATGTTAGCAGGCTCCTCGACTGGGACGTTTTGATGCCAACCCTCTTCCCTCCAGCTTCTCGGACTTGGTCTTGGGTACTTCTCGTACCAAAAATATAGACGAGGGTCAAGTACAGGGTTGTGTTCACTCCTATCGGGGTGCTAAACTGCTAGATCTCTGTGATGTTATCAATCAATACCCAAATCGGCAACTGAACACTGTTGTTGTAATTGCTGGCTTCAATGATCACCGTAGTAGTATTGAAGCTTTCATAGAGCATTGGAATTTCCATATTCAGCTCATTATTGTTAATTTTAGCACAAATATTTTGATTGTTCCCAAAGTTATACCCACCAGCTGTAATCGCCTCATAAATAAGAGAATCAGTGCCCTTAACTACGCTTTGAATGATTACATTGATTCTTGTGCATTAAATCTGTTTATTGTTTCACCCTCATTTAGAAATGTTCTTGAACCTAACCTGTTCTGTAAAGACACCGTGCACTTCTCCTTTCAAGTTTTCATGTTTTCACCATGTTTTATCACCTTAATCTAGTACCCATCAGTGCAGCCTTCCCCACTCCTATTCCATAGCCTGACGGCTGATCAAACCCATTGTCCACTCTGAAAGGCTCCCCTCCCCTACCTAGGGGAGGTGTCTGGTGTCATACGTGTTATAAATATTTTCACGTGAATTGAAGTGGTCTAGCTGCAGCGGAAGAGTGGACCGAAAATTTCAGCTGCAAAAGCTGCTCTGAGTTCACCGCAGCCACCGAAACAGCAATCTCAACGCCGGCACCACACAATGCTTTGACCGTTCCCGACACTGAACTCATAGATCCTGCAACATCGCACGCCCCCGGACATTCCGTCGCCGCACCATCGGATATTTTTTGGGACAACTTCCAACCTCATCACGCGGTAACAGTGCGTGAAATATACCGCGAGATCTTCACATGGAAGCCCTCAGTCTTCACGCTCAGTAAGACTAAGACAGGGGAACAGTGCGCCAAAGCCCTTCACAGTGTCCTCTCCCCGATTGCCGTAAACACGGATAGATCCGATATATCTCTGAGCCTCTGTATGATACTTCCGCACGTAAGCCTCAGTCTAACAAAGATCACGGACGATGGATTGAACAATATGACCATCAAGCGTAGACTGCGTGCATGGCACAGCTGCAAAGTCTCAGAACTGTTCTGTGAAGCGAAGGCAATCCAAATGAGAATGAATTCAAGGAAAAAAAAGCAGCACTCTGACCTCAAGATGTTCAACAATTTCATGTCTTGTGGTAAGATCAGTAATGCTATTCGCGTTCTTTTGGATGAGCATAAAGGCGGCGTGCTCGCATCTACCGATCTCATAGACGGTAGACTTGTCCTCAAATTTTTACGCGACAGACATCCTGAAGGGCAACACTAAGAGCCCAACTGCATTCAGACCAAACCTCCACGCACGCTTCTTTACCACCCCACTTTTTCTCGACAAAATCAGTGCCAGGCTCGTCCGAAAGCTTTCAATGAAGACTCATGGCAGTGCCGGGCCGTCAGTTGTCGATGCCGATGACTGGCAAAGACTACTTTCTAGTTTCGG
>NC_134479.1:28865859-28980013 GCF_964194025.1 Convolutriloba macropyga
TAGATAGATAGATAGATAGATAGATAGATAGATAGATAGATAGATAGATAGATAGATAGATAGATAGATAGATAGATAGATAGATAGATAGATAGATAGATAGATAGATAGATAGATAGATAGATAGATAGATAGATAGATAGATAGATAGATAGATAGATAGATAGATAGATAGATAGATAGATAGATAGATAGATAGATAGATAGATAGATAGATAGATAGATAGATAGATAGATAGATAGATAGATAGATAGATAGATAGATAGATAGATAGATAGATAGATAGATAGATAGATAGATAGATAGATAGATAGATAGATAGATAGATAGATAGATAGATAGATAGATAGATAGATAGATAGATAGATAGATAGATAGATAGATAGATAGATAGATAGATAGATAGATAGATAGATAGATAGATAGATAGAGATAGATAGATAGATAGATAGATAGATAGATAGATAGATAGATAGATAGATAGATAGATAGATAGATAGATAGATAGATAGATAGATAGATAGATAGATAGATAGATAGATAGATAGATAGATAGATAGATAGATAGATAGATAGATAGATAGATAGATAGATAGATAGATAGATAGATAGATAGATAGATAGATAGATAGATAGATAGATAGATAGATAGATAGATAGATAGATAGATAGATAGATAGATAGATAGATAGATAGATAGATAGATAGATAGATAGATAGATAGATAGATAGATAGATAGATAGATAGATAGATAGATAGATAGATAGATAGATAGATAGATAGATAGATAGATAGATAGATAGATAGATAGATAGATAGATAGATAGATAGATAGATAGATAGATAGATAGATAGATAGATAGATAGATAGATAGATAGATAGATAGATAGATAGATAGATAGATAGATAGATAGATAGATAGATAGATAGATAGATAGATAGATAGATAGATAGATAGATAGATAGATAGATAGATAGATAGATAGATAGATAGATAGATAGATAGATAGATAGATAGATAGATAGATAGATAGATAGATAGATAGATAGATAGATAGATAGATAGATAGATAGATAGATAGATAGATAGATAGATAGATAGATAGATAGATAGATAGATAGATAGATAGATAGATAGATAGATAGATAGATAGATAGATAGATAGATAGATAGATAGATAGATAGATAGATAGATAGATAGATAGATAGATAGATAGATAGATAGATAGATAGATAGATAGATAGATAGATAGATAGATAGATAGATAGATAGATAGATAGATAGATAGATAGATAGATAGATAGATAGATAGATAGATAGATAGATAGATAGATAGATAGATAGATAGATAGATAGATAGATAGATAGATAGATAGATAGATAGATAGATAGATAGATAGATAGATAGATAGATAGATAGATAGATAGATAGATAGATAGATAGATAGATAGATAGATAGATAGATAGATAGATAGATAGATAGATAGATAGATAGATAGATAGATAGATAGATAGATAGATAGATAGATAGATAGATAGATAGATAGATAGATAGATAGATAGATAGATAGATAGATAGATAGATAGATAGATAGATAGATAGATAGATAGATAGATAGATAGATAGATAGATAGATAGATAGATAGATAGATAGATAGATAGATAGATAGATAGATAGATAGATAGATAGATAGATAGATAGATAGATAGATAGATAGATAGATAGATAGATAGATAGATAGATAGATAGATAGATAGATAGATAGATAGATAGATAGATAGATAGATAGATAGATAGATAGATAGATAGATAGATAGATAGATAGATAGATAGATAGATAGATAGATAGATAGATAGATAGATAGATAGATAGATAGATAGATAGATAGATAGATAGATAGATAGATAGATAGATAGATAGATAGATAGATAGATAGATAGATAGATAGATAGATAGATAGATAGATAGATAGATAGATAGATAGATAGATAGATAGATAGATAGATAGATAGATAGATAGATAGATAGATAGATAGATAGATAGATAGATAGATAGATAGATAGATAGATAGATAGATAGATAGATAGATAGATAGATAGATAGATAGATAGATAGATAGATAGATAGATAGATAGATAGATAGATAGATAGATAGATAGATAGATAGATAGATAGATAGATAGATAGATAGATAGATAGATAGATAGATAGATAGATAGATAGATAGATAGATAGATAGATAGATAGATAGATAGATAGATAGATAGATAGATAGATAGATAGATAGATAGATAGATAGATAGATAGATAGATAGATAGATAGATAGATAGATAGATAGATAGATAGATAGATAGATAGATAGATAGATAGATAGATAGATAGATAGATAGATAGATAGATAGATAGATAGATAGATAGATAGATAGATAGATAGATAGATAGATAGATAGATAGATAGATAGATAGATAGATAGATAGATAGATAGATAGATAGATAGATAGATAGATAGATAGATAGATAGATAGATAGATAGATAGATAGATAGATAGATAGATAGATAGATAGATAGATAGATAGATAGATAGATAGATAGATAGATAGATAGATAGATAGATAGATAGGTGCTTTCCTCTCCACTTGCTAGTTTTTTATGTGACTGGGCCGTCTTTACACTGTCTGGAGGGGAACAGCTTGGAGTGCAGCATCCGGCTAAGTGCTACTCATCATCCCTTATTTTCCGACCTACATCCATTGTTGCGGGATGGTGTACACGGTCCTTTTTTATGAACAGTCCTTGAAAAGGAGCTTTTGTTACGAAACCGCAGATTTATAACACCTAAGTGCTTATTCTTATTCGCATATATCCAGTTCAAAGCTATCTAAACGAAAAGTAGCGACAAACCGTAGTGTTTAAGGAAAAAAACAATGCATCGACATGAAGGGCTCACTAATCTTGAAAAAGACCACAAAAACACTGAGGTGGTAACAGCAATAAAAATAGTTTCAACCACAATCATACCGCGCATAGTTGTTATACGCGCTCCGGGATCGCTATGGCCTATTGGCTTTTCCAGAAAGACGTCACATTGAAGCTATTCATCGCCTTAGACTCCATAATAAGTGACCATGTGTGCTAGCCTGCTAACTTGTTGCGAAGCTGACGACAAAACTTCAGCAATTCAAACAGTAATTCGCTAAATCTATACATCAATCGTGGCACTACATCTAAAACAGATTTTCTCAATTTCTGAAATGAATCTCCTTTTCGTCATGTTCCACCATATCCACTAAAATTATATTTATTTGCAGAATGGAGCTGTTACCACATTGTGATCGAAAGGCGAAAGCTGATACGGTTTCAGTTTTATGTTCTTTCGATTTCAACTGATCGCCTACGATGAGTTCTCGTGTTAGATAACGCAGAACTAAAATCCACATCACAATCAAATCAATCAACAATTTAGCGGATTTCCATTGAACAGATAGGTCTGTTCGAGATAGCTATGGGACATAGCGGTGTAGCTTTTCCACGCACCATGCATTCAACGGATCTATTCTGTTTCGGCCCCCAGTGTTTTTTTTTGCCCCCAGTTACAAATTATATGTTGTAATATAGCAGGTGACTATGTAAGAAAATAGCACGTGCGCCTGGGGTTCATAAAAGATTCAAGCTCCTTAAGCTGGGGGGGGGGACATAAAGATCACATTCAACATAACTGCTCTGATGGTTACCGAGAATCCACTTAAGAAAGCGACACTTGAATTTTACTTATTACTGTTTATTAGTTATTTTTTTTACTAGACTAGTAAATTTCAACTCTACAATGGAGTCTTTGGAACAGAGGAGTGCGCCGCCGTTAAAGTTGAACTAGTGTCTTTATAAAATGAAATGAAACTACCTTGCATTTTTGGAAATGAAAATCAATTCAATTTAAAAGTAACTTTACTGACGGACTGTCGATGTCCACTTGAATGTCACTTGAAGCGAACTATTAACGTTCTTTGAGAACGTCTCACAATAAAAATGATAAGTGCTAAGTGTTGGCGCCACTACTGAACAGAAGCTTGAGTCACCAGACCAACAGTATAGCGTCATATACAAATTCCTAATCCAGATTTGATATGAATTACACTTTTGTATTGGTTGAAATTTTGATATGGTAAAATGAATATTTAGATATTTAGAAATGGATTGTGATTGGTTTATTAGATTGACTTACAGAAATAATTAAAGAAGTTGCATGAAAGAGTTGGAAGAGATAGAGTGTTGGAATAAAGTTGCAAAAAGATGTTTTGAAATTGAGAAAATTAGAGGGAGTCTGCTCAGAACCTGCATCTGAAATAGTTAGAAAACATAGAATTAATAGTGATAGAAGATGGTGACAGGAAAAGAGCAAAAGAATACACATTAACGATTCCAAATTTGATTAATTGATTTTGCATAGCTTTAGCTTCAAAATGTTTAAAACTGTGAGCGTGAGACGGAAAAAGCTTAGAATTCGAATTGGCGACAAAAAAGGTCTATTAAACAGTTACATAATCAATTCTACCTCAACAAATTTAAATTAAATTTGTACAATTGACAACCGTAAATGCTTCTCTTTTGCAGATAATACCTGCCAAGATTTTCATTCAATTTTATCTGGATTTAGCGAACATTACAATTCATTTAAACCCCCAAATGTGCTTCAAACTTGATTAATTATTTTACGTTACTACAATTTTCCCTAATTTATATTGTTTTTCTCTATACTCTTTGCATTTTTTGATATTAATATCTTACATCTTAAATTATCCTTACATTGTACATTGATTCATTTCAGAACCTTTAGAAAAAAATTTGTCTTTTTGAGATCTGGGTTACAACCTTGAAAAATTGGCAGATGTTGCAGCAGCTGCAAATGCTATTGCAACAGCGATTGGAGGAATTGCTCCCCTGCACCAGCAGCAGCGCCACAAAGCGTCAGCTTGACTCCATTTACGATAGCGGTTACAGAAGACTTTAGAGTATTCCGCAAACAACTGGAATCTTCCATCGCCCTTGCGCAAGTACCAAACGCTCAACAATTTGGATTTTTAAAACTTCATTTGCAAGGCGGTGCTTTAAACTATTTTCTGGAATCACCAACCGCCAACAAAAACACACTTAATAATGCGCTACTGTCACTAGAAAACCGATGTTTGAGCGCGAATAGAGTGGAACTTTACAAATTAAAGTTTCAAGAACGAAAGTTTAATCAATCAAAAGCGACGCCAGAAGACTTTCTGACAGACATTACAAGACTTGCTAAAAAAGCATTTGCAGACTCTGGAGGAAACGACTATTCAGCAGAACGAACAAGGCGAATAAGGGACGCATTCTTATCAGGAATGCATACGCATATAAGATTGAAGCTTCTGATGCAACCGGAAACAACAACTGTAAATGACCTATGTGCATCAGTTTCAAAAAGACTAACATTAATAAGCATCTTGCCTGATGAAGACGCTCAAGCCACAGGATTCAATTCTATTACTGACAATATCTCAAGTAGCCTTGCAACAGCATTGAACAACATCGCGACTGCCAATAAAAAATTGGCGTCTAGTCAAAGAGAACTCGGCAGGCAAATGAATAAAATGCAAATGTCGGTCGAACGGTCAAACCATAGAGGCTTTCATAGAGGTAACTTTCGAGGCTGATGACAGTTTCAATTCAATTCAAACCGCGGAAATAACAGACCCTCAAACCACCAAGGTTACCAACGACAACAATTCGGTCATACTGGCAGTGGTTTCTATAACCAACGCGGAGTCAGTGTTCGTTCAAATCAGTACCAAAGCGAGGAACGCATTTGCCATTTGCTACAATCCCAAAAAACTAATTAGGCAGCAGCAGCCTTTTTTTACAGCACTAGCTAACAGTAGTTATAATTCAGTGCCGATAACGGGTACAAATCTTTTCTATTTACCACTACACATTCAAAGATATTGCTTTAAAATTTTAATTGACGCTGGGGCATTCTAAAGTGCACTTTCAAAAACTATACTACAAAAAATTGCACTAAATAAACCAGCTTGTGTTACTAAATTACCGAACAATTTTCCTGAAAAAAATTATGTGGCTGATGGAAAAAAAGTTTGAGTACTAGAAAAAGTACTTATAGAACTATATGTTGGTTTGTAAAATTATAGCGAAGAGTTTCTCCTTCTTGATCAAATGAGCACTGCAATTCTTGGTAACCCAATCTTTTTCAAAAATCAAATTGTTATTGATCCGTCAAAGAAACTATTGTATTTTCCAAATGTTACCTTGAGTCTAAACTCCATAGGTAACCCAAAAAACTCAAGACAGCAAGTACCTTTTACAGTAACTAAAACAACACGGAAGCCAAATTATCAAAATATTGTCCCTTATCTTTGTGCCCTTATCTTGTCCCTATTGTCCCTTATGTTTGTGCCCTTATCTAAAAATTGTCAATTCTCGTTTATTATCATTTGAAAATTGAATGAAAAAAATATTATTAATCGCATACTAATTTCGAAAAAAAGAGAGTTTACCAATATTTATTAACACTTTTTCATTACTACAAAACCAACAAGTCAGGGCAAACAAGATATACAGAATTCACAGGCAACTGCCACTAACAGAACATAATGCTAGCTCTAACCAAAGTTGACATTATCTTGACAAGGATACTGGATATTGGAGCTTTCATTTACCACAATACGATCATCAACAAAAACGATTCTATCAGAGCAGCACAATACTTCAAATTTGTCAGATACATTTTCTTCTGTGCTTGCAGAACTCAAAACGAAGAGAACACAAAACAACAGAAACAGATTCATTCTCAAACAAAAACATTTTTACCGTGCTAACGCAATATTGGATTTTGATTATACATTACCACTACACAGAACAACATTATGCACGTTTCAAGTGCACAACATTACTGCTCCTAAACAATCGGAATTATTGCATTATTTTGTTATTGAGCAAATCTTATGTGCCTCGCAAAAAAAGTGCCCCTTTACATATTAAAAATTTTAGTTCAAGTTTTGCAAAGATAGTTGCAATTTTTGCAAGGTTAAGAATTTACAAGTTCAAGAGACTAAAAATATAGAGATCCTCAAGCTAAAACAGGGTGGCTTGAGGTCTTGTGACTTCTACATGTAGAGATGTCTCAGCCTAAGTTTGTTGATCATGCAGTCGATCAAATACGATAAAAAATTCCTTAGGAAAATACACTTGGCTTGATAATACAGACTGCCAGAAAAACATCGTCTGAGTTTTTGTCTTTCAAAAACGCCTCTTTTGCTTCGGGAGTATTATTGCACCCAGCAGCAGTCATAAAAAGTTTCCTAACATTGCCTCAAAATGTTCACAAGCCATGAAAAACTGAAAAATCATCGCCTTCTCATTATTTAATTATTTTTCTATTACTACAGGCATAAAACATTTTTAGAATGGCCACTTGAAAATAATTGTAAGCCTTGTAGCATTCAACCTTTTGAGAAAACCCTCCAAAAGGGTTTCTTGAAAATACCTTTTCTTTCCCATAACTATAGTGCACTTTTGTTAAACTAGCATCAAATCTGAAGCACAGAAAGATATTGATTTTATATACCAACAACAGCTATTCCTTGCTAACAAATTCGTGAATACTCAGTTTCTAGTTCGTTTTCCAAGACTGAACGTCTCGTTGCAAAATCAGTTCAGAAATTTTTTGCTACTTTTGAAAAATTCTTGGAATGACTATTCATTTGGTTGTTAACTGGATCATATGAACACAAATGAAACCAGTTTAAACTTCGACGAGTCTTCTGGGATCGTTTTCTGAGTTGCTAAATGAACCAAAAATGTACCGTGTTGCCATCTACAGTTATAAGCTAACAATTTTGAACTCGGTAAAGATTATGGTGAATAAATTGATTCCTATGGCACTACTAGCAATATCAGATTTCGAGGAAATTCTTCGACTGACTTTCACTGACTATACCAGTGAACGTCTTTCACTGACTATACCAATAACACAAATTCTAACTTACTTTGAAACGAAAAAACTGAGAAACGTAGACATTAGTGACAATGGGATGTCCTTCACATTAGCCATTTCATTTGTTACCGCAGCGACAGTTTTAAATTTGCATAAAGCAATACCAATACCCATGCCTATTGATGGAACAGACGGTCACGCATCACAGTATGCTATTGAATCTGATTTTATAGCAGTTTCTTTCACTCAAAAAATAGCGCTACTTTCACAGGACGACATCAAAAGAGGTGTCGGGTCGAGTAGCTTCTCGGTGTGTATAAACGGTTTCTCTCTATAAACAGCACATGATACATGTCTTGGAGCACTAGTTATTGACAATCATTTAACTGCTCTGCAAAAGTGTGAAATCAAAACCGTGAAATTGCCATTAAAGGAAAAAGCGAGAAATTTGGGAAACGGCAAGTGGTTAATAACATCAGCATCATCGAATTTCAAAGTGTATATGAGCCAAATAATAAACCATGATCCATTGAAAAGAACACTTTTACCAGGATGCCAAGTCTGCATCATTGAACTTCAAGGCGGGACAAAACTGGAAACCACCTTTTTAGAAATCAGAGCAGACATGTTTGCATGCCAAAACAGAACGCTTCAAAAATTGGAAACTAAATTAACTGACCCTTTGAAACATCTTCTATCAAAAGTTCTGGCAATTGACAACCTGCCACATTTTGCAACCATTGCTCAAGCAAGACAACAGTTCATTGGGGGAAACACGAATCCAAATGTCAAAAATTCCTGACCAATAAAGACCATCGTTGAATAAAATAGATGAAATCGCCCAACCAATTTTAATGATTATGCAGAGTATTCGACCTAGTTTAAAAAAATCGTTTCAGGCAAAGTGACACTTAGAAAATGTCTGTCATAATTGGCACAATCTCTTTTATAAACTCAATGATATTACACGCTCTCATAAATTACGTTTGTCAAAAGTATAGTCGACGATATTCAAAATTGCGAAAGTTTGTTGTGGGCTCATTCGGAATTCATCCACGACAAATACTAGTGGTAACAGAAGATGAAAGGCAGACACTTATGCTACAACCTGGAAACCGACTGACCAGAGAAAAAATTGTCATCACGGACAAACAATTGTTAAAGCTTCTTTGAACTACAGCTCAACAAAGAGAGGAACTCCAAGTAATGCAATCATCTTACGACGTCGAACTATTTTGAAAATTTACAGGAGCGGTTACAGAAGTCTTTAGAGTCATTATAGTTCTCATTTTAACTATAGTTTATATCTTTTTAAATTTTAGTATGTATTGTTCAAGTGTATGCTAAATCGTGAAAAGGCAAAACTTATAGGTTAGTTGCTTACAAGCTTCAGAATAACATTGAACGTAATTGATCAATCAAGATATTCTTAACATTAGTCAACTAAAGTGGTAGTCTTTTTTAATATTTAACAAAGTGACGTAGTTACAACAAGATTGTTAGTCAATTGGAATCAAGACCTGCTGGGAAAGAACCAGACCTGTTTAAAACTTGAAAAACAGGCTGTGATGATTGAGTTCCACTTTGATTTTGGACAGCCTCAACATTTGATTAGCCGACCCTGACTCGAACGAGAGACCTAAAGGCCACAAAGGGATGTAGGGGACCCAAAAAATGTCAATTTGTTTTCAGTCGGTTATTTTACAGTGTCTATTTAGTCTTTCGCGAGCCCTCGTTGTTTTTTTTGGTTGACCGCGGTACAACAACAATCACACAAAAAGTAACGAAGTTACTTTCGATTTGGTGGTCCAAAGCAATATAGCAACAATGGTTAGACAAGATCCCAACAGATATTACCAAAATCGATTGGAAAACAATAAAACAAGTCAAGGTTTTAGAAGACGGTTAATTTTGCCGTAGACCTATTTTGCCAGCACTTGGCCAATAATCTTGCCAGCACTTGGCCAACCTATTTTGCCAGCACGACGTCAACCTATTTTGCCAGAACTTGGCCAATAATCTTGCCATCACTTGGCCAACCTATTTTGCCAACACGACGTCGACTTATTTTGCCAGCACTTGGCCAATAATCTTAAATCAGCTTAAGAAAAAATAAAACACTTTAATATAATTTAAATAGCTTACACGAAGTAAAGGTTGCTGCAAGGCGCTTTCTAATTTTTAACTTACAGCTCGCATGAAAATTTTAACGAGGCGCAGTGTTCTTTTTGAGAGGCACATTGTGCTTTTGAAGAGACATATTGCTATATTGTTCTTTTAAAAGAGTCACATTGTTCTTTTTATAGATGCGCAGTGTCATATAGAAATTCCTAATCCAGGTTTGATATGAATTACACTTTTTTATTGGTTGAAATTTTGATATAGTAAAATGAATATTTAGATATTTAGAAATGGATTGTGATTGGTTTATTATATTGACTTACAAAAATAAGTAAAGAAGTTGCATGAAAGAGTTGGAAGAGATAGATTGTTAGAATAAATTTGCAAAAAGATGTTTTGAAATTGAGAAAATTAGAGGGAATCTGCTCTAAACCTGCATCTGAAAAATTTAGAAAACAGAGAATTAATAGTGATAGAAGATGGTGACAGGAAAAGAGTAAATTTACATTTAATTTATACAATTGACAACCGTAATTGCTTCTATTCTACAGATAATACCTGCCAAGATTTTCATTCAATATTATCGGGACTGGATTTAGCGAACATTACAATTCATTTAAACCACCAAATCTGCTTCAATCTCGATTAATTATTTTACCTTACTACAATTTTCCCTAAATTATATTGTTTTCCTTTATACTCTATGCAGTTTTTGATATTAAAATCTTACATCTTAAATTACCCTTACATTGTACATTGATCCATTTCAGAACTTTCAAAAAAAATTGCCTTTTTGAGATTTAAGTTACAATCTTGAAAAAATGGCAGATGTTGCAGCAGCTGCAAATGCTATTGCAACAGCGATTAGAGGAATTGCTCCACCTCCACAAGGAGCAGCGCTACAAAGCGTCAGCTTGACTCCATTTACGGGAGCGGTTACAGAAGACTTTAGGGTATGTTTTGAAATTGAGAGAATTAGAGGGAATCTGCTCAGAACCTGCATCTGAAATAGTTAGAAAACATAGAATTAATAGTGATAGAAGATATAGAAGTATAAACATAAAAAACTTGCATTTTTCAAACACAGGAAACAAATTATATTCGAGAATATTTAGAAGCTTGGAACAAAAACCTCTACAAACCACTCTGCCGGTTTCGAGAACAAAAACCCGGAGCCAGCAAAAGTCTTAACAAAAGCTAGAGTTTTGCGCAAGCTATCCAAAGAACCAAAAAAGCAACTTGTCATACTCACAAGTGTATTTATGCGAAATTATTAAGTGCAATAAACATTTTTTCATATTATTTGTAATTTTAATAGTCTTCTTGAATTCTTAATTATGCGATTCTTTAGTTGTGTTTACTTTTAGACACCACTTATTTTGAGATCGTTTTGTACGGATCATCCTTGACTTATTTGATTAGTATACATTTTTGTATTTAAGATCACTAAAAACTAAAAAAGGGCAGTGGGTTCTCATTTTAACTATAGTTTATATCTTTTTAAATTTTAGTCTGTATTGTTCAATCGTATGCTAAATCGTGAAATAGGCAAAACTTAAGGGTTAGTTGAGTTTTCATACAAAAACTTAGCAACTTTACTGTAACTAGCTGAAGCCTTACAAGCTTCAGAATAACATTGAAAGTAATTGATCAATCAAGATATTCTTAACATTAGTCAGCTAAAGTGGTAGTCCTTTTTAATATTTAACAAAGGGACGCAGATCCAACAAGATTGTTAGTCAATTGGAATCAAGACCTGCTGGTAAAGAACCAGACCTGTTTAAAACTTGAAAAACAGGCTGTGATGATTGTGTTCCACTTTGATTTTGGACAGCCTCAACATTTGATTAGCCGACCTTGACTCGAACGAGAGACCTAAAGGCTACAAAGGGATATAGGGGACCCAATAAAAGTCAATTTGTTTTCAGTCGGTTATTTTACAGTGTCTAGTCTACTAGTCTTTCGCGAGCCCTCGTTGTTTTTTTGGTTGACCGCGGTACAACAACAATCACACAAAAAGTAACAAAACTTCTTTCGATTTGGTGGTCCAAAGCAATATATTAACAATGGTTAGACGAGATCCCAACAGATATTAACAAAATCGATTGGAAAACAATAAAACAAGTCAAGGTTTTAGAAGACGGTTAATTTTGCCGTCGACCTATTTTGCCAGCACTTGGGCAATAATCTTGCCAGCATTTGGCCAACCTATTTTGCCAGCACTTGGCCAATAATCTTAAATCAGCTTAAGAAAAACTAAAACACTTTAATATAATTTAAATAGTTTACACGAAGTAAAGGTTGCTGCAAGGCGCTTTCTAATTTTTAATCTAAATTTCGCATGAAAATTTTAACGAGGCGCAATGTTCTTTTTGAGAGGCACATTGTTTATTTGAAGAGACATATTGTTCTTTTTATAGAGGCGCAGTGTCATATAGAAGTTCCTAATCCAGGTTTGATATGAATTACAATTTGGTATTGGTTGAAATTTTGATATATTAAAATGAATATTTAGATATTAAGAAATGGATTGTGATTCGTTTATTAGATTGACTTTCAAAAATAATTAAAGAATTTGCATGAAACAGTTGGAAGAGATAGAGTGTTAGAATAAAGTTGCAAAAAGATGTTTTGAAATTGAGAAAATTAGAGGGAATGTGCTCAGAACCTGCATCTGAAATAGTTAGAAAACAGAGAGTTAATAGTGATAGAAGATGGTGACAGGAAAAGAGCAAATTTACTTTTAGTTTATACAATTGACAACCGTAATTGCTTCTATTCTACAGATAATACCTGCCAAGATTTCATGCAATATTATCGGGACTGGATTTAGCGAACATTACAATACATTTAAACCCCCAAATCTGCTTCAATCTTGATTAATTATTTTACTTTACTACAATTTTCCCTAATTTATATTGTTTTCCTTTATACTCTATGCATTTTTCGATATTAATATCTTACATCTTAAATTACCCTTACATTGTTAATTGATCCATTTCAGAACTTTTAGAAAAACATTTGTCTTTTTGAGATTTAAGTTACAATCTTGAAAAAATGGCAGATGTTGCAGCAGCTGTAAATGCTATTGCAACAGCGATTAGAGGAATTGCTCCACCTCCACAAGGAGCAGCGCCACAAAGCGTCAGCTTGACTCCATTTACGATAGCGGTTACCGAAGACTTTAGAGTATTCCGCGAACAACTGGAATCTTCCATCGCCCTTGCGCAAGTACCAAACGCTCAACAATTTGGATTTTTAAAACTTCATTTGCAAGGCGGTGCTTTAAACTATTTTCTGGAATCACCAACCGCCAACAAAAACACTTACATTCGCCAACAACCGCCAACAAAAACGCTCCATTTACAGGAGAGGTTACAGAAGACTTTAGGGTATGTTTTGAAAATGAGAGAATTAGAGGGAATCTGCTCAGAACCTGCATCTGAAATAGTTAGAAAACATAGAATTAATAGTGATAGAAGATATAGAAGTATAAACATAAAAAACTTGCATTTTTCAAACACAGGAAACAAATTATATTCGAGAATATTTAGAATCTTGGAACAAAAACCTGTACAAACCACTCTGCCGGTATCGAGAACAAAAACCCGGAGCCAGAAAAAGTCTTAACAAAAGCTAGAGTTTAGCGCAAGCTATCCAAAGAACCAAAAAACCAACTTGTCATACTCACAACTGTATTTATGCGAAATTATTAAGTGCAATAAACATTTTTTCCTATTATTTGTATTTTTATTAGGCTTCTTGAATTCTTAATTATGCGATTCTTTAGATGTGTTTACTTTTAGACACCACTTATTTTGAGATCTTTTTGTACAGATCATCCTTGCCTTGTTTGATTAGTATACATTTTTGTATTTAAGACCACTAAAAACTAAAAACGAGCAGTGTGTTCTCATATTAACTATAGTTTATATCTTTTTAAATTTTAGTCTGTATTGTTCAAGTGTATGCTAAATCGTGAATAGGCAAAACTTATAGGTTAGTTGAGTTTTCATACAAAAACTTGGCAACTTTACTGTAACTAGCTGAAGCCTTACAAGCTTCAGAATAACATTGAACGTAATTGATCAATCAAGATATTCTTAACATTAGTCAACTAAAGTGGTAGTCCTTTTTAATATTTAACAAAGTGACGTAGTTACAACAAGATTGTTAGGCAATTGGAACCAAGACCTGCTGGGAAAGAACCAGACCTGTTTAAAACTTGAAAAACAGGCTGTGATAATTGAGTTCCACTTGGATTTTTGACAGCCTCAACATTTGATTAGCCGACCCTGACTCGAACGAGAGACCTAAAGGCCACAAAGGGATGTAGGGGACCCAAAAAATGACAATTTGTTTTCAGTCGGTTCTTTTACAGTGTCTATTTAGTCTTTCGCGAGCCCTCGTTGTTTTTTTTTGGTTGACCGCGGTACAACAACAATCACACAAAAAGCAACGAAATTTCTTTCGATTTGGTGGTCCAAAGCAATATAGCAACAATGGTTAGACAAGATCCCAACAGATATTAACAAAATCGATTGGAAAACAATAAAACAAGGCAAGGTTTTAGAAGACGGTTAATTTTACCTGTCAATTTTGCTTTCCGATGAAAACGACAGCCTTACACAGAGAAAATTGTCATCAGAGAAAGCATATCGATATTTTATTGAGATGCACAATTCTTAGATTAGAACCAAGAGCAACAAAAGGTGCTGTTGAAGCCAAAGTAGTCGACACATTTCAATGCTGACACCAAGCGTATTTTGAGCTGGAAAAGGGTAGTGGAATGGCTGAGTAAGTTTCCCAGCTTGAAAATATCGAGCAATGTCGACGCGGAATAATGAATTATCGAAAAGATACCTTACGGCTGATCAATGTCGAAAAGGAGCTCGCCTGTGATTATGCCTGTTGAAAAGGAGCTCGCCCCTTCTTACCATGTCTGTGAAACTGAATCTTTTCAAATCCATGATAATCCCTGTTCTTATTTACGGCAGTAGTTGCTGGTATGCCAATATCGACAATTTGAAATCATTAGAAAATGTCCAGAAACGGGCTCTTAAATGGGTTTGCTCGGACCCAAACAGTACTTACAAAGAGCTCCTTTTAAAAGCTTGAATACTTCCCCTGTCATTATACATGCAATTACAAGATCTGCTCACTCTATCCAAATGTATGACGGGATATTTTGATATCGATTTTAATCCATACCTTTGTTTGAGGAAATGCACATCCGATCTTCACACGACGTTAGATTTGACCACCGCAAACCACGTAAAAGCCAAAGCGAGCAGAGTTTTTTCTTCCGTACCGGTGCCCCCTCGTCAACAGACTGCCAGCAACGATCGACATCAATAACCCCACTGGCCTAAAACAACGACTACTACGTGTTCTCTGGACTTTCTTCAACGCAAATTACAACGAACTTGTCAGTGCGACGTGGAGAGTGTAATTTGCCATCATTCACCATCACGAATGAAAAAGGGAGACGATCCCCGTGCCAGCAGATGAAGATATCTCCTGGCCGAATCCCAACTACTACTACTACTACATAATCAGAAAAAGAGTTAGTCATGAGAGAAGAACAAAAGGATTCGTTTCAACCATTGCTACAAACTGTTATCAACAAACTGGAGCAGCTAATGAAGATACAAGCAAACAGCGCACAATGGATCCAAATGTGTCACGCCCCTATTTCGTCCCTCATAGTTACGTGATGATATTCCTCAAAATATCCATAATTAAGTGCTTTATATTAATTAATATTCAGTTAGTTTCAAGGCCATATATAGCCAGTATTTCCATCTAAGCCTGTAACCTCTAATTTGTTTATGTTTATGAGAAACAACCGCAGATTGACAGTTTATCAGCAAACATATCAAGTGCCTAAAAGCCTCAATATTTACTTTTTTGAGTTTCCTGAAGATAAATTCACATAATCAGTAAATAACTTCATGAGAGATTATGTACTTGGTGAAGTAATTATTCTGATAAAGTAGGTGCTAATACGGAACTTGTATATGTACTTAACAAACATCAAGAGACGTACAAAAGCCGGAAATTGCCCAACTTGAAAATCAGTAAATATTTGCGAAGGACCAATACAACTGAAGGCACAGTCCTGCGGAACCCACTATCAGCAGAACACCGGAGAACCAGCCTGATAATCAGTTGCCTATCATCTTGTAAAACTTGATAAAACTTGAGAAACTTTTACTGCTTGAGAAATTATTAAACAATTCTTGCTAAAATAATTAAAGATTGAACTGGAAATTCTCTTGAAAACCTCCAAGTTTGGTAAACTTAGTTACAGAAGAAATAGCGACTAACTTAACACTAAAATGCAAGGCAAACTAGTGGATATATCACGCATCTGAACTGCTCAATAAAAGGCTATTACTAGCTAATTTTATTCAAAATATATCTGCTAAAAATCGTACTGTGAAACATCAAAATAAGTCCTTGTAAAATGGCAATTATTCAAGTTAATTACTCCTCATTTAAACCTCAATAACACCACGAGGAACACTATTAAAAATCAGTGCGTAACATGGTGACAGGAGTTATTAACTGTTTCCCAGTTTAACGGACCGAAATTCCAAATAATTCTTTGATAAATTCGACATTTTCTTTCTTCTCTTCGACATTTTCTTCTTTCGCTTTTCCTTCATTACCTTAAGAGCCTCCAATCATCCTGATCAGCATCCAGCACATCCTTTCCGAGCAAGACGATAATGCAGAAAGCAGTTACAAAGGAAAGAATGGGTGGAAACTGTGTTTGTGTCTCTGTGGACTAAGTGTAACAGTAATACAAAAGTGTTTGAGTGGACAATAACTGGAACAAACTCAACCACAGCCAACACAACGGACAAAAACAACACAGGGTATTTGCAAGCGAGGATATTGTGAGTAAATGAATTTGTAAAATTAATTTTGGTGTTTTTATGTCAATTTATAAAGAATTTGTATGTATTTTTATGTCAATTCTCCCCGCTATTAATAATTGCCGAGCTTCCCCCAATTTTGTTGAACATATTGAAGGAAATAACATCAATTACACCCATAACATCAATAAAACACAAGCTCAGATAGTAAGCGCTTTTTCCTCATCAGCTTATAAATCCATCGTTATTTATGTGCTAGATAAAGACGATAAACGTGTAGCAATTTATTGGACAGCAAAAAGTTCAAATCAGAAATCTCGCAAATTTGGACTTATCCGTCACAAACTTCAATCTGATAAGGAAATTAACCTTGATAACATCATCACTGATTATCAGATAACATCAGAATAATAAATTACTGAAACCATAACTTAATTATTAACTAAAAAAGAGGGCAAAACAAAAGTTTAAACAAAAATAAAAAACAATTATATTTTATTTCCCCACCCAGCTCCGGAGTTTAATGAATCAAACAGTGACTTCGGTCAATTATGCTGTTGCCTATTTGAGTGCAGCTTCCACAAGGCCTGTGCGGTCGTGGTCCCCACGAATTTTCCTAAACTAAGGGGCACTCTTTAGAGGTGAGACTTCGGCGGCCCATACGGCTTCAACGATATAAGTCTGACGATTCGACCGGAGCTTTAGGAATAGGTTCATAAGCAGCCCATCTTTATTATTTTCTGACCGAATGGTTTCAGTAGTTTCTTTTCTGATATTCTTGTGCTATTCATTTAACTGTTTTCTTCACTTAAATCCCCTTAATCTCTCCATTAAGTTAAGTTAAGTGTGCTATTTAATACTTTAGAACGAAAGTAAGACTGATTGAACGAAAAGTATATAATCTAATCGGGTAAAAAGCAAAATGGCACACGCGCAGATCAACATCACGCCTTTTTCCGGATCAGAAACGGACAATTTTAACGAGTTTGAACAACTAATAACAGGTGCAATCGGAGTTGCAGCAATCGCAAACGCGCAACAAGCGAACTTTCTGCAGTTACATTTAAAAGGAGACGCTTTACGATACTTCTTAACCCTACCAGAGGCTACCAGACTAGTTTTTGAAGACAGTATAACATCTCTAAGACACAGATTTACGCAGGATGACTTGAGAGAGATCAGAATTATAAAGTTAGAGAATCAAAAGTTTAATCCAAAAACAGACACTGTTAAAAATTTCTTAGTAAAGTTAAGAACTGAAGCAAATAAAGCATATCCAGCACCTAAAATAGTAGTAGCGCCAGCTGGACATGGTGACCCAGAAGCTCGTAGATTCGAAAGAGAGACAGCAGCAAGAGATTCTGCCCTTCAGATGTCAGAAAATCGAAAAAATGAGCAAATAAAGCGCTTCTTTATTAAGTCTATGCCAAATTGGCTTAAGCCTAAGCTCTTAGAAAGGCCAGATACAGATATTGATCAATTATGCACCTTAGCTAGCCAACAAATTGCAATAAGGGAGGTGTGTAACAGAGAAGAGTACTTTGACGACGGATTTAATGAAATAACTGAATCAAACACAGATAAAATGCTAAAAGCAATAACTGTTATCTCCCATAATCAAAAAGAACTTGAGCAGAAACTTGAGCAGAGAATAGCACCTAAAAATGAGCCATCAGAACAAGGCCCAGCAAACATTTTTACACCACATTACCCTCAACAAGTCTATAGACAAAGTCATAGGCAAAATTTCCGCCCTCAATATCAAAATTTTCGGCCAAATTACCCCCAATATCAGTCTAATTATCGCCAATTCCAGCCAAATTATTGGCCCCAGCAACAGTATGCCCCCCGTGCTAATAATTATCGAGAGTTTAGACCACAATTTAATGTCCCTAGACCGTTTTATTATAACGAACAGCCACAAACTCGTAATTATTGGACCGAACCTTCAGATAGACCCCCATTTGTTCACCCAGCTTATGTTAATAGACCTGTTTATCGGTTCCCAACAAAAAAACCCCTCAAAACCTTCTTAGACAGGGTATAGTTTACGATAGTCCAGTACACAACCGATATAGCACTCAACAATCAAATCAGTTTAATCGTGCAAGT
Source organism: Convolutriloba macropyga (assembly GCF_964194025.1). NCBI lineage: Eukaryota > Metazoa > Xenacoelomorpha > Acoela > Convolutidae > Convolutriloba > Convolutriloba macropyga. Next base: position 28,884,968 of record NC_134479.1, read on the forward strand.
AACCCTCAAAATAGAAATATGAGAGGTATGAATTTCCCATTTAATCAACAAAAAAACTAATAAAGCCACCCAACTTTAAAAAACAAAATAAAAATTATAAAAACTCAGTTAACCATTATAACGAAAGCACGTCTAGTCCTAGTTTAGATAAAGTAATAGAGCCAGTTTATAACAAAAATAATAAAAAGCGTAGAAAACGCAAAAGCAATAATAATAAAAGTAAAGTTAATAATTCTGTGCAACCCCCAATGCAAGTACCTCAACCCGCACCAAAGCCAACACCACATGTTCAGCAACTATTTAGCATTGTCCCACTTTTAGGCAGAACATTATCCTATGTTAAAGTTAAATTTAATGGAGAATTAGAAAGACGCGCACTAGTCGATACAGGAGCATTTGCAAATGTGATAAGTCGTGAATTCTACAAGGAACTAATTAACACAAATATTAACTCTATAAGAGAAATAGAAAAACCTGATCTAGATAAAGTTAAAATGGCAAACGGCAATATAGTTAAAATTGATAAAGCAATTAAAATTACATTTAAATTGGGCACACAAACATTTACAGAAGATTTCCTTGTATTAATTGTCACAACTCCTGTAATCCTAGGCAACCCATTCTTTGTTAAACATAAAGTTAGCATTTGCCCAGGACAAAGTTACATTAAATTCCCTGATCAAACTCTGCAAATAAATGAAATAAAGCCAGAAAAGCAACCCAGAAGAGTTGTAAAACGTAAAAAATTCGGAGTTTATACACAGAAAAAGCAAGTTTTGCAGCCAAATCAACAAGCAGTATTAGAATGCAAGCTTTACGATAAACTAGAATCTTTCACTGACCTTTGTGGGGTAATAATTCCAAATGAAATCTTTGAAAAAGACAGCGAAGTAATATTAACATCATCTCTAAGTAAAGTTGCTGAAAATAACATTATCTACATCTATGTCCTGAACATTACTGACCACCCAACTAACATAAATAAAGGCGAAGAAATAGCCAAATTCTCATTCTTAACATCAGACCAAGCTGAAAAGTTGTTAGAAGTAGATCCTCAATTAATAAATGTTGCAAAAATGAGCGAAAATTACTTAACAGAAATAAATCAATTAATTCAAGTTACAGACACCCCGAAAAGAAAATCTCAGCCAGCGAAACCGGCCCCGGAATATGAAAAACTATGGTTCCCAACGCCTGAAACGTGCCCAGATCCGACAAATTTGTCGCCCTTGCAGAGAGATATCTATGAGCAACTGCTAAAACTGCAAGAAATGGAGAAATTAGATCCAAAGGGTAATCATCAGGATAAAATAACATTTTTGAGCAAGTTTCCGTGGGAAAAATCAGCCCTCAATGATGAGCAAAAAGCAGTAGTAGGTGAATTACTAGTTGAATTCAGTGACATTTTCGCAAAACACAGATTTGACGTCGGATATAACACAGACTTAAAAATAAAGTTAACTCCAGAAAGAAGTATACCAATTTATGAACAAGGTCCTCCAACACCTGTCCATTTGAGAAATGAGTTACAAGTAGAACTAGCACTAATGCATTACTACGGACTGATAACAACTTTGTCTCAATCAAGATATAGTAGTCCACTTTTCGCACAACGAAAGAATTCAGGAAGACTTAGACTATTAATTGACTTGAGAAAAGTAAATCGTTTGCTGAAAAACGATTATGTGAGTACGAATTTCCCGATTTCAAACATGAGTGACGCAATAAACTACTTTGCAGGAAAAAAACTGTTTACGAAACTTGACTGTTCTCAAGCATACCACTGTGTGCAAATGGCAGACGATGTATCAGTGCAACTGCTAGCATTTAATTTTGCTTCGAGAACTTATGCTTATAAATGTCTTGCACAAGGATTGAATAAGTCAGTAACAGGATTCAGTTCCTTTATTAGACATTACTTGGACCCATGCTTAGCTTCAGGAAATTGTACCCAGTTTATGGATGATATTGGAAATGCAGTAACAAACTTTGAACAATTGGTACCGTCTTTACGAGAAATCTTTACATGTATACGTCAATCGGGACTGAAATTGTCTCCTGAAAAGTGTGAAATAGCAACAGATACAATGAAATTCCTTGGAAATAATATCAGTGCAGAAGGAATATCACCAGAAAAAGCGAAAATAACGAAATTTCTTGATAAATTTAAAATGCCGAAAACAACAAAACAAGTAAAACGATTAATCGGCTTCACGCAATTCTTCCGAAATTACATTCCTAACTTAGGTTAAAAACTAATGTCATTTTACAAGCTCCTGAAGAAGGATGCAGTAATAGAAACTACAGAAGAACATGTAAAAGCATTAGAAGTAATAAAGAAGGATCTAATGGAAGCAACGAATGTAACTTTGCGATTACCAAAACCAGGGCTACAGTATGTAATTATTTGTGATGCTAGTTACCACGGTGCAGGTTTTGTACTAATGGTGGAAGACTACGTAAACGAAACAGGAAAGAAAGAAAAGAAAACATACGCTCCCGTATCGTTTGGATCGCATTTGTTTAATGCTACGCAATTAAAGTTCTCAATTTACTACAAAGAGTTCCTAGCCTTGTACTATGCGCTGGACTACTTTTCACACTACATCTGGGGATCAAGTAAACAAGTAATTATACTCACTGACAACAAAAGCCTCACACAATTCTTTCAATCAAAAGTAATACCGCCATCTCTTTGGAATTGTTTAGACAGAATACTTGCATTTAATATAGTAATTGCTCACATTCCTGGACGTGCTAATTACGCCGCAGATTTTCTCTCTAGAATGGAGAATGACAAAACAGCAACAATGTCTTTAAAGTTAACAGATAGAATTCCAGTCAGAGAAATAGAAATAGATACTGAAGCACAAAACCCCGATGTTGAACTGAACGTGTTATTTGACACTGAAAATCTCTGTGACGAAATAAATAGTGAAGAAGTTAACTTTCTCAAAAAATTGGGATATTATGAAGACTACAAAAAACGTCAAAGTAACTCACCAATCACAGAAATACAAGGGCTATTAAAACTTAAACGAAAACACGAAATAAATTCAATTGAGTACCCAAATCCATTAGATGAGTTCCCAGATCTTACAGACAACTTAATTAGCCTTAACTTAGCAGATGAGCAGCAAAAAGATGCAGATATTAGAACAGTAATCAGCTGGATTCAACCAAATAATCAACAACCTGACTTAAAGTATGCTACAACAAACTTAAAGAAGTATCACAAGCACCTAAACAGATTAATTCTTGAAGAGAATGTCTTATACCGGAATTTTTATGATGATACTGGAAAAGTACTTCATAAACAATTCTGTGTACCTAAGCATTTGTGGAAAGAGACTATATATAGGCTCCATAATTCACAAACAGCAGGTCACTTAGGCATCAAAGCAACAATTCAGGAATTTAGAAAGCGATTTTATTATCCAGGCTTCACCGAACATTTCATTAGCTTCATCAAAAACTGCCTCACTTGTCTTCAACTTAACAGAGTACCAAAAAGCCACATCACACCCAAGTTACAACCAGTCAGTTCACTACAATCATATCCAGGAGATATGCTCCAAATTGATTTAGTAGGCCCCCTAAAGTCATCGCAGTATAAGTATGTTTTGAGTGCAATAGATGTCTTCACAAAGTACCTATTCGCAGTTCCATTAACAAATGGATATGCAGACACAGTAGCCCGAGAACTAGTAAAGGTGTTCTTCCAACACAGCTACATTCCTCAAAGAATACTTAGTGACTTAGGAACCAACTTTACTTCTGAATTAATGTCAGAATTAGCAAGTTTACTAGAAGTAAAGTTAAAACATGCCTCAATAAAGCACCCTCAAACTATTGGAGCAGTAGAACAATCTCACGGACCACTGAGGCGAACTCTGAAACTTAATACAGAAGAACAATGGAAAGACTGGCATAAATATGTTCCTCTTGCAACCTTTATTCATAATACTTCATATCATTCAGCGACAAAATGTTGTCCTTCAACTTTATTCCATGGCAGAGAACCCATAAAACCCCTTGACATACGGTTCTCCAGAAAAGTAATGGATGCAGTAGCAGTAAATTCTGATTTCGTTAATGAACTGCAAGACGCCATGATGCAAAAGTATGGAGAAAACAAAGAAAAATTAACGACTGCTTACCTGAAGTACAAAAAGTATTATGATCAAAAAGCATCAGCTAAACCGATTCTGGAGAAATCATTCTGTTTACTTTTGAATCCTAAGCTACTAGAACAATCAACAGTAATAGCTTCCCAAGTTCAGAAATGGCTACCGCTATATAAAGTAGAAAAAGTCCTTACTGATTCTAATTACATCATTCGAAAAGTAAATACGAACTACACCCAATGTGTTCATCGCATCAGATTGAAGCCAATTAAACCAAGTGAAACTCCTGAAGATCTCAAAGTCATCAATCCTGTAAACTTTCAACCTGATCCGTCGAGAAGACAACACATGGAACCTGACCTATTTGATAAACATATCCCAGAATTAATCAATGAGCAAGAAACAGAGATACAACAAGCTACAAAAGTGAAACAAGATCCAGTCAGAGTGACCATAAATGTTCCCCTAGGTGGACTATTAGCAGGACCAGCAGTAGCAGCACCTCCATTAGCCCCACCGGCCCCACCAAGGGTAGTAGCACCAGCAGTTAGACCACGAACTGCCCCAGTCCATCTTCCAGTATTTGATTCCTCAAGTTCAGACGAAGCAATCCCAAATTTATTTGATGAAAATAGCAGTTCAGATGAAAATTTAGCTGACCTAAACCTGGACGCAGAACAAATTGCCCGAATACCAGTTAATCCGTTAATTGCTGACGAAATTAGACCTCAAGAACCAGAAGTTCGCGTTCCTCTTGTATCATCCTCATCAGACGATGAAATGTTTTTACCAGCTCAACAGCCACAGCCGTCAATAGTACCACTTGATATTGAATCGCATCCAGAAACACACGAAGAACAATGTGCTCTAACTGATAAAAAAAATAAGAGCGCGACCTTATAATCCTAAACGAAAACCAGAGAAAAGTGCATTCAAACCACTAGACTACCAACGGCGAAAAAATGTACGCGGATTTAAATTTGATAGAGAAATAATGTTGCATAAAGAAGATAGAACAAACCCTTACCTAACCAACCGAGTTAGAAGATCAGGCAGTCCTAGACCAAAAAATGCACGTGCCAGACTGGAACAAGAAGAAAAACGTGAAGCAATAAAAGCATCAGCACAAGCAGCACAACAGTCAAATACACCAAGCAGAGAGACAAAACTAGATCAAGTTCGAGCAAGTATAGCAAAATATTCAGGGAGAACGCCCAGCAGTTCAGCAAATAAACCAGTTACTAGATCTCAATCGAAAAATTTTTCACCAGGCTCATCTAATCAAAATTTAAACCATTTTAGTCAAGAAATAAATGCAACATATCTAAGTTCTCCAACAGATATCTTATATTCACCACACTCTTTTGCACCCTGTATATCAGCAGACCTTGCAATGGCAAAGGGATTAGCCCGACAAGTCAAAAGCTGGTACCCAGCAGCCCCAAGTGCAATTAGACTTAGATATCCACCTGATATTGGCTCAGTTTTAATCTACTTCGACCCCATTTCTGAACGTTATATCTTAAGTTTAGTTACCAAATTCAGATACTACCACAAACCCACTTACGAATCAGTATTAGCAAGTCTCTATGAACTGAGAGAAATAGTAATAGATGCAGGAATTATACACTTAAGTCTTCCAAAACTCGCCAATGGCTATGATAAATTAGATTTTAACATCATTTTTGAGCTTATATGTCAAGTCTTCGACCCTCTACCCATAACCATCTATATCCATTAGTATGTACAGACCCAGTTCAGTCCAGCAGTACCCTTCATCCGCCCCAAAAACCCAACAAGCCTGAGCAACTTAGCCCTAAAGCCCAAAAATCGCCAAAAAACCGAAAATTTTTGACCTCAAAATCCAGTTATTTTAATATATCTCCAAAACTACTTGTCCGAACCTGGATTAACCTATTGTTCTGAAAAGCACTTATCCAGTAGAAGCGATTCCAGTTATTATTGACCCCATTAGACCCGTTCTAAGTACCAAAAACTTAGTCCAAATTTGACCCTTCCGAAAATCCTAGGTTCAACTCAGAAAAACAGTCATAAAATTGTGAAAAATGCCCCGATCACCCCAAACTTTTGCGCTGCAGCATTTTTCAAGCTGAGGAACCGACATGCAATTTTTGAAGCGATTTGGAGAACTTTAAAAATTGAGTGACGCTGGAGCCCTCAATTTTTGACACTTTTCGAATCCGCTCGAATTCAATGATAACTCCCACAAAAAACCCCAATTGATCCATTTTATAGCCCTAGATCATTCTACTGCTCACGCTTGACACCCCAGTACCCAAAAATCCCGTCAAAAATCAATAAAAGTTGAGTTATGACAAAAACACCGAACCCTACCAAAGTGTGCTAAAATTGATTAAAATGTAGTGTAAATTATACCCCAAAAACATGCCAAAAACTGTCCCAAATGCCTCCAGCAGCTACTCCCAGCTGCCACCCACATGGTACAACCTCAAACAACCGTTAAAACCCAATATTTCCAAGTATATGTTGAAAAATGACGAAAAAACGAAAAATACGCTTCTGCTTCAAGCCTCCGCTTCAAAAATTTTGTCATTTTATTCTCCACCTGACCCGATAAAAGCCACCTATACCCACTACAACCCTAGTGTAAACCCCCACTAGCCTTGTAGCACCATAAAAACCAGTCCCAGCTCACCCTAGTATCAACCATGAAGACTTAAACCCAAATAAGCTCTCAAAATGCCACAATTTTGTCAGGAAAAATCCAGTTATTTCCCACTAGAGTCAAAAATATTAACTTCTGACAAAAATTGACCATACCATCAGCACTCCCACATCTATATCTCTCAGAATATGCACTCCCAGCCCCCTAGTGCCAATACAAGCTGAGAAAAGACTGCCAAAGTAACGAAAATCACAAAAAATCGAGTGTAATTTCCAGAAAAAGTGATCAAAAATGCATCTTAATACCCGAATATGCCCAATATTATTGTCAATTCAGTTAGCCCTACTCATGAGCAGTCCAACCATAGCAATATCAATCATTTTGAACAAGTTTTTCGTAACCTCATAGCCAATAACCTATCCCCTATCTGAGCCTTTTCAAAAAACCCAGGTTCACTGCAGCAAAAACGTTATAACTCGCGAAAAAATAGTTGAAACTGCCCAAACTTTTGCGCTGCAGGGTTTTTTGAGCCGATAAAGCGATTCACCAATTTTGAGCTCAATCGAAGCATTTTAAAAATTGAGTGACGCTGGGCCCCTCAATTTTGGAGACTTTTTGAAATTTCACGCACATGTTCTTAAAATCCAAAATATTGATCAAAAAGCCGATATTATTAGCTTAAAACATCCGCATGCTCAAGTTCTACACGCCCATATTAAAAATATTGAAAATTGTTAAGTAAAATGTTGAAATAATAGCAAAATACTGAAGCCTACCAAACTCTTCTCAAATTCGTCAAAACAGAGCCAAATTTAGAACATAAAAATAGTATCAAATAGCCGAATTATGAGCCCATATCCAATATTCAGTCTCCCTAGTAGTTACCCAGCCCAATAAACCCATACAACAGTACAGAAATTCATAAATGTTGAAAAAAGTGAAAAAATCGAAAATTGCAGATATTTCACAAAATTTGGTCCGAAATTCTAAAGTGAAAAACTCAATATATTATAGTCAAATAATGCATTAAACCACACCAATAGCTGCCACCAACATAGTACTCACTAGTATGACCCACAATCACCGCCAAAAATCAATCATCTTCAATCCATGTCAACTTATGCACAAAACATGACGCATCACAAGTAAAAATTCAGTAAATTTCACAGAAAATCTGGCATAAAACCTAAGTTACTCAACTCCAAACCTACCAAAATGCTACCTCTGATAGCCACAGATATCAGTAACAACAGTTAGCACCTGATTTAGGCCACTAGAGAATCACCAGACTGACACATGTCTCGAAGAAGCTCAATTAGTGGAAAAATCATGCTTGAAAATTTGCATTTTGGACCCAAAAATCAACGTTATGACCCGATAAATAGCTTCAAACCCTATAATTCAGTAACATACATTAGTACCAAGCACAGACAGTACCATTTTAACCATTCAATACTGAAAGTGTATGAACAGTGAAGACTTATTCAGACCGAAATTTCATGATTCAAAAATAGCCAGGTTCAGATCACAAAAATAGTCATAACTTTGCTTAAATTGCGCCAAATTTCTGCGCTGCAGGGTTTTTTGAGCCCCTGGAACGATCTACCAAATTTGAGCCCAATCGGAGCAATTTAAAAATTGAGTGACGCTGGAGCCCTCAATTTTTCGCATTTTTCGTTTTTTCAGACATCAGTAAAAAAAGTTGACCCAAAAGTGTCCAAAAACCTGAATTTATTGCATAGTTATTCCCCACCGATGTCTACTGAGTGGGCTAAGCCAAAAAATTTGCCCAAAGTTCAATAAAAATTGAAAAATCCACATATTTACTACACCAGCCTTGATGCGGAAAAATCACCAAAATTACGAAAAAATTACATGTGAAAATTAGTACCAAATACTCCTCCAAACCAGTTCAAATTACACACAAGTGCTGCTAACAACCAGATTAAGTATCTAGAACCATTAGAACCAGTCTATGATCAATAATTGACAAGTAAATTAAAGTTAATGCCCAAAAATCAAAAAAGTCGTTATGTCACCAAAATTTCACTTTCACAAATATGTCATTATAAAGTCACACACTGCAATTAAAATGTTACCACACGTTCACACACTTCACAGCTGCTAGTCCCAACAGTCAAATCCAATTAACAAAGCTACAATTGACAAATAATAAGTAAAAACTCACCTATAGATGACACTAAACTACATGATGAATATAATTGCACCGAAACTAGTCAATTCTCATCGGCGCTATCCTCAGCTACGGTACCACCACCACTAGTACACTGACCGGACTGACCCCTTGTCCTAGTAGAACGAGTCAAGTACCGCTCAGCATCATCCAAACTGAATAAATGCTATCAAAATAAAGAAACTGCCTCAAAGTAGCACTAAAATTCGATTAATTCGGCACAACAACAGTTTAAACGCCATGCTATAACGACCGCTACTAGTAAAATAACACATGCCGTAAAACACACAACAACGCTCTGAAAATACAATTACACCCTTCACTAGCATTCACTTATTTACTACGCCTCTCTAATTCTTCCTTTTGTCCCCTACTTATATCCTCAACCCCCCCACAAAACAAGTCTTGATATATTAATTACAATGATATTAATAAGCACCTTATTAAATATTAGTAGCACCAAGTATATTAGTCAGTATATTAGGCTATATTACACCAAACTACAACTAAACATATACAGCTAAAAGTCAGTTAATAAGTTAAATAAATAAATATAAATAACTAGTTATACTGCCGTCTCCTCCATCTCAACTCCTCCCTCATCTTCCTGATCTTCACTCTCTTCCCTCTCCCTCCTTCTTCCCACACATCTTCCTCTCCTTCTCCTTCTCCACATCCCAACAATCCCGAATAATATGAATAATAATATGAATACTATTAATAATATTGAGTCCCAATTCCAACTACTTCCTCTGTCTTCTAAGCTAATATCTACAGTTGAACTATTATTGATATTACACCCTGGGTGCCGCAAACGAGACCAGTGAACCCGGTTCCTTGACACAAACCTGGTCCCGTTGCCGCAGCACCCCAGAGTGATATTATTCGGCCCGGCAGTAATATTGAAACACATATTGATATCAAATAATCTGAAAAACTCGAAAAAACATGTAAAGACTGCATAATTCGATCCCCCCCAACCACTATCCCCATCACCACACACCCATCATTAAACCAAATAACCACACTTCAACATGTTTAAACACCATATTTAGTAGTAATATTAATAAACACACACATCAACACACATGATCCAAAAGTAAAGTACACCTGAAACAAATAAATATCACAGACCTAGAAGCCTGAATCCAGCAGACAAACCAACAAAAGGAACCACCATAACATGTGATAACGGCAATAGCTGGTCAAAAAACCAAAAATATTGCAAAAGTTTCACAATATCGAGTTCCATTTGAGTATCTGACCACTGAGAGAAAAGTTGACTTTTAGTCAAACTTTCAGCCAAACTTTCAGAGAATGAACATATTGCTGTCAATGAACTGCACATACAGCACCACAGCTTTCCGTTCATTTTATGCTCGAAAGGTAGACAAATTGCCAAAGCTAGTGAAACACAATGAAAAGGGAAACTGAAGAGCTCGTGCACAAAGTGATGAAAATTGTTTTTCCTCGACATTTTTCCTTTCTCCCCGAACAGGACCTCAAGCGTCCAAATGAAGGACAATAAAGGAAAGAAGTTCCTGGTCTTGCTCAGAGTGAACAGCCTGACCTAAAACATATCATCCAGCAAAGAGTGATGTAACTACCATGCATCGATACAATGCAGTAATCCATAAAGGCTTCCAGGAAAGCCAAAAGGCGGAAAAGTATTGCACGAGTAACATGCATCACTGTAGTTCCAACTCCCGACGACAGCATTCCAATGACAACCATTCGGACAATATAAACGACGACCAGAAGGGACAAACATGAGACTTCTCCGCAAGTGACATCAGTTTTGTTCATAGGGAGAGCAATCTTCAAGTTTTCCTTCAACTCTTCAACTGTCCAACTAAAAAGCGCATCTTCCATTTGAAACAGACAAACTTGATATAGAAGACGAACAAACTACCACAGAAGACGAAAAAGACAACAACGCTTTAACCCGAGAGGAGAGTATGCTTTAAGCTCTTGAAAGTCTTATATAAGTTTGACAAGTATTATTCTTATAATAAATTAAGTACCCATTCACTCACTAAGTCAAATTAATCAGTGCTTTATATACTCGAAATAACTGTTCACTTCCAGAAATTAAACAGTGCTTTAAACTAGTCATTGAACCAGTATCCTTCTCCTACTACTTCTCAAAGTTTAGAGCCATTATTTAACGAAATAATCGTGATTATTTTCAGTGCTAATTCAATGTCTTCTCTTAACCTTAACTTTAATTTATGTTCCCCCTCTTTACTTTGAAATTAGCGCACCTTCACACGTTTAATGTTCCTTCAAAGCTCTTAATCTTGTCTTAACTTTCCTCACTTTAACCTTTATCTCCATTTGTCTTAGCTTAAACTTTATTTCTTTTAACTTCTTTAATTGTCTTTAACTTAAATGCTTTCGTTCTAAGATATTTTCTAAGAAAACATAAATTGGGTGGCTCCAACAAAAAGATGTTTATAACCTCATATTCGTGCAGATTATATGTTTTATAGAAAAATTGTAAAACCCCAGTTCTTTCACTAAAATTTTCATGGTAAATTTTCATAAAGTCGGGTAGTGTCACGCCCCTATTTCGTCCCTCATAGTTACGTGATGATATTCCTCAAAATATCCATAATTAAGTGCTTTATATTAATTAATATTCAGTTAGTTTCAAGGCCATATATAGCCAGTATTTCCATCTAGGCCTGTAACCTCTAATTTGTTTATGTTTATGAGAAACAACCGCAGATTGACAGTTTATCAGCAAACATATCAAGTGTCTAAAAGCCTCAATATTTACTTTTTTGAGTTTCCTGAAGATAAATTCACATAATCAGTAAATAACTTCATGAGAGATTATGTACTTGGTGAAGTAATTATTCTGATAAAGTAGGTGCTAATACGGAACTTGTATATGTACTTAACAAACATCAAGAGACGTACAAAAGCCGGAAATTGCCCAACTTGAAAATCAGTAAATATTTGCGAAGGACCAATACAACTGAAGGCACAGTCCTGCGGAACCCACTATCAGCAGAACACCGGAGAACCAGCCTGATAATCAGTTGCCTATCATCTTGTAAAACTTGATAAAACTTGAGAAACTTCTTGTTAAAATTATTAAACAATTCTTGCTAAAATAATTAAAGATTGAACTGGAAATTCTCTTGAAAACCTCCAAGTTTGGTAAACTTAGTTATAGAAGAAATAGCGACTAACTTAACACTAAAATGCAAGGCAAACTAGTGGATATATCACGCATCTGAACCGCTCAATAAAAGGCTATTACTAGCTAATTTTATTCAAAATATATCTGCTAAAAATCGTACTGTGAAACATCAAAATAAGTCCTTGTAAAATGGCAATTATTCAAGTTAATTACTCCTCATTTAAACCTCAATAACACCACGAGGAACACTATTAAAAATCAGTGCGTAACAAAATGGTTAAGCAAGAATATGGCGAACGAAGGTTTTCCAATTGCAGCAGTGATAAACGTCGCTTTCAAAACTTGCTGAAACCGAAAGAAACCATCAATATTGGAAATCGCTGTAGGCTTCTAGAGCCCAACATATTGATGTAAGTTTAAATTACAGTGCTATTCGTGTAGATGGCTAACTGTTCTCTCTTTTGGGTAGATCATACCACCTCGGTAACGATTTTGCCTTGTTCCAGACTGAAGTTATTCATTTAAACTTTCATCTATATTGGCAATCAATAAACCAAGCAAGACGCACAAAACGCTTACTCTGCACAAAACGCTTACTCTTGTTTCACGATTGGGTTTCTGCCAAAATTTGATTTTCTTGCTCAAAAAACCCCGTACGCTCAGAACTTTATCTTGGAGATATAGAAAATGTTCCAAATATTTCTGTTCATCGTTTTTTAACGCCTGAGTCAGGAAAAGAAGCACGGCGTTTGTACTCGCTACCAAACTGTGAGGCTGGACTGAACATCAGAGAGCCAGTGGAATACGACGCTGGCTGCGCTGCTCGCTGCTTTCGAGGCTCTTGGAAGTTAAGATCTCACAAATATATCTTATATAGGATAGTATTATGCAAAATGAACAGAAAGCTCAAATTTATTGATTGGAAACTCACCAAAAGGATTTTCTTGCACGTTACAAACATACCAAAGATAGCGGTACAAACATACCAAAGAGACCGCCTGAGGAACTGGACGGAATTCGAATCCGCGGAATTAAGGAATGTGCAGATAAAAACCCAATGAACCGCCAAAACTATGATTACATGGAGGTGCAAAAAGTCTTGACTCATCTAAATGTGAGCACTGAGATCAATGATATAATCCGACTTCGAAAGTACGATGAGAATAAAACAAGAACGATACTGATCAAAATACCAAATCCATGGCAGCGAAGAAAAATCTTACTGTCCGCGAGAGAACTTAAAACGTTTGACACACCAATATTTCTCAGTCGTCAACTAACTCGCGAGGAAGCGGACCTGAAAACCAAAGTTCTTAAACGAAGATGCGAGATGATCCAAGAAGACATTGAATCCAAAAATCTTAGAATAAACGACGGCATTCTCTACCAAAAGATCGGAAGCGCATGGTCTGAAATCAAACTCTCTCACTCAGCAAGTGAGGATTGACTATCCGCCTACCTGAATATCCTTGTTTTCAACGTGAGAAGTATACTTGAACACCAGAGAAGGACAAACTTTGCAAACTCAATACAAACAAGAAATCATACGAAGTTTTATGCTTAACGGAAACCTGGCTCACTGAAAACATACCTGATGCGGCTTTGTTTTTACCGTGCTACGAAATTCACGGAAAGGACCGCCCAAGCAGCAACGGCAAGTCAAGGCATGGTGGGGTCTTGATAACAACCTCTAACTGTATTCCGAATTGTGCCATCGAAAGTGATTTTAATGATTGCGTTATAGTGCGACTGTCCATCCAGAAACCTGTTATCATATGCTGCATCTATAGCTCACCCAAAGATAGTACATATAAATGAGAGTCAGTCCAGTTTTCGAACTTGATCAAATTCTCAAGTTTGAGTTCAACGCTGCATGTGTCTACATAGTCCGTGACATAAATTTTAACCATACAAACCTACTTTTAATGACATCTGCCACTCCTGATTAACAACTTGTACAAGATGATTTAATCGAGCACAACTACCAGCAGTTAATCAAAAGTGAAAATGGTCGATCTCTGGATATCATTCTGTGCAATAAACCGCCAACAGCTCTGAACGTGGCGGTAGATAACCAAATGAGAATTCTTCATACCTCAGACCATCAACCATACTCCGTCAAAATCAGCCTCCAAGCTCCACCCAACCATAAACACACGCCTTTACCAAAAAGGAAACTAGATTTTTCGCTATTTGCTTTCAAGAAAGCTAACTGGAAGGAAATTAACGAGTTCATAAAAGATCACCCATTCAATCCATACTGTTTCAGCAATCCCGATCAAATAGTCGAAAAGTGGTACGAGTGGCTCTATGAAGCTCTGAAGGACCTTGTTCCACGGAAGACGAAGCATCGTCGAGAGCTAGCACCATGGGTGACACCTGAGTCTTCCAATCTTATCAAAAAGCTGAAAACTTTACAAAGGAAACAAGAAACCCGCCCTACGAACGAAAACGAAGGAAAAATAGAAAAAGTACAAACGAATCTAATGACTTCCCTTCAAAAAGATCAACATAGCTTTTTCAAAAAAGCAGGTTCTCGTAGCTCCAAAAATACCTCAAAACGCTGACCAAAGCCAACCATATTCAACAAGAGGTTTTCCTCGATGACAAAATAGCTCGAACTGACGCAGAGAAGGCGGAATTGTTCAATCAATACTTCCAATCGGTGTTCACTGAATAAACTTACACCGCTGAAAAGCGTGTTGCACATCCGACACCGCTAATAGACAGTATCCACTTCAGCTAAGCCGAAATAAAAGAAACGATGTCAAATCTTGATGTAAACAAAGCAAAAGGGCCAGACAGCATAGGAAACGAAGTCATCAAAAACTTGTCAGAATCACTGTGTAAATCTCTTTATTTGCTCTTCAACCTTATTGCAAACAAGTGTCACTTTCCAAATGAATGGAAAACGAGTGAAATTGTACCGATGTTCAAAGACGGCAACAAGCAGGAAGTTACAAACTACAGACCGATAAGCCTACTGTCGACTGTCTCGAAACTGCTTGAGAAATTAATTTTCAACAAGTTATATCCCCTTGTCTCGCCATTCTTATCAGAATCACAGCATGGATTTCGTTCAAAAAGGTCAACGGAAACGAATCTAATTGAATTCTTACACCACCTTTTCATCAACATTGATTCGCCCAGCTGCGATTTCCTCGTGGCTTTTTATATTGATTTCAAAAAGGCATTCGACAAGGTAAACCACGAACGACTGATAGAAAAACTCTCTTTATTGGGAATCGGAGCAGCATGTCTGAAGTTGTTGATTAGCTACCTCAAAAACAGGAAGCAAACGGTTCGAATCAACGGAACTATCTCGACTGTATTGAGCGTTATCAGCGGAGTGCCACAGGGATCAGTTCTTGGTTCCTTGCTTTTCTTGGTTTTTATCAATGACCTTCCCAACTGCTCCATGTCAGACTCTTTTGGTACCGCTGATGATTTCAAGA
The DNA here is from genome assembly GCF_964194025.1 of Convolutriloba macropyga. Taxonomy (NCBI): domain Eukaryota; kingdom Metazoa; phylum Xenacoelomorpha; order Acoela; family Convolutidae; genus Convolutriloba; species Convolutriloba macropyga. The sequence goes on from NC_134479.1 coordinate 28,900,542, forward strand.
TAGTTGGAACCAACCCAGTGGCAATAAATATCGACATTCGGAGGGTCTGGATATGGTGCCAAAGTAATCTCATGAAAATAAATTTATCAAAAAGTAAATGCTTGTGGTTGAAGGGCGTCGGCACAGTCCGCCAAATTAAGTTTTGGAAGCACTTCAGTAATGAAAGACCTAGGAGTAGTTGTAGCCGACACGCTTACATGGCAACTCATTCTCAATCTCGTACTCAAAAGGCTTTAAACGCTCTTCACTCTATCAAGAGAAACCTTTCTTTGGCAAATTACGCAAACAGGAAAAACTCGTATGTCAGTTATATTGTTCCAATTATCAGTTACGGCTCAAGTTTGTGGAAACCAGGCAAAGTTGAACTCAGTCAAATTGAAATTGTACAGAAAAAAGCAGCAAATTGGATCACTGGAGCCAAAATTCCTTACATAGAACAACTCTTAAAACTCAATTTACTTCCCTTATCCTTATACCATGAGCTATATGTCGTTTTGTTATTTGCAAAAATTTTAACGGGGAAAGTTGATTTAAACTGGAAACTTCATGTATCAATAACCGAGCCAGGTACAACTCGATACCAAACGACTCGTAACTTCATATATCGACAACCAAAACTCAGGAAATGTGAATCCGATTATTGGTACAGGGCCTGCCATCTTGCGAACACCTTCAACGAGTTCTTCCAATACGATATCCTATTTCATGAAAACCACAAAGCCAAAATTCTCGCTCTGTATTTTGTCTACTTCAGACTGCGTTACAATGAAAACAACACGTGCTCTTGGCGAATTATGTGTGGGCGCAACAACTGCATGAACGTGAAAAAACTGAATTTTGTTATCTAATAAACTGAACGAAACAAGCTGGGGTTATTGTAAAACCCTTGGCCTTTTTCAAATTCTGTTTTATTATTATATTATTATTATTACCGGTAGACAAACTCGTGTTGTGGGCTTGGAATGAGAAAAAGGAGCTGGGAATTATAACTGCCTTTGTCCTGAAACTGTACGGTCTCACGTTGACAAAATTGGAATTCTGCAACAGTTTTTGCATTCGGTACAATCTTGAACCAAACCAAACACACATCGACTTGCTTGTAGGGAAATAATGTTCACACACACTAACCCATGCCCTCAGCTGTTTTAACAGCGCTTTTACAACAAATCTGCTAGAACTGATGACAACGCTTGGCTTGACATCAAAGTAAACGGCTTGCGGGGGTAGATTTAGCAGAACTTTTCCACAGTGAAAATTTTTAATCCGTTGGCCAAGTCATGCCCAAAAGAACTCAGAAAGCATAAAATATCACGAGGTAATTAAAAATCTCATATTTACACCGGATTTTGGAAATTGAAAGTAGTAGTTATGTTTCGTTCTTGTTCTCCTGTATGGCAGGGGGATTGCCCCCTCAGCACCCACTATCAAGCAACTACAAAAAAATCTCAACTGAAAATATTCGGACGCAATAACATACATTCGGACGAAGATGAGTTTCAATGGCAGGTTATCTGTTTCAGTGGCTGCCGTGATGCTAAACGTGTAACTGAGGTTGATAATAGTGGTTTTGCCGGAGGGGTGACGGGACACCTAGTTAATATGGAAATATTTCAACCCTTCGACGTGGCTCTTAGAGTCTATTATATTGTTGTATCACAAGGCTTTTTTCACCGCAAAGGTTGTATCACAAGACTTTTCACCTTGAAACTGCAACCTTTTTTCACGACAAAGGTTGCAGTTTCCAGTTAAAGTCTTCCTGAACTATTCAGTTAATGTCCCTCAGTACCTTATGCATCCCCAGTGGCAAAGCACGTGCCATTACATAGTAAATAATTAAGTTAAATATCGCGCTTGGGTGTGCAAATAATATGCAAACACTTAGCGGGGGGGGGGGGGGGAGAGGTCAAAAACAGAAAACATCCAGTCTTCTTTTTATTGTCTTGATTTTATATTTAGTTTTAAAATTTTGAGCTGTTATGGTTATCGGTCAATATTGACCCAATGTTGTAGCAGTCTCTTGTTGGAATTTAAGTCTTTTACTACTACTACTACTACTACTTAAGTTTACGTTTATTTGGAAGAAGAATAAAGTTTGATCTATGCTCTTTCGGCCCTCCCAGCTTAGTGGGCATATAACATTTGCGCCCCACAGGCGCTCGTGCTTTTTTATTTAATAAACGAGGGGTGGGGGTAAATGGGGGTTGTTTTATGCGGGCGTTGTTTTGGTTTCCGGCTCAACTAATCTGGGAGGTTCTCATCTGTTGACTTGGGACGGTTGATAAGGCGTCTATTTTTAACTACTTGAATAGAATGCGCGTTTCGCCGATCAGGGGAAACTTAACATAGGTTTAAACGTCAAAACAATTTTTTTCTGTAGGATAAGAGTGTTTAAATCTATGACCTGTAATTGAAAGCTGAGGTTTTTAGCAACAATGATTGGTGCTTTACATCACCCGAAGAGATAGCTGCTAGGCTCGTTTAAGAACGCTGCCAGTCAAACTAGAAAATTTAATTTAAAGGTCTAAATTGATATGATACTAATATTTTTTAAAACTTTTTATGAGTCATTCAATATCCATATGATTGAGTGTTTGTGCTATTTGCTGCAAAAGAGCCAAACATCTGTTGCGCTGCTGTGTTGTATCCACTCGCGTACGGATTGGCATACGCTGAAAATGAGTGATGAGCTGCCCAGTAGTGATGAGCATGTGCAGTGCTCAGCAGACCAGGTGTGGTGGCTGTTACATTAGGTGCAGCGTGGGCCATGGCAACCGCTGCGGCGTTCGCTGTTTCGTGAAAAAACTGGTTATTTGCTAGGTGAGCTGATGGGGTGACTGTTGCTGTCCTTGATGGTGTTTGCATAAACGGGTTGATTTTTTGAGCAGCAGCAACCGAGGCCAAATTCATTGGAGGTAAAGTTGCCATAGGGAATCCAGAAGCTGAAAAATGGGCTGCAGCTGCGGTATTATATGAGTGGAAGTAAGGTGAGATCTCTGAATGTGGTTGGTATCTGATCGTTGCGGTTGCATGGTCGCCGTATGCTGTGCTCTGTGTAAACTGTGCCAAACCGTGGAAGTCAAATTTATATGCGTATCTTTTGCCGTGGACTTTGCTCATTATGTTTTTGTCGTAGTAATATCTCAAGGCTCGTGAGAGTTTGTCATAGTTCATGTTAGGCTTTGATTTCCGTTCGCCCCAGCGCTTTGCAGTTTCATCTGGGTCGATGATTTTGAACTCGCCTGAGTTCCCCTCCCATTGGATGCAATCAGCGTTTTTGCTGTCTGATAGTAGTTCCAGTAGGAATTGCCATAGTTGAATTTGACCTGAACCTAAAATAAACAGTCTGTTTTAATTCTATCATTGTAAACCCGCTTGTGTGAAGAAATTTACAGCGTCTGTGATTTTATTTGCGTATCTTTGAAAAATAAAAGCTAGGAGGCGCGTAACAGTGCTTTTGCACTTCTAGTTTTGACCTTCCACTTGAAAGGATAATCCCATGTCAGAAATATCGCCTCGTGTAACTTTAGTTTTTAACTCGGAACCCTCGAGTTTTTTTAATCTTTTAAAATAAAGTTTTATTTAATAGGGATGAAACATCTTATGTATGAAAACTACTGCCCAGATTACAATCGATTCTTGGATTGTAAAGAAAACAGAAAAGATCGAATTGTTTTATATCCTGACGCCGAATTAAATTGTCTTGAAACTCAAATTTGTTATCTAGAATTTGTTTAACTCAAAGTTGTTAAAACTAGAAGCTGTTATCAATTTTTGTTCGCATTCGCCCTCATTTCTAAGGACACCTGGTTTTTAGAAACACTATTTGGTCAGAAAAAAAAACGAAAAGGCATAAAGATCTTTCGCTGTAATATTCTACTCCTTAAGGGCTTTCAAATGGCACTGCACTGTCTTTCTTCGAAAGGTATTTCGGGGGAGGGGGGGGGGGGGGGGGTAAAAATGACAACAAAGAGCAAGCTAGCAGGTTTCGTGCAGTACCTTAAGAGACAGTGCAATATTGTAAAACTTTTCAGTGTTAATTTGTGCTATTATAAGTTGGAACTAATTGAATTGAGACCATTGTACCTTTGTATAAGAGTGGGCTTTGAGTTGTAACAGGTCCTGATGATGTTTTGTATGTCGGACTCGAAAGTGATTTTGATGAAGCCTGCTCTGAAACAAACAGTTATTGCAGCAAAATTGGAAACGTTTGCGATTACGTTTGTTGAACATTGAAACATTGAGTCTTAGATACTTTACCCGGGTCTTTACCCCCATCGGTATATTAACCCCCCCCCCCACCACCCCAGTCTTAGTTAACAAGCCATAATGGGGAGCTATAATGGGAAAGACCCCTGTGCACCTACTCAACGAGCTGTTTTGGAAAATTTCAATAGAAAATCTGAAAACATATTGAAAACATATATTTCAAAACATATTGCTTAATAAAGACCAGAAATCAGCTTTCTTCTCGCAAACAAACAGCTAAATCAAAAACAAGGTCGTGTTTTCACCTTTTCAATTAGTGCTATTGATCTCATTTTGGTAAACAACGCCGCTACTGTTGAGAGATAATTATAAGGCAAATTTTGATATTTTTGTCCAGCAAAGGAAATGATTCCCCGTGAATTTTTAAGATGGTTGTTAGTAACTATTTCCGCTTGCTGCTTTTTATGCCTTTTTATTACGCGCTATTCTTCGCGCTACAATGTAATTATGTCATATTGTAAAGATGCTTTTATTAACGAATTTCCTCTTTTGTTCAATTAACACTATTTTGGTAATCAAATTTGACTTTCTAAATTTTTGGAATTAAATAAGATTTTTGCCAAGGTTCTTAAATATGGACCTAGAACCCGAGGCAACAAGTTTGCGATTAGATAAATAATAAATGCTTTATAACTCGGCTAGTTATGATAATTTTATGACGAATGTGTAGCATATCTTAGTTGCGCAAATTTCACCGGAAAGTTCTTTTTAGCGAAGGACTAAAATAGTTTTGAATTAAAATTAATAAGTTGGGCAATTCTGCAAACCTGATTTGTCATCAGCCTTTCGGGATAGACCGTCGAAGTCGCTCGTTTTTGGGTCGACGTGATTGTAGATGCTCGCTGAAATAATAAAATTTGATCGTGTTAGTAATTTGAAGGAAAAATTTATTCAAAAATTACTCAAAAAACTGCCAAACACCCAATTTAAGGTATCAGTAAATACCCTGTTATTCACTGTGTTATTGAAGTTGTCTGGATTACTTGTCAATTTGTATTATGTCAATCATTGGGGTTAGGTCAATTTACAACATACAGAAAACTTTTTGTAAAGTATTTTAATCATCGAAATATTTCTTCAATTATTTTTGTTGATCCGTATTATTTTAAATTTACTTAGATATTGAAAGAAAAGAAGTCATTTTGAGTAAGACCTGAAAAGCGTGATTAATGCTTTTAATTTGTTTGTGAATTTGTACCTTCTTTGATGAAGTTAAGGTGGCACCAAACAATCTCGCCATAGCATGATCCAAACATGTGAATGAAATCAGCTTTGGACAGTTGCGCCAAGTCCTTTCCATTTGTGTTGAGAGGCAATTTGTGACTTTCTAGACCTGTCAAGTGGTACTCTTTCGAGATCCAGTCGAGCCATTCTGACACGTGTACTCCAGACCAGAGTTCAAGATCTAAATTTATAGAAAGTTTAGTATTAGCAGAGAATTTTTTAAATTAGCTTTTAAGAAGAGGCTATTAAGAACCAGTCTAAAATTATAAAAATGGTACTTCCAGTGTCAGAATAAAGAGCTCATCACTTTATTCAAGTGCAAAATTTTTGCTACTAAAATAGTACGAGATTTATTATTATTATTTATTTAGTAGTATTTAAAAGCCACTCAGTAATGAAAAACTTTATTTAAGAAATAGTTCAAGAATTGGAGAAGGTAGCTTCTTTCGGAAGATTCGTTTTTTTTCAAAATTTACAATAATAATGACAATATATTGTTATGGTCTCAGGATTATTTTTTGTTTTTCTTTGATTTAACAGGGGCAATGGTTGAACAAAGTAATGGAATTTGATGTGTTTTATTGGGATGTATAAAATGTTTGATTTTGTACTAAACCCTGTTGAGTTGGTAGGTGGTTTTTTTTCGAAAGCGTGTCGCTGAAACACGTAAACTTTAAAATAGCAATTGATGGCTGATTTTAAAACTTTGGGACAATAGTGTGACAAACATATTTGTTTACACTTGTTTTTTTTTCGTTGCACTTCTTTTCAGCCTTCTATCGGTAAAAGGGTAGATTTTATATTTCGAGTTGCTAGATTTTTGCATGGTTCAGCGCCCACAAAATTTGCCCACATTTTTATGCTCTATAGAGTTGTGCTATTCCACAAATATTTGGGAACAGCAAATATTTCCTCAAGTGATTGCAAAAATCCTGCTGATTGATCTGACATTGTGTGATCTCACCCGTGAATGATTAATTACTAATATTACTAGTTATCACTCTTTACTAACTACTTACTAGTCTAGTTATAACGTAGTAGACAGTAGTAGTGGGCTAAAACACGTGCTTCACGTCTCTCGCACGATCGAAGGGGCAATTGAGCGATGAATGATTAAAGTGATTAAGCGAGTAGTGTAAAATGTGATCACACCTCTATGTGTGAAAAAACAGGTGTTGTCTACCTCGTAATTACTCCCCATTCTTAGTTTGTTTGTTTGTTTTCTACTCTTCATCAATAGAGGGTGTTTTATTGTTTGTATTTCAGTTATGATGATATAGTTATGTTTATGAAAATGTTAATGATGATACCTTTTTCCTAAAGTTTGGATAAAAAGTACTGTGAGAATAGAAAATTGTATTCAAATAATCATTAGGAAGTACTTTTTTAATCAGTAAGAGTAACACTTTTTCGTAGGACATGACCTGACGTGATAATTTGCCTTACTTATTTCAGTTTCACTAAATTTTACTAAATTTTGGGCAGCTATAACACCATATTGGGGTAATTTTCAATCAATTGTTTCAATTAGCAAAATTAAATATTCTGAATTTTGCTTTTAAAAATTGAGATAAAACAACTTATGTTTTTCTGAAGCGTAATGTTTTACTTTTCAGATGTGATATAGTTTTTATAGCCATGGTGTCTGTTCAGTTTGGTCCTGAAGTATTAGAGAGAGAAGACACAAAGAGACTAGGATTGCGTCAGACTTCGACCGATTCTTCATTTGACAATACAGAAAAAATCAGAAACTGGATCAGCGAAAAAAGTGTCAAGGCATGTTTTAAATGAGCTTTTAAGAGTTGTGGATCTTTTATTTCCCACCAACGAATTTATGTTTTCGTAAACCTGTGTGAACAGACCACTGTCCATTTTGCTATGATATTGTTTAGTATATCTTGATAAAAGGTATGAATAGCCATAGCAATAAATGTAGACAACTATAGGGGTGTCATTTTTCAGAAAGTGATCGACGAATTACTCCTAATGTATTTTTAAATCTGTCCTTGTTTTCTAGGCAATCCAAGAGCGCGCCGATAGCGACTTGACCCGAACAAGGCAGGTATACGACCCAATTTTAAACACAGAGGAGTCTTTCGTTAAAGACATCAACAACTACCTAAGTCATAGAAAGCTGACTCAACAGCGCAAAAAGGAGATTCTGCACAAAAAGTGGAATGATAGGGTTTATGAGCCAATGGCAAATCAGATTGAACAGATCATGCATGGAACTTACTACCCTGATTTGAGAGATGTGAGGTTGAGAGAGTACCAGAACTATCTGGACCACCGAAACGAATTAGGTAAAGCCAAATTATATAAACCCATTACTTTCTCGGTATTTAATTTAAGGGCGCCTCTAAGTTTAAGGAACGAAGATTGTAAATATTCTTCAGAATTTTTGTCGATTATTAAAAATTTTGTCGATTATTAACCAAGCACTCAAAAAATGCAATGGATCGTTCAGGTTAAATTAGTTCCATAGAAGCTTCTTTGAAATCTTGTCCATGATGTGAACAATTTAAAAGTCTTAAATCTCTATCATTGTTCGAAAGTGACCTATTAAGTACGCGTAGTGAATTTAGGTCACGTGTTTCTGGAGACATTTGATACGGAACAATACGATCCAATGCGAGTGTCGACCTTCGACAAGACATACGACAAAAACAAAGTGGTCCGAAGTCGCAGTGCTGACCCTCTGACGTCACAGGTATTGTACTTAAACAATAGCTTGATTTATGTGCTGTTCTAGTTTTCACTATTGGGCTGCATTTTATGCTAGGAATTGTTTTCTCTCATAAGACTGAAAAATTTGTAAAGTTTTTGGACTGAATTGAACTGATTGCGGATTTCCTAGATTAGTTAGAATAAAATTTACAACTATGTAGAGGTAGTTCTACTGCTATGACAGTATGAAATAACTGAATTGTCCTTTTCTACTCAGTGTTTCAACGGCTTGGAAAGTTGTTTCTAAAATGTAAAGTTACTTCGTCAAAACATGAAAATTAAATGTCATTAAGTTAGTACTGGTTCTTGCGATTTTCGCCTCCGTTCCGAACTTAGAACCAAGTTGCTTCATAGTACCTGCTGAGATGCCTTTAATGAGTAGTCACTCTTTAGGAGACGATTCGGATTAATGAGGAGCAGACTATTATAAGGTGTGAGACGGGCAGAGTGGAAAGTGCCATGGAGACTGATGAGAGACATGCACCCAAACTGCCTATGGTCCCCCAGGGACGACATGGTGTGGGATCCAGGCTAGTTCTGGAAAGGGGGTGGTGGGGAGGAATTAAAGTAGCATATGAATGCATATAGTTTCAATGCATGATAGCGCTATACGTGGTCTACAAAAAACTGTTGTAAAAATGTGAGATTTGAATGGCTGTACTTCATATCAGAAAACGCGTGGGTGATTCGAAAAACGCAGTACTTGAGTGTTGAACTGGAATTTAAACAATTGCATAGAATTTTACAGAAGTATTTTGTGCCATATCTTCGAAAGTTTTCTGGTTGAATCAGTTCTCGTTGACAGAAGAGTGCTGGTAAATTGTCACATTTCAATTTTCTGTGGCAATGTTTTGGCCGGTGTGCACGTTAAATGCGCTGTAGTGTGATAATATTTCTGGGGGGGGGGGGGGGGTGCCATAGATCCCATGTCTCATTTTCCTCCCTCTAAAACGTGCCTTCATTCTTTATTTACCTTTTTAACATTTCACAATAGAGATTGTCACTTCGTAGAACTTCTAATTTTCTTCTGATTTCAGAGAATGGATCAAGTTCCCAGAAGGAGACATTGACAGCAAAGTGAGATTTGAATCACGAAAGAGAATGAGAGGATATCTCTTAAACGGGGAATTCGATCATAGACAGTGGGAGGCACCCGAGGACAGAATGCGAAGCGCTGATTGGCTATCAGAAAAGAGCGACCAATACGATAATGCCAACCCGTCACAATTTCAAGTTGTTGCTAACCCAAACTAAAGTCGAATTTTGAATAAAAATTGTGTTCAAAATTCAGCAAAAAATGTCTCCTAATGACCTTCACTTCATAACAGAAGTCAATATTAATATCTGATGGTAGAGTTCTATTTATCTTAAAATGTTCGGAATTCATCATGTTGACAGTTGTAGCTTGAAACTTCGCTGAAGCCCAAAAATCCTCGACTTCAAGTGAACTCTTCATGTGATTGGAAATGTGATTTTGAATTTCATCACTGCCTTGCAAATACGACAAGTACAAATCCCTCGTTTATATGTGAAAATCATCGATATTGCGTAATTTCATGGCTATTCATCATTATGGTTTTCATGTTTGGTGATCATTTGTCAATTGTAAATATGTAAAATACTAAAGTTGTACATTAGTTGTTTCAATTTGAAAAATTTAGTTTTGCAGCGTCTTTGGAGAGGGACTATATTTTTCTTACGGGACTATATTTTTCAATTATCTGGCCTTTAGTAGATTTCAAATACGTTTTTTTTTCAAAAAAATGTGTAGTTTTCGAAGGCATTTTTTAGCCATGTGCAGCAATTTGATTTGTTTTTAGCATAAATTTGATCCTTTGTGGTCAAATTTGTTTCTGAATTGAATTTAGTTCAAGGATTGGTATTAGTTAGTTTCAGGTCAGATTTTTGTGTGTTGTATAAAATAGTTCTAAGTATATTTCAAAATTCGTCCTCTTGTATATTTTCTTTTGCCAAAATTTTTGTTGAAACCTGTTGACACTCTTGAATCAAAATTGGTCAAATGATGTGTATTTTGCTGATTTCTAATTTGTACATTTTCTCTTTTTTATTAACTTCACGACAATGCAGGTCTACGTAGCTATTGCAGCCACTCGCAGGCAATATACGCGGAAAATTTTGTGGCATAAATGGAATTATATGGCATAAATAGCACATATTTTAATGTTACTGATCTTTCAGCTCTTGGTATTTTCAATTCTAGTGAAACAGAACCTACCTTGTGGCAATGAGAGCCTTGTTGACGAACCCTCGCCTGCATACCCATCATCTTTTGGCCCCCTTTCCGAATCATTACATGTCGCATCTTTCGAGGAATCCTTGTAAAGAAGCGGCAATTCGGGAAGTTTATCCTTGTTCTCGGTATGTGAACTTGAAACACAATCTGATTGGTCGTTTGTTTGGTTGTTGATATCAATTGAAGATTGAATTCTGCGATCATGATCTTCGCATGCATCGTTGATTGAAGCGGCTAAGTTTACTTCTAAACTGCCGCTTGTTTGATTATGAGATTTGGTGGTATGGTTATTGTGCGAGAAGTGAGTGTTTATTGAATTTGTTGGTATTGCATCTTTGCCGTGCAGGTCAAACTGATCTGAGGTCGTAATCGGTAGAACGCCGATCGAACTGTATCTGGAATAAAGAAAAGAATCCACAACAAAACTGAAATTTTCTTAATTTTCTTTTCAAGGTGCTAAGAGATGGAATTAGTCACCTGATGACATACGAAACAAAAAAATAGTTCAAGAAGCTACTGAAAACACTTATTCTGTCAAGCCTTTTGATTTTTGACTACCGCTTTTGGGTCTGGAAAGAGTGGCTAAGCCTCCATAATCATTAATTGTTCAACCTTAGTGATGGGCGGATTCATAACTTGTAAGATCATTTAAAACTAGCTGATGTTGCCCACGTGTTTGACAACATTTGTATAAAGTTCGTACTATTTCGCACAATGTTGCTACTGTGCAGGGGTTTCATATTGAGTATTGCCTAAATTAAAAGGACGGATGAGAAAAAATGATTCGCTTCGAATTACTTACTTAATTGCAGCATTTTCTTCCCCAAAAGTTTTCACGAAATTCGCGAATGTGTTAGCGATGTATTTGCTCTGCTGTAAAGACGCCAAACCCCCAACGGTCGAAGTAGCCGGAGCCACTAATCCAGACGATGTTGAAGGGTCCAGTTGGTCGTTAGGAGCTGGGGTTGGATTTTGTGGTTGCGTGGGATGATGGGGAATCCCCGCAAGAGACGATAGTGACGTCACGGGGCTGGATCTCTGAAACAAGATTTTTTTTTTGCGTGAATGTTGTTGGATTTTCAATCCGTATGTATTCAAAGCAATTGAATTTGCTCTTTCATTCAACGAGTTCTTTTGAACAATTTCCGAAGACTTCTCCACATTTGTTTCTAGTTGTCCAAAAATAAAGTAGACCAAAGTTTATTTTTTCATAACTAGCAAAATTTTTAGTGGTATTGTCCGTTGTTCTACCTGTTTTTTTTTTGCTGAAATTGCTATACTTTGTCCCTTAGAATCTGCCCAAAAACGTATTGATTATATGCTAAAGGTTAACTTTGCTGTCTTACATCTGCGTTGAGTATGTTCGCGAGAAGGGAGGTCGCTCTCGGGTATCCACCTCGGAATGCGCCTGTGGAACCCAGAACAGACTCGGCAGAACCCACGGGTTGTTCCTGGCTCAAGGTATTCACATGACCGAATGCGTACTCGGGTATAGCGGCGGACTGCAAAGTGCTGTTTGGGTGATCCAGAGGACTCCTTGTATCTGATGTTGTTTGCAGAAGCGATCCGGGATAGTTTGGATGGTCGTCAATTTGACCATAGTGATCAATATTGAGATTTTTGAAGCTCTAAAAAATTGAGACTATATTTCGGGCGGCATTACAAATGAAACACAGTTTATGACCTGTAATAGGCAACGAACAACAATAAGGAAAAAACTGTGTTATTATTTTACTTGACCGGTAAAAAATTGGCCACATTTTGCAATCATTTAAATTAAATTTCTGGGCGTGTAAGTAATTTGTTAACAAATATTGCTTCCATAAGAAAAGCTCGCTGTAGGTTAAAAATTTGTGTATTGCTGAAGTGGTTACCCTTTTTAATCAGCTGGGAATTTCGTTTAACCTTACGAGTGAAAAACGGTTGCAGAATTTTTCGGAAGTCAAATTTGACTCTCGAAGGGAAGTACGCGTAGACTTCGGAAATGGCGGTGACCTGTTTTGTGCCATTATTTGTTTGCTTTTGTTGGCGTCTGTAAATTTGTTTTGTTTATTTGTTTGTTCTCTCTGAAGACAGAAAAGTCGTTTCCCCTGCCGGAATTTTGGGAGAAATCCGAAACACGTGCACTGTGGGAAACATAACTTCCGAACAAAGGAAGTTAAGACGACCTTTTCGTGTGACCAATTTTTCTGTTCACTTTTCACAATTTACGAAATTCGGGTACTTAATTAATTAATACTTACCATTTGTGTTTATTCCTCTGTGAATTGTCCGATTTACAGTTATAGAATAAAAGTGTGACTGTTTTCTGATAAGATATTTTATTTTCAAGTGGTTGAAAGCTTGAAGGGAAAGATTCGATGCAATATCTTTAGTTTTCCAAGCGTGATGAAGTGATTTGATTTCCTAACCTAGGAAATGGAATCCTTGCTTCCCATTGGGCAGATGATTATCCAATCGGATTGTCTGTTTCCCTTTCCGAGTCTTTTTCCTACTGGGAATAGAAAAAATGTGATAAAAGTAAACAATTGTCTATTTTTCCAGGATTTAAATAATTATCCTTAGTGGAGCGCTTATTGTTGATGCTCTGCCGCTTAACGCGTTGGAGAGTGGTATTTATTCCTTACAAAAGTAAAAGTTGACCGAATTTTACCCAAACCGAATTTTCTGCTTTCTGAATTTTGAACATTTCAGCTTATTCTGAGCACGTATTGTACTTCCCATCTTGATTGTGTTGCTTGCCTTTTCCTTTTTTTTATATATGTGGATACATCGCTACAGGTCAATTGAAATTCCCCCTTTTTATAGAGGACTTCAAAATTTAAGTATTAAAATGGACGACTCGGCTCCATCACCAGCTCAGCTTCTAACTATTGTAACTCGGTGATAACCCAGAAAGTATTGTTGACAGATTACATCTGGCCTTAGTTGCCAATGAGTCGTTTGTTTGCGATATTGAAAAATTTCGGTATAAAAAGCAGTCGGCTAAAAGTAGCTAAGAAACAAATTTACTGCAAATCCGTCGTTGATTTTTACTGTACTTACTGAATAATATGGAATCACTTAGCTTTGAGTTGTAGAATAAAATAGGATTAAAAATGTATGAATCGAGAAATCGTAAATTAAGAACAAAAGCTAATTTAGATTTCTAACCAGCTGCATTGTTTAGCAGAACCTTGTGTTTAGCTCCGTTTCCTGGCTTTAAAACCCCATCAATTATTTCTACAGGAGCCTGCGTTTATTTTTCAGATCTAACTCTCGATTCGTTTCCCGTGTGCGTGATTTAGTAAGGTATGCCCCTTCCTCTATTGCCTATACCCGACATGTCATTTCTGACTCTCTTATCCTGTGTCAAACTTGTTCACATGTATGTTAACTTTTCAACGCTTCAATCAATTTTGGACAGTTTTCAGACGTTTAAATTATTATGAACGGTGGATATCGTTGAGGAAGTTAGAATGTCTCAATTTTAATTAAGGCCGCCAAAAATTGGACAAATATTTCGAAGTGCAAAGCAGTCAATGAAACGAGAACAATTCGAATAAAATGATTTGTAGAGTTTTAGTTTTTGGTTCATTTGAGAATTAAAATGTTGTCAAGGACAGTTAAATGGTTGAACAATTTTTTTACTAGACAATCTCAAAAGCGCACGACCAGTTTTTTTATGGAATAGGGACAATCGATCGACTCTCCAAGTGGGATTCTCAAAACTAGAATAGGCTTAAAGGTGCTTCAAGTGTGTCCATATTGCTGTAGTGGTATTGTAAATACTGAAGTGACGAGTAACTGTTATGACGGGTTTCGCATTTTTGCTGAAACACTAGTCCAGAATTATTGAAGTAAACGCGGAAAACAGCTGGATGATCCAGCACTGCCTGCTGATAATGTAAAAATTTACTAGCTTAACTTCCAATCTAAAATTTGTGCATTTTTCATAACTATCTTACCGCATGCCTTTTGATTTCAGAAAAACAAACAAATAGAGACATAATAGGGGAAAAATTAGATGAAATGACGAACTAAAAATTTATGATTATTCACTGCCAAGTTCTGCTAGTCTTTAGTCTTAGAGGTGAGCATTTAATTGTTTTTAATAGCCGCCCTCATCTTCTCAGCCGGCTATTATTGCGGTCGTATTTTTTTTTAATTCGTCAAACTTTTTTTCGCTTTACCATTTTGCCGCTTTTTCGACATCTTGCGTGAAATCTTTTTGACTTCTCTAGGCTAGTTTCTCTCTTCTCTCATTCTGCTAAAAGTGAATTTGAACATCAGTTGCTAAGCAAAGCAATTCAAAATGAACAGAGTCGGTATAAAAAATTGAAGTCAGAAATAGAAACGGGATAAACCTATAAAGCCCAATTTTAGATGCCCGCTATTTGAACGTCGTTCCTATAAGTCTTAGTTACCACCTCTAATGCTTATTGGTGTTGATAGTAGCCCCTGTAGCCTCTCTCTAAGAAACAGAAGTATGTTCAACTACGAAATGCCATCAAAATAAATCGGACTTAAAAAATATTTTTGTACAAAAATCTTTTTTTTTTTTCAATAAATTCTATTCGTTCAATCCCAATCATGCTTATTGGAATCAACGGCGGCTATTTTCCGGCAATCTGCCGGTTATGTTTTATAAAGAAAATGTTCTCGAGTAATATGGTCTTTATTGAAACTTTGCATTTTTCACTAGGAAATGGTTCCAGCAGTTTTTGGAAAGACGAGAAGCTTATTAATCTACTTTTGATAAGTTAGATATTGCTGAGATTTGAGCTTCAATCCACATTGCAGGAACGTCAGGCAAAGCATAGAAAATTTTTTAGACAATCCGCCCTTAAAAACAAGTCTATCCTGCATGAAATTGTGAACTACTGCATTTCTCACTCCCAAGCACTAAAAGTTATAAGCTCTTGACATTTGGGCAGCTGTTAGAAGAAATTCATGTAAAAAGCAATTTAATAAAATTGAACACAAATCCATTATGGAATTCTTGACTTATAGAAAAGCTTGCTGAATGAAGATAATCTACCAATACCTGCGTATAGTATCTGAATGCAGTATCTGAATAAAAACACTGGACTGATCAGCAGCAAGAATATGGTACTTCTGAAAAGGGAATCGAAATCAAGTATAAGCGCAAAAAGTGCGGAATTAAGAAGTATTTGCTGAGTCTCAACTGCCATAATTTCGTTTTTTAAATGGTTTCAGTTTTCTTCCGCTATCTGTTCGTTATCCTTGAATGCAATTTTTTTTGAGGGCTTATCGTCTTGAAACTAACATTGTTTTGTCTTATGTTTGCTGAATATGCGTCGGTTTCCCGAACAGTTTTTCTGTATCTTGAATTTTGTTGCAAGCAATCGTCGAAGTTAAGAAAATTAGCGTTCTTCAATTTATTCGCGTTGCTTTTGATTGTTTTGATTTAAATGGTCTGTTATTGCCTTGTACATGATCATTCAACTCTATTAAAGTCCTTTAGAAAATGACCAAACGACACCTCTAATTCTTTTAGCGCCCAATTTTGGTTGTAATAAAAGCAACATTTTAGCCGAACTAGATCACGATTCGAAGTTTCATCTAGCTGTCACGTGCATATTTTGTTCAATTTTTCACTTTTTTATTTTCAAAAATTGTAAGCTGTTGTGAAAATTAAACAAAATTCTAAATTTCTCTAGAAGCTTTAATTTTAGAGGACCAATTACAATTTGTCAATCTCTTTTGCTCAGTTTGGTTTAACTGGTGTGCAAGAAGACTCAAACATCATAACTGGCGCTCTAAACGAATTGCATGACTAGGTCATGAAGGCACCTTGAAGTAAGATAGTGTTTTTTCTTTCGTTTTTTATATCACAGGTAATTCAATTTCAACTTACTGATTTTCCTTTTTTTAATCTTCATATGCCTCAAGAAACCTCCAAATTGGGATCTAAATAAGTCCAAATTTAATTTTGGGTTTTTTTTCGGTTTCTTGAGCTCATCCGCAGGCACAAGCGTTCACGGCTTTGAGCTCTAATGCCCTAGGCTTCACAAATATAGTCATTTGTTTAGGGATCTATTGTTTTTGAGTTTTTTTTACATAAAACATTGAGATGCCTGATTTATTGATTCCTTCGTTTTGAAGGAGTCACCTTTTATGAGGAATATATCTATTCTTCGGAGTGTTTATTTTTCGATTAATTTTTTCGAACAAATTTATCCAGAATTTGATTAGATTTTCCCAGTGAACATTGCGCTGCATTTGTGTGCATCAAAAATTGAGAACCTTTTTGATCCAAGATTTACTTTCTTGCATTCGCTTTGTTTTATTCACCCTAGTCGAGAATGGAGGGTTATCTTGTAGGAATCTGGCGGGTTTTGGCAGATTCTTACAAGACGATGCATCTTCTGCCAGAAAATTCCTGATTCTTACAAGATAACCATTTTCTGCTAGATTCCTACAAGATAACCATTTTGCTGCCAGATTCCGACAAGATAACCTTCTTTCTGCCAGATTCCTACAGGATAACCATTTTCTGCCAGATTCCTACATGATAAGCATTTTTCTGCCAGATTCTTACAAAATAACCTTTTTTCTGTCAGATTTCTACAAGATAAACGTTTTTCTCTCAGATTCCTACAAGATCACCATTGTTCTGCCAGATGACTACAATAAAACCATTGTTGTGCCTGGGTCTTCGAAGATAACTAATTTCTATTTTTTAAACAAAAGATAACAATTTTCAGTAAGATTCCTGTAATGTCAAAACTCTTCTGCGAATACCGTCGCAACTGATTTTTCTCCGGGAATTCCTTGATTTGTTCTCGCATTAATTAATAGAAAAATTGACAAACTGATGAATTAAGAAAATGCGTATGATGTAATTATTTGTATTTGATTGAGGTGCAAAAATTATGTCCTGTACTTGAAATAAAAACAAATAAAAATTTCGGAAAAGTAACTCAGTAAACCATCATATTCAGCAACTATTTATCAAGCACTGTCAAAATGTTTCATGCTCTTTTATCAGATCGACTCGACAACTGTACTGGATATAATTTTCTGAAAAAATAGTTAGAGCAGTTACGATATTATTAACCAATTGAAATGCAGCTCAACCGGAACGAACTCTTTCCCTTTTATTAGATTATTGCAAGATAACCGTTTTCTGACAGAAACTTTGGAAGCCCGATTTTGGAAGATAACCTTCTATGTCAGAATATGACAGATTCCTGCAAGATAACCGGGCAGAAAAAGGGAAAGAGTTCCTTTCCGGTTGAGCTGCATTTCAATTGGTTAATAATATCGTAAATGTTAATAATATCGTAACCATCTGGTCTCGACGAGGGCAAACATTTAGTTCAAAAAATTGAGCTGCTCCAATTTCAGGAATGCATTGACGAGACAACTTTCATGAATTATCCAAACAAAAAATATCAAAAAATATAGCTTGCTTTCTTTTACACCATCGAATAATGGAGTTTTTAGTGTAAATGCAACTTTAGCTATCATTTTTGTACTGTTCTTACTTTTGTCTGGTTTTTATCCAACCAGTTTGACTTGCTAGCATCCCTAACGACCTTAAGCTAATTACTGCCAAAGCCAGTCTCCCGCCAGTTATTCGAGAGCTATTTATCTGACCTTAGTAGCTTATGTTGTATAATACTTTGGATCTGTTAGATGATTAGACTAATTCGTTGACTTATTGAATCACGCGTTTAATGATGACTTTTGAAAATGGACTGGTAAACTGACTAAATAGTCGACCGTGGTCACTAATTTTATTTTAATAGCTTTTGCCCGGGCTTCAATCCAAACTTGATCACGTTGTGGATCAGGCCTTTCATGAAGCCAACACAATATGCACCCAACCTTCATCAGGGAAGATGCTCTTTATCTTTTCTCAGAGAGTTGGAAACATTTCATCTAAATAATAAATTTGAGATAATTCAGCTGAAATGGTTTTCTTGTTTTTGAAAACTATTTTTAATTGCTTTTGTTGCTGCTTTTGTGCATGATTTGTCCGGCCAATTTCGCTGTCGGTAGAGTGAACTTAGCCAGTATCCTTTTGATTTGTGGTCAAGTTCTTTGTTGACAGATTTCTGAATGAAACTATTGTGTAAATTTAAATGATTTCAGATAATATATCTGTTTTATGCGGAGCATGGACTAAAATTGTAACAGCTCTCGGAAAAAATGTCAAATTTGGTAAGAAGTGCACTAAACTGGCTCAAAAATGCCAGTGATCTGACCCATCACGGCATTGTATTTGGCTTGTCAGCAGTTTCAGTTCCTATTGTTAGTACTCTTCCACCTTCTCTTGCTACTACAGCATGTTTTGCATCCGTGGGAACTCAATTGGGTACACAAATGTGGGTGGCAAATGTCGCTGGACCAACTATGTATCTAAATATGGAACGACAAAAGGGAAGAAACTGTTTCCTCTGATTGTGCGAAGTTGAGATACTTTGCTTTCTATTGCCTTAAGGTTAATTCTTTTCTCGTTAATTCCAATACTGATCTTTCTACCGGCAATTAGTTAATTAAGCCACTATCAATTAGTGGTATTAATTTACGTAAAGTTTCAATTGATTTGCGAGCTGCATAATCGGTGTATATGCCTAGAAGGGTCCTGGAAGAATGTTCAATAGCTCCCAAACAAAGATTGTAGCAATTATATTAGTCTGTAATTATTTTACGACTCGAAGAGGAGTCATGGAATTCTACAGGTTTTTTTTTTAAAGCTGAAGCAGGTTCGTTCATAACTTGAACTTGAACTTTCTTTCCGTACATTGACTTCTATTTTTCGAGCGACAGTACTATGCGAACTCCAGACACCCCCCCCCCCCCCCAACCACCACTGCCACCACCACCTATAAGCTACCCTCGCCCCCAATTCACCCACATCTCCTCGGGTCAATGTCCCGCTTGAACCCAACGTCAACGTACCCACCACCCCCATAACACCACCCTAAACGTGCCTACTCCCAAATCTATCTATCCTCCTACCTACACCACGGCACCCACCCCTCTCGACGACCCCCAGCCCCCACCTCTAAGTTAGGGCAAAGAAACTTACGCGAATGCTTGGTTGAAGTATGTTTCCATTCAAAAGGTTTTTTTGATGTGCTTTTTTCATTACTCATTTACGAATGAAGAAACTATGTTAAGCGGCCTCCTAGTTTTAGCGCTGAATAATTTTTATTCTTGGTTCTCCAAAATTGTATTTATCAATTTTGGTCAAGTTTTCGGGATTATCAAATTGTTTTGTTGTGGACATTCGTATTCACCTTAAACCTGCTTGAAAACCCAGCCAGAACAATTTGAAGGACAGCGTGGACTTTTGGTCACGTATTGCAGCCAATTGTATTTTTTTGGATAAAAGGTCTGGACTATACGCTTATCTTTGATGATATGTAGTTCAAGTTTTTAATTGCTCCCGAAGAGTTCCAAGTTTCAAAAAGAATCTTATTGTTTTCAAGTGTACGGTTGGTTTAAGTTTTTAATTGCTCTTAAACAAAGTTGGTAGAAATTATATTAGTCATGTGGTCTTTTCGTCTGACCCAATTGACTTTTCGTCCTAAAAACGGGATAACTGGTGGCGCTCGGAGGGAATTAAGTGGCCGAGCAGCTCTCTTAGAGCCTCGTGCCTTGCTAGTCTCTAAGCATGCGATTCACCGAAACTGTTTAAGGAGATAATTTCAGGTTGTGAAGGGCGGTTCTTAGTCTTGAACATCCCACATTCACCTTCTACCCTATGTACTAACAGCGACCTCCTCCACGAAAAAATCGAGTCTCCGTCTGCTGTTTGAAACCGATTCGTTCGACAATAGTTTGTTAGATTCGTTCTCTTATTATTGAGCAGCATTATCAATTGTCAGTTTTTTTATTTATTAATTGCTCTCAAACGAAGTTTGTAGCAATTATATTAGTCTGTCGTTCTTTTTTTATGCGATTTTTCGCTTGACCGATTTTTCGCCTGACGCTTTTGACTTTTCGTCCTCAAAAACGGGATAAACAGGTAGCGCCCAGCAGGCATTAAGAGCTCTTAGAGGCTTTTAGCTCTGTTTCAGCTCAAACTGTTGTGGAGACTTATACTTATGGTGTGAAGGGCGGTTCTTAGAGGTTGAAGACACCCCCACTGTTGACCCCGCCGCCCCCACTATTGCCCCACCGCCCCCCCACCACGCTGTTGCCCCCAGCCCACTGATGCGGCCCTCCCTCCCCATCAGCCCCCCGTGCACCACTCACCCCCCATCCTCCGCCCGCGTGGCTACTGACGAACAACCGATCGCTAAAAACTCGATATTTTACACTAATTTTCACATTTTTTTTCAAGCTTTTTGACAATTTTTGTCATTTTTTGAGTTTTTCAGCCTTAGATGTCAAGGAACCTCCTCTAGGGTTTTATAATAGTTTACTAAATAGTTACTTCTAGTGGTAGTGGAATGGTTTTAACATTTTAACACCACAAATTTTAGCAATTTCTGACAAATCGTGCAAATTTTTTCAATTTTTTGGACATTTATTTTTCATTATCCGCGTCCTTGCAGACGCAGGGGCCAGAAAGCGTCCTTATGGGTTTGATAAAAAGTTACTGAAAAAATTGCATTTCGGAATAGCTTTCAATTTTTTAATATGACAAATTTTATCAACATTTTTGATGAAACTTGCATTTTTTTCAAGTTTTTTGAAAATGTTTGTCGATTTTTAGGTTTTTCCAGCCTCCAGAGGCGAGAAACATCGTCTAGGGTTTGAAAATAGGTTACTGTATGATTTCTAAATGTAATGGAATGTTTTTCATGATTTTAACATCACGAATGTTAGCATCTTTTTGACAAAACGTGCAAATGTTTTCAATTTTTATTTTATTTTATTCACTTTTATTTTGTTTATTTTATTTTTCATTATCCGTGTCCTTCTGGACGCAGGGGCAGAAAACGTCCTTAAGGGTTTGATAATAATTTACTGAAAAATTTCATTTGCCACGGAATAAATTTCAATTCTTTAATATGACAAATTTTATCAATTTTTTTGATAAAACTTGCATTTTTTTTCAAGTTTTTTAAAAATGTTTGTCGGTTTTAAGGTTTTTCCAGCCTCCAGAGGCGAGAAACATCGTCTAGGGTTTGAAAATAGGTTACTGTATGATTTCT
This sequence comes from Convolutriloba macropyga, assembly GCF_964194025.1. Classification (NCBI taxonomy): domain Eukaryota; kingdom Metazoa; phylum Xenacoelomorpha; order Acoela; family Convolutidae; genus Convolutriloba; species Convolutriloba macropyga. The sequence goes on from NC_134479.1 coordinate 28,922,133, forward strand.
AAATGTAATGGAATGTTTTTCATGATTTTAACATCACGAATTTTAGCATCTTTTTGACAAAACGTGCAAATGTTTTCAATTTTTATTTTTTTTGTTTACTTTTTTTAATTTTATTTATTTTTCATTATCCGCGTCCTTCCGGACGCAGGGGCAGAAAACGTCCTTAAGGGTTTGATAAAATTTTACTGAAAAAAATTCATATGCCACGGAATAGCTTTCAATTTTTTAATATGACAAATTCTGTCGACATTTTTGATGAAACTTGCATTTTTTTCAAGTTTTATGAAAATGTTTGTCGGTTTTTAGGTTTTTCCAGCCCCCAGAGCCGAGAAACATCATCTAGGGTTTGAAAATAGGTTACTGTATAATTTCTAAATGTAATGGAATGTTTTTCATGATTTTAACATCACAAATTTTATCATTTTTGACAAATCGTGCAATTTTTTTCAATTTTTTGGACATTTATTCTTCATTACCCGTGTCTTTTCAGACGCAGGGGCCAGAAAGCGTCCTTTCGGGTGTAATAAAAAGTTACTGAAAGATTGCATTTGCCACGGAATAGCTTTCAATTTTTTAATATGACAAATTTTATCAATTTTTCTGATAAAACTTGCATTTTAAGTTTTTTTAAAACCTCTTGTCGGTTTTTAGGTTTCTCCAGGCTCAAAAGCCACATAACCTCCTCTAGGGTTTGATTATAGGTTACTGCATAGCTTCTAGATGGAACGGAGTGTTTTTCAGAATTCTAATATCAGCCATTTTTAAAAAATTTTTTGCAATTTTTCAAGTTTTTGAATCTTTTTGAATTTTGAATCGTTTTTTCCGGCACCAGGGTCATAGGGACATCCTCAAAGCTTGATGGTAAGCTATTGCATAGTTTCCAGTAATAATGGAATGGTTATCAATTTTTCAAAGACTCCTGCTCTGAGCACTTTTTTAATAAAATTTAATTTTCAAATTTTTAGAAAATTGTTATGTTCCAAGTTTATGGATCTTCATGAGCCAGTGACGCTATTTAAAGCTGGGACGAGGGATACTGGGTAGTGTCTTGAGACAATGAAATGGTTTTGAAGATTTTATTGTCTTGAATTTTAGCAAGATTTATGTGCTATTGTTTTCGAATTTTTCAAATAATTTTGTCCTTTTCTGAGTTTAAACGATCATTAGTGGCCAATGAAGTTTTTGGTTTTGCAGATGGGTTACTTGTTATAACTCCAGGACAAAAAATATTTTGGAACCTTTGCACTGCGAAATCTGGCAGCTTTTATTTTTAGTTTCGCAAAATTTTATAAAGTATCAATTTTTTTATTTGGTTTATTTACTAACAAAGCTAGAGAACTAAAAGTTGAAGAGTCGAATCAAGCTAAAGCTAGGCTTACTAAACCGTGTCTAGCTACTGACATAGCCAACCGCTCGCTGGTCGTTTGAGAGAAATTCGCCCGAAATTAGTCCGTTATGTTATCAATTCTATGTATTGTTTCAGGACTTATGCTGCTGTTTTGTGTCTGTAGTTGAACAATTTCTAATTGCTCTCAAACGAAGCTTTTAACAGTTACTGTAAATGTGTATCCTATTTGCAAATTTTTTGCTTGGCCGTTTTTGCTTTTTTGGAGCATTTTTCATCTTGTTCAGTGACTTTTTAACTCTTAGTTCTTCATTTTTGGGTGACTTAAGCTGCTCTCGTGTTGAATTAAAGGTCGTTCCTAAAAGCCATTGTGATCGAAAGGAAATCGAAGCAATTTTAGCTAGGTGGTTAGGAGGTCAGACTGCCAGCCTGGAGGTCACGGGTTTTGAGCCCGTGTTGGGTGGTTTTTTGCGCGCATAAAACATTTCTAAGCTACACACCCTCTTAATTAAATTGCCCCTCTATCGTTTGAGAGAATCTCATCCAAAGTTAGTCGGTTTATTTTTGTATTTGATAATCACTAAATTGAATTTCGCCCGATTATCCGATATATATATTTTGTGGCCTCTGTGAATTTGCGCTGTAAGTTTTATCTCGAGCGTCGGAGAATTTTAAACATCTGCAAGGGGTTAGCGTCACTGTTTTTTAGTTTTTTTAAAGCAAGATACATCGAGAAATTTTGGTTTCGAAGCTTTCGCATAGGTGTCCCAACTCGTTGCGCTGATGCATAATTTATTAAAACAGATTTTTTTGAGGAAACAGTGTTTTATGGAAGTTTGGAGATATCCAAGCCAGACTCTTTCCCAAATTTGCAATGGTTGGCGTAGGAACGGGGACTGGTGCATTGACCGCTTACAATTGCTTGCACCCAACTTCTGACATCGTCACTTATGTATTGGCAGTATCATTGACATCTCATCTGTTGCAGAGTTTTGTTGTCATTCCTTACGTCACCAAGCAACAATACAGGTTTTTGTTCAAAACGTTTAGGAGTTAATTAAAAGGGTCAATTAAGAGAAAGCCCCTCCCCTAAAAGGGTAGTCGGTCAACTCGGGGACAGCAAGTCAACTCCTATGTGTATTTATAAATTCTGACAGTAGTCAAAAATTGAAGCATCAGATGCAAAGGATAAAGAAAATAAAGCATCAGAATTATGAACAAGATAGATATGGTAAGTAGCAATTAAAGTATAATATGCAGTGATTTTGAATCAAGATTAGAAAAAATATCAAGCATTTAGCATAACAGCCTCCCTTCCTCTACAATGGTTCCTATTGACGCTTCTACTGCAGGGCGCCTGCGCATGGAGCGCGCGCCACGGAGGCAGAGTATGGAGCTACGTAAAAGAGCGAAACTTAATTTTGTCCTTATGTACGTGATCACGTCCGAATATGAATCTTCTTTCTTATCGCTGATCCTAGAAGCCAATCTCTGTATGGCTTTTGATGCTGATGGACCAGCTCCTCCTGTACACGAGAAGATTAACGGACAGAAGGTGGCTTTCTCGACGTCGATTATCCTTTGTTCGTATTTCAGCTTCTTGATGGACTCGTGATATTTGTAGGAATCCGGTATGCTTCTTGGGCAACTCTTCGCATACGGATTAAACACTTTCACATCAAAGAACGTTCTGCTGAAGCGTGAATCGAAGAAACCATTAGCTTTGATATCTAGTCGAGCGTCGTCATCAATAGTAGTAATTCTATTTGCAAAGGTTTCCCCTTGCAAAGACTGAAGACAGGGCTCTACTTCGACATCATCGCAGACCTCATTGAGCAGGTTGGCAAAAGAGTCACGGATGTCATTGTGTCTTATGTGCGTATAGCCACCTTTTGGACAATGAAGAGCATGGGCTACATTAAAATTTTCTCCACATGCGCATCTTGATGGCAATTTTACGGGATCCCATCCATATCTAAGAGCAATTCCATCTCTAAACTCTCCCTTGGTTAAATCAAAATGATATCTTTTCAATGGAAGTGCATTTAGCCAGCATGATGCTCCTTTTTCCATAGCCAAATCTAGAGAATATGCCTCTTTATCATTGATGAGATCTTTGATTGCCAACTTTTTCGCTATAGCTTGTTCCTGTTTTTCTTTTCTGATTTTCTGAAGTATTTTCTCCTGATAAAACTCTGCATCTATAGCGTTTTGATTCTGTAACGGCTCACAAACCCGAATGGATCTTTCATATTCGTTTGCCCTGTCTTCAGGAAGAAGAATGTTCAGCCCACCCTCTTTAAGAGGAAGAGAGAAAACCTTCCGGTATCTGTCACTGTAAGAGGGATGATTCAACATTGAAGGTATAAGATTTTTATCAATTATTTTTTCGGCTTCCCTCAGCAGACTGTCCGCGTTTGGAGTAGTCCTAGCAATAAAAGTCAACTTGTGTTGCAATCCGTTCGTAAATGATTTGTACACATTCTGAGGGGACACCTTACTATGTTTAGCGAGTTTCTCAAGCATGTTAGAGTAGTTCACTGAGTTTTCTTTCAGAAAATCGTTACAACTTTCATCAGAACCAATAACTGAACCTAGGACTCGATGACCTTCAATAACATCAACATCTAATCCCGAAAAAACTTTGTTCGCCTTCTGAACAAACTCAGGTTTTGTAATAAGATGACATTTGACCACATTATAACCGAATGCACTGCCATGTTCATAGAGCTTATCTAGCACGAATCGCAGTGATTCAAGACTACCGGCCACATTACCGTCATCTGCGTACCATTTATGAGTCAAATTTTGATCTTCGAGCATGTCGATGAGAGGAAGTATAGCAACTCCGTACATTGCCATCGCTATTGGATCACCTTGTGTTGTTCCTTCTTGAGACTTGATTACTTTTTTATCAATGAAGAGGTCTGATGGGGTCTTATACGAGTTTCTGATTGCTGTATAAATTGAGGGACAAAGCTTTCTGATGTTTTTTAGAGCCAGATCTCTATTCAAGCTATTAAACGCGTTCCTGGCATCAATCAGTAGGATACCTTCAGTACGATCTTCAAGAAAGCGCTGCCGGAGTGCATGGATAGCATGTTGGATGCCACTCTTTTGTCCAAGGCACATCTGTACGTTTCCCCCAAGTAATTGGAGATCTCATTTAACGCACTTTACTATACTCCTGCCTATAATTCGTCTTATGACCTCGCCAATGCCAATTGGTCGAACCCCAGGGCATTTATCTAGTGCAATCAGACGGCAAGCGTTATAAGAATTCAAGAAATTTAATTCTTCGGTGGCAATTCTGATTGCAGGTTTGGACACTGTTTTGCAAAGATCGATTGAGGAGGATTTGTATGATGTCAAAAGTCGTCTCCACTCGCTAGCATCAAGACCAGATGGGCCATGGCTGCCATTTGTTTTCATTGCGGCGCGTTTTATTTCAGAGACATTTATTTTTTCAAAAATAGAGGGATGGAACGGCAAATCCCGATTTTTCAGGTCAGTTACTACGTACTTAAGATCAGCTTTCTGACTGCATGGATGCTTTTCTTGAAGAAGATCGAGTACGGTGCAGTTTTTTCCTTTGATAGTCACTTTATCGGATGTTGATAGCACACCGCCCTTTGCATCGTCTGAAAGACATCGTAAAGCATTCGATATCTTACCCGACTCAATTTGTTTGTCAAAGGCTTTAAATTCATCCACTTCTCGTTTTCTATTTAATTTCCTTAAGCGTTCCTGAAGTGCCTTGGCCTCAACAAAAAGGTCGTCGAATTTGCATCTGATCCACAGATCGAGCCTTCTAGATAAGGTTTTTGTTATTGAAGCATCATTTTCACTTTTGAATCTTGCGAGAAGTAAATGCGGCGTTATCATTGTGCAAATCATAGCGCATTCAGTCTGAGGCCCATCTTCAAGCGTTCTTGTGAGAATGATGTTCATGACATCTGCAATTTTGAAGCCTACTTTATTTTTGCTAATGGTAAAGAAGATTAGTTTCCAATGAACTATTTCGTTGTATATTTTCCTTAAGGTTTCTATTTGTTCGTCTTTAAAATTTATCCAAAAGTCGCATGGTTCCGGGGGTGTCTCGATTGAGGGTGTTGGATCATGTTCTTGAGGATCAATTTTTGCAGGTTGACTGCAGTGTTTGCAAATGAAGTTTGGATGGTGATTGTTTTTAGTTGACAGACCACTGCATTTGATATGCATATATGTACCGCAACCGTAGCACCAAACTCCACCTCCTCGGAGGTGAATAGAACACTTAGAGCAATGGGTTTGAGTATCTGACATTGTCAGAGGGAGGCTGTTTACCGAGTGTAGATTATTGATAAAGATGAATATAACTATGCATAAAATTCATTGCAAAAGGATATCACATTATGTAGATACAGCGTAAACAAATGGTTACCGTAGAAAGAGAAATGAATACCATCTCGACAAAAAGCAGACCTGCTGAAGAAAAAATATGGTGAAACAATCAAAGGAACTGCATAAAAATGAAGAAATCGATGCAGAGCCAAGTTCATGAAATATATTTTCCTGTTAAGAAGTTTATTATTTGAAGTGGCAATTATTTTAGGTGAAACGACAATACGCGGTTGGAATTTATAACATATGATATCCAACAGAACTCGGTAGCATTCAATGAAGTGAGAGCATGAGTAGTGGTGATCATTGAATCCTGCGACAATGCATACTGATCTCAAATTGAGGGGAGGATACTGGTTAACTACATTGAAGAGGTCGATTAGGTTAGCTCCGCGATATGAGTGGATGGTTGCTCCAACTGCGCTGCCTTCAATATATTTTGTCCTGGATGTGCCAACTACTAAATCTTGTGCATTCCAGGGCAGGATCTGTGCAGCAAATTGTCTCATCACCTGCAAAAATATGAAGCAGTATCGTCTGGTTCGCGCATGTACAAATCCAGGAGCACAAACACAGGAGCACACTTACAGACACACAGCATACATACATATATATATATTCACATACACTATATAAATATATATGAAGTAAGCATGTGTAGGAGCAGTACAACCTGGTGGTTAGATGTCTTTCCTTCCGGTTTGGCCACAGACCCCAGAGAACACACAAAACCTGGGGATCGTAGACCCGAGACCACCAACAGCACGCAGGACCACTGACAGAGCACAAACACGGCACAGCGAACCACTGAGAGCAAACTTGACAAGCCTGTTTCTAAAATCCCTTAAGGGCGCTCCACCACACACAGGCAACTCATGATCATAGCGTATCTATTTAATAAGCTTATCGCAACAATTAGGCTAAGGGAGTTAATTAAAAGAAATTTTAACGCGTAGTTTAGTTTAAAAGTTTTTTTTCATGAAGGTCAGTTTGTTGTCGAATATTCCAACAAATTGGCATTGTCGAATTGCTCCCTTCCATTTATGTGAACGCAATAAGTAGGGTCTGTTCAAAAACTGCAACGAAAAAGGTCAAAAACGTCATTTTACTGGTCCTGTGTTTGGATGATACCATTGAGTTCCTCTAACTCAAGAAATCAATTTTTATAAGCTCTTTGTTACTTGGCCACGTGTTTAATCTTAATAGATTTTTTCCAAATCACATGGCTAAAATTTTTGCTATACTGTCTCTAATTCTGCATACAGTTTGCCTTATTGCGATTGCTGTGATGTCGCCACAGTAAAATTGATTTTACTGTAGTAGCTGCAATTTTACGCAACAGAATGTTTAAAGTGATTGAATTTCTATTTTTCAGGCTACGTGCGTGTGCTGAAGGGACTAAGGAGAGAAAAAAAGCGGCTAAGAAGTTCGGAATATCACATGGAGTCAGTGTACTCATGGCTTATGCCGCCATTGCTGGAAATTTTTACTTTTTCTACAAGACTGGAAGTGCGATTGGATCAAATTGGTGATATCTATTTCTTACTGCAGGGGCAATAGTGTTGCCTGAAGACGATTCTTAACTTTTTAATGACTCTTGCATTCTCGAAAATACTTTTATCAAAGTTTTAGTCTTTGCCTAACTTTAAGTTGAAATTTAGTGACATTTGCATTGCTTTTATTTGCAAGAGCGACCATAATCGATTGATATGTCACAGCCGGTGTCCGGACAATATACCCAATACCATAAAACCCAATGCCATTATACCCAATTCCAAATTACCCAATGCGCCAAAATACCCAATTCCAAATTACCCAATGTGCCAAAATACCCAATGCCAAATTATCCAAAAATACCCAATTCCATTATACCCAATGCCAAACTACCCTAATTATAGGTTATAAACTTGAAATTTACGTACAATCCCACAATTAAGGTACCAGTCTACCATTAAGTACAAATTAACTAATTAAGTAAACAAGACGCAAAGGTATCACCGAAATTGAATTGTAGAAATAACATGACTCGTCATTCTACTCTTTAAGTTTGGCCAAAAATGGACGCTAAACATGAGCGAAATTACTTGGGGTACGTTTCAGCAGAACCGATTAACTCTAATCCTTGATGGACACGAGTTTCACAAGAAGTTAGAAACAAAAACTACTACGCATTAGAAATGCTCAAAATGGAGCTCCTATAAATGTAATGTTACGGCTATTGCCACTGGAAAAACGAGCACAACCACGAAATTGTGCCCGGACAAGTACAAGTGAAACAGATTCTTGGTCAAATGAAGGAGACAGCCAGAACGGAACAGAATCCAGTGAATAATATGATAATTGCCAGCAGTCTGATACCAATCGGGTCCGATGTTGAAACGCAGCTGTCTTTGCCAACTATATATCTGCTATCAATCGGACACTAAACCGCCAAAAAGCATCCGAGAACTGACAAGAGCCGCCAATTACAGACAGACTTTTTGAAGTGCCCGCGAAGTTGAAAGAATTCTGCCTTTGAGACGGGAACAACTGACAACGAGAGAATTCTGATTTTTGGAAAACAAGAAAATCTAGAATCCCTGAAAACCAACAATGCGCTTTGGCTTTGACGGAACCTTCAAAATATCTCCCATCCAGTTTTACCAACTATACACAATTCATATTCGGATTGGAGAATTTTATCCACCTTGTATTTATGCTCTACTTAGCAACAAAGAGAGAACTCGTGTCGGAAGCTTCTTGTTGGCTAGAATCAGCTTACTGGCGGAGTTTGGCCGGAAAATTATCTGCTGGATTTCGAAAAGGCGGCAATCAATATCTCATAACAATATCCAGCAAGTGAGATAAAAGGCTGGTATTTTCACTCGTGTCAAGTTTCCTGAAGAAGATTTATGAAAGCAACCGTGAACTAGCATTGACCTTGCGAATGATTCCTGCACTCAGTTTCGTCCCTGATCCAATGGTATCGGTCTCCGTCAGTCTTGTAATGGAGGAAATACAAGATGCCTTTGAAATTGCAAAAATAGACATTATTTGCAGATGATAGACGAACTTACTTCTTACTTTCAGGGGACATATATCCGAGATGAAAACGTTGGCCGGATCAGTAGAGAATCTCAAAAACCTTTGGCACTCTGGAACCACAACAAAGATGCAGCTGAAGGCTTAGCAGGAACAACAAATGCAGTTGAAGAATGAAATTTAGGCGTTATGTCCCTATTTCAAGGCAACCATCCCTGCATTCGGACTTTTCTGGAGAAGATATCGCTCGATGCTGCTAACCAAAAATTCAACACTATCAAAGCTCTAAAGGGAAAGAACAAGAGCCGAAAGAAATACCGAGTTCTGAATGAAAACATCAAAAACATGCAAAAAATTTCAAAACTGATGTCTCATATTTACGTTCACTTGCTTACTATACACATTGCTGAGCGTTTATACTTGTTATATGTGAGTTTTGTGGTGCTATCGAATAAATTTTTCAAAAAAAGCATTACTCGAAAACTAGAAGAGCTAGAGAGCTGATAATTTGACAGATTTTTTGTGTGGGATAGTCTTCTAGATTCCTCTCCCCACCCACTGCCAACACCGCCAGTAGCTGGTATTAGCAGGTTTTCCCGACTTTTTCCAATTTTTTGTTTCCGATCGTGTTATTAAGTCGACTTTCGATTTTTTTAGAAAATTTTTGACTCACCGGAATTCGAACCGTTGCTGTGTTTTTCGTTGCGTGCTGTAACCGCTGTGCCAATTCCGATTTTAACGTCTTTTTATGTTTACAGTGATATATTGAGTTATCTTTCATGTGTTATGTTTAAAAAAATTTAACCTAAAAGGCGGTTTGACCTAAAAAGCGGTTTGACCTAAAGGTGGTTTGACCTAAAAGCGGACTTTCAATTGTCGAAGTTGCTTGTTCTCGTTTAAATTTTTCTGTGCAAGCGTTCTAAAAGCTGACGTCATTTCGACTCGCTTGGTTCCTTATAAGCACAATTAGGCTTTATCAATTCGCCTTTAAACATAAAATGAGCATTCTTTATCAAAGTTAGCATCAAAGTGATTATTGTTATTATTACAATTGGGTATATTTGCATTGGGTTGTTTGGCATTGGGTATTTTGGAATTGGGTATTTTGGCATATTCGGTATAATGGCATTGGGTATATTGTCATGTAACCGTCAAAGACGAATAGATCTTGAGTGTCGACTAGGATATGGTCGTCTCAACATAAATTATGCTTCGTTTGTACTATCAAACTGTATCTTGGTAATTTTTAATTGTTGAACGAAGTTCATAGCAATTATTGTAAACGTGTTGGTCTTTTTTATGCAAAAGTTTTGCTTGAAAGTTTTTACTTTTCGAATGGCTTTTAGGTCCTTGACTTTTTCGTTTTGCGTGATCCAAATTTGTTAAATGAAGACTATGACGATTATGGTGATTCTGGAGAAGATATCGCTCGATGCTGCAGGTTCCGGGGGTGTCTCGATTGAGGGTGTTGGATCATGTTCTTGAGGATCAATTTTTGCAGGTTGACTGCAGTGTTTGCAAATGAAGTTTGGATGTTGATTGTTTTTAGTTGACAGACCACTGCATTTGATATGCATATATGTACCGCAACCGTAGCACCAAACTCCACCTCCTCGGAGGTGAATAGAACACTTAGAGCAATGGGTTTGAGTATCTGACATTGTCAGAGGGAGGCTGTTTACCGAGTGTAGATTATTGATAAAGATGAATATAACTATGCATAAAATTCATTGCAAAAGGATATCACATTATGTAGATACAGCGTAAACAAATGGTTACCGTAGAAAGAGAAATGAATACCATCTCGACAAAAAGCAGACCTGCTGAAGAAAAAATATGGTGAAACAATCAAAGGAACTGCATAAAAATGAAGAAATCGATGCAGAGCCAAGTTCATGAAATATATTTTCCTGTTAACAAGTTTATTAATTGAAGTGGCAATTATTTTAGGTGAAACGACAATACGCGGTTGGAATTTATAACATATGATATCCAACAGAACTCGGTAGCATTCAATGAAGTGAGAGCATGAGTAGTGGTGATCATTGAATCCTGCGACAATGCATACTGATCTCAAATTGAGGGGAGGATACTGGTTAACTACATTGAAGAGGTCGATTAGGTTAGCTCCGCGATATGAGTGGATGGTTGCTCCAACTGCGCTGCCTTCAATATATTTTGTCCTGGATGTGCCAATTACTAAATCTTGTGCATTCCAGGGCAGGATCTGTGCAGCAAATTGTCTCATCACCTGCAAAAATATGAAGCAGTATCGTCTGGTTCGCGCATGTACAAATCCAGGAGCACAAACACAGGAGCTTACTTACAGACACACAGCATACATACATATATATATTCACATACACTATATAAATATATATGAAGTAAGCATGTGTAGGAGCAGTACAACCTGGTGGTTAGATGTCTTTCCTTCCGGTTTGGCCACAGACCCCAGAGAACACACAAAACCTGGGGATCGTAGACCCGAGACCACCAACAGCACGCAGGACCACTGACAGAGCACAAACACGGCACAGCGAACCACTGAGAGCAAACTTGACAAGCCTGTTTCTAAAATCCCTTAAGGGCGCTCCACCACACACAGGCAACTCATGATCATAGCGTATCTATTTAATAAGTTTATCGCAACAATTAGGCTAAGGGAGTTAATTAAAAGAAATTTTAACGCGTAGTTTAGTTTAAGTTTTTTTTTCATGAAGGTCAGTTTGTTGTCGAATATTCCAACAAATTGGCATTGTCGAATTGCTCCCTTCCATTTATGTGAACGCAATGAGTAGGGTCTGTTCAAAAACCGCAACGAAAAAGGTCAAAAACGTCATTTTACTGGTCCTGTGTTTGGATGATACCATTGAGTTCCTCTAACTCAAGAAATCAATTTTTATAAGCTCTTTGTTACTTGGCCACGTGTTTAATCTTAATAGATTTTTTCCAAATCACATGGCTAAAATTTTCGCTATACTGTCTCTGATTCTGCATACAGTTTGCCTTATTGCGATTGCTGTGATGTCGCTACAGTAAAATTGACTTTACTGTAGTAGCTGCAATTTTACGCAACAGAATGTTTAAAGTGATTGAATATCTGTTTTTCAGGCTACGTGCGTGTGCTGAAGGGACTAAGGAGAGAAAAAAAGCGGCTAAGAAGTTCGGAATATCACATGGAGTCAGTGTACTCATGGCTTATGCCGCCATTGCTGGAAATTTTTACTTTTTCTACAAGACTGGAAGTGCGATTGGATCAAATTGGTGATATCTATTTCTTACTGCAGGGGCAATAGTGTTGCCTGAAGACGATTCTTAACTTTTTAATGACTCTTGCATTCTCGAAAATACTTTTATCAAAGTTTTAGTCTTTGCCTAACTTTAAGTTGAAATTTAGTGACATTTGCATTGCTTTTATTTGCAAGAGCGACCATAATCGATTGATATGTCACAGCCGGTGTCCGGACAATATACCCAATACCATAAAACCCAATGCCATTATACCCAATTCCAAATTACCCAATGCGCCAAAATACCCAATTCCAAATTACCCAATGTGCCAAAATACCCAATGCCAAATTATCCAAAAATACCCAATTCCATTATACCCAATGCCAAACTACCCTAATTATAGGTTATAAACTTGAAATTTACGTACAATCCCACAATTAAGGTACCAGTCTACCATTAAGTACAAATTAACTAATTAAGTAAACAAGACGCAAAGGTATCACCGAAATTGAATTGTAGAAATAACATGACTCGTCATTCTACTCTTTAAGTTTGGCCAAAAATGGACGCTAAACATGAGCGAAATTACTTGGGGTACGTTTCAGCAGAACCGATTAACTCTAATCCTTGATGGACACGAGTTTCACAAGAAGTTAGAAACAAAAACTACTACGCATTAGAAATGCTCAAAATGGAGCTTCTATAAATGTAATGTTACGGCTATTGCCACTGGAAAAACGAGCACAACCACGAAATTGTGCCCGGACAAGTACAAGTGAAACAGATTCTTGGTCAAATGAAGGAGACAGCCAGAACGGAACAGAATCCAGTGAATAATATGATAATTGCCAGCAGTCTGATACCAATCGGGTCCGATGTTGAAACGCAGCTGTCTTTGCCAACTATATATCTGCTATCAATCGGACACTAAACCGCCAAAAAGCATCCGAGAACTGACAAGAGCCGCCAATTACAGACAGACTTTTTGAAGTGCCCGCGAAGTTGAAAGAATTCTGCCTTTGAGACGGGAACAACTGACAACGAGAGAATTCTGATTTTTGGAAAACAAGAAAATCTAGAATCCCTGAAAACCAACAATGCGCTTTGGCTTTGACGGAACCTTCAAAATATCTCCCATCCAGTTTTACCAACTATACACAATTCATATTCGGATTGGAGAATTTTATCCACCTTGTATTTATGCTCTACTTAGCAACAAAGAGAGAACTCGTGTCGGAAGCTTCTTGTTGGCTAGAATCAGCTTACTGGCGGAGTTTGGCCGGAAAATTATCTGCTGGATTTCGAAAAGGCGGCAATCAATATCTCATAACAATATCCAGCAAGTGAGATAAAAGGCTGGTATTTTCACTCGTGTCAAGTTTCCTGAAGAAGATTTATGAAAGCAACCGTGAACTAGCATTGACCTTGCGAATGATTCCTGCACTCAGTTTCGTCCCTGATCCAATGGTATCGGTCTCCGTCAGTCTTGTAATGGAGGAAATACAAGATGCCTTTGAAATTGCAAAAATAGACATTATTTGCAGATGATAGACGAACTTACTTCTTACTTTCAGGGGACATATATCCGAGATGAAAACGTTGGCCGGATCAGTAGAGAATCTCAAAAACCTTTGGCACTCTGGAACCACAACAAAGATGCAGCTGAAGGCTTAGCAGGAACAACAAATGCAGTTGAAGAATGAAATTTAGGCGTTATGTCCCTATTTCAAGGCAACCATCCCTGCATTCGGACTTTTCTGGAGAAGATATCGCTCGATGCTGCTAACCAAAAATTCAACACTATCAAAGCTCTAAAGGGAAAGAACAAGAGCCGAAAGAAATACCGAGTTCTGAATGAAAACATCAAAAACATGCAAAAAATTTCAAAACTGATGTCTCATATTTACGTTCACTTGCTTACTATACACATTGCTGAGCGTTTATACTTGTTATATGTGAGTTTTGTGGTGCTATCGAATAAATTTTTCAAAAAAAGCATTACTCGAAAACTAGAAGAGCTAGAGAGCTGATAATTTGACAGATTTTTTGTGTGGGATAGTCTTCTAGATTCCTCTCCCCACCCACTGCCAACACCGCCAGTAGCTGGTATTAGCAGGTTTTCCCGACTTTTTCCCAATTTTTTGTTTCCGATCGTGTTATTAAGTCGACTTTCGATTTTTTTAGAAAATTTTTGACTCACCGGAATTCGAACCGTTGCTGTGTTTTTCGTTGCGTGCTGTAACCGCTGTGCCAATTCCGATTTTAACGTCTTTTTATGTTTACAGTGATATATTGAGTTATCTTTCATGTGTTATGTTTAAAAAAATTTAACCTAAAAGGCGGTTTGACCTAAAAAGGGGTTTGACCTAAAGGTGGTTTGACCTAAAAGCGGACTTTCAATTGTCGAAGTTGCTTGTTCTCGTTTAAATTTTTCTGTGCAAGCGTTCTAAAAGCTGACGTCATTTCGACTCGCTTGGTTCCTTATAAGCACAATTAGGCTTTATCAATTCGCCTTTAAACATAAAATGAGCATTCTTTATCAAAGTTAGCATCAAAGTGATTATTGTTATTATTACAATTGGGTATATTTGCATTGGGTTGTTTGGCATTGGGTATTTTGGAATTTGGATATTTTGGCATATTCGGTATAATGGCATTGGGTATTTTGTCATGTAACCGTCAAAGACGAATAGATCTTGAGTGTCGACTAGGATATGGTCGTCTCAACATAAATTATGCTTCGTTTGTACTATCAAACTGTATTTTGGTAATTTTTAATTGTTGAACGAAGTTCATAGCAATTATTGTAAACGTGTTGGTCTTTTTTATGCAAAAGTTTTGCTTGAAAGTTTTTTACTTTTCGAATGGCTTTTAGGTCCTTGACTTTTTCGTTTTGCGTGATCCAAATTTGTTAAATGAAGACTATGACGTCAAATGCCAAGAAGCCAATGAGATGTTCAATAAATGGCAGAATGTCGAAATGGATTTGACTGGTTTGTTAAATTTTGTCAAGATCACGACATAATACTTCCTGCTTGTATGTTAAATGATATTGAGCTAATGTTCTTGTATGAGCCTTGTTAATTGCTCTCAAACAGTTAGTAGCTGTTGTTTGAGTCCTTTTAATTTTCTTTCTCAATGATTTATTGTCTGATCATTGTTTGTCCGAATAGTTTCAGGCGTCAAAATAAAGTTCAAAATGTGTATAAATTAGTTATTATTTCTGTAATTTTAAATTGAATGTTACCTAGTTTTTTGTCGATAGTCGGTTTGGCTCATTTTGGTCGAAAGGTTGTCCGCTGCGCAATTATGCTAACTTACAATTAAATCGGTCTATAATACGAGGTCATATATGAATTCCTGTAAGTACGCTAGTATATGAATCCTGGAAATCATATAGGTCATAGATGATTTGTATGATTTCCTGCTAATAATGGAAGGGTTATACAATTTTTCAAGAGATGATTCAATGCTCTTTAACGAAGTTCATAGCAATTATTGTAAATGTGTTGGTCTTTGTTTTATGCAAATTTTTCGCTTGACCGTTTTTGCGCTCTTCTTCTACAACATTCTTTTACTTCTCAAGTGACTTTTTTTCGCCTTCGTTCTTCATTTTTGAACGATACTATTGTTAGCACTTCGAAGTAAAGCTTGTTGCTAATATAAAACCGGTTAGCAGCAGATCAAAAAATAAGGTCTGATAGCCGTGTGGTCAGTGCATGTGGCCATGAATCGGGAGGTCAATGGTTCGAATCCCTCCTGGGGCGAAATTTCTCTACTCGCCTGTCGTTCGAGAGCTATTCCTCCGACATTAGTTGGTTTATGTTTATTTCGGAGTTTTTTTTCAAGCATTTGCTCAAGCTCAAAATATTTTTACTGTGGACTATACACTTAGTGCTATTGTGTAAATTGCATATCTTATAGACTGACGCAAGGACGAGGGCATAAATTAGTAAAAGAAGAGATGGAACGTTTGGTTTCTTGAAAGAAATTTGAGAAAAGTTGAGAACTTTGAAATTATTTTTTGAGAGGTGAAATACCATAGCTTTTTAATTGCTCTAGAACGAAATTTGAAGCAATTATCGTTGATGTCAAAATTTGCAAAATTTGCTCTCGATTTTTTGGTTTTTCGAGCGACTTTTGCGTCCTGAACTTCTCGCTTTTGGAGTGATGTAAATGGTTATCATTAATAGCCGCGGAGCGATAGCTGAGGCTATTATTGGCCCTTTCTTGGTTTTTTTATTTCGTCAAGTTTTTTGTTGAGACCATATGACGTCACAATCACTTCAAATCTGCTTTTTGTTCATTCGCTCATGCCATTTCAACTAAAGTGAGTGCTTGACGTCATTTTCCCCTCTTATTGGAGCGAGTCTTTTGTTCATTCGCGTGAAAAAGTTGTTTTGGTCAGACGTGACTTACCTCAATCTCAAAAATGACTTCCTCACTCTAAAATTGACTTTTCACTTTAATTCAAAGAGATAACGTCAATTAGGTATGTGTCACTCTAATTGAAGGATATTTGAGAGCAGTGAATATAATTAAAATTAGGATAAACAAATTGTTGATAAAAATATGACATATCAGCATTTAATACAAAGGAATATTTTTGGTTTGTTTCTTTTTATTACATCTCAGCATTTAATGAAAAGTTTCTTTTTTTTGTCTCTTCCTTTTGCTATCTTTTTGAGACTGCAGATCTACAAAGCTATTGCGGCTATTTTTCGGCAATCTTCCAGCTTTTTGAGAATTTTAAGCTGACAGATTGCGCTAAAATCTTTTCGTTTTCAGTGCAAGTCTTGGTAACAGCTTTGTCATAATTTGAAACCTCTATTGCAACCCATTACCCTGTTACAATGCCCTCTCAGCCTTCGACTGAAGCAGGATACAAGGGAATTGAGCCCCAGCTGGTCGTTCGAGATCAATTTAGTTGGTTGTTTGTTAATGACACTGGGAATAATGTTACTAATTCCTGATTTTTATAAAAAAAAAGTTAACAGATCTAATTTTTTCCCGTACTTCTACAATTTTCTTTGAAAAGCAGACGATACTGGAAATCTATTTCTAAAAGCCGGCAATATCTAGGTGGCAATAAATGTTTTTTTTTAAAACTCAACTAGCGCAGAAGTATTTCACTAGCAAGGCTGCTCTTCAAATGTTTTTTTAGGAATTGAGCATTTTGACGCAAAAATTTGTTTTGATTGTACTTTTTCCTATTTTCCGAGGCTATTTCTTTCAAGGCTATTTAAGCATATTTTTTTATTGAAGTGAAGAAATTGTTTTTTTTTTGAAAACTGGACGCATGTAGACTAGGCAATGAGAATTGTTGTTGGCCAGTTTTTCAAGGTACAATTGTTTTATGACCTTTGGGAAAGTATTGACTTATGGCGATTTTCGGTCGTTTTTTCTCATGTGTACAGAAAGATGAAGTATTGTTGCTCTGCCAGGAACAATATTAATTTCAAGAGATTTCAATGAAAAATAACTAATTTAGAAGCAATTGGAAGTTAAGGTTAAATTTGAGCAGATGCAGAATTATAGTTAATTTTTGTAGAAAAAAAAATCAACTTCATTTCCTGACATAATTTGTGTTACATATACTCTGCTGTACTTTTAGTATATGAGTGCAACAGACATCGGATCATCTTGAACGTGTTTTTGCGGGAAAATTTTCACTTTCTGTTAAGAGCAAAGTAACATTGATGCAGCTTTGTTATTTTTTTTTGCGTAGAAAGTTTGTTGCTGCAGAGAATTCTTGGTGTATTGTAATGAAAACTGAAAAAATAACTTTGATATTTTTTGCTGTGGACTATACACGTAGTGCTATTATGGAAACTGAATATCTTATAAACTGACGCTTGGAAGATGGTATAAAACAGTACAAGAAGACAGCAGGAACGTTTGGTACCTTGAAAGAAATTTGAAAGTTTAGAAGTTTGAACATGTTTTTTGAGAGCTGAAATACCATAGCCTTTTAATTGCTCTAGAACAAATTTGAAGCAGTCATTGTCGTTGTCTTTTTGGCGCAAAATTTGTGCTCGACTCTTTGGCTGTTCGAGTGACTTTTGTTCCCTCACTTTTTGTTTTTGGCGTGATATAAATGGTTTTCTTTGAAAATTTTAAGCAACTGAAATATTTATTGGCTGCAATTTAACTAATGAAAAACAAATGAAAGATTGCACCAAAATCTGTTTCTGTTTTTCACTTCAAATCTTGGTAATGATAATGACATAATTTGAAACCTCTATTGAAACGCATTGCCCTGATACAAGGTCCTCTCAACGTTGACTGAAGCAGGCTACAAGGGAATCAAGCCCCAGCTAATCGTTCGAGATCAATTTAGTTGGTTGTTTGTTAATGACATTGCGAATAAGGGTAATAATTCCTGATTTTTATAGAAAAATTAACAGATCTTATTTTGTTTCCGTACTTATAAAATTTTCTTTGAAAAGCAAACGAAACTGGAAATCTATTTTTAAAAGCCGGCAATATCTAGGTTGAAGTTAATGTTTTTTTTCTGAAACTCACCAAGCGCAGAAATATTTCATTAGGAAGGCTAATCTTCAAATGTTTTTTTTTAGGAATTGAGATTTTTTGACGCAAAAATTTATTTTGATTGTACTTTTTTTTCCGAGGCTATTTATTTCAAGGCTGTTTAAGCATATATTTTTTTGAAGTAATTAAATTGTTTTTTTTTTGGAAATTTCGGCGCGCGTAGACTATTCTTATGATTCTTTATCAACTGGAAATTTTAGAGGAAGTGTAGATATCATGCGTTAAGAATTATATGCTTCGTTTTGAATTGTTGTTGGACAGTTTTTTAAGGTACAATTGTTTTATAATGACCTTTGGAAAGTATTGACTTATGGCGATTGTCGGTCGTTTTTTCTCATGTGTACAGAATGATGAAGTATTATTGCTATGCCAGGAACAATATTATTATCAAGAGTTTTCAATGAAAAATAACTAATTGTGAAGCAATTGGAACATGAGATTTATAGTTGATTTTGTAGAAAAAATCAACATCACTTCCTGCCATAATTTGTGTTACATATACTCTGCTGTTTTTTCATATGAGTGCTAAAGACATCGGATGGTCATGAACGGGTTTTTGCGGGAAAATTTTCACTTTCTGTTAACAGCAAAGTAACCTTGATGCAGCTTTGCTAATTTATTTGCGTAGAAAATTTGTTGCAAGAGAATTCTTGGTGTCTTGTAATGAAAAGTGAGAAAATATCCTTGATATATTTTTGCTCTGGACTATACACGTAGTGCTTTTATGGAAACTGCATATCTTATAAACTGACGCTTGGACGATGGTATAAAACAGTAAAAGAAGACAGCAGGAACGTTTGGTACCTTGAAAGAAATTTGAAAGTTTAGAAGTTTGAACATGTTTTTTGAGAGCTGAAATACCATAGCCTTTTAATTGCTCTAGAACAAATTTGAAGCAGTCATTGTCGTTGTCTTTTTGGCGCAAAATTTGTGCTCGACTCTTTGGCTGTTCGAGTGACTTTTGTTCCCTCACTTTTTGTTTTTGGCGTGATATAAATGGTTTTCTTTGAAAATTTTAAGCAACTGAAATATTTATTGGCTGCAGTTTAACTAATGAAAAACAAATGAAAGATTGCACCAAAATCTGTTTCTGTTTTTCACTTCAAATCTTGGTAATGATAATGACATAATTTGAAACCTCTATTGAAACGCATTGCCCTGATACAAGGTCCTCTCAACGTTGACTGAAGCAGGCTACAAGGGAATCAAGCCCCAGCTAATCGTTCGAGATCAATTTAGTTGGTTGTTTGTTAATGAAATTGCGAATAAGGGTAATAATTCCTGATTTTTATAAAAAAATTAACAGATCTTATTTTGTTTCCGTACTTATAAAATTTTCTTTGAAAAGCAAACGAAACTGGAAATCTATTTTTAAAAGCCGGCAATATCTAGGTTGAAGTTAATGTTTTTTTTTCTGAAACTCACCAAGCGCAGAAATATTTCATTAGGAAGGCTAATCTTCAAATGTTTTTTTTAGGAATTGAGATTTTTTGACGCAAAAATTTATTTTTATTGTACTTTTTTTCCGAGGCTATTTATTTCAAGGCTGTTTAAGCATATATTTTTTTGAAGTAATTAAATTGTTTTTTTTTGGAAAATTCGGCGCGCGTAGACTATTCTTATGATTCTTTATCAACTGGAAATTTTAGAGGAAGGGTAGATATCATGCGTTAAGAATTATATGCTTCGTTTTGAATTGTTGTTGGACAGTTTTTTAAGGTACAATTGTTTTATAATGACCTTTGGAAAGTATTGACTTATGGCGATTGTCGGTCGGTTTTTCTCATGTGTACAGGATGATGAAGTATTATTGCTATGCCAGGAACAATATTATTATGAAGAGTTTTCAATGAAAAATAACTAATTGTGAAGCAATTGGAACATGAGATTTATAGTTGATTTTGTAGAAAAAATCAACATCACTTCCTGCCATAATTTGTGTTACATATACTCTGCTGTTTTTTCATTTGAGTGCTAAAGACATCGGATGGTCATGAACGGGTTTTTGCGGGAAAATTTTCACTTTCTGTTAAGAGCAAAGTAACCTTGATGCAGATTTGCTAATTTATTTGCGTAGAAAATTTGTTGCAAGAGAATTCTTGGTGTCTTGTAATGAAAAGTGAGAAAATATCCTTGATATATTTTTGCTGTGGACTATACACGTAGTTCTTTCATGGAAACTGCATATCTTATAAACTGACGCTTGGACGATGGTATAAAACAGTAAAAGACAGCTGGAACGTTTGGTACCTTGAAAGAAATTTGAAAGTTTTGAAGTTTGAACATATTTTCGAGAGCTGAAATACCATCGCCTTTTAATTGCTCAAGAACAAATTTGAAGCAGTTATCGTCGATGTCTTTTTGACGCAAAATTTGCGCTCGACTCTTTGGTTGTTCGAGTGACTTTTGTTCCCTCACTTTTTGCTTTTGGCGTAATGTAAATGGTTTTCATTGAAAGTTTTAAGCAACTGAAATTTTCATTGGCGACAGTTTAACTAATGAAAAATAAATAAAAGATTGCGCCAAAATCTGTTTCTGTTTTTCACTTCAAATCTTGGTAATGATAATGACATAATTTGAAACCTCTATTGAAACGCATTGCCCTGATACAAGGTCCTCTCAACGTTGACTGAAGCAGGCTACAAGGGAATCAAGCCCCAGCTAATCGTTCGAGATCAATTTAGTTGGTTGTTTGTTAATGACATTGGGAATAAGGGTAATAATTCCTAATTTTTATAAAAAATTAACAGATCTAATTTTGTTTCCGTACTTATAAAATTTTCTTTGAAAAGCAAACGAAACTGGAAATCTATTTTTAAAAGCCGGCAATATCTAGGTTGAAGTTAATGTTTTTTTCTGAAACTCACCGAGCGCAGAAATATTTCATTAGGAAGGCTGCTCGTCAAATGTTTTTTTTAGGAATTGAGATTTTTTGACGCAAAAATTTATTTTGATTGTACTTTTTTTTCCGAGGCTATTTATTTCAAGGCTGTTTAAGCATATTTTTTATTGAAGTAATTCAATTGTTTTTTTTTGGAAAATTCGACGCGCGTAGACTATTCTTATGATTGTTTATCAATTGGAATTTTTAGAGGAATGGTAGATATCATGCGTTAAGAATTATATGTTTCGTTTTGAACTGTTGTTGGGCAGTTTTTTTAAGGTACAATTGTTTTATAATGACCTTTGGAAAGTATTGACTTATGGCGATATTCGGTCATTTTTTCTCATGTGAACAGAATGATGAAGTATTATTGCTATGCCAGGAACAATATTAATTTCAAGAGTTTTCAATGAAAAATAACTAATTGTGAAGCAATTGGAACTTGAGATTTATAGTTGATTTTGTAGAAAAAATCAACATCACTTCCCGCCATAATTTGTGTTACATATACTCTGCTGTTTTTTCATATGAGTGCTAAAGACATCGGATGGTCATGAACGGGTTTTTGCGGGAAAATTTTCACTTTCTGTTAAGAGCAAAGTAACCTTGATGCAGCTTTGCTTATTTATTTGCGTTAAATTTGTTGCAGGAGAGAATTCTTGGTGTCTTGTAATGAAAAGTGAGAAAATATCCTTGTTATATTTTTGCTGTGGACTATACACGTAATGCTTTTATGGAAACTGCATATCTTATAAACTGAAGCTTGGACGATGTTATAAAACACCAAAAGAAGACAGCTGGAACGTTTGGTACCTTGAAAGAAATTTGAAAGTTTTGAAGTTTGAACATATTTTCGAGAGCTGAAATACCATAGCCTTTTAATTGCTCCAGAAGAAATTTGAAGCAGTTATCGTCGATGTCTTTTTGACGCAAAATTTGCGCTCGACTCTTTGGTTGTTCGAGTGACTTTTGTTCCCTCACTTTTTGCTTTTGGCGTGATGTAAATGGTTTTCATTGAAAGTTTTAAGCAACTGAAATTTTCATTGGCGACAGTTTAACTAATGAAAAATAAATAAAAGATTGCGCCAAAATCTGTTTCTGTTTTTCACTTCAAATCTTGGTAATGATAATGACATAATTTGAAACCTCTTTTGGATCGCATTGCCCTGATACAAGGTCCTCTCAACGTTGACTGAAGCAGGCTACAAGGGAATCAAGCCCCAGCTAATCGTTCGAGATCAATTTAGTTGGTTGTTTGTTAATGACATTGCGAATAAGGGTAATAATTCCTGATTTTTATAAAAAAAATTAACTGATCTTATTTTGTTTCCGTACTTATAAAATTTTCTTTGAAAAGCAAACGAAACTGGAAATCTATTTTTAAAAGCCGGCAATATCTAGGTTGAAGTTAATGATTTTTTTTAAAACTCACCGAGTGCAGAAATGTTTCATTAGGAAGGCTGCTCTTCAAATGTTGTTTTAATAGCCGCACAGCGACAGCTGGGGCTATTATTGGCCTTCTCTTGGTTTTTTTTTATTTCGTCATAATTTTTGTTACGACCATATGACGGCACAGCCACTTTTTGTTCATTCGTTCTTGCAATTTCAACTGAATTGCATGTGTGACGTCATTTTTCGCTCTTAGTGGAATGAATGTTTTGCATGCGCGTGATTAAATTTTTGGTCACACTTGACTTACCTCACTCTCAAAAATGACTTCCTCACTTTGAAATTGACATTTATTTGCTTTAATTCAAAGAGATAAGGTCAAATGGGTGTGTGTCACTCTAAATGAAGGTTATTTGAGATCAGCCAATAGAGGCAGCAATAACTTATACAGATTTTAAATCAAAATATAGATCAGCCTTCAATGAAAAGACGAATTTTTTTGGTCTGTCTTTTTTACAGTTTTTTTAAGACTTCCGATCTACGAATCTATTGCGGCTATTTTCTGGAAATCTGCCAGCTATGTTTTTAGGAATTGAGCTCTTTTGATGCAAAAATTTTTTTTGATTGTACTTTTTCCTTTTTTTCCGAGGCTATTTATTTAAAGGCTGTTTAAGCATATTTTTTATTGATGTAATTAAAGTGTTTTTTTTGGAAAATTCGACGCGCGTAGACTATTCTTATGAAGCTTTATCAACTGAAATTTTAGAGGAAGGGTAGTTATCATGAGTTAAGATTTATAAGTTTTGTTTTGAATTGTTGCTGGGCAGTTTTTTAAGGTACAATTGTTTTATGATGACCTTTAGAAAGTATTGACTTATGGCGATTTTTGGTCGTTTTTTCTCATGTGTACAGAATGATGAACTATTATTGCTCTGCCAAGAACAATTTTAATTTCAAGAGTTTTCAATGAAAAATAACTAATTGGAACGTGAGATAAAATTTGAGCAGATGCGGATTTATAGTTGATTTTGTAGAAAAAATCAACATCACTTCCTGCCATAATTTGTGTTACATATACTCTGCTGTACTTTCATATGAGTGCTAAAGATATCGGATGATCTTGAACGGGTTTTTGCGGGAAAATTTTCACTTTCTGTTTTTCACTTTCTGTGCAAAATAACCTTGATGCAGCTTTGCTAATTTATTTGCGTAGAAAATTTGTTGCAGGAGAGAATTCTTGGTGTCTTGTAATGAAAACTGAGAAAATAACCTTGATATATTTTTGCTGTGGACTATACACTTAGTGCTATTATGGAAACTGCATATCTTATAAACTGACGCTCGGACGATGGTATAAAACAGTAAGAAGACAGCTGGAACGTTTGGTACCTTGAAAGAAATTTGCAAGTTTTGAAGTTTGAACATATACATTGGGAATAAGGGTATTAATTCATGATTATAAAAGTTTAAAACATCTTTTTTTTATTTCCATACTTCTAAAATTTTCTTTGAAAAACAGACGAAACTAGAAGTCTTATAATGACTGAGTTTATAATAACATTAATTTCCACCTACATAATGCTGGCTTTTAAAAATAAAAAGCCAGCATTATATAGGTGGAAATTAATGTTATTATAAAACTCACCGAGCACAGAAATTTTTCATTAGCACCATTAGCAAGGCTGCTCTTCAATTTTTTTTTTAGGAATTGAGCTTTTTTCATGCAAAAATGTGTTTTGATTGTGTTTTTTTTTCTCTTTTTTGAGGCTATATTTTTCCATTTTTCCCTAGGCTATTTAAGCATATTTTTATTGAAGTAAATGAAGTGGAGGAAGGGTAGATATCATTCGTTAAGAATTATATTATATTAGCTTGTGTTGCAGCAAGTGTGGTTTCTAAAGACGAATTGTCTTGTTTTTAGGCAATGAGAATTGTCCTTGGGAAAATTTTAAGGTACAATTTTTTTATGAAATTTGGAAAAGTGTTGACTTTTGGCGATTTTTGGTCGTTTTTTCATATGTACAGAAGGATAAAATATTATTGCTATGCCAAGAACAATATTAGTTTCCAGAATTTTCAGTGAAAAATATTTAATTGTGCAGCAATTGGAAATTGATTAAATTGAAGCAAATGCAGAACTATATTTCATTTTGTAGAAAACATGAACATCAGTTCTTGCCATAATTTGTGTTACATATACTCTGCTGCACTTGTAGTACATGAGTGCGACAGACTTCAGATGATCCTGAACGCGTTTTTGCGGACAAATTTTCACTTCTGTTAAAAGCAAACCTGGCTGCATCTTTGCTAATTTATTTGCTTAGAAATTGAAAATTTGGAGGAGGAGATTTTTTGGTATGTCTGTTGTAATGAAAAATTAAAAAAATTATGTAATTGTTTCGAAGATGTATGTTTGTACGTGGTTCATTTTAAATTTACGTTGTGTTTAACTTTAGGTGCGGATTACAACTTTTTATGCTATCTGGATTTATGTTAAATCAATTTTTTTGGTCTATAGTGACTAATAAAAATGAATAGGTTTTTCTCAGTCATGTCTGTCGTTTTGGGAACTTTACATCTTATAGGTTGCAAACTAAGAAATGGTCGTATTTTTTTGAGTTTCAAAATTTACTTTGTGATATATATATGGTCATAATTTGAGGTACGTTTGGCGTTGAGAGGGTTAGGTACGTTGTGCATTCTGCACAAATTTATGTGGCATGTTTTGTTTTGCGGCTATCCAGGAATCTGCTATGTTCAATATTAAAGTGTTAAAAACCTTGCTCACTAGAACAAAGTTTCATTTCACTGTTACGATTGAAATCTGAGATTTGCTATTTACTTGTAAATAGGAGACAGGTTTCCGGTGCTTATTTTTTTAAACGAAACAAACGTTTTTTTTCGTATTTATATATCCTTTTCTCATCGAAAATAGTTTCAAAATATCAAAATGGAACAGCATGATTGTCTTTCTTGAAAATCATCTTTCGTGAATTCATTGTCTTTCCTGTGGGTTGGGTTAGGTGTTCTTAAACGTTCGGATTATTTAAGTTACAGTGAAAAGGTAAATCATGTGTTTCAGGTTTCTAATGTTTCTCCATCAGTAAACTTTGAGGATTCTCAAATGAAACTCAATATTGTTTAAGAGATACTCTTTCATCGTATACGTAATACTGAAGTATGGCTTCTACTGGTAGTGCCTCCAATTGGTTTTCGTCTCTCGCTTCGAAAGCGGAGAATGTTCTGAACCAAATTGACGAATCAGCCGCCACTGCTCTCAGTTCTCAGCAAAACGAGGAGAATGAAAAAGATGGAAAAACTCAGGATGCAAGCAACACTGGGTTCAAACAACAAAAGAAGCCTTCACGGTGGGAACTTATTTCATTTCGTGAAATAAAATTGTAAATGTGTGCATACGCAGTGAATTCATAAATTTTAGCGCGCGCACTATAATTCACTAAGGAGTTTCACGAGAATTTTTGGAGTCAATTTTGAAATGCGGTTGTAAGTGAGCATATTGTCTCTTCTCTGATGTCCAAGAGGACAACTTAATATCTTTGCGTTGCATAATCTGCGGATATAAGCTTTGGAAAATGCATAAAAATGGGATGTAAGTGTTTCTCGTCTTATTTCTGGCTTTCAAAAAACATTGTTTCAGTTTCTACATGTTCCTTTTTTTCAATTATGTTACGGATTTTGTGTACTCCTTCGATTTGTCTGCTATATTCGACAAAATCATAATTTATATAAGTGAGACAACTTATTTTTCATTTCGAGCAGCTGAATGTAATCCAATTTGAAAAATTGGGCATTAATTATCAATCAATTAATATCACATTCACACTTGCCCATACATGTCTGATAATACACGCTATGCAATTAATAGAGAGTAAGCATGGGTACAGAAGATGTTAATGCTTGTTCAGGTCCCGACAGACAAAAAGGTCAGGCAGTGGTCTTGGTGGCCAAAAAGTGATAAACCAGCAGTTGGAGCCATTTTCAACGGAACCCTCATCCTCTGACCATATTCGAAGACTGTCATCAAACTCTGTTGACATTAACACAAAGATGGCATCTTCTAGTAGACCCAGCTCTGTCAGCTCCACAAAGTCGAACAAAAGCGAAGGAGGTAAGGAATAATATCATATCAGTATTACGATAAATATTTTACAGTATATTTGTATTTAGTGTTTATTACAGTATATTGTTTTTATTACAGTATATTTGTATTTAGTTCTATTTTTTGCAGCTTCGTGATAACGTTGGTGTATTCGAAGGGTTTTTGACTATCTGGACGCTAAGTCTCAGCCTCAAATATTTTTGGTGCTTTTGGAGTACAATATGATAATTCTCTATTACAATAATTTGATGAAATTCAAAAAAAAATGTAGCATTTTTATTTCTATTTTTCAATAAAAAATGATGGCTATCGCGTCCTTGGATTGTTATTTGTCACATCGATTGTCAATTGAATACTGAGAAATGTACAGTACGTTTTCTGGAACAGCATTTTGTCTAGAGGGCATTGTTAAAAAGAGCTAACTTCTCGCTCATTGTCCTGGTATGTTTTAACGAGTTGCAAATTGTCGATTTTTGTTCAATCCATACTAAATGAAATCGATGTTCATTTTTCGAAGAATTGATTTTCCAAAATTGTCACTTTTTGTTTTTGTCTTCAGCTCTTCCGTTGTTTGTGGATCCTTTCTCCCAGCATTCCTCTGCATTGGCCGCGGGCTCAAATATGGCGAAGCGGAGCAACAGAAGTGAAGAAGGAGACGGCGTAGATCAAGATCACAGTCCCAAAAGTGGAAATGAGGACAGTTTTAGCCAGGTACACTTAAGAGTTTTATATGCAATAGTTTATGCAATTTAGGTC
This sequence comes from Convolutriloba macropyga, assembly GCF_964194025.1. NCBI lineage: Eukaryota > Metazoa > Xenacoelomorpha > Acoela > Convolutidae > Convolutriloba > Convolutriloba macropyga. Next base: position 28,949,814 of record NC_134479.1, read on the forward strand.
TGCTGCTGGCCATCAAAGGTCTCAAAGAAGTTTCCTTGCCTGTGAACTTTGTGCACTAAAATAGGTTGTATTGGCCAATTAGTTCCGATTTCCAAAAGGTAAAGTAGTAGAAAAAAATCTGACAACGACCGCTTTTCCTCGTCATCAGCTGGATCAGCTTCGTGTGAATGTTTCAATTTGTACAAGACGTGCAACTAATGTAATCATTCAACTGTTTTTCGCTTGAAAATTGATTGTCGATATTATTGATCGTTGTTCTCAACTTCATCTTTTCACGTCAGTTATTCCACCAAAATTGTTAGCTTTAGCAATAGCAGCATAGAGGTACTATTTTAATGCAAGATAGTTAAAAACAAGTTGATTTTTAGGTAACAAGTAATTCAGGTAGCAGTTATCTACAAGTGGATCCTCACAATGATTCAATTACACTTGGCTATGAGGAGAATTCAAATATACACGCTGAGGTTGGTAACGATAACTTTTTAATACATATTTAGAGTTTGGGTTTTTCATTCCTTATGTTATAGAAGAACCATTAAAGGCTAATTTTTGAAATGTTTGAGTTTCACGTGGCGTTTTTGAACAACAAGTTTTGAGCTCTGATGTGATAAACTAGAAAGTGGTGTGCCTGGTTCGCACGTACTGCGAGTACGAGTTGTGACAAATTTTCACAAGGCTTCATCGAAATGTGGTAGTATTTATGCAAAAGCGAGCAATTTTGGTTTGCATCTTTTGTCAATGTTGAACATTTGGATTTATTAATCGTGTGTTGAATTTTGTTTGCTTTGCTGATTCCATGAAGAGTTTGACGTCTTATCTGAAATCGTTCTATTGTCTTGCGTCTTGTTTTTTTTAATTGATTTCTTTACTTAATTTTTTACTTGTTTTGTTGCGTGCTTGATTAATAGCCGCACAGCGACAGCTGGGGCTATTATTGGCCTTCTCTTGGTTGTTTTACAATTCAAAGAATTTGAATTGTATTGGGGCGCTGTCTCTTTTTATTACGACTCGAAGAGGAGTATTGGAGAAGTCCTTTTTTTAATCAATTTTATTGGAGTGATTTTTGAAGCGGGAAATGAAACGCGTGAAAAAATTTGGATTGATTTTGGTGCTGAACAAAATCGAAGAGCGCAGCGAAAAGAGAGTTGTTTTTGTTCATACCGCTGTTTTTAAGAGAGCGAAAAATTGATGTGTGAAAAGATTTTCTCTAAGCGAGCGAATTTTTTGTTCACGTGCGGCATTTTAAAGCGGTTTTTTCCAATCTTTTTTGGTTGAGGTTTGTTTATGATTTTCTTTTATTTTTAGGCGGTTGTTGGTAGCAGTTGGCAGGTTTCTGGAAATTTTTATGAATTTTATGCTAAATCGGATATTTTTCATGTATTTTGCTGATTTTTGGGCTAATTTTTGCGACTTTTGGACTTTTGTTTTGTTTTACTGCCTCAAATGGGTATTGAAAAGACCCCTATTACTTGAGAAATTTTTAGTTAACAATTAGTTGCAGTTTTGTGGACATGAAGCAATTTTTTGTTGAGAAATATGACGAAAAATAGCGAAAATTGGAACTATTTTTCTTTTTTTTTGGGAAATTTTTCTTTTTTTTTGTCGGTTCTTTAGATACATTTCTAAGCCTATTATGACTAGCCTATTGTTTTGCGATCATATGGATACCCTATTGGCTGAAAAGAATTTGTCTTTGGGTTTTTTGTGTATTTCTAAAAAATCTATTAACTTTTTCCTTTTTTTAGTCAAAGTTGTTTGGAAGAGCTTATTTTTAAATTAGAGCAAGTATTTTTAAAACTTCTCATGAGTAGTTTTAGTAGGTTTTAGTTGTGTTGATGAAGTAATTTTAACAGAGATGGTTATTTCGGGGTCTCGATTGACGACAAGTTTTGATAAGATTTTTCATCATATTCTAAAAGGCTTGATTTTCTTAACTTTTTTGTTTTATGGTTTTGTTTCAAGATAATCCTAAATTAGTGGAGGCACGTTTTGGCTGATGAGTAGTTGAATGGCATTTAAATGGATTTCCACTTCGAGTTGTTTTTCTGGAATTCTTCCGGCTATGTTTTTTTTTAAGATCTGTTCACACATTTTCATGATTTTTGAAGTCAAATTGGAGTAGTGATTTTGGTCACGCCGAAACAGGAAGTGGAGCGAAAAAGCGAGTGGTTTTGCGGCGTGAAATTTTTTTGCTCTAAATTTAAATTAGAGTGAGAAACCGGTGTTTGAACAAGAATTCGCTTTCTCGGTAGTGGTTTCTTGTTCACGTGCGGCAATTTCACTTTAATTTTTAGTTTTTTTCGATTTTTTGGATCGGATTTTTTTCTAAATGGTTTTCCCAATCCATTCATAGTCCGTTTTTGGTCTAGTTTTCTGTTTAGTCAATGAAAATTCTTTGAATTGTACGCCAGGACTTGTCCTGCTATGTTTTATTTCGTCGTCAGACGTCACAGCCACTTTTTGTTTGGCCACATTTGACTTACCTCACTCTCAAAAATGACTTCAATTTGAAAATGACTTTTTCTTACTTTGAATCAAAGAGATAAGGTCAAATGGGTGTGTGTCACTCTAAATGAGTGTTATTTGAAATCAGCTAATAGAGGCAGCAATAACTTATACCGATTTCTAATCAAAATATAACAGATCAGCCTTCAATGAAAAGACGAATTTTTTTGGGTCTGTCTTTTTTTAATAGCCGCACAGCGATAGCTGGGGCTATTATTGGCCTTCTCTTGGTTTTTTTCGTCGTCATGATTTTTGTTACGACCATATGACGTCACAGCCACTTTTTGTTCATTAGTTCATGCAATTTCAACTGAATTGCACGTGTGACGTCATTTTTCGCTCATAGTTGAGCGAGGTTTTTTGTTCATGCGCGTGATTAAATTTTTGGCCACATTTGACTTACCTCACTCTCAAAAACGACTTCCTCAATTTGAACTTGACCTTTTCTTACTTTAAATCAAAGAGACAAGGTCAAATGGTTGTGTGTCACTCTAAATGAGGGTTATTTGATATCAGCTAATAGAGGCAGCAATAACTTATACAGATTTCTAATCAAAATATAACAGATCAGCCTTCAATGAAAAGACGAATTTGTTTGGGTCTGTCTTTTTTAGTAGCCGCACAGCGATAGCTGGGGCTATTATTGGCCTTCTCTTGGTTTTTTCGTCGTCATGATTTTTGTTACGACCCTATGACGTCACAGCCACTTTTTGTTCATTAGTTCATGCAATTTCAACTGAATTGCACGTGTGACGTCATTTTTCGCTCTTAGTGGAGCGAGTTTTTTTTGTTCATGCGCGTGATTAAATTTTTGGTCACACTTGATTTACCTCACTCTCAAAAATGACTTCCTCACTTTGAAATTGACCTTTACTTTAATTCAAACAGATAAGGTCAAATGGGTGTGTGTCACTCTAAATGAAGGTTTTTTAAGATCAGCTAATAGAGGCAGCAATAACTTATACAGATTTTTAATCAAAATATAACAGATCAGCCTTCAATGAAAAGACGAATTTTTTTGGTCTGTCTTTTTTACTGTTTTTTTCAGACTGCCGATCTACAAATCTATTGCGGCTATTTTCTGGCAATCTGCCAGCTATGTTACTGTTTTTTTAGACTGCCGATCTACGAATCTATTGCGGCTATTTTCTGGCAATCTGCCAGCTATGTTTTATTTTTACTTGTTTTGATTTTTTACTTGTTTGATTTCTTTTGTTTCACTCATTAGAAATGGGTATTTGCTCGACACTGCGTTCCAGCAAAGTTTCCAGGCTGTCCTGGAAAAAGATTCATTTGTTCTAGGAAAATATTTTCTGCGTTTCTCTATGAACGGATCTCAGCCTTTTTAATTTCTCTCGAACGAAGTTCGAAGCAATTAATGTAAACGTTTTGGTCTTTTTATGCAAAGTTTTGCTTGAAAGTTGTTACTTTTCGAGTGGCTTTTACGCCCTTGACTTTTTCGTTTTTGCGTGATCTAAATTTGCTGTCATTCACAAGTGTCAGCAGCGGAACTCAAGTGGCGTCCGTTCACTACTGAAAGTCAAATGAAAAGTGCGCCAAATTTGGTAATTTTGCTTTAAATTTTTTTTAGTTGCTATAGTTGTACATAAAAACCACTAATGTCGGAATTTGAAGCCCCTTTTGTGAATTTAATTACTTTCCCCCTCACTGGACTGAAGTCGGCTGCAATATCTTTGAGCTCACACTAATCGTTTGATAGCTGTTCTGACGTTAGTCGGTTTTGGTCTTCTTAGGAATATATTAGCTGCAAATGTAATAACGAGCATAGGTAGATCTTAAGAAGTTAATTGTAGTAAATGTACAACAATCAATCTAAAAATATTTTGCCACGATTAAATTGTATTTTAGTTCACTTAAATAGCTGATTTGAATAATAGGCGTCATGTGACAGAAAAAGGCTACATTATCTATGGACCCAAAAAGCTATGAAAGTTTAAGTTGCACTAGGCCAACGTACATTGACGTCAAAGAAGTACTCGACAAATTTAGTTGGTGTAATTTTGCAACAGCTGCTGCCTAGAATAAAGTTGACAATTCCAATATTTGAATTTTAGTATCATCCATGTTTTTGAGTTTTTAGTCGTATCACAATCAGTCTAAAGGATCTGATCTTATTGTTCAAAAAGGAAATAGAAAAAAATAGAAAAAATGTTTAAACAGGAAAATGGTCTTAAATTGCGTACAGATGCGCATTATAGATCATTAGTCTAAAAACGTAATGTGGTATAACTAAAGAGCTCCAGCTATTTGTAAAGAAAACTAATATGATAAGGAGTTAGTATAAAAACTAAAAACAGTTAAAAAGGCTACGAAAGCAGAGCAATAGATTTTTGAACTGATTTACTGATTTAACAATAGTTCTTGATTCAAAGTAATGAAGCCTTAAAAATGTTTTAAAATAACGTAAAAAAACAAGTCCCTATTTGCTGAAGAAAAATTGCCTCCCATATCTATTCCCTTGTTTTTTAAAAATATGTTGGAACAGTAAGTTCATTAAAGATGTTTCAGTAAATATGGCCACAGAAATTGTTAACTAGTCTAGAGTTGATTTTTATCATTAGTTTTATTATTTATTTATCTACTCGAATGGTAATTATTGCGACCATTTCGTGCGATGCTCATGCTACAGCCAACCAATTATTTTGCAGCTCTGCTGGCTATCAATTGGCTGTTTTTCTCTATTTTAATAAATTGCTCTCAAATGGAGTTTAACAATTATAGTCCTGCGGGCTTTATTAATGAAGCCCGGAGCACGAGAGCTTCTCAGTAAGCCGCTGAGAATTTCTCGTACTCTTAGAACGTTACTGGTGTCTAAATGAACACTTTATCAAAGCTGCTGAGAGGACATAAATTAATGGTGTGAAGTGTGAAGTGCAGTTGTTTGGCGTAATAAAAACTGCAGTTCATTCCAACCCCCCCCCCCCCCTGCGTGCCCCATTCAGCTGCCCAACATCCTAAGGCACCACTTTTGCTATTCCATCACTTTCCCATCTCGGAGCAATTCGCCCGACATTAGTGGATAATTTAACTTTGTTCGCTTCGGTTCTGAGTTCTTAAGATGGACCTTTATTGAAGTCAATAATTTGGGTTTGCCAAACAAAAGAGTTGTCGAGTAGATTCAATTAAAGCAATTCTTATAGTAATCCAGTAGTCTCCTCATCGCTTCGTATGTTTCAGATGCTGAGCTCTCTTAGTCAAGAGAACAAACTTCTCAAATCGGAACTGCAATCTCTATCCCAAGAACTGCACACTGCTCTGAACAGACAACGAGAGGCAGAGAGTAGATTGAGAAGACTTAACGAAGACTATGACGTCAAATGCCAAGAAGCCAATGAGATGTTCAATAAGTGGCAGAATGTCGAAATGGATATGACTGGTTTGTTAAATTTAGTCAAGATCACTACGTAATACTTTTTGCTATTGTGTGAAATGGTATTAAGCTAATGTTTTAGTATGAGTCTTGTTAATTGCTGTCAAACAGTTTGTAGCTGTTGTCTGGGTCCTTTTAATTTTCTTTCTCAATGATTTTTTGTCTGATCATTGTTTGTCGGACTAATTTGAAGCGCCAAAAATTAAGTCTAAAAGACTAAAATGTGTATAAATTAGTTATTAATAGCCGCCTCAGCTTCTCAGTCGGCTATTATAGCGCTCCTATTTTTTTTTACAATTCAGAGAATTTCAATTGTATTGGGGAGCTGTCTTTTTTTCCAAGATTTGTTCACACATTTTTATGATTTTCGAAGTCAAATTGGAGTAGTGATTTTGGTCACGCCGAAACAGGAAGTGGAGCGAAAAAGCGAGTGGTTGTGCGGCGTGAATTTTTTTCGCTCTAAATTTAAAGTAGAGTGAGAAAACGGTGTTTGAAAAATTCGCTTTCTTGCTAGTGGTTTTTTGTTCACAATGCGGCAATTTCACTTTGATTTTTACTGTGTTTTTGATTTTTTGGATCGGATTTTTTTCTAAATGGTTTTCCCAATCCATCTATTGTTCATTCTAGGCCTTATTTTTAGTTTGAACCGAGTTTACATTTCTAGCTAGTGGTTTTTTGTTCACAAGCGGCATTTTGAAATTGATTTTCTTTTTTTTTGTTATCTGATTTTTTTTTAGAAATGGATTTCCCAATTCACTCAGTCCTTTCTAGGTTCCTTTTTTTGTTTAGCCAAATAAAATTCCTTGAAGTGTACGTCAGGGCTATGTTTCTTCTCTCATTCTGCTAAAAGTGTTTTTAGACAGCAGTTGGTTAGCAAGCAATTCCGAATGAAGAGTCAGTATCAAAAACGAAATCAGAAATAGAAACGGGATAAACCCATAAAGCCCGATCGATTTTAGATGCCCGTTACTCGATTTTTATTCTTAGTTACCATCTCTAATGCTTATTGGTACAGATACTAGCGCCTGTGTTGGGCTAGTATCAATAGCTCACTACGAAACAGGAGCATGTTCAGCTCCAAAATGACATCAAAATAATTCGCACTTCAAAATTGTTTATACAATTTTTTTTTCTAGTTTTTTTCCTCTTCTTTCAATCCCAATCTTAGTTATGGGAATGAACGGCGGCTATTTTCAGCAATCTGCCGGGTATGTTTATTTCTGTAATTTTAAATCGAATTTTATCGAGTTTTTTTGACGATAGTCGGTTTGGCTCTTTGTGGTTGAACGCTAGGCGATTATGCTAACTTACAGTTAAATCAGTCTATAATACGAGGTCATATTTGAATTCCTGTAAGTACACTAGTATATGAATCCTGGTAATCATACAGGTTATAGACTTTTTTATATGATTTCCTGGTAATAATTGAAGGGTTATACAAATTTTCAAAAGATGATTAAACAACCTCAATTGTGACGCTGAATTCACCTGAAGTAAGTTAGTAAGGGCTTCAGATCTAATTGTCCCATACATGATGTCTGGATGTGGGACTTTTGCATTCAATCTGATCTACAGGTCAGAAATTGATCTCAAATACATCTCAATGCTTCGAATTGCATTCCTGCTGTTTTATTTCGTCAATTTTTTTTTGTTGTGACCTGTGATCTCACGCACACCTCGAATGGGCTTTTTTGCTTCATTAAGCAATTTTTGACTGAGATGAGTCTCTACTGAGTTTTGAACAGTCGTTTATTGGAGCAAAGTATTTTTTGGTCAGACATTGCCTCACTCTGAAAATGGCTCTCGCTTTATTCATTTGAAAGAGTTGAGGTCATTTAGGGATAACTCTCTCTAATTGCATTTTATTTTAGGCCAATTTTAGAAACAATTAATATAAGCCCACTAAGCTGGTAGGGCAAAACAGAATAAATTCGGAAACTTCTACGTTTTTTTTGAAATTCGTTTTGCATTGGTACTTTTAAGATCAAGAGTCCGCGAAGCAATCGCAACTGTTTTCTGGTAATCTGCCAACTATGTTAAGTTTGAAGCTACATTTAAATTTCAATCTGAACAGAACGCAACGAGATCAAAACCCTAGTTTAAGTAAAGTAAAATATATCCCAGTTTTCCTCCTCTCGATTTTGCCGTTAACAAAACTCAATTCATTTTGCTAGTTGCGAATGAAATCTCAATATGAGGAGTCGTAGATATTGATCCCAGAAGCTTGCTTGTGTTCCTTCTTAATAACGATGAATGTTTTTTTTCGTAAATATCGTTTTGTATCGATTTTTGTTAAGAAAATGATCGTCTTCGGTGGTGACAACAATATACTATGGGGCGCCTAATTATCAAGAACCCCAAATTCTTATCTAATAGGTTTGATGCTTCAATCCAAACATTCTCTGCTCATCGATCAAGTCTTTCATGGAGCAAAGACAATTTATACAAGCGTCATCAGAGATTTATCTTTTCTCAGTGTCTTAGAAATATTTACAGATTTAGTGTTTCAGATTTAGCGAAAATTAACTTATTTGTTATTGCTGATGGTTGAAATACAGTACTGTTAGTGCAGCCGAATTGGAAGTTGCTGTCCTTGTTCTTCTCAGTGGACGGTGCTCCATTTTCTAACTATTTTAGTGTCATTTGTGGCCGCTGTTTCGATAGATTACCAGATATATGCTCATCTTAGTCTGAAAGAACTTCGGCGAATTTTAATTTGTTAGTTGACCTAGTTTTGAGGACAAATTGTCTCGATAATAATTCGTCTCCAATTGGTTATGATAGTTTTTTATGTGTTTTATGAGCTCGCCTTTAGTTTTCAGGCTTCAATCCAAACTTGGTCTTACCGTAGATCAAGTCTTTCATGAAGCCAATACAATATGCATCCAACTTCCATCAGAGATTTTTTTGTCTTCTCTCAAGATGTTGGAAATATCTTTTTTTTTAAAAAAATAGGTTTTAGCATTAGCATTCGTTGATGGCAATGTGCACTTTTTGCATCGGAGTTTTTCTGTGGCACCTTCATTCAGACAAGGTTGATCAGTGTGTGTGGTGAACCCGAGGCTATGTCGAAATGAGAGTTTATCCTCACATAGACAGCGTCATTGATATGGTAGTTGGAACCGTCAAAATATGACCTCACAGCATCGAGCCTTATATTTTAGCGGTCTTGGTTTCAAGTATAACCTTTTTTTGGGAACACAAATTTTTATCTCGTTTCAATTTTGTTTTGTAGCAAATCTGAGCAAGTCTGTCGTTAAACTAATTCTTAACTATCAGCACAAAATGTTTTTTTCGTCATCTGCAGTGCAGCCACTGCGTTTTAAGCCAGCTACCCAAAATTAGAAAATTGCTTTCTGTGCGTGATGATATCTGCGTTCGCAGTGTTGTTAAAAACTTCGTAAGCAAAGAACAGTAGCCGATAAATTCGTCATTTCTTAAATTTAAGTACTCAGATTTGAACCAATCATATTATTTGGCTAATTAAATTCGAGCATTGGACTCCGATTCTCATTTTTTCTCATTCGGCTGTGCCTGTTCGGATCCCACTCCGACTCTATAGTGTTCGATCTTGTTAAATTGCTCGGCTGATGTGGTTTCATAAGTCCCGCGGCCGACTAGGCATTAGAAAGTTAGCTAGTATGGTGAACACAATTTGTCAGAAAACGAAAGAACGCTAATTTACCCGCTTAATGGCAAAGCAATAACATTAAATGCTATTTTTCAAGCGGTTGAAATTGCTTACTTGTCAGTTAATACGTATTTCCGCCAATTGAGACCCCCTCCTCCACGTTTTAATTTAACAATGATAGAATGTCACCTCTGGTGTTAGGAGTGGGAGCCGAACAGGCACAGCTGAATGAGAAAATTGAGAATCGGAGTCAAATGCTTGAATTTAAGTAGCCAAATAATATGATTAGTTCAAATCTAAGTACTACAATTTAAGAAATGGCCAATTAGTCAGCTGCTGTTCTTTGCTTACGAAATTTGTAGTAATTATCTAGGTCCTGCTTTTCTTATCTGTTTTTTCGTGTTACGGACGTTTCTTCGGATCATTTTTTGTCTTATAATTTGACTTTTCCACCTCAAACACGGGAAAACAGGTAAAGCCCAGATGGCATTCAGTTCTCTTATACCCTTACGACTCACTAGTCTGTCTCTGTAAGTATGTGATTCACCGAAACTTTCAAGAGACATAATTTTTCATAATGTGAAGTTTGGTTCTCAGAGTTTGCACCCCTTCCTGTTACCCCCCCCCCCCCCCCCCATAGCTCCCTCAACATCATGCCACCCGCATCCCCGCACGGTTCCCTGCGTGCTTACCACGCACCCAGTCAACCTTTCCCATGCTCACCCGCTCCTCAATTTAGCTAAAGCTGGCCTCCCTCAGCCGCAGCGAGCAACTGAAGAAGCCAACTGCTCCCCAGTCGTTTGAGAGCAATTCGCCCGAGGTTAGACGGTTATGTTCTAGGGTGTGCGATCGAGTTGTGCTCAACTCGGCTTCTGGTGAGGGCGGAGGGGGAGGTTGCGATCGCGGAGAATCCTTCGTTGCGATGATTTGCATGCATCTTTCGAATCAAATTGCTATTTTTAAGACAGGCCACTCAGAGCGGCAAAATTCGGCTTTAATTCTCATTTTATTGCATTTTGCTCTGCACCTGCTCTGCTGACTTACTCCTTCCGCTATTTAGTATAGAAGAGGGAGTTGTTAGTGAAATTCATCTTAAGTTTCGCTTGCCAAATAATCTAATTGGTTTGAATGAAAGTGAAACACATGTAAGAACTCAAGGATTGTCCAAGTAAATCGTCGTCGTTAGCTATCTATGGTTTCGCATCGGGTTGCGCTTCACGCGGTCTCTCGTGACCGACCACCCCCTTGGTGCGACCAGGGTAGAAATTCGGAGGGTTGTTTTATTTAAAAAAGCTTTAACGTTGTTTTAAACGATAAATTTAAAACTGGACAATTTATTGAGTTTTTGTCTCCGATTTTTTCTGGTACTGCTAGACGCCCACTCAGCTAAATCAGTATCCTCCTTTCTTAGTCTCTGATTTGACGTCTGGTGTATAAAATTTCTCATAGTGACGTGACATGCTGTTTTTAGAGGAGATCAAAGCTCGTGACTCGCAAATTGCAGGATATCGACTCAAAGTAAATGAACTGAGCGACAAGGTCGCATCACAAAACGACTCAATCCTGCAACTGAACAACGAGAAGATAAGAATTCTGTCTGACCATCAGGCTTCAAGTGGCTTGCACGAGGAAAGTGTTTCGCATTTGCAGGCGCAATTGAACGAGGCACAGAAAGGCTTCAATGCCCAAATAGAGAATGAACGGAGTGAAAAGTTGGAATTTGAGTTGAAACTGAGCAAAGCTGAAGAAAATCTTCAGGTAAATTTATAAACTTATTTGAAGCTGCATGTTTCCTTTTTTGAACAAAACTTTTGATTTCATTAGCATCTGTGAACAGACTTATGATTCTTTTTGAACTGATATAATTTTTTTTAGCCTAGCAAGAGATGATAGCTATTTCTTTAGCTAGCAATTCTCATTTATATAAAAGGTAATAAAGGCAAAATGGCAGAGATGGTCATAATGTAAGGGTTGAATTCTAAAGCGTGTTATTGCGGGCAATAGCTTTTCAAAAAATTGCTGGAAAGAGGCTCTGATTATTTTTTATCTTAAAGCTTTGCTACGCGATTAGATACTGTACAATTTTTGAAGCCTTTTCATCGTGATATACTTTGAATTATTCAATCAGAGTTCAAGAGACAAACTATGTGGGGTTAGTAACATCTAATTGTTGCGTCAGGCACTGACTGGTGAGTTGCGTGACGTTACTCATAAGCTGCAGAATGAGAGACAGACGAGTGGAGACTACTTGAGACAACTGACTGTCTCTAAACAGAGTTTGGAGGAGAGTCGCACTGAACTGGTCGAGTACAAGAGCAAAGCTGTCAAGATCCTCCAGGTATTTCCACTTATTTGAAACACCAATTATGCGGTGTTTTCCGGAACATTGATTTTTTTTTGTCGCAGAGGCATACATTGTCTCCAGATGAAGATATGTCTGTAAAGTAATCTGACTAATAAATCGCTGATTTTACCATAAATTTGACGAGGTTGCCTCAGTGTGGTGTTTGTTTGATTATCAAAGTTCATTAGAGCGATTACTAGCTGGCATCAGTATTCAGCTTAATAGCCTTCGGTTTAGAAACTGAATTTAAAAAAATTGGAATCTAAATGGAACTGCTTATCACATTACTTTTTGCACTTTGAAACAAATTCTGTAAATTTTTTGTCTATTTTCTGTTTCAATCTCGATATGCGTCGAGCGGGTCAAAGAAGGTTAGTTTCCGACAATTTCCGGGCCATGTTTATATGTAGTTGCTGATAAGCTATTTAGTTTAACATCCGTGTGGAGTTAGTGGTGACTGATATTGGCCTCATAGGGTGCTATCGATGTATCTTTTGAAGCGCTACGAAACTAGGTCCCCGGAAAATTTTCACCCACCTCAATCTTAAACTTGGATGTAAAAGCTCATAGGCAGGGTTATTTGGGTTTTGGGATGAGAATGTTGACCACGAGACCGCTGATATAAATAATCTTAAGTCATGATTTTTCTGTTAAATTAAAATATGCTTAAAATATGCTTCTGTTAAATAAAATATGCTTAAAAAACTGTTACAGTCGAAAGAAAAGCTGATTTCTGAGATGAAGATGTCTTTCCACGAAGGGCCGCCGCTTCAAATGGACGAGAGCGTGTCAAGTGGAGACGGAAGTTTGGATGGCGGAAGTGGAATTCAGTCTCCCGTTTCCATCATGTCCAAAAGCCAAATTGTCACTGGCGGAACTTCCCAGTTCGAAATGATGAAGTTAGTTTTTTTAGGTTTACCGCAGTTCTTAGTTTCACGGACTTCCACGAATGAGTTAATTTGGTGAAAAGTTCTCTCATTTGTGGCTGATTTTACTCCGTTATGCATCAACATTACATTGTCTGAAAGTTCGCATGGTGATCGGAATTGAAATACATGATCTTTATTAAAGCTGCGAAGCTGTAAGCTGAGCCGAGCTATGTTGCTGTGCTCTTGGTTTTTTTTACAATTCAGAGAATTTAAATTGTATTGCTCTGTCTTTTTATTACGACTCGAAGAGGAGTATTGTAGAAGTCCGTTTTTAATCAATTTTGAAGTGGGAAATGAAACACGTGAAAAAATTTGGAGTGATTTTGTTGCTGAACAAAATGAAGAGTGGAGCGAAAAGAGAGTGGTTTTTTGTTCATATCGCTGTTTTCTAGAGAGCGAGAAATTGAGGTGTGAAAAAAAAAATTCTGTAAGCGAGCGATTTTTTTTGTTCACGTGCGGCATTTTGAAGCAGTTTTTTGGGTTAAGAGGTGTGGCTATGATTTTGTTTTAATTTTAGGCTGGTTTTGGTAGTGGTTTGAACGGTTCTGGAAATTCATATGAATTTTATGCTAATTCGGAGGTTTTTCATGTATTTTGCAGATTTTCGGGCTAATCTTTGCGTTTTTCGACAATTGTTTTGTTTTACTGACTCTAATGGTTGTTGAAAAGACCCCTTCTACTTGATCAAATTTTAGATAACAATTCGTTACAGTTTTGTGGACATGAATCATTTTTTGTTGATAAATTTGACAAAATGGCGAAAAATGGAAGTTTTTCGTTTTTGTTTTTTAGACTAGTTTCTTAGCCTAATATGAGTTGCCTGTCGTTTTGCGAGCATCTGGATACCCTCTTGACTGAAAGGAATGTTTCTTTGGATATATACGCTTTTGTAATATTAAAAAAATTATTAAGTTTTTCCAGTTTTTTAGTGCAAGTTGTTTGTAAGAGCCTTGTTTTCATAATTTGGCTTCACGTATTTTTAAAAAATTCACAGAAGTGGTTCGAGTAAATATTAGTTCTTTTGATGAGGTAATTTTGGCAGAGATAGTTAATTCGGGATCTCAGTTTTTGACAAATTTCGATAAGATTTTTTAAATCATATTTTAACAGAGTTGATTTTCTTGGTTTTACTTTTTTGTTTTTTGGTTTCGTTTCAAGGTAATCATAAATTAGTAGAGGCACGTTTTGTCTGATGAGTAGTTCGATGGCGTTGAAATGGATTTCCACTTCGAGTCGTTTCCGGAATTCTTCCGGCTGTGTTTTTTTAAGATCTGTTCACAAATTTCCGGAAGATTGTTCACAAATTATCATGATTTTTGATGTCAAATTGGAGTAGTGATTTTGGTCACGCCGAAAGAGGAAGTTGAGCCGAAAAGCGTGTAGTTTTGCGCCGTGAAATTTTTTTGCTCTAATTTCAAATTAGAGTAAGAAAACGGTGTTTGAACAAAAATTCGCTTTCTCGCTATTGGTATTTTGTTCACATGCGGCAATTTCACTTTAATTTTCAGTTTTTTCGATTTTTTAGATTGGATTTCTGAATGGTTTTCCCACTCCACTCATAGTTCATTCTAGGCCTAGTTTTTCGTTTGAACTAATTTTTTATTTCTGGCTAGTGGTTTTTTGTTCACATGCGTCATTTTGACATTGATATTGTTTTTTTTATCTAATTTTTTGTTATATATGCTCTTCCCAATTCACTCTTAGTCCGTTCTAGGTTTAGTTTTTCTGTTTAGTCAAGGAAAATTATTTGAATTGTACGTCAGGACTTGTCCTTCTATGTTTTTTGTTTCGTCGTCTGACGCTCTTTTTCGTTTTACATTTGTTCACACATCAAAGCTGAGAAAGTCAATTTTTCTGAATGACTTCTTCCTATCACTAACAGCATTTGCGCGCGTGACGTCATTTCCCGCTCTCTGTAGAAAAAGTTTTTAAGGCATTTGCGGGATTAGATTTTGATCATATATGACTTACCTCTCTCAATTAAATGACTTTTGCACTTTAAAACTTTGTTTTAATTTGAATTAGTTTAAGGTCAAAGGAACTCATATGTGCAGTAAAGGTCCCTAATAAAAGGCTTCCGAGGAATGAATTGCAACAAGTTTTATTAATTTATCGCTGAATGTTTTTTACCTAGCTTTTTGAGCGGCGTCGATTTTTTTCGATTTAGATCTATCTGTTTCTATCTGTATTATACGGCACGCAAGTCTATTCTTTCGCAGCTATTCCGGCAATCTGTCGACTATGTTCTTTCATTCTAAGAGTACGCCTTTTGCTTCCATATGTAATACTTCTGAATTTATTCCTTTTAATTAATCCAGAGGACATGATTCAACCATGCTATCAACAAAGCCTGTCTCGCCTGCTTAAAGATTTGGAAGGCAAAGAGCGTAATAGCCGTTTTACATTTTCTTGTGAAGGTGTCAATAAAACGGAGCTACGCGAAGCCCGGACCATCAATTAAAAGTACCTTGTTTCAGAATGGAGTTGAGTCAGTACAAATACGAGACGGAGCTTCTTCGAGAGGAGGTGACGAGATTGACAGTGCAGTTGGAGCGCAGCAGAGATGAGTTGGCAACCTGCGAGGCCTCAAACAACCAGCAGCACATGAGCCTAACTCATAATCTAAATGCAACCCACAGTGCTTTGCAACAGGAGAAACACAGGTTCGAAGCACTTACTTTTTCAATTTTGTTTTAATTTGAAAAGTGCAACCGGTGACAAAAATAGAGTTTAAGGTTGTTTGATTTAGGCTTTATTTATCTATAACCTTATTTTCAATGTGACGGAAGCCCAGTGTACGCGAATGTATACGAAAGTTGAGCCAGAAGTACCCCTGAGTCTAACTCACAATCTCAATACAGCTGAGCATCGCAACTTGAAAATAAGCGTACCAAACTTTTATTGCATAGATATTAGCAGATGAGAGTGGTTGAATAATAAAGTATTGACACTCATAATGACTCTAAATTAAAAGTCGGAGTTATGAATGAACTCCGAAAAATATACCCCAAAAAAGCACCTTTCTCTCATGATAAACTATTTTTGGTGAAATGCGGACGCAACTATCTGAATCACACACAGATTAGCAGCATATATTCGGCTCAATTAGAGCCTAATTTTCAGACCATGGAAGCATAGTGTAATATATTTGAGCTTCCACTAGTCGTTGGACACCAATTCTTCAGACAAACTAACTGTTCGAGTGAACAGAAACCTATTATTGACATTCTAAGAGTGTTTTCGCCACACATTTGTGTAGAGAAACCACCATGAGTGTGAAGCTCTGCTCGTAGAAGACTTGGCGAGTTTAGTCAATGCATGTAGGTTCGAAGTGTGAATCAGGTAGACAGTTATCACGGTCTTCAGTAATCATGCAATACCTGATGCGCACTGGGTTACATTATATTCAATTGTGTTGGTACTAGTCTGGTTGGGTAGCGGAATGAGCGTCGATGACTTTTCGACTTGCTCTCCCCCGCCCCTTTTTTCTATGTATATTGATTGATCAAATGGACTTTGTTGAAAACCTGGAATAGTTTCGACTGGTAGAGTCACCAGCTTAGTTTTCTGCATTCGATTTCTTAAGATTGTTTTGTGTATCGATGAAACATACATAGGCAGCAACGAAATTTAACATTGCTATACCTCTGGCAGAATTTACAGTAAAAGAACAGCATCGGCAAACATTTTGTAGGGTTCAACGAAATGCTTGTTATAACCCTTTATCCTTATTATAAGTAGTGTGCTCGTGAAAATACTGCCCGCCCGGTAACATTTCCTTTCATTTATTAGTCTACGAATACTCGTGAAAATGTGTTTAATTGCTCTTGAACGAAGTTCATAGCAATTATTGTAAACGTGTATGTCTTTTTAATGCAAAATTTTCGCTTGACAATTTTGACGTTTCGAGTGACTTTTACGCCCTTGACTTTTTGCGTTTTGCGTGATCTAAAATTCTCTCTCAATCAGAATTTCAAGCAGCTAAATTCAATTGGCGGCAATTTAATACTAAAAGTCAAATAAGTGCGCCGAAACTGGTGCCATTTTTTACTTTAAATCTTAATAGTGGTATATGTTAACCTATAATGTGGTTATTTGAAGCCCACTATTGAACTGCTTAGTCCCATTTAATTTAGGCTCCCCCCCCCCCGGACTGAAGCAGGCTGCAATTGATTAGAGCCCCCACTAGTCGTTCGAGAGCAATTCTTCCGACGTTTAGTCGGTTATGTTAAGAATAGAGATCCATCCTGAACATTTGAATTCCATGTATTTTATAGGCTTATCAAAAACAAATGGAGAAATTTGGGATGCTGGAAAGAGAATGGTGTCTAACCTGTTATATAAATTCTGTGCCACGCTGGATATATAGTGGTAAAAGAAAATAAAGCGACGAAATGACCGATGCTGTTAAAATGGATCCTATTCATAAAGAACCAAACTATTTCACGTGTTAATTTTTTTGTTGTCTGTAGGGTTTCAATGCTGGAAGACGAACTACATCGAAACAAAGAAGAATTGACAGTGACAAGCCGAGAGTTGTTATCTGTCAAAGAGAAATTATCTCGAATTGTTGCCGAGAAAGATCAATCCATATCAAAATTACAGACCGAATTGACTTCACTTAAAAACAAACCTCACTCTCCCGGAAACGAAGAATTCGAATCACGTGTCAGGACTCTTACTGATACCTTACTATCAAAGCAGTCCCAGATTGAAAGGCTGAGTTCCGAAAAGCAGTCCCTAAATTTCCAACTTGAACGTATGGCTCTGGAGAATTCAAGCGCAAACGGAAGTATACGATCTGGATCTTCGTCAACCCGTGTTAACATGATGACCTCAGTTTTCGATGATGACGGAATCAAACCAAGAGGAATTCCAGCATTTTGCCGGGAATCCGCCTTTGATAATCAGTTCATAAAGTTGCTTAAGAAAGGATTGGTAGCTATTGATTCGTTTTCATTGACTGTTGGAGTCTACTTCAGAAGATTTGCCTTAGCAAGAGTTTTTATAGTGATTTACGCCTTATTATTACACCTATGGGTTACTTTGGTCATTCTAACTTATAAACCTGAGATGCATTCTGATGATTTTCAACCGCAGATTAAACCGATCATGAAGGTAGAGTAACAACTAAATGGGTTTATTAATTGGTAATAAATTTAGATCTGTTTCCGTTAAACGATTTAAGAACTATTATTCTTCTATGCATAAATAATGATTAGCAATGGTTAGTTAAAATTGTTAGTTTTAAGTTGCTAAAAGGCTAACTTAAGGCGAGCGCCTGTATTTGCTACGTATTTTCATAAACTGAAAATTTGAATATTTAATAAATTGAAAATTAGAAATAAGGAAACAGATTCTAGTAATTATGAATTGACATATAAAACGGCAACGTATGTTGGGGAAATTCTGGTTAACAAATAACTCAGTATTAGCTCATTAAAATAATGACTTCTAACTATTGTTGTATTTTGTCCCTTTATTGTTTCGTGGTTTGATGTGGCTATTCCAAATATCACACTTTATATAAATTGAATTTACGGTGCTAGATTACTCAATTTGTAAATTACGGTTTAGTAAAACATTTTCCTCTGGTAAAAAATTAATATAATATAACTCAGTTTGCGTTTTAGATGTAAGTATTAGTTAATGCATCAGTGAGAAATAAATCGAAGTGACAATTATTTTGATTGCGATGGCGCTCAAACGAAGATAAGCTGGTAGAGCCAGAGGGCATTCAGTGTGTATTCAGTGCTCTTCCTGGGGAAGATTTTTAGGACCATTGCTTTTTAATTTATATCTAATTATCGTCACGAGAACACATCAAAACAGTTTAAAATAGTGCACAGTATGCGGACTTTTTATTTTGGTTGAAACAATATTGCACAGTACTATGGACTACATTGCTTGATGACCTACACTTAATTTTTGTCCCACAGCACCAAGGATTGTGCAGTCGATTCGTAACCCAACGCACGCATAGTAATTGGAGCCATATTAGACGAAAACACCCACGTAGCATGTCGATATAAAAAATAATCTGAAAAATGGCCTCTGGACTAAAAAAAAATTAATGCGATCAAAAATCCTCTGCCAGAAAAAGATGAACTGCGTTTGTTTATTAATAGCCGCACAGCGATAGCTGGGGCTATTATTGGCCTTCTCTTGGTTTTTTACAATTCAAAGAATTTGAATTGTATTGGGCGCTGTCTTTTTTTTTAAGATCTGTTCACACATTTTCATGATTTTTGAAGTCAAATTGGAGTTGTGATTTTGGTCACGCCGAAACAGGAAGTGGAGCGAAAAAGCGAGTGATTTTGCGGCGTGAACTTTTTTCGCTCTAATTTTAAAGTAGAGTGCGAAAATGGTGTTTGAACAAAAATTCGGTTTCTTGATAGTGGTTTTTTGTTCACATGCGGCAATTTCTCTGATTTTTACTATTTTTTCGATTTTTTGGATCGGATTTTTTTCTAAATGGTTTTCCCAATCCATTCACAGCTCATTCTAGGTCTAGTTATTTGTTTTAATTAAATTTTCATTTCTCGCTGGTGGTTTTTTTTGTTCACATGCGGCATTTTGGCATTGATTTTTTGTTTTTTTTTTCTTATTTTTTGATCTGATTTTTTTTAAAAATCACTCATAGTCCATTCTAGGTCTATTTTTTCTGTTTAGTCAATGAAAATTCTTTGAATTGTACGTCAGGACTTGTCCTGCTATGTTTTTTTTTTCATCGTCGCGATTTTTGTTACGACCATATGACGTCACAAGCACTTCAAATCTGCTTTTTGTTAATTCGTTCATGCAATTTCCGTTGAAGTGCATGTGTGACGTCATTTTTCGCTCTTAGTGGAGCGAGTTTTTGCATTCATTCACGTGATTAATTTTTCGGTCACACTTGACTTGCCTCTCTCAAAAATGACTTCCTCATTTTGAAATTGACTTTTATTTACTTTAATTCAAAGAGATAAGGTCAAATGGTGTGTGTGTGTGTGTGTGTGTGTGTGTGTGTGTGTGTGTGTGTGTGTGTGTGTGTCACTCTAAATGAAGGTTATTTGAGAGCAGCTAACAGAGGCAGCAAAAACTTATACAGATTTTATATCAAAATATATAACAAATCAGCCTTCAATGAAAAGACAAATTTTTTTGGTCTGTCTTTTTTACTGTTTTTATGAGACTGCAGATCTATGAAGCTATTGCGGCTATTTTCTGGCAATCTGCCAGCTATGTTTGTTGTTTGCGCAATTCTTAAACTGTATTTCTAGTCTACTGATAAGTTCTCTTCAAAAGGCTATGCTGGACTCTGTTTTAATAGAAAAAATTATGATAGCTCCACAGATATAAAACTGAAAGCAAACGTTTTTGATTGCAAACTGAAAGCAAAGTTTCATTCTCAGTAAAAACCTGCCAGTGTATTTTTTAGAAAATAAAAAATTTCAAAGAAGTATTGCATGGTTCTTTGCGTATCAACATATTTGAATTGATATTGCAGAAATGTTTGCCTTAGCAAATTTTGCTTGATTTAGCTGTTTTCTGAGACAATTTGCAATTCTTTTTTATCTTATAATTTGTAGAAATTAGAAATCTTAAAAGATTAAAAACAACTAAGGTTCTCACACTTAGCTTGATTACCGAGCAAAAAAAACAAATCAACACATGAAGAAAAGCAGCAGAAGTGATTTTGCCTGATTACATAGAGTTTTTGATTACAAGAAATTAATAAATTATGATAAAAATATGGCATATCCAATGAAAAGCTTTGTCTCTAAGAACCTTTCTCTCTTAGAAAGTTTTCATTTTCTTATTGGCCAAAAGTGGGCTAATAAGGATGCACAAACTACTTGTTTTTAATTGCTTTTGAACGAAGTGCATAGCAATTATTGTAACCGTATTGGTCTCTTTTTTGCAAAATTTTTCGCTTGACCGTTTTTGCGCTTTTCTTCTAGAAATTCTTTGATTTCTCAAGTGACTTTTTCACTCTTTCGGTCTTCATTTTCGAGTGATCTCTATAGCTCTCACTCCGAAGTAAAGGTTTTTTTCTAATATTAAATCGGTTGCAGCAAACCAACAGGAAGGGCCTGATAGCTGAGTTGGCAGTGCTTCTGGATAGGGATTGGTAGGTCAATGGTTCGAATCCCAGCTTGGTCAAATGTTTTTCCACCCGCCTGTCGTTCGACAGCATTTCTTCCGACATTATTCGGTTTATTTGATATAAGTAATCACGGCAAAGTGACGATGGAATGAGGGCAAAATAGCAAATTCAATAGGTTTTTTAACATAAGTGGCGTTAACTTATCGAAAACCGGCTGAACTTTTCTAATTTATCTAACAAGCAAATTATTTAAAAAATTAAAACCACAGAACACTACTCATTTACCTAACTTATAGTGAACTAACCAATATGACGAAAATCGTCATATTTGTTATGTGACAAAAACAATTATGACGAAATTTCGGATTCGAACTCCATTATCTCTGAAGGAAGAAAGCAGCAAAGTTGCTAATCTTTGACTCAATGCCGATAAATTTAAGTACCTTTAACGTTTTGACTTTCCTGAGGCAGTACATGTTTGTCGAAAACACTAGCTACCATAGCTGTTGTGATGTTGATAGTTCTTATTAATAGCCGCATCAGCAATTCCAGGCGGCTATTATAGCTCTCCTATTTTTTTTTACAATTCAAAGAATTTGAATTGTATTGGTGCACTTTTTTTTAAGATGTGTTCACACATTTTTAAATGACTTTGATCTTTCAAAACGGGATAAACAGGTAACGCCCAGCGGGCATTAAGTTTCCTTAGAGCCCCAAAGTGGGCTTTAGTAGTCCTTCAAATGCTTATAGTGGTGCAGCTGCTGGGATGGCCTCAGTTAGAGGATAAAAGGTCGTTTTTAGGAGTTTTTTGGCTCCAAATGGTGCAATTTTTGATGTTTTTATTTGTGATTTTTTTTAAGTTTTTTGCTTGATTCGTCTTTTTTGAAGTTTTTAAAAGTTGATGAAGGCCTTTTGCGAGACAAAAGTACTTGCTATGACCATTTTATGAGCTATATGTTTCGGTACTACAAACACAAACACTCAAAATGATACTAGTTTTTGCAATTTTTTTCAAGTTTTAAATTTTTTTTTAATTTTTGCGTTTTCCCAGCCTCAGGGGCCAGGGAATCTCATTTATGGTTTGTAAATACGGCACTGTATAGTTTCTAGTAATAATGGAGTTGTTGTCAACATTTTATGTCTCGAATTTAAGCATTTTTTTTGGATAAAATCTGCAATTTTTTTGAGGTTCCCTAAACTTTTTGTCAATTTGATATTTGTCCATTCTCAAGTGCCACGAAACCTATTTCACTCTCTGAAAACAGTAATTGCATATTTGTTATTTTCAA
This sequence comes from Convolutriloba macropyga, assembly GCF_964194025.1. Taxonomy (NCBI): domain Eukaryota; kingdom Metazoa; phylum Xenacoelomorpha; order Acoela; family Convolutidae; genus Convolutriloba; species Convolutriloba macropyga. The sequence goes on from NC_134479.1 coordinate 28,971,992, forward strand.
TGGATTTGTTTTCAACAATTTAACCTTTCGAATTTTGAAAATTTTCTGGTAAAACTTGAAATTTTTGTAAGTTTTTTTAAAAACATTGTCTTTTATTCAGTTTTTCTGGCCTGAGTAGCCAGATAACCTGATGCAGGGTTTTTATAGTATGTTACTAAATAGTTGCTAAGGGGTAATTAGATGGTTTTCAACATTTTAATAGAACGAATTTCAGTTTTTTGAAATTTGAATTTTTTATAAAAATTATTGCCTATCGATCTTTGAACCCATTAATTTTTAAGGCTTTGAATTGGTTTACTGGATAGCCTCTAGAAACATTAGAATCGTTTCTTAAGAAATGATTCTTAAGATATAAATATTACGATTTTCAGCAGCATTTCTTTAAAATTTCAATTGATATCATTTTTAATTTTTGAGAATTTTTTAGTTTATTTTTTAGTTTTTGAGTTAATCGATCTTCAAGGGCCAATGAATTTTTTCAGGCCTTGCAGATATAATACTGCAACAATTTCAGAACCAAAATTTGGTTTTGAACATATTTTTGAAATAGTTATATTTAAAGGGATCAAATTTTGCCTTAGGGGTAAAGGCTTCAAAGTTTTATCAATGATTATATAATTGTTTAGTTTGTTTGATTGTTTGTTTCTCAATTTTTTGAGATGATTTTGTTTGTGTTTTGGCTGGCATCGTTGAATTGATCTGCTGGTCAGGTAAAGTAATTCTAAGTTTCTCATTCAATTCTTTGAATTGTATTTCAGGACTTGTCCTGCTATGTTTTTTACTTCGTCTAACAGATTTTTGTTTCGTCTTACCCTGACTTTTCATGACTTTGAGCTTCCAAAACGGGATAAACAGGTACAGCTCAGCGGACTCAAGTTTCTTTAGAGGCCATCAGCTGCGTTTGGTAGTCCTTCAAGTACTTAGAGTGGTGAAGTTACTGGTATCACCTAAAAAAATGACTTGTGAAATCACTTAATGAACTTTAAATTTTATGACAATTTACTAGTTAAAGATCAATAGTGTGCATCTAAGTATTGCCAAACCTGTTTTCCCCAATTCTTGAGTATTAGAGTCTTGAGTTTATGGTTTCGGATATTATTTTTGAAAAGCTCCCTGAGGGCTTTTTCCTTATAGAGCGTATGTGTCTCATAAAAATGACAGACCGGATCTAACCCAAAAAGTCTAGTGGTCTATTAAAGGACTGGTGGTCAATCTGTATCTTTTTTTAGTTGCTTCAAATCCATGGAATGCCTGAAGCGTCTATCACGGCTATTTTCCGGCAATCTGCGGGCTATGTTAAAAAAATTTGAAAAGTGTTGACGAAAAAAATTTAGTGTTGAAAAAGTGAACTTTTTCACTCTGCTCTCCATTTAGTTTAGCGGTTCTATCCTAGCTTAGTTAAAGCACTGAGACTCTGATTACAACGTGCAGCATTACTGAAACTGAAGTGTAGGTTTACACCTGGTTTTCTGGCTCTTTGCTCACAACAGAATATTTTGATATCGAATAAAGCATCTCAACCCTAACAAATTGGAAAAAACAAGAGATGTTTTAAAAGTGCTGGTGATAGCTTTGGTTGTGCGTATTCGTATACGCAACTAAGCTCAGACTAAACTTTGCTAACTAACTACCGACGAATTAAATATGGTCTTATGAAATGAGGGAAAAGAAAAGACAAATTAACGAGGTTTGAAAATAAATTTTTAAGGGAACTATTTTGAGACAAATATGTCAAGAGTTTGGAGCATAACTCAAGAATTCGCAATTGTTTCTGATTAAATACATATCAAATTTGTTTGAAACGCTAGCTTGACCCAAGATTGACTGATCGAAAATTGAATGAGAACTTCATATACATCACTTAGATAAATTCACAAGATTCAAATTTTGGGAGGAGCTGGGAAGAAAAGGAATTTTTTTTATCAAAAGGTGTTGCAATACACTTGAATTGCAAAGAGAAGGACCAGCTGAATTCTATTTTGAGTAACGTGTTTTTGTTGAGATTGATAAATAAGGTTGGAAGAATGCCACACAGAAAAATCAGATATAGAACAAATCCGCACAAACAAGAAAGTGTTAATATTTTGTCTTTGTAATTATTAGCCTCGACACTTGAATAAAACTTTAAATTGATGAATCTTTGCTTCATTACCAATAAGACCTGTTATTGTTGACACTCAGACACATCAACAAACCGAAAAATAAATTTGGGCTGAACTGGATTATATTGACTAAAAGTTATTGGTGTCTCACTAACTGTTTAACTCACTCTCGAAATCGTCAATTTTTCCCTGTGACTCTTAATTAGCAGTCGTGAATAAATAAGTCGAAATACCGCACGAGTACAATGCTTGTCGTGAAAATCAGTGTTCTCTCTTCTCTCACTTCCAATAGAGCTTTGCACATCATAAAGGTACTCCTGTTTGTATACCAGCACTGCTGTGGCACGAATGAAATTGCGTTAAAATTTTAATTGTTCCGACCCCACTTTTAGTGGGGGAGGGGGGGGGGGAGGAACTATAATCAAATGGGTTTTTTGTTCAGTCAAATTCGGCCGATCGATATATTCATCGTAGAGAGTTTTCAGTGGTATCATTGAAAAGCTCATCCAGCATAGAAGTTGGCCTGAAAAAGATTTTTCTAACTTCGTGTTTTTCGCGGAGTTATCGAGGCTTTAATTTTCGTGAACATTTCTCTAAATTCAGTTGTTTCTTCTGGATTTTCTGGATTTTACAAAATATTTTTGTCAATTTTGGCAAAAATGAATAAAAATTGTTTAAAATAATGTTATTGGTTTGAGTTTTAAAATAAAAAAGTATTGCTAAACCATTTGATCAAACTTTTTGACAAAAATTTTGGCTAAGTTTTAAATTCAGTACTGTTAACAAAAATTTCACCAAATTTGCAACTCTAGCGCACTTTGTTTTAAATTGACGAAAGTGTAGACATTAAAACTTCTCTCGCAATCTGTGGAAAATCCAAAGAGAATTATGTCTACTTTTGCTTCCTCGGAGGTTTTTCTAAAATTCAAATTTTGGTTTTTTGCTAATTTAACACGATAATTAACCAAAATACCCATTTTTTTTAACTTTTATTTGTCAAAATACATCTATAAAACTGGGACAGATCACGTTTTTGGACAATTAGGGGCAGCATTGGCATGGATTTTTGGGTTAATCGAGGATTCTTACAATCCAAATATTAATCGGATTGCTTTTGGGCGCTGTCTTTTTTGAAAATATTTCCTTTTTTTCTTTTATGTTAATCACAGTCCAGAATTATAGCAAATCAAGAATCAATTATTGATAAATCTCAACTTCTTGCCAATTACGGGACCCGAGTAGTATATTTTACAATTTCAGTTCAAATCTCATGGTTTCTTTGGCTTTAACAGTTTCTGCGTGAAATTGTTAGTGAAATTGTTTGATTTCCGTCTGTATTAATGGGTTTTTTATTGTCTTATGACGTAATCTCTTTCATTATAGTTCCAATTGGCTTTATAAGAAATTTTAGCGTAATCTCTTTAGTTTCTTTCAGTTGAAATCTTAAGACTGCTATAATTATTATTTTATATGGAAAACTTTTGTTAGATTTTTCGTTTTTATAACTTATTTTTGTTATCCAAATTATAGCTCGGTGTCAGCAGAGACAAGATTTCTTACGTCTCTCGTGACTTTTATTTGAGTCATAATTGCGGTTGTGTGTTTTATTGATTGGTTCTTTGGCTTTGATACTACAAGTTTTTAGTTTTTCTTTGATTTTCAGATCTTTGTATAGATCTGTGGTTATTTTTTTCCAGTCAAAGTAATAACAATAATAACATGTTTTACATTCAATTATTGATGTTAAAAGAAGTCTCAGTGGAAAAGTGCAAATATTTATATGAACAGATTATGGTTTCGACACCGCCTTCGACACCGTTTTCTCGCAAAATTTATTTGAATTTTTGTTTTTGTCGTTATTTTCCGTTCTTTTTGTAGTGGTATGACATATTTTCTATAATGACAAATCAAAATGACTTCCGTTACTGGGTTAAAGAGAATTCTTTAAATATTTCAGTCCACTGCTAATGCTTTTTACGACTTATATTAGTTGTTTTTTGTTTTCTAAAAATTTAGACATAACTTTTAATTTTGCCATTGCCATTCTCCTTTTCTAATCAATCTCTTCCTCATTTGTTAGACAATTAAGCCAAAAGTGTGCTTGAACGTGGTCGAAATTTCATGTGCAAAGGCACCGAGCCTTCTTGTTTGAAAACTGGGTTAGATTGACCTAACATGCTGCTAAAACTTGTTTGTTTTCGCATTTTTCGTTCTTCAGTTGGACAGCCAAAAAGCCCTTAATTGTCTTAAATCATTTGAAAAATAGATATTTCTTGTTATATTTCGTAATAATAGGCAACTTGAAACGCTACCAAAATTTGTAAAAGAAACGTTTTACAAAAATGCAAATTTCTCTAACTATCACCTTGTAGTGAAATTTTAGACGCAGAGAGCTTTAATTTAATACTACATATGTGATTCCGGGATGCCTTCGAAATGGTTTAGAAGTGTACAAAAGAGGTGGTGTGATTAAGATGCACGACAGAATTTTTGTGAATTCAGCATTCGATTGAGCAAATACATTGTGGAAAAGTTTTCCGCCATCCGAATTCAGTAACCCACTGCCAAAAAGCTCAATAGAAAAAGCTAGGTTTTTCCGCTGTATCATTGTTACTTATTCCAAACGAAGCAGGGGCAGCTGCATATTAATACATGAAGTGATTTTAATTTTTCGTGATAAAAATAGTATCAACGTCGCTGCCATAATACACACCAAGTGAGAATCAATTAGTTTTTTCTAGAGATTTAACCGTCTCGCAGTATAGCTTTCACCAGAACTGTTGAGGAGGTGTCAAATTCATGATTGGCAGGTTATTTTGGGAAGTTTGGTACCGCACCTCCCCAATTTTCGTGCACCCAACCGACTGTTTAGACTAGCTTTCCTAAGAGTGATCTACATACTATCAAAGCCAGGTAGTGGCATCGTTATAACTCAAAATTGCTGTTAACGGTCTCGGCACTCAAGTAGCTTGAAGTCGGCAGAGTAAGAGTTGATAGTACACAGAACCGCTCGATGTTCCATATTGAAAAAAAAAGAGCAACAGCCATTTAGTCGAAACGCCATCGAAAGGAATTGAAAAAATAAGCGTTGATGCTTGTACAAACGACTAAAAGAGAGGCATTAGAGTCCATATGCTTGTAATAACTGCCTTTTCCCAGTACTGTAAAACGAATATGTGAAATCTGTTGACAAATCATACAATATATTTGTGTGTGTGTGCGTGCGTGTAAGTGTGTTTGAATTAATTTATATAGTTTTGTGGTTCTTTTTTTTTCATGTGAATTTAATATTAATAACAGCTTCTGCATCCCATTTAACGTAATCTCTTTAGTTTGTTTCAGTTGAAATCTTAAGACTGCTATAATTATTTAAAAATTTTATATGGAAAACTTTTGTTGAGATTTTTCTTTTTATAACTTATTTTTGTTATCCAAATTATAGCTCGGTGTCAGCAGAGACAAGATTTATTACGTCTCTCGTGACCTTTATATGAGTCATAATTGCGGCTGTGTGTTTTATTGATTGGTTCTTTGGCTTTGATACTACAAGTTTTTAGTTTTTTCTTTGATTTTCAGATCTTTGTATAGATCTGTGGTTATTTTTTTCCAGTCAAAGTAATAACAATAATAACATGTTTTACATTCAATTATTGATGTTAAAAGAAGTCTCAGTGGAAAATTGCTAATATTTTTATGAACAGATTATGGTTTTAACGGCTTCGAGACCGTTTTCTCGCAAAATTTATTCGAATTTTTGTTTTTGTCGTTATTTTTAGTTCTTTTTGTAGAGATGTCGCATATTTGCTCTAATGTCAAATTAAAATGTCTTCCGTTACTGGTATAGATAGAACTCTTTCAATATTTCAGCCCACTGCTAATGCTTTCACGACTTTTATTAAATGTTATTTGCTTTCTGAAAATTTAAACAAAACTTTTAGTTTTGCCACTCTTTTTTCTAATTTTTACCTACCTTTATTAGCGAAAATCACAGCGAACAATTTTTGTGTTGAAAAGAAACGGTTATATATATTTATATATATATATATATATATATATATATAAAATTTTAAGTGAAAGTTATAGTTTTTTACAGGTTCGACATCTTTTTTTTGTGGAACAAGTAATCGAGTTTTTGATTTTTCTGTAATTGCCGTTCTTTTTGTGCACTTATGACGTATTCTGATGCTGGCAAAGGTCTCAATTACTTATGAGGGTTTAAGTGAGATTATTGGACAATTTAAGTTTATATCTGATTGTTTTCATGAGTTTAAAATTAATTGTTTTCAAAAAATTAACTCTTCTTGTTACTTTGGCCCTTTTGTTCTTTTCGTCTAATTTTTATGTAGTCTCATCACTGGCATGTGATCTATCGTATTGTTGGGTCGTCACCTGCAGTTTTGATTTTTAAGAGCGTTTTTTGAGGGTAGGTTCTTCTATTTTGTTAGCTTGCCTGCCAGTTTTTAAACCGAATTAATCCACTCTTGCATTTTTCGAGTGTATATTCTTGTTTTAAACCCTTTCTATTTCTGTCAACAGATGATTGTAGAGTTTTCGGGTCAGTGGTTCTTTGCGCGAATATTTTATTTCATCCTAATGGCAAGATTGCCTTACCGTGTTGATTAAATTTTTATCAAATTGAGCTGGTAGCTATCAACTGCTGTCCGACTTCTGCAATCTGTAAATGAGTCATTTTTATGTGATCTGTTTTACAGTATAGAGCTTCAGTATCAGTTCGATTCTGGATAATCTTAGGGAAGACAAAAAATCCATGGAGGCTATACGGTTTGAATTGAAAATGGAGCAGTTAGAATTTAAGACGTAAAAAAATTTGAGGAGTTTTACTAAATTGCGCTATGCTTGAGGAATAGTATGAAGTAAGTCCGAAGACAATTAGAGACATAGAGGTAACAAAAAGGCTCGATTGTTCTGTGCGTGGCACAGAATTTTCCCACTTTCGCTTTCGAAAAGGACATTTCAGAAACGTTTGTTGTAGTGTTGTAACTGAACATGAACCCTTATAATTTGACTTCTTTTGAATTATTGACAATTTTAATTGTGCTTGATCAATCTTTTCCTATGCTGAATGACAAAAGTAAGTTAGCACCGCCTACTTTCACGAAGAAACTAATTCTTTGAGGCAATTTTACTCTTATTTAAAATCACTTTGAAAACAATTTTTTACGCCATTGATCCCCTACACTAGTCTTCTCGCCTGCCGATGAATTTCAGATAAAACGCAAAGCTCACTTACCAGAACTCCCAGTGTAAAGTTAATGAACTTCATCAAAGTTTCACTGTAAAAAGAGGGTTGTCTGAAGATGATGTTATCAAGTTTGTTTAACGCTGGCTGAGTTGGCACTTGCGTTAAATATTTTAGATCAACAATGTGAACAAATTTTTATCTTGTGCCTTTTTTTACTGTGAAACTTGGACGAACTTCATCCAAGCTTCACAGTAAGAAAAGGCAGTTGGAGAATTTTATGCTTATGCAAAAACTGTAGCCCTCCAGCAAAACTGGCAGATTTATCTCATTTGTAAACTTGAACCACATGTACCCAAGTAATAAATTCTAATCTACTAGATGACGTCACAGTCACTGCTTTCTGTTCATTCGTTCATGCAATTTCGACGGCAAAATCATTGCGTTCGGTTCATTCATTCATGCAATTTAATTTAATTGCATGCTTGATGACATTTTTCACTGTCAGTGGAGTCAGTTTTTTTTCGTTCGTTTGCGTGATTATTGCGTGATCGTTCAATTTCAAAACTGATGAAAATTCTCTTATGCGCTCCAGTATCTGCACAAAATCATCCTCAAGAGGCATGAGAAGTTGGGAGAGTAAATGAAAAAGAAGAGCATCAGTGCAATCTTTTGGAAGTTCTTTCTTCAATCATTTGACATCCTCAACAAATGAACATG
>NC_134479.1:28980213-29068932 GCF_964194025.1 Convolutriloba macropyga
GTTGGAAAAAAATAGTCTGTTAGCCAGCTAGAAGTATTGAGCTCTTGGACAAAGCTTTCCCCAATATTACAGTAAAATTTGATATACATTTTCATGTAAAATTTTGCTCGATTTCCTGATAAGCCTAAATCGCTTAGTACAATTAAATTTTGCGTGTTAAGCAATCCGTGTTAGTACTTTTGTTTGTCTAGCAATTCTTGTCATTTTCGTTGTTTTTCAAAATGAACCAATTTAGTTCACCAATTTTTCGTGAATTAGCTTCAAAACATGAATACAAGTAATTGTAATACCTTTTTCTGAAATAGCTCTTCAACGTCGAAATTTTGTATTCTAAACATTGCAAGCCCAAGTTTGTGGGCAATTTATTTGTCCGTCTAAATTAGTATTTTTGTATTCAGTGGGCTGTGGTCTCTTAAGCAAACTTAATTTTGCTTTATGCCATTATGTTCAAGATTTAACTATTCGACTAATTTCTTTCGATATAAAAGACTTGCGAATTAGTTTGTCTAATCGCGTTGCTACTCTGTTGCTTTTTTAACAAATTATCTTATCTAAACGCATTTTCTTAATTACCATTTCTAAATTAGCTTAGTCTAATTGTTTGCGTTTAAAAGCTTTTGCGCACCATGCTTTGCAAAAGATATACCATTTACTATCTACTAAGTTTGGTAAGATACTGATAAATAATAGTAAATACATAAAACTCAAAATTTTAATTGAAGCGCAACTAAACTATAACTTCCGATATTGAGTTATTATATCTTATGCACACGTGTCTTAGAAAATTTAATTGTAACGAAATCAATCTAAACTCTCGAATTTTCCCAAGTTGAAGCTCCCCAAGTTGAAGTCCAAACTGCTGCTTTTTGACTGAGAATGTTTACAGATTAATGTTGCTGCATTGTCTTGACATTCTTTCACCGTCAACTGTCACGTCGACAAATCCAATCACGTCATTCAAACCGATTACGTCATTGTGTTTTGTTACGTCATCAACAACAGCAACGTCCTCATTGAGTTGTAGTTGTTGCAATGACGACACAGGCAGTGCTGAACTTGGTTGGATGGCGTGCACCTGTGAAGACAGTTCATAATAATGACTCTGATTGGCCAATAGCGGAGATTATTCAGACAAAGCCAGCCAATGTCTCGGGTAACATTGTGGCTGTAGGTGAGTATCTGGACGACAATGTTTTCTTTGAAATGGGGGGGGGGGGTGAGCCTAGAGAAGAATTCAGTTCTTGCCTTGTGTAGCTAATAATCAGCGTTTAGAAAGAGTTCATTAGTCTGTAGAGAACGATAGTATTATTGTTCCGACCCCATCATATGGGGGGGAGGAACTATATACTCAAATGGGTTTTTTTTTTGTTCAGTGAATTTTCGCCGATCGATATATTCATCGTAGAAACTTATGAGTGGTATCATTAAAAAGCCCGTCCAGCGTAGATTATAGAATTAAAAAGATTTTTTCGAAATTCATTTTTTACAGGGAGTTATCGAGCTCCAAAATTTTGTGATCATTCTGGCGTTTTTGTTCACTTTTACAGTTTTTTTTCACTTTTCCGATAAAAGCATGTGTCATATCATTGAAAAGCCCTTTGAAATAGATTATATAAGTTTTTTTTGAAAAATCCCTGATCAGGTAATATATTTTTTTAGTTATCATATTGACATTTTCGTGGTGTCAAAGTGTATTTCTGATGTTGGTTTTAGATTTTCGGTTTTTGGATAGCAAATTACCGTGTAAAAATATTCACTGCGCCTAGGGTAGAATGATACCAATTTCGTAAAACCTTCGAAACAGAATAGATTCAAAAATTTCTAATTTCTGTCTGGAAAAGGCAAAAACAAAATTTTTGGTTTTTGCCAGTTAAGGTTATTAAAAAATTATTAAAAGGCTTTAGAAAGTTAAATTTAAAAAAGTTATGTCACCCTGATTTGGGGTTTTTGAACAATAAAGTTCGAAAACACCAAATCAGATTGACAAAACCTTTCTAAATTTAAATTTCAAGAACTAGCAGATTTGGATCTAGTCTATCCCCCACCAAAGTGGGTATCTATTTTTACGCCGCCCCACGCCTACGTGCTGTTGTTTTGCACAGTGATACGCTGCATCAGGACTCTTGAATTGTAAATGGTAGTAATGAAAAAAAGATAGGGGGCGGCGGAGCAGAACAGATCCCATAATTTTTTCCCCTTGTCTAAAAAACAGGGGTCTTCCAATTATAGGACCCCCCCCCACCTCAACTTAGTGGTCAGATAACCTATAGCCCCCCCCCAGTCATAGTAATTATACAATAATGGGGGCTAAAATTTCATGGGGGATATAATGGGAAAGACCGAAATATAGATCTGCACAACTTTAGTTCATATGTAGTTGAAACCTATTCAATAAATGGTCTTTCACATTATAACCCCCTGCAATTATAGCTCCCCATTATGGTATATTTACCATGACTGGGGGTTATAAGTTATATAACCACTAAACTGGGGGGGGGGGTTATAATGGGTAAGACCCCATTATTGAGCCTGTTTCAACTAAAAATTTATAAAAAAATGTGTCGGTCTATCTTTTAGATATGGGGGGAGAATTATGGGATCTATTTCCCCCGCCCTCCGTACCTTGTTTCTTATTACTACGTTTTACAATTCATGTGTTGTGATGCAGAGTATTACTGTGCAAAACATTAGCATGTAGGCGTGGGGTGGCGTAAAAGTTACGGGTCGTTCCCATTATAGACCCCCCATGAAATTTTAGCCCCCATTATGGTATAATTACCATGATGGGGGCTATAGGTTATCTGACAACTAAGCTGGTGGGGGCTATATTGGGAAAGACCCAAAGTTACATACCCACTTTGCTGGGGGGGGGGGGGATAGATTGGTTCCAAAACTGATGGTTGCAATAATAGCTTTGACCTCATTCTGATGGTGATAATTAAAATGGGAGTAAATTGTATTGTGTTTGCAGAAATCAAACGTGCGTTCAAATCATCAAAAAAGTTGTGATTTTTGGCAGAGTTGTTTTGCTGCTGATGATTTCGCGCCGAGTCAAAAATTGCAGCGACAAAGAATTTTTTGCTCATCTCAATCTATAGAAGTCAACAGAAGTTATATTGTTGGGAAAAAAGTCGGTGTCCCCAAAGTACTAAATATCATCCCCCCCAAAAAAAAACATACATACACAAAAACACACACATACCCAAACACACACACACACACACACACACACACACACAATCATGTATGCGTGGAGGGCGTTCGAAGTGGTTGGGGGGGGGGGGGGGGTCGGAACATAATGTGCTGTGCACATTATCACGATTCGCCTTGTTACCTATATTTAAGTTTTTGCGTTAATTTTTAACCTAGCATTGTTTTCTTCAATTGCGTATTTGGCAACTCGGCAAAACTGGTGGAAATAAGTTAAATAAATTTGGTTTAAAATTTTAAAATTAGTATGGCTTTATGCTACTAACAATTTTTAGCTTAAATTTTGACCTTTTTGAAGGCGTATGGGGCTAACATATAACCTTAATTTAAATATCTCTGCGTCTAAAATTCAGATAGATGAAAACTTTTCAGAATTTCTTTTTGAAAACTAGAGTTGATGAGACAAACTAGGCTCGTTTTCTGCAATTTTTAGTCACTTAACTTTTGACTGCCTTTTTGCCATATTTCTGCCGTAATTGCTCTCGAATGAAGCAATTATTGTAAAGGTGTTGGTCTTCATGTGCAAAATTTTGATTTTTCGAGTGACTTTTACGCTTTTGACTTATTCGTTTTGCGTGATCTAAATTTATCTTTCATTCACAAGTGTCAGCAGCTAAACTCAAGTGGCGGCAGATCACTACTAAGCGTCAAATGAAGAGTGTGCCAAAATTGGCGTCACTTTTTTCGCTTAAATTTCATTAGTGTTTATAGTGATATGTTAGCAGTCATTTGCAGTCATAGTTAGTGACCTTATTCACTATCCCCCTCATTTGACTGAAGCAGGCTGTAATAGATTTGAGCTCCCAGTAGTCGTTCGAGAGCCTTTCTTTCGACGTTTGTCGGTTGTGTCATTTTGAGAACCGAGAATGATATCACTTAAGACCTATCCAATGAACATTTTATTATATTTGATGTAAGCGGCTAAAAACTATAAACTCATCAACGATCGAATTTCGAAGATTCACTAAAACTTTTTTTCGGAATAGACTATCAAAGGGAGAGATCAAATCCAGAGAAACAATCTTATTTACTACTATATTGGGTTTTCAATTTTTTTTAATGTAGTGTGGCCCATTTATTTTGAAGATTGATAACTTGTTTTCCGATAACCTAAACAGCAGATTGTCAAGTAAAATTTGTGATAAGTTTAGCTTCCGTTTTGCCTGGCTTTGAAGTAAATCTGAAGTATTGTCAATTTTTTCAGACGCCAATTGTTGATATTGTCAACATTTTGAAATCGTTACCGACAATTTTAATCAATTAAACATAAGTTATTTATTAATTTGTCTGACTTGCAGAATCTCGATAACAGCTTTCTCTCAATTAAGCGTAGCTATTCAAGAAAAGTTTAATCAGACCATTTTCCCCATAACTTTTTGATCACCCCGGAAACATTTTTGTTCATTACTGCGCGATCTCGGATATGTTTCTACCGCATCTATTTTGTTTTTGGATTTAATATTTTTGAGATTTCGTTCTGCGTAATCGTGTTTGCGCTATTTGATAGGCGTGCCTTCCAGAGTAAGATCTTTTTCTTGTTAGATCTAAAAAATTAAACGTTGTTAACATGAGGCTTTTCTGAGTCAACTAATTTTTCGTGTGACCTTATTATTAGTTGTCTCTCAATGAGGCCTAGCTATTTTAAGAAATAACTAGCTCAGTTTCTGAAAATTTTTTGTATTACCATGGAGAAAGTTTTTTATTCGGATATGTTTTTACAGTGTCAATTATATATATTTTTGCGATTTTCAACCGGGTTTTTATGTTTGCGCTAATTACTAATGGCTGTGTTAGATATTATGGTATTTGTCTCGAAGATTTTGAGTGCTAAGAAACTGAAACGTTGAAATTTTTGATATCAAAATTGGCTTAAAAAGCCAGGAAATGTTCTAACGTAGTTGTCGTGGAGCTTTTTTGGCGCAATAAATTGTACAAATATTTAGAATCATTGTTCTCAGAAATTGTTAGAAATTTCCTATTTCAACTACAAAGCTGTGCTTGTATTTCTTCAATGTATAAGCAGACATTATTTATATTTGCGTTTTTTTCTTTTTGCTTTTTATTTTCATTATATCTTTGACATTGTGGTCGTTTAATTTTTTTTCTGCTTTCATTTTTAATAGCTACTCTATCGAACTTGTATTGGCCTTCTCTTCGGTTTTATTTCGTCGTTAAGATTTTTGTTATGACTATCTGTCGTCTAGCTAACTTCAAATTGTTTTTTGTTTATGCAATATCACTGAACTGCGTGAATGACGTCATTTTTCTCTCTTAGTAAAGCCACTTTTTTGTTAATTCGCGTCACATGTTTTTGGTGGCTTTTCTCACTGTCAAATACTGCTTTCCTTGCCTTGAAACTGACTTTTGCTTCTTTTAAATGAAGGAGATGAAGTCCATTGAGTGTATGTCACTATAACTTCATGTTGTTCGAGAGCTGCTAATAGGAACAATACATAAGTTATATAATCTCTCCTGAATTTAAATATTACATCTCAGCGATTTAAAAATTGAAATTTCTTGTCTTCGGCCTTTTTATCATATTTGAGTCTGCAGGCCTACGAAGCTGTTGGAGCTATTTTCTGGCAATCTGATAGCTATATTGATAGATTTAGCAATGATAAATTACAAATTGCACTTCTCTTGAAACCCACAAATTTGAAATCTGCTTTTGGTTTTTAAAGAAAAAAGTTTGCACGTATTCGAAGCATGCCAGATTGGTTATTGATTTCGAAAACTGGGATGGAACAAAATGCTCAATAAAGTCAATCTTCTATAAATTTGTTTTGTTTTATACTGGATGACTGTCCTAGAAATCACTTTGGAAAACGTTTCAAAAATGTTGCAAAAATTCGAACCAAAACCAAATGTAGTGATGAGCATCACATTTTCATCTATGAAAACTTTTAACCATAGATATTAAATGTTATAAAAGAAGTAAATTTTTTGAGCGCTTGATTTAAAATTTTTTCCATTTTTCGAAACTTCCGGATGCCAAAAAGTTGACGTAAAGTTGACGGATGCCAAGCTGAAAATATTTTCTAACGAAGGCAAAAGTTTCCGAGATGCACCCAATGCTGTGGTATGACGCATGTGGATTTTTGTGCGCATGACAGAAAATTATGTCAGCCTTCTTGATGGTTTTAGGTCAAGGTGAGCAACGAGACTCCCTTTTGTACTACGTCCATTGGATCGAGTTCAACCGCCGTCTGGACGAATGGGTAGAACCCAACAGAATCAATTTTGCTCAACTTAAACCCCCACCTGCAACTAAATCTAACAAGAAATCAGGCCATGGATCTGCAAGCTCCGGACACCACAGGTCCTCAGGTAACACTACGAGTGTCAACTCGGATACTTTGCTTGTCGTCACGTCGCGACCCGGGTCGCCAGAGGCATCAGCTCCTCCGACTCCGTCATCTGCCGTGTTTTTACCGGCTGAAAACGTAACTTCAACCGCTTCTACAATAAAGAAAGTCAGCAGTGTGCCAAACTTCAAACGAAATTCAAGTGCAGGGTTTGTCAATTTGGTTAATTTTGCTAATTTTAGAATGGAAGTGGCCGAACAGAAAAATAAACTAAACAGATCTGTTGTTTTCCTATATATCTTACATATTTATCATGGTTTCAATTACAGTATCAGTAACGTGGTATTAGCTGTGTATAAGTTATATACTAATTGGGGCAGAATAGAAGATCTGGGTTTTGACTTCACAATGTTGGTTGTTGCAGGTCGCAAAGAAAAAGGAAGAGTTCTTCGAGCGAGTTGGCACCCACTGAACATGCAACGACTGAGCATGAGTTGGAGGATATGGAAGTTGAGGAGGTGAAAGTGACAACTAGCGAGTCCAAACCAGAGTCCAGAGTGCCTACTCCGAATCCACCCGTTATGAAGGCACCTAGAACATCAGGTAATTGTCAACATGTTGCGGTGACAAGAAATGATAAAACGATGTATTCAAAATTCAGAGGTATGAATTATGCCAGGGAAAATGAAAATGAGTTTAAAGGATGGCAATAGGAGAAAAATGAATTTAAAGCTATGTAAAAGGACTTAATGAGTATAGTTTTTAATAGCCGCCCTCATCTTCTCAGCCGGCTATTATAGCGCTCCTATTTTTTTTTTTTTACTTCGTCGAATAAAAAAATGTTTCGCTTTACCTCATTTTGCCGCCTTTTCAACATTTTGCGTGAAATCTTTTTGACTTCTCTAGGCTAGTTTCTCTCTTCTCTCATTCTGCTAAAAGTGATTTTGAACATCAGTTGCTCAGCAAAGCAATTCAAAATGAACAGTCAGTATAAAAAATTGAAGTCAGAAATAGAAACGGGATAAACCCATAAAGCCCAATTTTAGATGCCCGCTATTTGAACGTCGGTCCTATAAGTATTAGTTACCTCTCTCTAATGCTTATTGTTATTGATAGTAGCCCCTGTAGCCTCTCTCTAAGAAACAGAAGTATGTTCAACTACGAAATGCTATCAAAATAAATCGGACTTAAAAAAATGTTTTTGTAAAATATCTTTTTTTTTCAATATCTTCTGTTATTTCAATCCCAGTCATGCTTATTGGAATCAACGGCGGCTATTTTCCGGCAATCTGCCGGGTATGTTTAACCTTGTTAAGACGTGAACGAGGTAGCAATTTATTTCGAGTTTATCGTAATGTGATTCGAATCGTCTATTAGTTACTCTAATGGCGCGCCGGGATAGTGTAATTTGTAATTTCAAGACTTGGTTGCAGGGAGCATGGTTGTGGACAAGTCAGGGGAGGATGTGGTCACTCGTATGAAGAATATCCGGATGGTGGAATTGGGGAGATACAGAATCAAACCATGGTATTTCTCACCATATCCACAGGAACTCACGTCACTTCCATGTGTGTTCCTGTGCGAGTTCTGTCTCAAGGTAAGGAGCAGGCACTTCTCCGTCCTTTTGCACTGTGAAAAAAATTTTCCCTGAAGTTAAATCTAAAAGTGTGGACACTCCAGTGTATATTGTTACTGCGAAAACCATTAATGATAAAACTTTCAATTAGCTTGACTTACTGAACGTAATGTTTTGTTTTCCGAGTGAAACTTGCGATAGATATTTCTGAGCTATCGGCATCCTAAAATTTCAAATTTAATAAACGTTTTGTTTTTAATTCTGGCTTTATTGACCCAAAATTTTCATTTATTCTGTAAACCTTTTTCAAATTCTTAAGCTTCTGATTTAGATCACGCATTCTCGAATTGTTCCAACCTTCTATGACATGGGTTAAATTTTTTATCACAGTATGATTCCGTAATATCAATTCCTGTTTTAGTACATGAGAAGTCAGACATGTCTGAAGCGACACAGAGAAAAATGCACGTTGTTCCACCCTCCGGGAGCCGAGATCTACAGGAAGAACAACATCTCAGTGTTCGAAATAGACGGTCGCAAGAACAAACCCTACTGCCAGAACCTGTGTCTCTTGGCCAAGTTGTTTCTGGACCATAAGACTCTATATTACGACACGGATCCGTTTCTCTTCTATATCATGACGGAATGCGATAGTTATGGATTTCATACTGTCGGATACTACTCTAAGGTCAGTAACTTTCTGTTGATCTTTATATGCTACCATCTTTACCTTAGAACTGTTAGAATCCAATACCTTTACAGAGCCAATGGTTCGGTTTCTTACGACCGGTCTTGTACTCTCATTATGCAAAAAGTGGGAGCGTGCTGGTGCTGTGTTTAATTAGTGACTTTTATGCCCCTGACTTTTTTAACCCGTTTTGCGTGATCTAAAATTCTCTCTCAATCGCAATTGCAAGCAGCTGATCTCAAATTGCGGCAATTTAAAAGTCAAATGATAAGTGCGCCGAAATTGGTGTCGTTTTTTCGCTTGAAATCTTTATAGTGGTATATGTTAACCTCTGATGTGGTTATTTGAAGCACACTATTGAACTTCTTAGTCCCATTTAGGATCCCCACCCCGACTGAAGCAAGTTGCAATTGATTAGAGCTCCCACTAGTCGTTCGAGAGCAATTCTTCCGACGTTAGTCGGTTATGCTTTCTTTTTTTTTCGCTCGATTTTTATTGCTGTAGTAATCGGACGCTAAATAATTTCGAACCATGTTGTCTTCATTTGTGAAATTGCGGTGATAGGAGTTGGGTATTTACTGATAGGATTATTTGTATTTTCGTATGTTAAGCCAGCCAGGCCAATATGGCTATCGTTATTTGGAGCAAGTTTTCACTTTTATGTCAATAAGCTTCATATTTGGATGGACCCCGTCCCCCCCCACCCCAAAAAAGTTGTTCCTGATCAGCCTGAACAATTATGGATTTGTTAATCTGTCCGTTTGTTATGTTAGGAAAAGGAGAGCTCGGAGGACTTCAACGTGGCGTGTATCTTGACACTTCCGCCGTACCAGAGATCTGGATATGGCAAACTGCTAATCGAATTCAGCTACTTACTCTCTATCAAAGAGGGCAAAACAGGTATGTCCCAGAGCACTTACATCAACTCATTAAGCACTGTTAATAGTATCGCCTTTTAAACAGATAATTTAAATCGAACTGAATAATTTTTCCCCTCTTTTAAAAGTATAGAGTTATAAAACTGTCAGATATGGAAAAGAAGTATTTCAATCGGCACAATTATCTTGATATACATGAACATAACGACACATCATTGTTAGTTGCTGAGCGAACGTCAGTCTAGAATTTCGAGCATGATTTTAGTTTAATATTCGTAACTTTTTGGCCCTGATTGAAATATTTGGTTTGATTTCAGGAACCCCGGAGAAACCTCTCTCGGACCTGGGTCTGCTCTCTTACAGAAGCTACTGGACCTCAGCTATCCTGGAACACATCATCCCTCTCAGAGCCCACACCTTCTCTTCCACCCCCTCTTCCTCCTCATCCAATCATCACTCTTCTAACTCTAATGGTGCTACTCACCCGGGATCCAACTCTCATCTGCCCAATGGGTCGGGCTCTAATGGCTCAACAGGTAGGTAGTATTTTTCACATTGCAGCTGAATAAAAAATTTTTCACACTTCTGCTTCAAAAGCTGCATCAAAATGATAAAATGGTAAATATTATTAATTCTAAAAGTTTTCAGTGCTGCTGTTAATAGTATAATCAGACTTTAGAGCTCCTGATCATCAGAAATAATTGTTCCTATCATTGAGTGCAATAAAATGAGTTTTTCGGAGTCATTGAATTGGACTACAAGTCATGCAACTGTATTCATTGATCGCATGTCCGGCTGTAACCTCGAAAGTTCCGTGAGTCATGAGTTTGACTGCTCACGTGACTAGAATAGGGCAAGAAAGTATATCTCTATACGAAGAGATAAAGCTCCAATGAGACAGCTGATGGGATAGTTTTTGTGCTCTTCTGTTGTTTAGTTCGTGAATCAAAATTTCGTTTCCTGTTTCCGACTGTTCTGATTTTGCAATATTTGCGTGAAATCATCTCTAGGCTAGTTTCATTTTAGCTCATTTTGGGCCTCAGTTCGTATTTAAGGCAAACTTGCTCAGCAAAGCTATCAAAATTGACGAAAATTGCAATTTTAAATGCCGATTAGATATCAAAGCAATTGGGTTGTATGGTTCACGCTTCGGTAAAAAATTTTTCGTGTAAAAGTGTTTAATTCGTTTGCTATGGGTTGACCTAAGAACATGACGGATTCTTATAAATATCACGAGACCATCAAAAAATTAAGAAAACAAGGCGGCTCGGTAATGTGCGATGGCACATAAGGTTCCGACCCCGCCCATCCACAATTTTGGCATAATTGTCTACCAAATGAGGAACAGATAGAAAAACCCAAAAATTATTTTTTGCGAATCCCAAAAAAGCCCAAGTCTTTTTCAAAAAATTATGTATGAACGATAAGATAGCCTCCAAAGCAAATAACGCAGTGGAGTAAAAATTGATGCATTAGATTGCTGTAATATGTCAATATTAAGAAAGCGAGTCAAGACGAACAGCAAAATCAAACAACAACAACAACAAACACTAATTACATCAAAAAATTTATGTCCCTCTTAAAAACTAAAATTAATAACAAAGTCAACATACCGTCAGATAAACATAAAACTAAACAAAAATAACTTATAAATCACCAGAAAACATATGCGACCAGTCCATAAAAAGGTTTGGTAACAATTATACAAAAAAGAACAAAAACAGTAAAGTAAAAAAATTAACTTTTTTTTGAAACAGTTAACTTCAAGGTAATAAATACCATTAGGAATCAATTAATATTACCAAAAATTTACGATTACCACTGCTTCTATAGAAGGGCATTAGGACCTGTCCTTATTCATTTTTTAAAGCGGCTAAAAAGAACAACAAAGAACAAACAAAATTTCAATTGAAACTTGCCAGAAAACGCTGTCAAAACCGTCAAGCCAACTTTTGGCACTCAAAATATATTTGATAGCGCCGTCTTCAAACAGCTATAATGTAGTACGTGGCCATTCATTAGTAAGACTAGGTAACAAGTTGACAAAAAAGCGAAGTGCTAAAGTATGTAATACTTTTAATTTTTTTTTCGAAACAAAATTACATTCAATGTCATGAAAGGCATTAATTACAAAAAGAGCTATTTAAATAGGGTCGTTTATTCATGAAAAAGAAGCCCTCGAGACCTATAATTATCCAGAATATTTCTTGCATCTACAAAAAGAACGTCAAATATGACAAAAATCAAATTAATTTACTTTTTTTTTGTGAAAAACCGGTGTCGAAGCCAGTAAGGTCATAACAAATTCTTAAAAAAAAAGATTTTGGGACACCAATCCCTCTTATTCCCTTGACACCAATATTGTCATATTTGACCTGTAATTAACTAACGAGATTAGGTAACAAAAAGAAACATAAAATGAACAAAATTGCGAAGTTAAATTTTTTTTTTTTTAATTTTGGAAAACGGTTGTTTTCAAGGTCATGAAAGCCATCAGCTATCTACTAATATCAGAATATCGGTTCTTCTATTCTTTCATGAAAAGCCAATGATTGCTATCACTATACAGGAAATACGACCGAAACGACAAAGTATAAATGACAGTATAAAAGTATAAATTTAAAAAGTTCAATTGATTTTTTCAAGAAAGAGGCGTCGAGGCCGTTAAAACGATGATGTATATCTTTCAGGATTTCAGGATGTTCAATTTTGCCTTATTCTGAATGCTAAGAGGTGACATGAGAACTGTCAATAATGTGATAATGTGACAACTTAGAAAACGTGAAAAACTGGCAAATATCAAAACAAACAAAAATCTGAAATCTTGTAGTATCAAAGCCAGAAAACAATAACTTCAGGCTTAAAACTGCAACCGAGAATAAATGTTAAATCAGTAGAAAGAAGAAGCAGTCTTTCTTGGCTGACACTAAGCTGGAAGTTGAACAAATTAAGAAAAAAATACAGGAAAAGTTAATTAAGCCATTATTTATTGAAAAGTCAATTATTTTTAAAAAAAGAAACGACCATAAACTTTCAATTAAAAAACTAAATGCATCAGCATGGAGTTGATTAGCAAGCGAATCGGTTGGACATATCACTCCTGAGCTTTGATTTGATATGTTCTGTTCTTTATTATTAAAAAAAAGTCTTTTTTTTTTTAAAAAAAAAGACCGACTGATTACAACTCGTTTTTTTGGATTGTAATAGTCCAAGAATGGTCCAAAACTAGCCCTGCTATTACTTATTGTCCGTTAGGAACAATTGATATTTCGAATGTTGTAGATATAGATAATTTGTTAGTTGAAAACTCAAAATAAATTCTGCATTTTTGATAATCAACGATTAAAGTTAGCAAAAAACGGCAAAGTTTTAACTACAGTGCACTCTCAGCGTACTCTGAAGTAGAAATAGCCCCCCTCTGAGTCTACAAAGATTGTAAGAGTTTTGTTTGGGGGGTGTACTGTCGGCAAATTTAATCAAAGTGGACTAAAGTAGCTTATTTCGTGCTGTTTTTGATGAAAAAGGCTAAATTTTGAAATTTTTATCCAGATTTTTGACCAAAAAAATTAAATCAAAACAATAAACAATGCTTGTTCGTCTTCAAAAATAAAATCAACGACACTATTCTTAAAAATTATAACAAATTTTAGCAAAATTGACGAAAATTTAGGCAAAAATTACGGAAAATGTGAATAAAAACAACGTGAATTCACTCTTCTTTTCTCAGAAGTTTAAACCTCGATAACTCCCTGTAGAAAACGAAAATTAAAAAAATCTTTTTAATTCCATATTCTACGCTGGACGAGCTTTCTAATGATACCAGTCTCAACTCTCTACTATGAATATATCGAGCGGCGAAAATTCAGGGAACAAAAAAAAACCCATTTGAGTATATAGTTCCTCCCCCCTCAAGAGGGTCGGAACAACAAGTTTGAACAAAGTAATTGAAGTCAAGAAGGCCACTTCTGTCCCTTGATCTTCTCCTGCACGGGAGCTTCAAAAGCAGTACAGAGGATGGCAACAAGAATCAGCGAGAGAAAAGGATTTATATTGTTAGGTGATAACATAAATCAGGAGAAAACTTAGCTTCGCGCTTTTAGGTTGTTTCATACTCTGCCTCTATGGCAAGCGATCAATGCACAGGTGTCGTCCTAAATCACCTTATAAATAAGTCAGATCTTTGTTTAAAATCATCTTTTATACTTTTTTTATTCCTGTAGCTATCTTAATAACTGCCCTCACCTTCTCAGCTCTCTTATAGCGGGCCCTATTTTTTTAGTTAATTGAATTAAGATGTTTCACTTCACCTGAGCTCAACATTTTGCTTTAAATCTTTTCAAAACAAAATAAAGTTTAAAAAAATTCTGCGCAACAATTTATCTTTTCAATCCCATTTGGGCTTATGGGAATCAATGGTTGTTATTTTGTAAGGAATGCTTCCTTTTGTAGGGAAAGTATTGTATTTGTCTGTTTGTCTTGTCGGGAGCAAATATATTTTTTCGGGAAAAGTAAAAACACTTTGTTTTGTTGAAATTTTATTTTCTCAAACAATAATTGTAGCAATCGTTCCATTTGGTCTTTATGCAACTTTTCGTCGTGAGAAATGAGATAAACTGATAAACTCGGAGAGCATTGAATTGTTGACGCATTCTTTTAGAGCGCTGCCTCGACTCTACTTCACCCGCACTCCACTCCAGCCCCCCTAAAAATGTATGCCGCCTTTTTACCATTCCCAGTGAAAAAAATGTATGCCGCCTTTGTAGACACCTAATCTTGAGCTAGCGACTACGAGCCACACCTAGTCGTTTGAGAGCAATTTGTCCCACGATAATCGAATGTTCTTTCTGTTAACAATTAATTTGCAAGATTTCAGTGCTAAGCGGTCTATCTAGCGGATATTATCCAATTTCGTGGTGTGTAGATAAAGTGCTAGACTGGTTAGGCCAAGACGATTCTACGTCATAATATTCATCTTGCGTTACAGCATAAAATTTTATGCAGCTTTGAATTTAAAATAAATTGATATACATGGTTCTTGATTTTAAACGCTAAATTTTCCAGTGATCTAGTCTTGAGTGAACTAAAAAAAAAACGGCTATGCAGAAACGTACACGAATTCAAATATTGAACTTTGTTCGCAGGATCAAAAAAGAACAGATTCCCAATTTCAGGTGGATCGAGTGACGTCAATTGGGAATCCTTCCCAGGAGTGACAATCTCCCAAATCAGCGATGCCACTGCCATCAGGAAAGAAGACGTTCTATCCACTCTTCAGTACCACAGCTTGCTTCAGTACTATAAAAACCAACACGTCATTGTACTTAATGAAGGCATAATTGCACAACATCGAAAGAATATGGAAAAACGAAAAATAAGAATTGATCCAAAGTCTTTGCTTTGGTCCCCCAAAGACTGGAGTCGAAGGGGTAAATGGTGATAAACAAGAAAACAACCAGCGAAATGAAACTTGATGCATCTTACCGAGACATGTAAGATCTTATTTTTATGGCCGCAGACAATCACGATGCCTTGGCACGAGTTTTTTCAGCTAAGGTTTCATGATAAAATTGACATGTCGTAAGAACATTTTGAACACGTGAAAAGATCCTACAAAGTTGTGCACCACTAGACTTTCTTACCGATAATGTCATCAAGATATTCATAAGTTTCGTGCTTCAAGTTTCGTTTCACTCTGCATAGAAAAAAAAAACAGAATCATTCTCCATCCGAAGTCTCTCAAATCTTCAATGGTATTTACAATTTTCAGTTGGCGATGCGACGATTCGCTTCTATTGTGTATTTAGAGAGCGCATTTTTTTCTAATCTCTTGTATGGATGAATCGGAATTTTGAAAGGACGATGGGCTTGATATATATGATATGAATAAAAATGAAAAATTTTCCAGTTCTATTAATTATGCCCGTACTGTACTGTGTACGCTCTCGATGCTTATACCATTGATATTGCATTGAGGATAGGAAAAGTTATGGTAGAGGACGGAGGGAGAGATTGAAACAGTTTTAGTGAAGAAAAAGTGTTTCACGTTCCAGTAAAGTACCGATCTTTTAACAATCTTTTCAACAATCAATGTACCTTACAACGAGAAAGGAGTGAAAACTTTCAAGCGATATTTTAGCGAACTGATTTTAGGGAAGTCAAACATATTGAACAGGTTGTTAAATTGATCATTTCAGATTTATTCAAAAATAACCACCAGAGTGGTTTTCTTTCTCAAGTTTGTTTCTTCACCGGTCTCAGTTTTTTAGGTTTTAGATACGATTTTTGATACACATCTTGTGAAAATTGAAAGTGGTTGATTGAACTAATGAGAACTGATGTTTTTTAAACACGGGATTGAAAAATTAATACCAATTCAGCGCTGCGAGTGGTGAAACAACAAATTTGTTCAATTAGCTTGCTAATATAGTTTGTTGTGCGATTGTTGCGAATTATAATTTCCCATTGTACATATTAATTGTTTTGCTCTTCCTTATGTCTTGTGCTTAACTTTCAAGGCTAAATTTCAAATTAAAATTGACACAAATCGTTTTTAGCACGCATTTGAATTATCAATAGATAAGGAGGAATGCAGCTGCGAAAAGATGGCTGGTTTTAATTCTGAAAATCTGAGGGTTAGTTTTCTTCGGTGTATACTCAACGGACAAAAACAATCAGTTTAAAAATAGTGTTGTCAACTTCATTTGTTCTCTTTCATACAAATAATAGTACTTTCAAACGCGTGACTTCAGTTTGCAGATATTGGAAAATCATTATCTTTCAGAAACAGTCTATTTCAAGAGTTCAAAAGAGTTGATTATTTTTTCAGTATAAAAAATCAACTCAAAGTTTCCGCATAATTGTTGGCAATATATCAATATGTACTCAATTTCTAGTACAATCAGCATCTCATTTGATGGCGAACAATTTTTCCTTGGATTATTAAATTTCTATCTGAGTAAAAAGAAGTCTTTTAGAGAAAAAACCAAAAAAGATATTTTTGACAATTTTCAACTTTTTGTTCTCGTGGGAGGAGGTGACTGAGGAGGGTCAAATTTTCAAAATAAAGAACCACCCTTCACACCATAAAATTGTCTTCTCGAAACAGGTTCGGCGAATCACATACTTTGAGACTATCAAACCGTAATGCTGAGAGCTGCTGAGCCACTTAATTCCTGAGAGGTTTTATTTATTTGTCCCATTTTGGAGGAAAAGTTAAAATGGCCAGACAAAAAAAAATAACCTAGCTTAAAATCGCATAATAAAGACCATAGGACTAATATAATTGCCACAAACTTTGAGATCAATTAATATCACTTTCACAAGACTCCTAAGTCTAAAATGTGACATGGTTAATAGCCGCCGTCAGCCTCTCAACGGCTATTATTTAGGCGCTCTCCTTTTGTTAATTCGCTTTACCTTTTGATCACGTTTTTCGTTTCACTTAAGTTACGACTTTCACGTCTGACTTCCCTCACTCACTGTTTCAACTGAATGGTTTTTTAATCCATTCATTCAATGAATTGCGCAAGATAGTGAATACAGTCAAGGTCAAAAGAACAAAATGAAAAGAGACGGGATAAACCGATAAAGCCCGGTCATTTAGTCATTGAGAATTAGGTTATCAATGTTCATTAGAGTGTTTACTAGCTGACATTGGTATTAAGCTTATTAGCTTTCAGTTTAGAAGCTGAATTAAGTATAGTCTTAGAATCCAACTGAAACTCCACGACGAATTAGAACACATTTGACACTGATAAAATAGAAAAAAATTGGTCAATTTATCTTTTTTCTTCTGTTTCAATCCTGTTGTTCAGGCGCGTCAACGGCGGCTATTTTTCGGCAATCTGGCGTCTATGTGTACTATTCTGTCCCCCAGTATCTTTAGCACCTACTTACAAATTGTGTGTCGCTATATAACAAGTCAGTATGTCAAAATTAGCACATGCGCCTGGTGGGCTCAAAAGTTATACGCCCTCAAAGCTGGGGGTGACATAGAAGATCCGATTTTTCTTTTCTGATTCAGTTCTTATGCTAAGCTTCCTCGCGCTTTCGCGAGCGAGGTACCGACACTTTGCAATTATTATACTGAAAAAAGACAAGCATTACAGAGTAACTTGTTTTAACGCTTCCTTAGTCGGTGATATTCGAGACTACTTGCTTCTAATCGTAACTGCAGGCATTCATTGAAAGTTTATTAGTTATGCTGCATGATTCAAATTAATCCTTTTCTATAATGGGAAGCACCTCAATAAAGAAGCTGTTTTGAATGGAAATCGGAATATTACTTAAACTATTAACTGTTTAATCGCTCGCTCTACTTTTAATTCAACTTTCCCGGGTCACCGATCATACAACATTCTTTGATTTCGTACTAGGTTATGTATGATTTCTTGGTAGTCATACAAGGATCATACGCAAATTAAAACCTACTAGTTTTTTTCTGTGTAATCATAGTAGGTCATAAATGATTCCTTGTATGAAATCAAAGAAACCTCAACCCGGTTTTATGACCGATCGAAGATAAATGTTGATATCTAATTTAAGATTTCAGACATCTTTTTGTTGACCCCCCAACGCCCCCGTGATTTATGCAAGTAATATTCACACAGTGAGCTAGATGGAGCTTCTTAATATGCACACAAACGTTAAAAAGATCCAAAATTTTTTTAATATTCCAAATCCAGATATTGTGTGCTGATGTCGGTCTCTGATTTCATTTTAGAGGAGAGAATCCGAGTCCAAAGAAGGTCTTGTATGCACCGAAGGGGGTTCCAAATTTGGCGTGAGCTGAAAAGACATTTATGACATAATCGAATGCGTTTTCATTCAAAGCTTCATTCATGATCTATTTTTTGCTGCATTTATATCAACTTTTTTCTGGATACTCATTTGTAAACATCGCTAGCTTGTAATTGATCCAGTTGTGGAAAATGAGCCACCATTTAAGTAAATTCAAAGGTTTACTGGTATTGACCCGTCAAACCCTCACACAACCCGTTATAAATTATCTGACATTGCCTAGTAAATCATGATGAGTTAATACCGATGGTGTGCCTTGGAGTTGCAAATAATATGCACCCACTTCTGTTTTGCATAAAAACGACGAGATCCAAAAAAATGTTTTGATCTTTTTCGTTTGTGCATTATTAGCCCACCTTCCAGTACGTTACGCACATCTCCGAGTTACAAAGCACGAGCCATTGTGGGGTGCAAATAATATTCCGGGGTTGGGGGCACAAACGGAAAAGATCCAGTTTTTTTAAGTTACGATTTTAGTAGTAAAGGAATCAGTTATTTACGGCTAATAGTGATGTGTTTGTAGTCCGGGTCCTCCCACCAGTACATGTTACCCTGTTTGGCACGGATGTGGTAGCTGCAACGGAAACAAAAACAAAAGTCGGTACTTGGTCTCACAAAATTGCTATTTCAATTCAGATCTGTTTCTACTTTTACGTTTGCTTGCAGCCCAGCAAATTAAAGTGAGGTTTCTAAACGGGCGAAGGCAATCATTGCCAAAGATGAGTACGTCGAATTAAAAAAGTTTTAAATTTTCCGTTTTGATGAGCATTTCTGATTTAAAAAATTCTCAATAGAAACTCCACATAACCAAAAATATAATTTTTTGAATGATTTTCAGTTACATTTGCCAAAATACTTCATTCTTCAAATATGTATTTTAGACGGCAAGAGCGATTTCTCTCAAGTGGTGATATTAATTTAAATTCAGGTCTAGTAGTAACTAACATGTATGAAACAATTTGGTTTTTTGAAGAAAGCAAATGAATATAAGAATGTTTGAATCCAAATTTTCCTAAAGGCAAAAGTAAAAAAACGCAAGTTTGAGTGTTGCAAATTTTTCTTCCAATTTCAACAAAATACTAAGGTTTTCTCATAGAAATATAGCAACATGGAAAAAAAACGATTACAGAAAGTCCAAAAAACATTTATTAAAAATTAGGATAATCAGCAAAGTGAGTTGGCAAAGAGGTTGACGTTAAAATGTAGGTGCGAAAATAAATTTCTGCTACACAACGCAATGACATAAATAACCTTTTCATGAATAGCCCAAATGAATGTATAATTGAATGAAAAACGTTTTAGTCATAAAAAAATTCTCGGATTGAAAAATAAATTTCTTTGTGATAGAGAAACTACATTTGGATAGTTTTGCATGCAACAAAAAAGTTCCTCATAAAGCAATGAAAAAACAAACCTGTGTATCGCAGATAAACAAAAAATTTGTTCCCGAGACAGATAAGTTTGACAAAAGCAATTTTTGCTTGGAAGTCTGCATTCAAGACTGAAAACTATTTCATTAGTCCTAAGACGCTGCTTGTATACAAATTGATTTATTATGATATTAAAATTGTTTCACAAAACCTGCAAAAATTGCAATTTGATCACACGAAAAATAAACTGTCTAATAACCTATCAGACAAAAGATAAAAAAAACGCAATCTTAAAAAAATAGAATGGTAATTATTCCTTGGATGAAGACGAAATGGAGCAAATGTTCTTATTTTAAAAAGGGCAACAAAACTGTCTACAGCAAATTAAAGTGAGCTGTCAATGAATTTTACAGTCAGTTTTTTCAATGATCTGGCAACAAGCAAAGAACAGTGGAATTCTCTTCAAAAAATATTTGATGGAAAATTGAAACCACAATTGATTTTAGTCAAGACGAAAACAAATTGCTTGATAGATATTTGCAGCTGCCTAATTAGGTTTTTCTGAAAAATTAGAAAAATCTCAGGGTGAAAATTGCCTCGAGAAGCTTTGTCTTACTTGAAAGTAAAGAACAAATTTTTTCTAGAGCATTAACAGAAAATGACCATCAAATTGCATTTGATTTTTTGGATAATTGTAAAGTGATTGAAAAGGAATGACCCAAGTAAATTTGACACATAATTGAATCTCTACAGTTTACTTTGCAATTTAAAGTCAGATGAATTGAACACAGTTTGACCAGCGGTCAAAATAAGTTGAATTCATCTGACATTAAATTGTTTGCCATCTGACATTATTTGTCAATTTTACTTGCGTATTTTTTTTCATGTCTATACCAAAAAACGGGGAAATCTAGTTAAATAAAAATGATTGGCCCCTTCAGTCACTCTATTGTTTGCAAAATCAATTGAGGCATTCCTTTTTAATAAAGTAATCGAATAGCTTAAATTTAAGTGCTTAAAAGTTAGCAAAACCACTAATAGTCGCGATAATGCGGTAGACATATTCACCGATTTTGATAAATCTTGTAGATCCAATATCGTACAAAATTTTAAAAAATAGTTTTTTAAAAACTATTCAATTAGTCGGAAATTACTGTATTGAAAGAGAGTGTCATTAAGACTTGCCCAATTTATAAATTAATTTTTTATACTTCATTGTATAATTTTTACGTCCCCAAGCGCACGTGCTGTTTATTTACATAGTAACGTGCTATATAACAACATATAATTTGTAACGGGGGGCGTTAAAAACACTGTGGGGAAAGAGCAGAATAGATCCCTATGCTGCTATACGTTGCTTGCAAATGTGCTTATGTTTGCGTTTCTCTGCAAAAGTCATGTTTGCCTAATAACGAAATCTTAACTTAATCTGTAAAAAAATATCGATGCTTGTCCCATAGTAAACAAAAATATGGCGCACGCTCAAGTTTGAGTATTAAAAGACAAAAGATTGACCAGCTAGTGTGTGTCCAAAAAAATGACACTCTTTGTATTTTGGATTGTTAAAGTACCCCTAGCTCGTCTTCAGTGTTAATTTCAAAAACGATTTTTTGAAAATAAAAATTTTATATAAAAAGAAGAATTGCTCATTAAAGTTATGATTTTTGTTCGGAGCCACTTTTGTGAAAGCAGAAACTATATACTCACATGTGTCTAATTTGTTCAGTCATTTTTGGCCAATCAATACAATCATTGTAGAGAGTTTTTTGTTATCATTAAAACTCCCGTTCGGCGCTGAATATGGAAATTAAAAGATGTTTTTTGAATTTCGATTTCTACATGATTTATCGGGATTTTAGGTTTTGTTAATAATCAGCCTAATTACGTTACTTTTGTTCGAATTTTTGCGTGTTTTTATCCCAATTTTTGTCATTTGGTAAAGTTTTTTAAAATTGTTATGAGAAGTGATAATGGTTTAATCTTTAAAGACAGAGGAGTGTTGCTGAATTGTGCGATGTGAATTGTTTTGACATAGTTTTTGCTAGTTGTTCAAAAGTTAGACTGTTTTCCTCAAAACCGGGACCAATGTTCCTTTTTAGACCATTTTAAATATTCTTCCTTAAAGCAGACACCGAAAAATTACAATTTTTTTTTAAAGCTCACGAGAGCTAGTTGTTCTCCCACTGGAATTAAGAGTCTTCTGGAAAAATAAATTTGCATATAAATTGCTTTTGTTATGATATTCAAATTGTTTCAAATAACCTGCAAAATTGCTGGATAGATATTTGCAGTTGCATAATTAGGTTTTTCTGAAAAAAAAAGAAAAATCTCAGGGTGAAAATTGCCTCGAAAAGCTTTGTCTTACTTGAAAGTAAAGAAGAAATATTTTCTAGAGCAGTAACAGAAAATGACCATCAAATTGCATTTGATTTTTTGGATAATTGTAGAGGTATTGAAAAGGAATTAATCAAGTAAAATTGACAAATAATTGAATCTCCACAGTTTGCTTTGCAATTTAAAGGTCAGATGAATTGAACCCAGTTTGACCAGCGGATTAAAATCAGTTCAATTCAACTGAAATTAAATTGCAAAGTTAACTGTAGAGATTCAAATATTTGTAATTTCGCTGGCGTATTTCTTTTTTTTCATGTCTATTCTAAAAAACGGGGAAATCTGGTTAATAAAATATCATCGGCCCATTCAGTCAATCTAGTTTGCAAAATCATTTGAGACACTTCTTCTTAATGAAGTAATCGAACAGTATAATTTTTTGTGCTTAAAATTCAGCAAATACACTAATAGTCGCAATAATGCGGTAACAAAATTAACTGATTTTCATGAAGCTTGTAGCTTCGATATCGTACAATATTTTGAAAAATAGATTTTTAGAAACTATAAAATGAGTTGTAAATTAATTGATTGAAAGAGATTTTCATCAAGACTTGCACAATCTATAAAATAATTTCTCATGGTTCATTGTAGCTATGCAATGCTCGGATCTATTATGTTTTGGATCCCCATCCCAGCGCCCCCCTACCTTAGTGGGCTTATTTATTTTTTTACTTCCCCAGGCGCAAATGCTTTTTATTTACATAGTAACTTGCTATATAAACACATATAATTTGTATCTGGGGGGCGTTAAAAATAAGGGGGGGAGAGAACAGAATAGACCCCAATGCTGCTATATGATGCTTGCAAATGTGCTTATGTTTGCTTTTCTCTGCAAAAGTCATGCTTGCCTAATAACGAAATCTTAAATTTGTTTTGTAAAAGAGTTGTGGTGCTTGTCCCAATATAAACGAAAATATGGCGCTCGCTCAAATTTGAGTATTAAAAGACCAAAGATTGACCAGCAAGGGTGCGCCCAAAAAATAATACTCTTGTATTGTGGAGAGTTAAAGTACTCCTAGCTCGAGTTCAGTGTTAATTTCAAAAATTGTTTTTTTTGGAAATAAACTTTTTACATAGGAAGAAGAATTGTTCATTAGGGTTATTATTTTTTTCGGGCCCACTTTTGTGAAGGAAGAAACTATATACTCAAATGTGTCTAATTTGTTCAGTCATTTTTGGCCAATCAATACAATCATTGTAGAGAGTTTTTTGGTATCATTAAAACTCCCGTTCGGCGCTGAATATGGAAATTAAAAGATCTTTTTTGAATTTCGATTCTTACATGATTTATCGGGATTTTAGGTTTTGTTAATATTCAGCCTAATTACGTTACATTTGTTCGAATTTTCCGTGTTTTTTGTCCCAATTTTCGTCATTTTGGTAAAGTTTTCAAAAATTGCTATGAGAAGTGATAATGGTTTCATCTTTAAAGACAGAGGAGTGTTGCTGAATATTGTGCAATGCGAATTGTTTTGAAACAGTTTTGCAAATTTTTCAAAATTTAGACTGTTTTCCTCAAAACCGGGACCAAAGTTCCTTTTTAGCTCATTTTATTTAATTTTGCTTGAAGTAGACACCAAAAAATTCCATAATATTCTTCTTAAGCTCAAAGAAAGAGCTAGTTATTCTCCCGCTTGAATTAAGAGTGTTCTGTAAATATAATTTTGCCAGATTTTCGCAAATCTAAACCCAATAATTATACAAAATGATTTTTTTAGATATAATGTAAAATTTTGTTTTAAACTTGATACATATCGCAACCATTTGAACAAGTAATTGTTTTTTTTAGAAATGCAGATATATTAAGGTTCATATTGATCTCATGGATCCTACAGTTAAACAAAAATTTCTAGCTTTTATTGGGAAGCGTCCTATTTTTGGAAATATTTCCGGGTTTACAGTTTTTTAATTTTACTTCTGATTAGAATTTCACATCAGGGCTTAATTATTGACAAACACTCATTACAAATAAGTAGTACCCAATGAACCAATAGTATGGTTTCAAAGTTAATTTCAATTTTTTTGGCTTTGCCCAAATGTTTTTTTGCAAAATTTTACGGAAGTCTTATGTTTTGCTTTCATTTGTTGTACTTTTTGTAGTCAAGGACTTACCCTCTCCAACCAAAGATCCAATTGGCCTCCTTATGAGGTTAAATTGCACCTAGACAATATTTTCAGTTGTCTAAGGTCTCTTATGACTTTGAATAAATTTGTTTTAAGAATATGACGATGATGTTTTTGAACTTTGCTACTAATTTTCTTTCTCTCAAATTCTGGCGTAATCTAAGTAAGGACAGTTCAAAACCCATTTCTTGAGAATTATCAATTAATGTCTCTAACTAGTTGATTATAAAGCTATTGGAAATTTCAATTGAAGGAATGCAAGCATAGTTGGAAAATTTTTTAATGTTAAAAAAGATGCAACCGATTATGTTGATGTTTTTATTTAATTCTGTACGTTTTTATGTTCTGAGATGCTGTTCTCTCGAAAGATTTAGTGTATTTTTTTCATTTTTTCCTGTGCTAACCTTTTCTTGTTGTTGGTGTACGGGGAAGTGACTGATAATGGTAGGTCTAGATTGCTTCCCAAAAACGTATAATTGAACTTTTTTAAAGATTTCCGTTTAAAGCAAACTGTTTCGATGACTTTCCATCAAATTTCATAAATAAAACATGAATGATTTTTTCTGCTGACCCTTTTTATTCTCATTTTGTCATCTAGTAAGAAGGGTGAACTGTTTTTGTTGACGCAGTTTTTAACTTCTCTATCGGTTATTTGTTTTGATCGATGATTTCGACCACTAAACTTCACCAATTTTTGAGTTTTTGGTTTTGTTCATTTTTGTGTTTCTTTGGTTGTAATTTCTACATAGTCTTTTTACAAGGAAGACTCGTTGATGTTCAGATGAGAAGCAAATTTTGCTTTACAGTTCTTGCAGATAACATCTCATAATTATATTGACTTCAACAACGTGGCGTCGTAGAATTGTTTCTGAAGTATTAGCTTCTGTCTGTGTTTGTTGTTATTTTTTAGTCTTGTGATTTGTCTCATTAGTAACAGTCGGAGTTGGCTTCAGTAGCTGCTGCAAGTTATTCCATCTTTTTAGTTGAAACATGGTGTCTATTATTACTTGTTTGGGCTTTGAGTTTCCAGTGAGCTATATTTTAAACTTTATAACTGTTATGGTGTCAACCGTTTGTTTCTTTGCGTTGTTACTACGAGATTTCGATTTTTTTTGGTCTTTGATATTTTTTGTTTTACATTTTATAGTATTTTTCTTTCCTTTTAAATTATAACAGTAATAATAGATCCCATTGGCTTTGCAAAAATTTTACTAATGAATATTTTTTGTAGTCGTATGACGTACACTGGATCTTGACAGGTCTCAATTGCTTCCTATGGGGATATAAATGATCACTTTAGTGATTTAAGCTAATATCGAATGATAATAATCCCTTTGAAATTAACTGTTTTCAAAAAAGAAAACTTTTTGAATTTGGTCCGTTTTTGCTCTTTTTTGTCGACCTGTTACCTAGTCGCATTGAGGACATGTCCCATATCTTTTCTGATGAAATATAGGCCATTTTTTTTGTTTAGGTTTTATCAGATTCGAGTTTAGTTTTTATTTTCCTTTTTTTAAATATAGACATCAAGTTTTGGTCATAATTAATGTTTTATTTTTGTTTTTTTTTTACTATTTTTTTAGTAGTCCTATTAAGAGCAAGTTTCATTGGCCCTCTAAGTTGGAATTTTTATTCTATTAGTGGTTTGTTGAACGATATATATGTTTTTGAACGTTTTCTATCACTTTCCCTCTCATTTGGTAGCCAGTTAACCAAGAATGGGGAAGAGCGGGGTCGGAACATTATGTGCAAACGTACATTACCGAGCCTCGTTGTTGCTGTTTGATTTTGCAGAGCCATTTAAATTTGGTGAAAAATTATTTTGTTTGATGATTTTTGAGGAAACGACGTGATCTCAATGATTATATATCAAATTGTGGTTTATATTTTTGTTTACTTATCCTCACCTATTGTTCCAAACACGTGGACTCCTTGCTGAGGTCGTCCTTCTCAAACTGGGCACGTCCCGTTTGATCACGTGCACATTGTGTGGCTGCTTACCTATTGAGGGCAGAGTTCCTCTTTCCCATATTGGAGCAGAGCTAATTGGCAGTGGCGAAACTTCTGTCTGAACAATTAAATAAGGGCGCTAACCGATTGAATAAATATTAAAAGATTTTGAAAATATTCCATTTTTACCAACAAAAAGCGCGTGAAAATTCATAATGAAAAAATTTTCACTAAAAACGGCAAATATTACAATTATACCGCAAAAAATTTGCCGTAATCTTAGTGGTGAACTTTTGTAAGATTTGCAGTATTTTAGTCGTGAAATATTTGTTTTCACCGCACTCAGCGAAAAAAAAACAGCAATTCGTACAACCATTTATGGCATTCATCGCAATTGCTACGTTCGTCAGCGACTTTTAATGTGTACACCCCGATCATGCAGTTATGTTTTTTACATTGCGGAACTGATCGAAAGGTAGAAATAGGAAAATAGAGAAGTTATTGGCAGCATTAAATTTAGAAAATTAACGCCGGAACAATTGGGACTATTGGTAATTTTTCATGTGGTAATTACTTTTCAGACTTGAAACATAAACCGACTAACGTCAGACAAAATGCTCTCCAACGACAGGCGGGGCAGAGTTTAATTCAGAATTTTAGCCAGGAGATTTTTTAGGTTCGAAAACATCCTCCCAGGGAAGGATTCGAATCCCCTCTGGAGTCTTTCAGAGAAGCGTTAATAATTCGGCTATCAAACCCTTGTGATTTCCAAGGCTACAACCACTTTTATTTTAGCAAGGAACTTTACTTCGGAGTGAGAACCATTGAGATCAATCAAAAATGAAGGAGACAAACGTAAAAATGTCACTCCAGATTTCAAAGAATGTTCTAGAACAAAGTCTCAGAAATGGTCAAAGGACAAATTTGCATTAAAAGATGCACACGTTTACAATAAATGCTTCAAACTGCGTTCGAGAGCAATTAAAAGCGCAAATACCCACTTAAAATATTTACAGCTAATTCTTACTGTAAAGAATTGTTATACCTTAACAAAACCGAACCCCAGTGGTTGTGGAATTTTTATCGTGTAAGATCTGACAAATTTCTGACAAAACCATCTTGCTAATAACCTGTAAGGGGATGCATCTTCTTATCAGATCTGATAAGACGTTTATCAGATCTTATAAGATAAAAATTTCTCTTATAAGATCTTACACGATAAAACTTCCTCTTATAAGATCTTACACGATAAAAAAATCCTATTATAAGATCTTACACGATAACAATTCCTCTTATAAGATCTTACACGATAAAAATTCCGCTTATAAGATCTTTCACGATAAAAATTCCTCTATAAGATCTTACACGATAAAAATTCCGTCTTATCAGATCTTACACGATAAAAATTTCCTCTTATATAAATTCCTGAAGTATGGTATATTCTTCATATTGAAGACAATTCAGAGTTGCTCTCAAGCAGTAGCCGAAAAACTACAGCATGCAACACTTTAGTGTCAGAGCAACAAAAAGAAAAATATCTTATACTGTCTTGTAAGACTTATAAGATTTTGTAAAAAAGATTATTTGAGTGGCAGGGGCTTTCTCCGAAGCGGTGATTATCAAACAAGGCTGAAAATTTTTTTTCAAAGACCAAATTTGTCTTGGACTGCTAAGTTTAGCCATAGTACCCAGTTAAGATTCACAATAAAACTGCCGGCAAAACAGAATCAACAAGCATTTTTTTGTTTCATAATTGGTTAGCTGACCGATTATTTTTTTACTTTCATGGGAACCTGACTACGTTACACGGTTATATTGAAATAATTAAAACATGTCATATCAGATCTTACACGATAAAAATTCCGTCTTATCAGATCTTACACGATAAAACTTCTGATAAGAGGAATGTTTATCTCATAAGATGTCTTATCAGATCTTATACGATAAAAATTCTGATAAGGGGAATGTTTATCTTATAAGATGTCTTATCAGACCTTACACGACAAAAATTCCTCTTACCAGAATTTTTATCGTGTAAGATCTGATAAGAGGAATTTTTATCGTGTAAGATCTGATTAGATCTTGCACGATAAAAATTCTTAGTCAGCATCTTATCTGATCTTACACGATAAAAATTCCAGAATCACTGGGGAAGGCATCGAGAACTCAGTTTTTAATGACTTGAAACATTGGTTTATGAAAGCAGTTTTTGGCTCACTTTTCATGAAAATTTTGAAATAATAATGATTTACAAAAAACATATGGTAACTGAAATTGAGACAAAAATTGAGGCAAAAATACATAACCCAAGCTTAGTAGAATTGCATAATTTGAAGCCTGTTCGATCATCTTCGCGTTTTCGCGTTTAAGAAAAGACCCATTACCGTTTACAACGCCTAGTATATCAATTTATAAAATTTGACGATAAAAAATCCTTTTTTATAGATTTTAAGTCAAGTTGGATCGTAGCATTAACGTTTCCTAAATGATTAACAGTAGCATAGTCTGAAGAAATGACATCCTGATAGTTTATTTGAAGCAGTGTAATCAAGTAAAGAAGGAATGATCGCGAAATTCTTCAATTTTTTCTCGTTAGTGCCAACCTTTTCTTGAGATCTGACTTCGACTCGTTTAGTTGGCTTCTCCTGCTTTAATTCCACTTTTGTTTCTTGTGAAGGCGCTGAAACAACTTTCTTCACTTACATTTAAAAGGCCGAAGAAGAACGGCGGAATTATATAACGCTAAAACTAAAATTTTTTGTTTCAATTTAATTTTTGCTACGAATTGTTTACAGATATGTGCATTTAAAGTGTGTGGCTAATGTAGATTGAAAGGTGGACTTATGATAAATAGTGAAATTGAGATGAACAGTTATGAAGAACAGGGAAACATAGAATGCTAGTTTAATTTTAGCGATTTTACTAACCAGCTGGGGCAGTGTGCAGAAATTTGGGTTGTGTTCCTTCGTACTTCATTACCTAAAAGCAGCACACCCGGCATAGAATTATATTCTCTGCATTTGCTTTTACGGCATTTTATTTTTTTGATGAAATGATGAACTGATCCCCAACCTAGCCGCCTATATTGCGTGAAACAATGCATAATCGAAATTCTTAAACCCCTTTTATGGTATGAAACAAATTCTGTGGCTGACTCCAACGTCATTTGAGGTTATATGAAAACCATCATCAAATCGAATTTTTTGGTGACACTTTCTTGTGAAAACAAAACAACATGATGCACTATTTACCTCTGTTTTCATTTTAGACCAGTGATTAGTCGAAGGTCGTGGCACGTGCATTGCTGGCTCCCAACTCCTCCATCGAGAAAATCTATCAAAAATTTAATTAGATATAAATAAACAGAACTGGATGAATCCACAACGCCTCATTGAAACTTTTGCGCATAACATCTTGCCCTATATAATTGTACAATTTTTTTTCGAAAAGCGAGAAAATATAAAAAGTTTGGTAAATACAAGCTCATTTTTTCAAATGACAGAACGAACACACCAGAAGCGTATATTTTAAAAATCAAAATCAGCATTTTACCAGCCATTATTTTGAAACTGAAATTTTAAGGTCTTAGAAAAAAGTTTAAAAATTGCTACTTTAAATAATTTTTAGGTCGTTGAGTTTAAACCGCTTTTGCTTTAAGATGTGAAAAAAATAATCTTCCAGGATACCGAGACACTGATATAAAATTTTATCGTTCAGAATCTTATCTGTGGTATAATACTGGCACTGAAAAAATTACTTTTCTGAAAAAATTACGTCTTTTGCTCTTCTTTTTTCATTGGTTGCTATATTAGCACGTCGCTATATCCCTGAACAGTAATCTGAAAAGCTAATCAGCTACTAGGTGCAATTAGAAAAGTTTTCCAGATTCTTGTTAAAATTAAACCGGGTAGAATTTTCGAATTTTTTTGTTATATTAACTGTGACCCCAATTTTTATTTGCTAGCAATTCTTTTTAATTGGCTTTAAGTAAGCAAAATTTTGTTCCTCCAGCCATTTATTTCTCCATCCAATTGATCTAATACCTTTTTATAATTATATTCTGTATATTCACTATATATCAGATAGAATCGAAGGCTATTGAAAGCATAGTTAACTCCTAATTGTGTTAGATCAACGGAAAAAAATGTCACAATTATGTCATACCAATGTTATGTAATTATGTCATATCAGTGTCAAGTCATAATATTGCTATAAACTAGAGTCTTAAAAAAGTTTCTCCGCCCAAAATGTTCCGATCCCGCTCATCCAGATTATTGACTTATTTGTCTTCCAAATGATGAAGAGAACGACACCTTTCAAAAAACAAAATTTAGTTCCAAAATAATTGTAGCAAGAAAAAAAATTGCTTTTAATGCAAACACTGAACAAAATATATAATGCTGTCTTAGAGTTCAAGACAAGACGAATCACAAAATCAGATAAAAAAAACACGTAAAACTAAAATTAAAACAGCATCACTTAAATCTCAAACAAAGTAACCTGTACTTCACTAGGAAAAAATGGGACCTTTTTTAAATGAAATTTGGCAGCAACTGAACACAAAACACACAAAAAGGACAAAGTGAAGAAGACAATCAGAATTTTCGAAAACAATTGATTTCAAAACCATGAAAATCAAAAGCTGTTAATCGAAATCATCAAATAGCGTCGCTTTTACCTCCATAAGAAGCTATGAGAACTGGTATCATCTAGAATATGTCATAAGACTACAAAAAACCTAAAAACAGGCAACTATCAAAAATTCAATTAAATTTTGCAAGAAAACTGCGTCGAAGCCGTTAAACCAAAGTCTATTAACTAAAAATATTGATATGTTAAATAGCGCCTTCTTAAATTACCCTTAGTGAGGCATCTTAGTTCTTCTCTATGTCATTATGTTTAAGATTCAAAATATTAAATGTGCAAAAATCACTACTTGTTAAAGAAAACTGCAAAGAAGACTAAATTTTATTCAACCAGAACAATAATTTGACCTTTATTTGCTCAGACTATGCTAAAAATTGACAAAGTTTAGATGAAAAACGTGCAAAGCTCAAAATTCTGTCGTTTTTTTCATAACAAAAGTCTTAACAAGCATAAGCTTTCAGCTAAAAAAATGCTACATAGATTAACTCGAAAGTTTTTAGGTGTGGACTTGTGTCATTTTACGCAAACACAGTGTTGAACCCATAATAATAACAGTGAGTTTTTTTACTGAATTAATAATCTGCGTTCATTGGCTCCATTTCGCATTTACCTAGGATCTGTCATTAATTGAGCATTGATTCGAATTCATAATTTATGATCGACGCTAGATCTTAGCATTGATCGTATATAATTTAGGCTCTTCCATCGCAAAATTGTTTGTTTTTTTTTTTTAAGTTTATGCTTGATAATACACAGTGTTGAAGCCATAAACACAATGAGTTTTTTACTGAATTTGTAGTATATGTTTATAGAGCCTCGTTTGCACGTAAATCGCATCTGTCTATAAGTGGGCATTGATTTGAAACATTTTGAAATACTTTACGTTAGCAAAACACAGGAAATCAGGTAATGTGAGTTGGAAGAAAAACGGTTAATTTTGTTTTCAGTGCCTTTAGCACTTCTGTATGCTATTTACTACAGTGAATGCTATTCTTCGATGTATTTGCACTTTTTAAACGCTGACACCTCCGCCCGGTTCTCGATTCTCTTAAAAATCAAAAGTAGCTGTAAAATCAATCTTTTTCACATAACAAGGTGCTTTAAGACAATAATATAGATACAACAATAGTTTTAACAAGGCGGCTCGGTAATGTGCAATGGCACATAAGGTTCCGACCCCGCCCGTCCACAATTTTGGCATAATTGTCTACCAAATGAGGAACAGGTAGAAAAACCCAAAAATTATTTTTTGTGAATCCCGAAAAAGCCCAAGTCTTTTCCAAAAAATTCTGTATGAACGATAAGATAGCCTTCCCAGCAAATAATTCAGTGGAGTAAATATTAATGCATTAGATGGCTGTAATATCTCAATATTAAGAAAGCAAGTCAAGACGAACAGCAAAATCAAACAACAACAACAACAAACATTAATTACATCAAAAAATTTATGTCCCTCTTAAAAACTAAATTTAATAGCAAAGTCAGCATACCGTCGGATAAACCTAAAACTAAACAAAAATAACTTATAAATCACCAGAAAACATATGCAACCAGTCCATAAAATGGTTTGGTAACAATTATACAAAAAAGAACAAAAACAGTAGGTAAAAAAATTAACTTATTTTTTTGAAACAGTTAACTTCAAAGTAATAAATTCCATTAGGAATCAATTAAAATTACCACAAATTTATGATTACCACTGCTTCTATAGAAGGGCATTAGGACCTGTCCTTATTCATTTTTTAAAGCGGCTAAAAAGAACAACAAAGAACAAACAAAATTTCAATTGAAACTTGCCGGAAAACGCTGT
Source organism: Convolutriloba macropyga (assembly GCF_964194025.1). Lineage (NCBI taxonomy): Eukaryota > Metazoa > Xenacoelomorpha > Acoela > Convolutidae > Convolutriloba > Convolutriloba macropyga. Next base: position 29,012,962 of record NC_134479.1, read on the forward strand.
CAAAACAGTCAAGCCAAATTTTGGCACACAAAATATATTTGATTGCGCCTTCTTCAAACAGCTATAATGTAGTACGTGGCCATTCATTAGTAACACTAGGTAACAAGTAGACAAAAAAGCGAAGTGCTAAAGTATGTAATACTTTTGATTTTTTTTTCGAAACAAAATTACATTCAATATCATAAAAGGCATTAATTACAAAAGAGCTATTTAAATCGGGTCGTTTATTCGTGAAAAAGAAGCCCTCGAGACCTGTAATTATCCAGAATATTTCTTGCATCAACAAAAAGAACGTCAAATATGACGAAAATCAAATTAATTTACTTTTTTTGTGAAAAACCGATGTCGAAGCCAGTAAGGTCATAACAAATTCTTTAGAAAAAATATTTTGGGACATCAATCCCTTTTATTCCCTTGACACCCAAAATGTCATATTTGACCTGCAATTAACTAACGAGATTAGGTAACAAAAAGAAACATAAAAAAAACAAAATTGCGAAATCAAAAAGTTTTTTTTTTAAATTTTGGAAAACGATTGTTTTCAAAGTCATGAAAGCCATCAGCTATCTATTAATATCAGAATATCGGTTCTTCTATTCTTCCATGAAAAGCTAATGAAAGCTATCACTATACAGGAAATTTCATACGACCGAACCGACAAATCATAAATGACAGTTAGAGACAAAATAAATTTAAAAAGTCGAGGCCGTTAAAACGATGATATATATCTTTCAGGATTTTAATATGTTCAATTGTGCCTTATTTTGAATGCAAATAAGGTGACATGAGAACTGTCAATAATCTGATAATGTGACAAAATTAGAATACGTGAAAAACTGCAAATATCAAAACAAACAAAAAACTGAAATCTTGTCGTATCAAAGCCAGAAAAAAATAACTTCAGGCTTAAAACTGCAACCGAGATTAAATGTTAAATCAGTAGGAAAAAGAGGCAGTCTTTCTTTGCTGACACTAAGCTGGCAGTTGTACAAATTAAGAAAAAAATAGAGGAAAAAATATTTAAGCTATTATTTATTGAAAAGTCAATTATTTTTAAAAAAAGAAACGACCATAAACTTTCAATTAAAAAACTAAATGCATCAACTTAGAGCTGCTTTGCAAGCGAATTGGTCGGACCTATCACTCCTGAGCTTTGATTTGATATGTTCTGTTCTTTATTATTAAAAAAAAGTTTTTTTTAAAAAAAAAAGACCGACTGATTACAATCCGATTTTTTTTCGGATTGTAACAGTCCAAGAATGGCCCAAAACTAGCCCTGTAAAAACTTATTGTCAGTTAGGAACAATTGATTTTTCGAATGTTGTAGATATAGATAATTTGTTAGTTGAAAACTCAAAATAAAATCTGCATTTTTGATAATCAACGAGTAAAGTTAGCAAAAAACGGCAAAGTTTTAACTACAGTGCACTCTCAGCGGACTCTGAAGTAGAAATAGCCCCCTTCTGAGTCTACAAAGATTGTATGAGTGTTGTTTGGGGGTTTACTGTCGGCAAATTTAATCAAAGTGGACAAAAGTAGCTTATTTCGTGCTGTTTTTGATGAAAAAAGCTAAATTTTGAAATGTTTATCCAGATTTTTTGACCAAAAAAATGAAATCAAAACAATCAACAATGCTTTTTCGTCTTCAAAAATAAAATCAACGATACTATTTATAAAAATTATAACAAATTTTAGCAAAATTGACGAAAATTTAGGCAAAAATTCCGGAAAATGTGAATAAAAACAACGTGAATTCACTCTTCTTTTCTCAGAAGTTTAAACCTCGATAACTCCCTGTAAAAAACGAAAATTAAAAAAAACTTTTTAATTCCATATTCTACGCTGGACGAGCTTTCTAATGATACCAGTCTCAACTCTCTACGATGAATATATCGAGCGGCGAAAATTCACGGAACAAAAAAAAACCCAGTTGAGTATATAGTTCCTCCCCCCCTCAAGAGGGTCGGAACAAAAATGGCATTGAAGGGGTAATGAGTAGGACTGGGATGATCAAATTGATTACAACAGCAGTATTGCTGAAAACAGAGAGCATGGAAGGTGATCAGGAGGCTAATCAAACCGATTAAACTACAAATTTTGTTATTTTTAAATTGATTTATATCTTACCCAACACTAGTCTGCGGTCGCTTGGCTGACATTGAAGCTACATGGTACCTGAAACCAAATCAATATTAAGTTTAAAATTAAAGATTAGTAAGTTAATTTTTTAATTGCCAGCTGGGTGCCAAAAAATAGTTCTTTAACAGAAAATTTCAAAAATAGTTTGAAAGAAAGCATGACTTTAGATGATAAAGTCTATATCTTAAAACTAACGTGAGCAGTTCGTGTCAATTTTCGCCAATTTTCTAAATAAGAACATTCGTGCTATAAAAAGTAGCAGTTATTGTCCTTTTAGTGATCACGTCAGAGCAAAGGTAGTTAAGTTGGTTTTGATATTAACATTAAAGCGCTGAGAAGATGATATATGGAAAAAGTTTTATGTGACCAGACCTTTATTGAAAAATTATCTATATTCGTTTCTTTGAAGTCGAAATAGATCTTTTTATGATAAATATAAGACGTTTAGAATTCGTAGCAAGTTCCTGTTTTCATGATTCATGAAGTTTTTGTCGTTTTATTTTTAAGTTTCCGACAAAAGGCTGAAAATTGGTATCCTTTTAACATGTGAAAAATGTGGGCGATATCTCAACTACGATCTCTCAACTAAAAATTTGTTGAATTTCTTGCGATCTTTCATTGGTTTAGTATATTTGAGTTAAAAAAAAGGTTAGTATACTGTTATAAATTAATCAATATCCGTCGAAATTGAGGGGATAAATCAAACTATACCTGTGTCTTGCCTGTTTCAAATCTTTAGTCGTAAAGTAATCAAAATTCTCCACATCTATAACGCCCATTTTCAAGTTCAAAGGATATCAACACGCAAAAGCCAAATTGCACTCTAAGTTAAAGCCAAAATAAATATCAAAGGCAAGTGAAATAATAGCGTTTTATTGCACCTCGGAATGTTTAAGGTTTCTAAGCAATACGCTTTTTATTTCAAACAAAAGATTTGCAAATTTAATATAGCTCAATTACAATAGGGGAACCAAAATACGTTGCATTTTAATGGTTTTTAATGGTTTCTGTTGGATTCTGAATAATGGATTATCTTTTATGGTAGTCAGTTTTCTTAGTAGCTGGTTTGAATGGTCATTAAGCATTTTGAGAATTCACAAGGTGCTCCCTTCAGTGAGTGAAAACATATTGTGAGCACGCAGGTGCGTTTTTATGCCTGATCAAAATTTGATGAGCTGTATAATTATCAGACTTGTTTTGGTTTCCCATTATGGAAACAAACTTGCTCACTAATAAAGTTCATTGAAACAAAAACTGACCAAATTTTGTTCCGACACACTTTAAGGGGGAGAAGAACTACATACTCAAATGGGTTTTTCTGTCTAGTCAATTTCGGCCGATTGATATATTTATCGTAGAGAGCCTTCCTTTTTTTCAGTGAATTAACAAGGTTTAAATTTTAGTGAATAATAGATGAAGTTCCGTTGTTTTTATTCCCATTTTCCAGAATTTTTTACTACATTTTTGTCAGATTTGCTGAAATATGCTGAAAATGTTTAATAAAGTGTTGCTGGTCTGTTTTCTAAAGATTATTTTTTCGCTACATATTGCGCTGCTTAAATTTTTGCTACATATAACAAAATCAGCCTTTTTCAACAAAGTTTTCAAGAAATAACCTTCTTTAATCAACTTTCCTTGAAATGCTAACACAATTTGCTCCAACTAAAGTGAATGCCGTTTTTTTTCTCCACTTTCTTTGAAAGGTTTCTGGTTTTGAAAATTTTCCAGTTTTTAGCTAAAATAACTAGATAATTATACAAACAGCATCATTTTTCTCAGATAGTTTTAGTTGTTGGCTGATGGTTTTCATGACTTTAAAGATAATTTTTTTCAAAAAATGAAAAAATTTTTATATTAACTCGTCATCTTCTGTTGTATTTGTCTATTTGTAACCTAATCCCAGTAATCTCTGGTCACATTTTAATTTCGAAAGGAGGCGAATTCGGAGACATCTTTTTTAAGTGGAATGATTATGGTTTAAACAGCTTTGACATCAATTTTTCGCAAATAAAAAAGTCAATTTTCTTCGTCTGTATTTGAAGTCCTTTCAATAAACTAATGAAAAAGTTTGCTTATCTGCAGTTCTTAGTGGTTTCCTTGGCGGACTCAGATAACAATTTGAAGTTATTGCTGATTGTTTCGGTGACTTTGGAATTAATTGTTTCAGAAAAAGTATTTTATTTTTGCAGTCTGCATAGAAATTACGTTGCTGGCATAGAAAAAAAAGCAAAATTTAACATATTGAAGGTTTTGAGTGATTTCATTATTGTTTCAACGGCTTCGATACTAGATTTTTGTCTTTATTTAACGTTCTTTATGTAAACGTAGGATATATTGCGATCAATGAAGTCGCGAAAGCCTCGGTTAGAACAAGGAACAAACTTAATTTTTGATTTCAACGCATACTTGATGTAATTCATAACCTTTAAATTAGTTGTTTTCGAAAATACAAAGGCTGTTTGTGATTTTTGCTCTTTTATTGTCTGTTTGTTAGTCTCATTAATGAGTGGTCACATGTCACTCAATTGGCGTTCAAGAACCTGCCAAACATCTTTATAATGACAGTTCCCAAAGTATCAGCTAATGGAGTTAAAAATTGTCGTAAAAGAAATTTATTTTATGATTTCAGTTCATATCCAATGGTTTTAATTACTTTAGAACCAATTGTTTTCTAAAATTTTGAGAGTAATTTTCATTTCAAGTTAGCCGCTTTTGTTGTGTTTTGTGTTGTGTTTTTTTACCAAGTTGCATTAAGAACTGGTTCCATATCTTTTGTATTGGTGGACAGTGAAATAGTTGTTTTTTTTTAATTGAGGCTCTATTTAGTCTTTTTTATAAAGTTTTTCTACAAATAGAAATCGAGTTTTTCATGTTATTAATGGTTGTTGTTGTTGTTTGATTTTGTTGTTTGTTTTGTCTCGTATTCTTAGTATGGGCAAAACTCCGCGGGCCTCTAAAGTAGCGTTTTTTAAATTCCACTGACTGATTTGAGTTGGACGCAGTTTTTTTTATTCATACTCAAGTTTTTTTTTGAAAAAACTTGAGTTTCTGAACGTTTCTCTGGACGCCTTTCTCATTTGGTAGACAATTGAGACAAAAATGTGGATGAGCGGGTCGGAAAATTATGTGCAAACGCACATTAGTGAGCCTCTTTGTTGAGGGAGGACTTTAGTGGGGGAGTTAACGACCAACTTTAGTGGGGGAGGTACTATATACTCAAATAGGTTTTTTTGTTCAGACAATTTTGGCCGACCAATATAATCATTGTAGAGAAATTTGAGTAATATCATTGAAAAGTCCTTCAAGCGTTGAATATGGATATAGAAAGACTTTTTCAATTTTTGCTTTTTATTGGGAGATATCGAGGTATAAAATTTTGTGAATATTATACCTAATTCAGCTGCATTTTTCACATTTTCGGTATTTTGACCTAATTTTAGACAATTTTGATAAAATTTGTCAAAAAATTGAAAACTGTAGTGTTATTGACTTTATATCTGAAGATAGAGTGGGATTGCTGAATTGTTCAATCCGAGTTTTTATGGCTAGAATTTATGCTAAATTTTTCAATTTTTGACATTTTCGAGACCAAATTTGCTTTTTTAGCCCACTTGCTTTAAAACTGCCGCAAGTAGATACCCAAAAACTGCGGCCAAATTTTTTTTAAAGCTCACAAACTTAGTTGTACACCCACTTGCTACGAGAGTCTTCTGGAACTGTAATTTTGCCAGTTTTTTTTGGGGAACTTAAACTCGATAATTATACAAAAGGAATTTTTATTTTCGACACTAAATAATTTTGCTAAACAATTGATCTATTTCGCAACCATTTGAAGAAATGAGTTTTTTTAGAAGCACAGCAACATCTGGATTGATCTTGATCTCGCCACACATCCTTACGATAAAAAATCTTTTTTAAAAAAGATTTTAATGGGCACGAATTTTTAACGTATTTCTGTTATGGAAATGTTTTCTATGTAAACTTTTTTTACTTACAAGGATTTCACATCCGGGCTCAAGTAATGACAAATACTATCCACAAAAAATGAGGCCCATTGAGATTATATTACGGTTTCGGAGTTATGCTCTTGATTTCTATGGCTCTGCCCAATTATTATCGTAAAAAAATTTTCGGTACTTCATGAATTTTGCTTTCATTTGCTATATTTTTGTAACCAAATGACTTTTTGTCCCCATTTAGAGATCCAGAATGAACCTATAGATTTTTTCCAATTGTTATCTAATGTCTGCTATGTTTTTGAATATATTTGTTTTAAGATATTGGTTAATTTTTGAATTTTGCCACTATTTTATATTATTTCACTCAACTTCGGGATCAATCTCAGTAAAAACAGGCAGAAAACAATTTGCAGTTGGTCATGAATTAATGTCCGTAACAGTATTATGCTCAACTAATGGTCTCTTTGCTCTGATGCTATGCGTTTTCAACTCTTTTTTCTTTTTTAGCATAATGGCATAATGGATGGGTTCATGTGTTTCCTTGTGAAATTATCACTTTACGGACAAAGCCAACTGAAGGAAAGCATTGTAGGAAAAGTGTACAGCGTTGAAAAAAGGTGTTTCTGTATATGTTAATTGTTTTGATTATAGAATTTATGCTTTTTGGTCTGAGACAGTTATCTCGCAATGTTTTATAGATTTTTTGTTTCTGCCTACGTTTGTCTTTTTTTTGTGGTACGCCATATACCTGAAAACGGTAGGTCTCTATTTTTTGTGTATCTCACGTATATCTCAACCTAGTTAAAGATTTCAGTTTATAGCTGTTGCTTTTAATAATTTTTAAAATGAAATTTTAAAAAAAATCTCAATTGTATTGTTTTGTTTTCATTTTCGAAACCATTTAACTTAATCTCCCTAATTAGAAATCTCAATTTTTTGTTGCTTCAGAAATGTTTTTGGGAATGGTTATGCGTTGTGACTGGTTGCATCGACCATTAATTTAATAAAAACGTTCAAAATTTCTGTACTGCTCAATTTTTGAGTTTCTTTTTGTTGTCATTTCTACCTAGTCCTTTTATACGGAAGTCTCTTTGATGTTAAAATGAGGAGAAAGTGACAATATACAATTCTTGCAGGTGACATTTTTTAATTATAGTGCCTTGAACATTGTGATCTTGTAAAATTGTTTGAATTTTTCTCGATACAATAGTTGTTTTTTTGTGGGATTGCGACTTGGTCTCATTATTAACCGGTCCAACGGGCTTCCTGGGGTTTGCAACTTAATTCATCGCTGTTTGTTGAAATCTCAAGTCTGTTATGACTTTTGAAAATAGTTGTTGAGATTCGTCTTTTTCTTAAATATTTTATCGGTCGATCTGTAGCTCAGTCTCTGTATACACAGGTCGCAACCCGTTTTCAGTGAACCATAATTTAATCTCCCTAACACTTTTAGCTTCATATATTTTTCGGCTTTGTTACTACTGTTACTAAGAGATTTGAAAAAAATTTTGATTTTTTTTAATTTTACATTTTATAGCATTTTTGTTTTCTTTTTATTTTCTGACAATAATCGTAGGTCCCGTTGGCTTTGAAATTTTGCGCAATTGAACATTGGATAGTGAAATGTCTCAATTGCCTCCTATGGAGATATAAATGAATATTTTAGGGATTCCAGTTGATATCTGATGACATTAATAACAGTGAAATTAATTGTTTTCAAAAATAGAAAAGTACTTTTGAACTTCGCACTCCTTTGCTCTTTTTTTTCGACCTGTTAACCAGTTGCATATTTTTTCTAGAGAATTATAGGTTCAATTGTTTCCTTTAGGTTTTATCTGATGCGAGTTTGATGAATTTGTTATGATTCTTTTTATTATAGACATCGAGTTTCGGTTGTAAATAACGTTTGTTGTTTGATATTTATGATTGTTCTTTCTAGTAGTCCTATTATGAACAACGTTCATCGGCCCTGTAGGGTGGCATTATTGTACTCCATTGTTTATGGAACGATATGTATGTTTTCCAAAGTTTTCTATCTCTTCATCATTTGGTAGCCAATTGAGTCAGGAATGTGGATGAGCGGGGTCGGAACCTTATGTGCGTACGCACATTACCGAGCCCCCTTGTTGTATTTTAAAATGAAATAATAATTGTAATGAAACCGAATCGAAACTCGAGGGTCAAAGTTTTGCCGGGAAATAATTTACAAAGTGTGATGAATAGCGGTGACATTTTTTTTCACAGCAAAGGGCTGGCAATTCTTATCGCCGAATAGCTGAAAATGGCAAAGTTTGCTAGAATTACTGGGACATTTTTGTAGGATTTACCCTGAGGTTGATTTTCCTCCAATTGCGACCATTTCGGATTTTGGCACAGATGGGATTCCAGCGGGTTGATGTACAAAGGGGCTCAGAAAATCTGCAGTCATTGTGTGAAGCTAAATATAATACTGTACAGAGAGTAATGCATGGGTTTGATAGATCCCAGACCCTAAAATGTCAGATTGTTCAATAAACAGTGCCATATTTTAAAACTAAGGACATTTTAAAACTTGCAAAGTTTGTTTTTCCAGTAAGGTGACGGAGTTCGGCTAAAGTCACTTCAGAGTCGTGGCTACCTGAATGGAACCGCTACCTGAATCCTGATAAAGGCCATATTTTCTCTGTGGTTTCGTCAGTCAGGTAGCCTAGAATTGGACATCATCTGACTTTTAGGTTATAAACGTTATCGCTTCTTAGATGAAATATTTACTCAAATAGGTTTTTTGTTCAGACAATTTTGGCCGACCAATATAATCATTGTAGAGAAATGTGAGTAATATCATTGAGAAGCCCTTCAAGCGTTGAATATGGATATAGAAAGACTTTTTCAATTTTTGCTTTTTATTGGGAGATATCGAGGTATAAAATTTTGTGAATATTATACCTAATTCAGCTGCATTTTTTCACATTTTCGGTATTTTGACCTAATTTTAGACAATTTTGATAAAATTTGTCAAAAAATTGAAAACTGTAGTGTTATTGAATTTATATCTGAAGATAGAGTGGGATTGCTGAATTGTTCAATCCGAGTTTTTATGGCTAGAATTTATGCTAAATTTTTCAATTTTTGACATTTTCGAGACCAAATTTGCTTTTTTAGCCCACTTGCTTTAAAACTGCCGCAAGTAGATACCTTAAAACTGCGGCCAAATTTTTTTAAAGCTCACAAACAAGTTAGCTGTACACCCACTTGCTACGAGAGTCTTCTGGAACTGTAATTTTGCCAGTTTTTTTAATAAAATTTTTCTACAAATAGAAATCGAGTTTTGCATGTTATTAATGCTTGTTGTTGTTGTTTGATTTTGTTGTTTGTTTTGTCTCGTATTCTTATAATGGGCAAAACTCCGCGGGCCTCTAAAGTAGCGTTTTTTAAATTCCACTGACTGATTTGAGTAGGACGCAGTTTTTTTATTCATACTCAAGTTTTTTTTCGAAAAAACTTGAGTTTCTGAACGTTTCTCTGGACGCCTTTCTCATTTGGTAGACAATTGAGACAAAAATGTGGATGAGCGGGTCGGAAAATTATGTGCGAACGCACATTAGTGAGCCTCTTTTTTGAGGGAGGACTTTAGTGGGGGAGTTAACGACCAACTTTAGTGGGGGAGGTACTATATACTCAAATAGGTTTTTTTGTTCAGACAATTTTGGCCGACCAATATAATCATTGTAGAGAAATTTGAGTAATATCATTGAAAAGTCCTTCAAGCGTTGAATATGGATATAGAAAGACTTTTTCAATTTTTGCTTTTTATTGGGAGACATCGAGGTATAAAATTTTGTGAATATTATACCTAATTCAGCTGCATTTTTTCACATTTTCGGTATTTTGACCTAATTTTAGACAATTTTGATAAAATTTGTCAAAAAATTGAAAACTGTAGTGTTATTGACTTTATATCTGAAGATAGAGTGGGATTGCTGAATTGTTCAATCCGAGTTTTTATGGCTAGAATTTATGCTAAGTTTTTCAATTTTTGACATTTTCGAGACCAAATTTGCTTTTTTTAGCCCACTTGCTTTAAAACTGCCGCAAGTAGATACCCAAAAACTGCGGCCAAATTTTTTTTAAAGCTCACAAACTTAGTTGTACACCCACTTGCTACGAGAGTCTTCTGGAACTGTAATTTTGCCAGTTTTTTTTGGGGAACTTAAACTCGATAATTATACAAAAGGAATTTTTATTTTCGACACTAAATAATTTTGCTAAACAATTGATCTATTTCGCAACCATTTGAAGAAATGAGTTTTTTTAGAAGCACAGCAACATCTGGATTGATCTTGATCTCGCCACACATCCTTACGATAAAAAATCTTTTTTAAAAAAGATTTTAATGGGCACGAATTTTTAACGTATTTCTGTTATGTAAATGTTTTCTTTGTAAACTTTTTTTACTTACAAGGATTTCACATCCGGGCTCAAGTAATGACAAATACTATCCACAAAAAATGAGGCCCATTGAGATTATATTACGGTTTCGGTGTTATGCTCTTGATTTCTATGGCTCTGCCCAATTATTATCGTAAAAAAATTTTCGGTACTTCATGAATTTTGCTTTCATTTGTTATATTTTTGTAACCAAGTGACTTTTTGTCCCCATTTAGAGATCCAGAATGAACCTATAGATTTTTTCCAATTGTTATCTAATGTCTGCTATGTTTTTGAATATATTTGTTTTAAGATATTATTGGTTAATTTTTGAATTTCGCCACTATTTTATATTATTTCACTCAACTTAGGGATCAATCTCAGTAAAAACAGGCAGAAAACAATTTGCAGTTGGTCATGAATTAATGTCCGTAACAGTATTATGCTCAACTAATGGTCTCTTTGCTCTGATGCTATGCGTTTTCAACTCTTTTTTCTTTTTTAGCATAATGGCATAATGGATGGGTTCATGTGTTTCCTTGTGAAATTATCACTTTACGGACAAAGCCAACTGAAGGAAAGCATTGTAGGAAAAGTGCACAGCGTTGAAAAAAGGTGTTTCTGTATATGTTAATTGTTTTGATTATATAATTTATGCTTTTTGGTCTGAGACAGTTATCTCGCAATGTTTTATAGATTTTTTGTTTCTGCCTACGTTTGTCTTTTTTTTGTGGTACGCCATATACCTGAAAACGGTAGGTCTCTATTTTTTGTGTATCTCACGTATATCTCAACCTAGTTAAAGATTTCAGTTTATAGCTGTTGCTTTTAATAACTTTTAAAATGAAATTTTAAAAAAATCTCAATTGTATTGTTTTGTTTTCATTTTCGAAACCATTTAACTTAATCTCCCTAATTAGAAATCTCAATTTTTTGTTGCTTCAGAAATGTTTTTGGGAATGGTTATGCGTTGTGACTGGTTGCATCGACCATTAATTTAATAAAAACGTTCAAAATTTCTGTACTGCTCAATTTTTGAGTTTCTTTTTGTTGTCATTTCTACCTAGTCCTTTTATACGGAAGTCTCTTTGATGTTAAAATGAGGAGAAAGTGACAATATACAATTCTTGCAGGTGACATTTTTTAATTATAGTGCCTTGAACATTGTGATCTTGTAAAATTGTTTGAATTTTTCTCGATACAATAGTTGTTTTTTTGTGGGATTGCGACGTGGTCTCATTATTAACCGGCCCAACGGGCTTCCTGGGGTTTGCAACTTAATTCATCGCTGTTTGTTGAAATCTCAAGTCTGTTATGACTTTTGAAAATAGTTGTTGAGATTCGTCTTTTTCTTAAATATTTTTCCGGTCGATCTGTAGCTCAGTCTCTGTATACACAGGTCGCAACCCGTTTTCAGTGAACTATAATTTAATCTCCCTAACACTTTTAGCTTCATATATTTTTCGGCTTTGTTACTACTGTTACTAAGAGATTTGAAAAAAATTTTGATTTTTTTTTTAATTTTACATTTTATAGCATTTTTGTTTTCTTTTTATTTTCTGACAATAATCGTAGGTCCCGTTGGCTTTGAAATTTTGCGCAATTGAACATTGGATAGTGAAATGTCTCAATTGCCTCCTATGGAGATATAAATGAATATTTTAGGGATTCCAGTTGATATCTGATGACATTAATAACAGTGAAATTAATTATTTTCAATAATAGAAAAGTACTTTTGAACTTCGCACTCCTTTGCACTTTTTTGTCGACCTGTTAACCAGTTGCATATTTTTTCTAGAGAATTATAGGTTCAATTGTTTCCTTTAGGTTTTATCTGATGCGAGTTTGATGAATTTGTTATGATTCTTTCTATTATAGACATCGAGTTTCGGTTGTAAATAACGTTTGTTGTTTGATATTTATGATTGTTCTTTCTAGTAGTCCTATTAAGAACAACGTTCATCGGCCCTGTAGGGTGGCATTATTGTACTCCATTGTTTATGGAACGATATGTATGTTTTCCAAAGTTTTCTATCTCTTCATCATTTGGTAGCCAATTGAGTCAGGAATGTGGATGAGCGGGGTCGGAACCTTATGTGCGTACGCACGTTACCGAGCCTCCTTGTTGTATTTTAAAATGAAATAATAATTGTAATGAAACCGAATCGAAACTCGAGGGTCAAAGTTTTGCCGGGAAATAATGTACAAAGTGTGATGAATAGCGGTGACATTTTTTTCACAGCAAAGGGCTGGCAATTCTTATCGCCGACTAGCTGAAAATGGCAAAATTTGCTAGAATTACTGGGACAATTTTGTAGGATTTACCCTGAGGTTGATTTTCCTCCAATTGCGACCATTTCGGATTTTGGCACAGATGGGATTCCAGCGGGTTGATGTACAAAGGGGCTCAGAAAATCTGCAGTCATTGTGTGAAGCTAAATATAATACTGTACAGAGAGTAACGCATGGGTTTGATAGATCCCAGACCCTAAAATGTCAGATTGTTCAATAAACAGTGCCATATTTTAAAACTAAGGACATTTTAAAACTTGCAAAGTTTGTTTTTCCAGTAAGGTGACGGAATTCGGCTAAAGTCACTTCAGAGTCGTGGCTACCTGAATGGAACCGCTACCTGAATCCTGATAAAGGCCATATTTTCTCTGTGGTTTCGTCAGTCAGGTAGCCTAGAATTGGACATCATCTGACTTTTAGGTTATAAACGTTATCGCTTCTTAGATGAAATATTTTTGATCATTTTTCTCATTTTTCTGAATCCTGTAACGACAAACTTTTTGCGCGTGAGAGATTCAAGTAAACAGTTGATAGTTCGATATGCAAAAATAATTTTTATCTTAAAGAAACAATGAAAACCTGCCAATGAAGTGATTGAAAGATTTTGATTTACCAATTCTAGAGAAACTTGCAGACGTAGGACCATTGTTTACCCAAATAAGAAAAACTAATTTTTTACTTTGGCTATGTATGACTCTTGCATGAGATTTTCGAACGACTAAAAAACAATCAAATTGTTTTTTCCTGAGAAATTAGAGGTTCCTGGAAATATTCGGTAAAGGTAATTGGCTTCTCAATGCGTCCTTCACGTGGCTATTGTGATAGCAATCATCAGAATAATGTTTTATGGTTGTGGTCGCATTTGAACCAGTGGACAAATGATATAATATGCATTCAAGAGTGAATGAGCTAATATTACTTGTTCTCAAAGAGCTAAGAGAGCTTTTGATGGTGATTGAGATTTTTGAAGTGAAGCTTTTACGTGTATAATTGTGGCCAATTGTTCAAAAACATAGCATTTGAAAGAATACGTTGTTGACGCTTTTTAAATAGTCTCACTTTCCACGCGATATAACCATTTAGAACCATATAAACTGTTATAACCATATAAACTGTTGATAATATCAAACTTAAGTTATAGCCATCAATTCATGACTTTGAGTTCACGCAGTGTGTGATCTGTGTTTCTATCATCAACACCCCACCCCCTCTCTACTACAATAAACAATCATCAGTGCATCTTCTAATTAAAGTGTGCTGTCTTGTCTAAACACCCGGGCCGACGCGTCCACACGCAAACCACGAATATGCAAACTACGATCACCCAACTGCCCTGTTTGATGAATTTGTTATGCGAGTTTGATGAATTTGTTTTGATTCTATTTATTATAGACACCGAGTTTTGGTTGTAAATAACGTTTGTTGTTTGATATTTATGATTGTTCTTTCTATTAGTCCTATTATGAACAACGTTCATCGGCCCTGTAGGGTGGCATTATTGTACTCCATTGTTTATGGAACGATATGTATGTTTTCCAAAGTTTTCTATCTCTTCATCATTTGGTAGCCAATTGAGTCAGGAATGTGGATGAGCGGGGTCGGAACCTTATGTGCGTACGCACATTAACGAGCCTCCTTTTTGTATTTTAAAATGAAATAATAATTGTAATGAAACCGAATCGAAACTCGAGGGTCAAAGTTTTGCCGGGAAATAATGTACAAAGTGTGATGAATAGCGGTGACATTTTTCTCACAGCAAAGGGCTGGCAATTCTTATCGCCGAATAACTGAAAATGGCGAAATTTGCTAGAATTACTGGGACATTTTTGTAGGATTTACCCTGAGGTTGATTTTCCTCCAATTGCGACCATTTCGGATTTTGGCACAGATGGGATTCCAGCGGGTTGATGTACAAAGGGGCTCAGAAAATCTGCAGTCATTGTGTGAAGCTAAATATAATACTGTACAGAGAGTAACGCATGGGTTTGATAGATCCCAGACTCTAAAATGTCAGATTTTTCAATAAACAGTGCCATATTTTAAAACTAAGGACATTTTAAAACTTGCAAAGTTTGTTTTTCCAGTAAGGTGACGGAATTCGGCTAAAGTCACTTCAGAGTCATGGCTACCTGAATGGAACCGCTACCTGAATCCTGATAAAGGCCATATTTTCTCTGTGGTTTCGTCAGTCAGGTAGCCTAGAATTGGACATCATCTGACTTTTAGGTTATAAACGTTATCGCTTCTTAGATGAAACATTTTTGATCATTTTTCTCATTTTTCTGAATCCTGTAACGACAAACTTTTTGCGCGTGAGTGATTCAAGTAAACAGTTGATAGTTCGATATGCAAAAATAATTTTTATCTTAAAGAAACAATGAAAACCTGCCAATGAAGTGATTGAAAGATTTTGATTTACCAATTCTAGAGAAACTTGCAGACGTAGGACCATTGTTTACCCAAATAAGAAAAACTAATTTTTTACTTTGGCTATGTATGACTCTTGCATGAGATTTTCGAACGACTAAAAAACAATCAAATTGTTTTTTCCTGAGAAATTAGAGGTTCCTGGAAATATTCGGTAAAGGTAATTGGCTTCTCAATGCGTCCTTCACGTGGCTATTGTGATAGCAATCATCAGAATAATGTTTTATGGTTGTGGTCGCATTTGAACCAGTGGACAAATGATATAATATGCATTCAAGAGTGAATGAGCTAATATTACTTGTTTTCAAAGAGCTAAGAGAGCTTTTGATGGTGATTGAGATTTTTGAAATGAAGCTTTTACGTGTATAATTGTGGCCAATTGTTCAAAAACATAGCATTTGAAAGAATACGTTGTTGACGCTTTTTAAATAGTCTTACTTTCCACGCGATATAACCATTTAAAACCATATAAACTGTTATAACCATATAAACTGTTGATAATATCAAACTTAAGTTATAGCCATCAATTCAAGACTTTGAGTTCACGCAGCAGAGTGTGTGATCTGTGTTTCTATCATCAACACCCCACCCCCTCTCTACTACAATAAACAATCATCAGTGCATCTTCTAATTAAAGTGTGCTGTCTTGTCTAAACACCCGGGCCGACGCGTCCACACGCAAACCACGAATATGCAAACTACGATCACCCAACTGCCCTGTTTGATGAATTTGTTATGCGAGTTTGATGAATTTGTTAGGATTCTATTTATTATAGACATCGAGTTTTGGTTGTAAATAACGTTTGTTGTTTGATATTTTTGATTGTTCTTTCTAGTAGTCCTATTATGAACAACGTTCATCGGCCCTGTAGGGTGGCATTATTGTACTCCATTGTTTATGGAACGATATGTATGTTTTCCAAAGTTTTCTATCTCTTCATCATTTGGCAGCCAATTGAGTCAGGAATGTGGATGAGCGGGGTCAGAACCTTATGTGCGTACGCACATTACCGAGCCTCCTTGTTGTATTTTTAAAATGAAATAATAATTGTAATGAAACCGAATCGAAACTCGAGGGTCAAAGTTTTGCCGGGAAAAAATGTACAAAGTGCGATGAATAGCGGTGACATTTTTTTCACAGCAAAGGGCTGGCAATTCTTATCGCCGAATAGCTGAAAATGGCGAAATTTGCTAGAATTACTGGGACATTTTTGTAGGATTTACCCTGAGGTTGATTTTCCTCCAATTGCGACCATTTCGGATTTTGGCACAGATGGGATTCCAGCGGGTTGATGTACAAAGGGGCTCAGAAAATCTGCAGTCATTGTGTGAAGCTAAATATAATACTGTACAGAGAGTAACGCATGGGTTTGATAGATCCCAGACTCTAAAATGTCAGATTTTTCAATAAACAGTGCCATATTTTAAAACTAAGGACATTTTAAAACTTGCAAAGTTTGTTTTTCCAGTAAGGTGACGGAATTCGGCTAAAATCACTTCAGATTCATGGCTACCTGAATGGAACCGCTACCTGAATCCTGATAAAGGCCATATTTTCTCTGTGGTTTCGTCAGTCAGGTAGCCTAGAATTGGACATCATCTGACTTTTAGGTTATAAACGTTATCGCTTCTTAGATGAAATTTTTTTGATCATTTTTCTCATTCTTCTGAATCCTGTAACGACAAACTTTTTGCGCGTGAAAGATTCAAGTAAACAGTTGATAGTTCGATATGCAAAAATAAATTTTATCTTAAAGAAACAATGAAAACCTGCCAATGAAGTGATTTGAAAGATTTTAATTTACCAATTCTAGAGAAACTTGCAGACGTCGGACCATTGTTTACCCAAATAAGAAAAACTAATTTTTTACTTTGGCTATGTATGACTCTTGCATGAGATTTTCGAACGACTAAAAAACAATCAATTTGTTTTTACCTGAGAAATTAGAGGTTCCTGGAAATATTCGGTAAAGGTAATTGGCTTCTCAATGCGTTTTCTACGTGGCTATTGTAATAGCAATCATCAGAATAATAATTTATGGTTGT
This sequence comes from Convolutriloba macropyga, assembly GCF_964194025.1. Classification (NCBI taxonomy): domain Eukaryota; kingdom Metazoa; phylum Xenacoelomorpha; order Acoela; family Convolutidae; genus Convolutriloba; species Convolutriloba macropyga. Next base: position 29,030,232 of record NC_134479.1, read on the forward strand.
GGTCGCATTTGAACCAGTGGACAAATGATATAATATGCATTCAAGAGTGAATGAGCTAATATTACATGTTTTCAAAGAGCTAAGAGAGCTTTTGATGGTGATTGAGATTTTTGAAGTGAAGCTTTTACGTGTATAATTGTGGCCAATTGTTCAAAAACATAGCATTTGAAAGAATACGTTGTTGACGCTTTTTAAATAGTCTCACTTTCCACGCGATATAACCATTTAAAACTATATAAACTGTTATAACCATATAAACTGTTGATAATATCAAACTTAAGTTATAGCCATCAATTCATGACTTTGAGTTCACGCAGCAGAGTGTGTGATCTGTGTTTCTGTCATCAACACCCCACCCCCTCTCTACTACAATAAAAAATCATCAGTGCATCTTCTAATTAAAGTTTGCTGTCTTGTCTCAACACCCGGGCCGAGGAGTCCAACCGCAAACCACGAATATGCAAACTACGATCACCCAACTGCCCTGTTTGATGAATTTGTTATGCGAGTTTGATGAATTTGTTATGATTCTATTTATTATAGACATCGAGTTTTGGTTGTAAATAACGTTTGTTGTTTGATATTTATGATTGTTCTTTCTAGTAGTCCTATTATGAACAACGTTCATCGGCCCTGTAGGGTGGCATTATTGTACTCCATTGTTTATGGAACGATATGTATGTTTTCCAAAGTTTTCTATCTCTTCATCATTTGGCAGCCAATTGAGTCAGGAATGTGGATGAGCGGGGTCAGAACCTTATGTGCGTACGCACATTACCGAGCCTCCTTGTTGTATTTTTAAAATGAAATAATAATTGTAATGAAACCGAATCGAAACTCGAGGGTCAAAGTTTTGCCGGGAAAAAATGTACAAAGTGCGATGAATAGCGGTGACATTTTTTTCACAGCAAAGGGCTGGCAATTCTTATCGCCGAATAGCTGAAAATGGCGAAATTTGCTAGAATTACTGGGACATTTTTGTAGGATTTACCCTGAGGTTGATTTTCCTCCAATTGCAACCATTTCGGATTTTGGCACAGATGGGATTCCAGCGGGTTGATGTGCAAAGGGGCTCAAAAAATCTGCAGTCATTGTGTGAAGCTAAATAAAATACCGTACAGAGAGTAACGCATGGGTTTGATAGATCCCAGACCCTAAAATGTCAGATTTTTCAATAAACAGTGCCATATTTTAAAACTAAGGACATTTTAAAACTTGCAAAGTTTGTTTTTCCAGTAAGGTGACGGAAGTCGGCTAATGTTACTTTCGGAATCGTGGCTACCTGAATGGAACCGCTACCTGAATCCTGATAAAGACCATATTTTCCCTGTGGCTTCATCAGTCAGGTAGCCTAGAATTGGACATCATCTGACTTTTAGGTTATAAACGTTATCCCTTCTTAGATTAAATATTTTTGATCATTTTCTCATTTTTCTCATCTCTGTAACGACAAACTTTTTACGAGCGAGAGATTCAAGTGAACAGTTGATAGTTCGATTTGCAAAAATAATTTTTATCTTAAAAGAAACAATGAAAACCTGCCAATGAAGTGATTTGAAAGATTTTAATTTACCAATTCTAGAGAAACTTGCAGACGTCGGACCATTGTTTACCCAAATAAGAAAAACTAGTTTTTTACTTTGGCTATGTATGACTCTTGCATGAGATTTTCGAACGACTAAAAACAATCAAATTGTTTTTACCTGCAAAAATTGAGGTTCCTGGAAATATTTGGTAAAGGTAATTGGCTTCTCAATGCTTTCTTCACGTGGCTATCTTGATAGCAATCATCAGAATATTGTTTTATGGTTGTGGTCGCATTTGAACCAGTGGACAAATGATATAATATGCATTCAAGAGTGAATGAGCTAATATTACATGTTTTCAAAGAGCTAAGAGAGCTTTTGATTGTGATTGAGATTTTTGAAGTGAAGCTTTTACGTGTATAATTGTGGCCAATTGTTCAAAAACATAGCATTTGAAAGAATACTTTGTTGACGCTTTTTAAATAATCTCACTTTCCACGCGATATAACCACATAAAACTTTATATAAACTGTTAACCATATAAACTGTTGATGGTATCAAATTTAATTCATCACCATCAATTCATGTCTTTGAGTTCATGCAGCATAAATGTGTGATCTGTGTTTCTGTCATCAACACCCCACCCCCTCTCTACAACAATAAACAATCATCAGTGCATCTTCTAATTAAAGTGTGCTGTCTTGTCTCAACACCCGGGCCGAGGCGTCCACTCGTAAACTACGAGTATGCAAACTACGAGCACCCAACTGCCCTAGTGATCAAAGAAATTAAAATCTTTCAACATGATAAACGGTTTTTCATCCTTCTTGCATGATACTGGTTAAAACTGATTCTAGGTCTTTCATTGTTTTCTCAAGATTTTGAATTCTTATTTTTTTAAGAAATGTTATTGGTAAATATGAAATAGCTAGGGTTCTGTGAAAAAATCCAAGTCTCAATTTGTTTTTTGAGATAATTTCATTATGATTTTGATTGTTGTTCACGAATCTTTTTTCATTCCGGGCCTGCGACAAGTAACAATGATAAATTCAGTTATATTTAACGCGCAGGTCAAGTTCGATTTTTCAATAACTCAAACTTTCATTTGAAAGAAGTTTTTAAATTACCAACAATTGCACAAGTAGCATATCTGAACTGTTTAACACGTATTATATTATTATGTTAAGGCAAAGCTTATTGAATGATCAGCTTTGAAAAGCCAAATTGAACAGCAGAGTTGGAACAGAATGACAAGCAAAATTTTTTGCTATATTCAAAATTCTAATGCCACATTCAAGTCAAATTGATTTGTTCACTTTTGTCAACATGCAAATTTGGTAACCCTTATTAATACGTGATTATTACACATGAAGAAAAACTCAAACTCGAACTATCTCACTATTCTTTAACGGTATTGAGACGAATGTACGGCTAAATCAAATCAATACAAAATTGGATCAGATTCTTTATGATTGACTTGCGAACCAATTTGTTATGGAATATACGACAAAATTTGTATTTGGTTAACAGCCCCCTATGACATCAGATTTACAATGAAAAAGTGATGTTATGGAAACTGATGCCACTCGGTATTCATTCATATCTACAGAGAATCAAAGATGCAGTTTTGACAATTCAAACCACGTGATTAGCCGAATAAAAAATCAAACCAAAAGAAATTAGTTGAAACTCGTTAAATTTTGCCCAATTAAACTCACATACCGTGCGCATTGAAGCAAAATTGTTGAGTGGTAAACTACTGTGTCCTATTTATGTATAAACTCAGTGATTTCACTACTAAAAGCACACCTGAATTTCACTACATAGGAATGATAATTAAATTTGAAATTTTGTAAGAATTTTTGTGCAAAGTACAAGTGCTACAAATTGTACAAACAAAAGCTCTTTAATTCAGTTGATTCGTTGAGTTATTAAACGAAACTCCAGCAAACTTTGATTGTTATAAACTTGAAATAATTTTGTATTCTCTGCAAAACAAGCTTACTGGAGAGCAAAGCTGATCGATCAATTAATCGGACCAATTTAGTTTTAAGCAGTGCCATCGTAATCAACAGCATGGCAGATTTTACAATTCACATAGTTAAAGATCAAAATATAAGATCTGAACTAATTGGAAACGAGTTGGGCGGTTTAAGAATTAAAGTTGAAATGCGAGAGGCACCAGTCTGCGCAACATGAAAAACTCAACTAAAAAACTCTCACGGGGCGAATCGAAGAAAAGAATTCAATAAAAAATGAAGCCTAAACCCTATCTAAAAAGAATCAGCAAAGTAAAAGCGAAAAACAATTGGGCAATTCATGCTTATTCAGCACACTTTTTACAATATCGGAGCATAATCAGTCAGCACGAACCAAAAACGACAACAAATATCGATACATAGTAGGCGAAGTTCACACTATACGCCGTTTTTCCAAAAAAATCAAATTTCAAATCATTCGAACGATCTGAATTTCCTCTACTAACTTATTTTTCACAGAGACAGAAATCTCAAGCAGAATCAGCGTCGCAACATCCTACCCAGCGATTTTTGAAGCAAAAGTCCCTAATGCAAGCAAACGAGTGCTAAGCAGTTTTGGACATTCATTGCTTGCATTGACAAGCAAAAGATTTCGGAGCAAATGAAGGCTACTGATTCATATCGAATTCAAAACGACGATGCGAAAGAAACATGCACTGTTTAAACAATGTAAACAAAATCTAGAAGGAAAATAGAGGCTTTTTAAACCAGTTGGCAACTATAGCAAGAGCAGCGTGAACTAGATCGCAAGGTGAAGAGAACAGAAAAAGAGAACGATGACGCCCGTTCTAGGTCAAACAATTAGATGGACATATCAGACATCAATTAGACTCCAAAGGAGCCAAAAGTCACGCGTTGAGCCAGAAGATTGGACAAAAATCTAATTCAAGATCAAACAACAGTTTGCTTTGAAGCAGCCTCTGAGCTAAACCGAGATAGTAACCTCTCACGGTATTGAAACTCGCGCGATTTTCAGCAATCGTAGAAGCTTCCCCCTGATCTACGAACAACAGAACTGAATTACGATACAATTGTTCAGTTTCGGAAAACAATAATATGAGTAGTAATAGAGTGAGTGATAGTCCCCGGGGGGGGGGGGGGGTGGGGACCCCATGTATTAAGATTGGTTATAGCGGCTTTTTCCAAGAAATGGGGTCCTCACCCCCTTTTTAGGATTTGCATGTTTTAAGATTAGGTATAGCGGTCTTAATGTATTAAGATTAGGTATAGGCTACATGTATTAAGATTAGGTATAGGGTACATGTATTAAGATTAGGTAAAGGCTACATGTATTAAGATTAGGTATAGGCTACATGTATTAAGATTAGGTATAGGCTACATGTATTAAGATTAGGTATAGGCTACATGTATTAAGATTAGGTATAGGCTACATGTATTAAGATTAGGTATAGGCTACATGTATTAAGATTAGGCTCCATGTATTAAGATTAGTTATAGCGGTCGACATGTATTAGGATTAATTATAGCGGTCGACATGTATAAAGATTAGTTATAGCGGTCGACTTGTATTAAGATTAGTTATAGCGGTTGACATGTATTAAGATTAGTTATAGCGGTCGACATGTATTAAGATTAGTTATAGCGGTCGACATGTATTAAGATTAGTTATAGCGGTCGACATGTATTAAGATTAGTTATAGCGGTCGACATGTATTAAGATTAGTTATAGCGGTCGACATGTATTAAGATTAAGTATAGCGGTCTTAATGTATAAAGATTAGGTATAGGCTCCATGTATTAAGATTAGGAATAGAATCTCCATGAATTAAGATTCTGTATAGCCGCCATGTATTAAGATTAGGTATAGCCGGCCCCATGTATTAAGATTGTGTATAGCCGCCATGTATTAAGATTAGGTATAGCCGGCCCCATTTATTAAGATTGGCTAGAGCAGACGCCATGTATTAAGATTAGCTATAGCCGCCGACATGTATTAAGATTAGTTATAGCCGCCGACATGTATTAAGATTAGTTATGGCGATCGACATGTATTAAGATTTGGTATAGGCGCCGACATGTATTAAGATTATGTATAGCCACCATGTGCTAAGATTAGTTATATCCGCCATGTATTAGGATTAGTTATAGGCGTCGCAATGTATTAAGATTATTCATAGCCGCTGACATGTATTTAGATTAGGTATAAGAGCAGGGGTATTTTTTGAGGTTTTTTGAGATTTTTGTACAATTTTACGCTGTTTTTTTTCAATAATTTCTAAATGCTCTCTTCCGATTGGTTGAAAATACCAGTTTAAAAAATCAAATGAGTTGAAACAGGGCATAAACAGAAACAGATTACACATTTAGCGAAGAAACAATATAAAAACAAATAAAAGTGGTCAACAATTTAAAAGTTGACTAGTACTATACAACTTTCGTCAGAGTGAGCAGTTTGCTATGTGGTGCAGTTTTTAGCATTAAAATACAATAAAAAGCTCAAAATTACGCACAAAAGATGTCAAACAGCACAAAATCTGCTAAATCGAATCAAACTTTACAAAAAATTTGCTGATTTTTTGCAGAATTCTTGCAAAATTTTCCATCCTTTTTGCTTTTCAAATTAGGTTTTGATCAAATACCTAATTCTGATTGGTTGAAAATACCAGTTTCAAAAATCAATTGAGTTGAAACAGGGCATAACCAGACACAGATGACACATTTAGCGAAAAAACAATATAAAAACAAATAAAAGTGGTCAACAAATTAAAAGTTGACTAGTACTATACAACTTTCGTCAGAGTGAGCAGTTTGCTATGTGGTGCAGTTTTTAGCATTAAAATACAATAAAAAGCTCAAAATTACGCAAAATTAGGTCAAACAGCGTAAAATCTGCTAAATCGAATCAAACTTTACGAAAGTTTTACTGAAAACTGAAGTCAAAAATTCACAATTTAACCTAGATGTTTTAAGATGACGTATAGCCGACATTAAACAGCAAGATGGCGCAGTGGTAGCGTGCTGGGATCATAACCCAGAGGTCGGTAAATCGAAACTACCTCTTGCTAATCTGACATTGTCACAGTACTAGTGAACTCGTTATCGCTGTAAACTTGGAAAAACGTCAAATAATAGAAAAGCAAATGAAATAGAATTTAAAAAATCACAGACACAAAATAAACTAAACACATAAAAATACATCCTCAATCTAAGACTGACATTGAAAAAGTATCAGGAAACTGAAAACTGAGGCACAATTACCCGAGTGGGTTAATAAAGTTGATAAAAAGAACAACTTGCGTAGCTTACTGAGTAATAGTCACAATTGTTAAAAAAATAATATCGACTTTATTAGTCAGCATGTTCTTTTTATTCTGTTTCTTGCACTCAATTTACGTCAAAACATGAGAACTACTACCCGCACTCAATAAAATGCTAGTTTTAAAACGTGCTTAGTCGATTAACTGGTTAGAATCTGTGCTAAATATTTAGAAAAAGGATATTTTGAGCAATTTAATGTATTTTTGTCATAGAGTGCTCTTTACCATATGTTCTAGAATAAGTTAAGTACTTGAATCTGATTGGTTGAAAATACTGACTTTCATAAAACAAATGAATTAAACCAGTTCAGATATAGCGAGATTAAAATATGAGCAAAATACTTTATTAAAACCACAGAATACTGATCAACAACTTATAAGTCGACTAACGCAATATAAATTTCGTCAGAGTGAACAATTTGTTATGTGATGCAGATTTTTCCAACCAATATACAATGACAAGGGTCAAAATCACGCAAAATTGTAATCAAATAGCATATTCTTTACTAAATTGAAACAAATTTGAAAATTTTTAATTCTTTACAAAAACGAATGCAAAATGAAAATTTTTTTTTCACCCATCAATTTTAACCAATTCTGTTACAAATTAAAGGCGATCAGAAAAAAGACAGCTGAAAGACTAGTGCACACAATTTCTTGTCAACTAGTACAAAATGCGTTGATTGGAAACAAATTTTGTGAAGAAATGTGACTCTCCACGAGAATTTCTCAAGACAGGCAACGAAAACAAGGGACTTTGCGCGTCTAGTTCAACCATTCGTCTACGTGATACAGATGAGCTTCAAAATTTAACAGAAGAAGTACAAAAGTCATACAATAAACGTTGCATATGACATAAAATTTGTCTGTTCGTCGCATAATATCTGTAAAAATTATAATCTGTTTTCCAAAATATCTCTGGAAAGTCAAAAAAGCAATAGGAGCTTGCCTACCAAATTCAACAAATTTTTCTTAAGATTAGACTGTCAACACAAAGTTGGAAGAACATTGCTAAATTTTTTCATGCTAAATAACAAGGTCTGGTAGTATTTTGGATACAGAGCAATGATATTGATAATTTTTTGTTTGCTTGCTACCGTGTTTAATCTGTTATAGAGATGAAGAACTTTGGGGATAACCAAATTATAACCAATTGATTACCAACGCAGGAACAAAAACCTAATGTCATTTTACAAAAGATTTTTTTAAGTAGAACGATTTTACCTATCAAGAAGAACAATTTTCCAATTGACATTGTTTTCCAGCTAAAAACGAGTAAAATTGTTGAAAATTTGCTTTTTTTTGTTCAGGCTAGCCTAACAACCAAAGCATTGAAATGAAAAGTACGGACTTATGTCATGCTGTTAAAATAAATCAGGAAAAAAATATTCCTACAAAGGAGGATTTCGAATCATTTAAATTATCTTTAGCAGAATCCTAACATTTTTTTCTGATGTAATTTTTCTCTCATTGATTGCTGTCAATAGTGTTACTGAAGCTATTGTTTAACATTAATTTACACTAAAAAATCTTAAAGTCACTTGTTTTCAATATTAGGTGGCAAAAAACTTAGAGCAGAAAATTTACAAAATCAGTTAACAAGATAATTTAGGAATAAAAAATAGGAATAATTTTAATTTACAAATGCAACCAATCGGCTATATGAAACCCATTTTCTTACTCACTTGCAGTGCTCAAAGCAGTTAACACCTAAAATTCGTAGTATAAGATAATTGTTTTTGAAAAACATATAATAATTAGATATCAATAAAAATCAAGTACAACTATTGAAAACAATATTTTGCTAAATTTAGAATGCATCACATAGTCATCAGCAAATATTTTGTTTTAATGCATTGAGAAACTCAGCTTGTCTTTGAAATGTCAAAAAGGGTACCATAATCAGCGACGACTCATCGTCTAGAAAGATTGCAAGGATCGTCAACAGAGGAATGCACTAATCACCTCATCTGTGTTTTTATCCAGTTCTTGTGATCCATATAGTTTAAAAGCCAACGTCTCCAATATCAAAAGATAGTTCCGCTCGAAATTCTCAGACTCATGAAATTTTGTAAGTTGTTCCCTCTGTTTGTTATCACTTTCTTCCACTGATCCATTATCTTTCCTTGGAAGTTGCTGAACAGGAATGGAATTGGAAAAATTTTCCAAACCCATAGCTTAATGCGTATTGTTCTTTGTTGTCTAATGCTAAGAAAGATGAATCTTTACTCTTCTTCGTAAAGATTTGAGAATATAAGAGAAAAGATAAAGTCTCACTAATCAAGAGTTTTATTGTTAATCATGTTATATTCAGCAATCAAAATTTGAACTTTTAGCTTTTCAATGTGAGATTTAACAAAACCAGTAAATCATTTCAAGTTAAATTGAGTAAAGAGTAAAAAACAACGCGGAATAAATTATTTTTCAAGATTAATTGAGTAAAATTTACGTAAATTGCGGAGCAACTCAATCTGAAAAAACAAAGTATAATGATTAGAAGCTGATATGTAACTTTGAGCTACTCGACGATGACTCATCACTTCCATATATGGAAATGACGTCATTTCTTTTTTTAGAAACAGGCGTCAAGACAGAACATTCTAGAAGGAATATATGATCCCGATTGCGACAGTTCTACATATAATTTACTAACTTTCAGCTTAAATGTACAAACTCATTCCGTGGCGAAACATTCCAACTATACATTTTTTTCTCATTTTTCTCTTACTCATATTTGTTAACTTTTACTTGAAATTTTCTTTTCCAACACAGATTTTTTCACTAAAGAAAAAACAACAAGAAAATTGCTCTTTAAAAATTTCCGATTGTTACAGTATTTTGAATAGATGTAGACCAAAATTGTGTATCTCAAACATTGATAAAATTTACTGTCTGAGATCAAATTTAGTTTTTTTTTGAAGATAGAAACTAGCGCATAAATGTGTTTTCTACACAAACAGAGAGAGATCAAGAAAAATTTTCCATCGGTTATTGAAGAACAAGTTTACGTTGTACAACTTAATGTTGTTGTAATAGAACCTCCCTTCCAATCAGACGTCAGCTCTAGAAATCTAATTCTCAAGATAAATGATATCATTCTATGTATTGCTTTTTCTATTTTAATTTTCTTTTATATTAACAGGGTTTTACTTGATACCGATTTCATTCGTGGAAAATGTTGATCAAAAATCACTTACAATTTTTGGAAAAAATATACAAAAGAAAGGAAGGAATCGCTGATGCTTACAGAGTAGACGAAATTGATGTTGATTCTTATTTCTTTTACAATTTCTTGGATGTTTTTACTCAAAACAACAGAATCATCCGACTTAGTAAAGGATTTGGATATGCAACCTTCTCTATCAAAAAATTCGAGTATGATGACTACATAACAAAACAATCTTTTGATTTATCGTCAGAACTACACATCAACAAGTATGAAATGCTTTTCATATTGAATTCTGTCCCAGAGATAATGGAACAGTACAGAAATTTGTCTCAATCTAATTATATCCCAATTCCTGAACCGGTAACAACTACTTCATCTCTGCAGAGTGCGCTGTTCTTTCATAATTACAAGGACTACAATGCAGAGGGGGTAAGAGTACGATTTGGAATACGACTCCCCAACATTTATATACAAAAATTTAGTTCCAAATTTGGAACATTTTCCGAGATCGATTTGAGATTCAACGAGATGGAGAGAATTTATCAAAGCTTGACTTTTGTGGTCAATTACGTCAACTCATTTCCTCTAACTTATCCATCTTTGGCTGTTAACTAGGGTAACACGTGTAAAATTTACCTTTTTGGTGTTTATTCAGTATTGAGCTTTATTGTTTCGGATAGTAATGTTAGATTTTATATGAGTTGATTCCTTCTTTGGTAACTTTACAATTGAGACATTTACTTTTCTGGAAAACAACGTCACTTTTTCTGCTAAACATTACCCTTTTTGGAAACTGTGTTCTCATTGGTTGGAGTTTAGTATAAATAAAGCTGAAAAAATCACCCAGCATCACTTGCTTTCTCTTCTCTAAAAACAACATCACCTCTGTCTCAACTACCTTTGACTCTAGTCTCACCACAATGGGAAATGGAATTTACAGTGCAGAACAACAGCCTTCTCTACTCAGTTTCTTTCACAGAAGAGACTGCTCGGATCAGCATCAGAGACCTGTCGAATGGTCTCTACGAGTCCGTTGTAACCCTACCTATCACAGTGTGGCACATTATTGAGCACCAGCGACAACAATTTGACACATATCATCAGGGGCAGGTTCCAGTCACGGAGAATCAGCTTGGAACTCACGCAATGGGTCACGAAGTTGCTGTGATCAGTGGGCATCATTACCTTCATGTTAACTGAACAGATTTTCCCGACAACTACTTTGCTGGAAGCATTCAGTACACATTTCCATGGGAGGAAGGAGAGATTCCCAACAACTGGTTTAATAAACCAGAGACAAGTATCCAGTCCAGAACCGCAAAACAGCCTTCTTCAGATAGTGAGCAACGCTGGCAGCAGTGAACAAAGCGAACTGAGTGTCGATACTAGCACCACGTGGTCATTTAATGATCTGGAAAACTTCGATCCAGCTCAATATTATGGTTCGACTGATATGTCGACTACACCGTCAATGACAACCCCCTCCATAGAGGACGGAACAGCTCACAACCCCATTGTGCTGACTGATGAGGCTCCGATAACTCCCATCAGTGTTCGACCTACAGAACCGCCAGCAATTGTTGAAAGAGTCCGTCCATTTGGCAATGAAATTCAAAACTTGCCAGATCACGTTGTGAGAACTCTTTTTGAATAAGTTTGATATTGTATATTTTATACTTGAATTCTTTGTGATGTATTTATACTTTTGTTTTAATTCATTTCTTTTTAAGTTGAACTTTCTCTTTACTCCGAACACTATGCAGGCTATGTTCAAGCAAAAACACAGCAACTTTTGTCAAAATTTTATAATTACTTTGATTAAAAATCTGCTTCTTAACAAAAAAGTCGATTTAAAAATTGAAGTTTAAGAAAATAACTGAATTTTTTTTTTGATTTTTAATAGAAATCTTTGTTTTGAAAATTGATGTTTAATAAAAACAAAACAAAGTCGAAAGTTGTCATTTTAAAATGTGAAGAAAATTTCTTTTTTTCTTGCGCAAAATCATACCGTAAAATGAAGAAAAATGAATATTTTTTGCGTTTTTAAATGACACATTTTGAAAATTTTTGCGACATTTAAGAAATTTTTTCTAACTCAAAATTTGATATTTGAGCGAAAATGTTCAAAATTTTTTTGATTTTTAAGAGAACGTTGAAATTTTTTTTTGATTTTTAACAAAAAGTTGTTTGAATTTTTGATTTTTGAGAAAAGTTTTTTTGTAAAATTGATTTTTAACAGTTACTTCAAATTATAAAGACAAATACAAATCACAAAACACAAACAAGAATTTAATAACGTTATTTTCTAATTTCAAGATACAGAAGAGGATTACCAATTATGTCATGGCAATCTAACAAACAATCAATAATCTTTATAAGTTCACTCTCATACTTTGAGTTTCTAAGGGAATGCACTCTATCTAGAAAAGATGATCCAAGGGTTTGAGTACTCGCATTTCTCTGCTCAGCGCGTAGTAGGTGACGCTTGAACGTGTTTCGTTTTTTGGAGATACTGGGTACTTTTTCCACGTACTTATTCTCCAAGTTGTGCTCCACCGCTCTGGTTAACTGAGCAAAGACAACTCCTGACTCTTCTATAATGGAAGCAAAGAACTGATGTTTATAGAGTGTGTACAAGCCATCGACTGTCTGATAAATATAAGACAAGTTTTCTATTGTCTCCAATATCTCTTTCACTGAGGAAGAAATGACAATTTTTGTCCATTAAAGACTTGTCGCTACCACATTATTCTCATTTCTTCCTCAGTGAAAGAGATATTGGAGACAATAGAAAACTTGTCTTATATTTATCAAACAGTCGATGGCTTGTACACACTCTATAAACATCAGTTCTTTGCTTCCATTATAGAAGAGTCAGGAGTTGTCTTTGTTCAGTTAACCAGAGCGGTGGAGCACAACCTGGAGAATAAGTACGTGGAAAAAGTACCCAGTATCTCCAAAAAACGATTGAGCAAAAAGATGTTCAAGCGTCACCTACTACGCACTGAGCAGAGAAATGCGAGTACTCAAACCCTTGGATCATCTTTTCTAGATAGAGTGCATTCCCTTAGAAACTCAAAGTATGAGAGTGAACTTATAAAGATTATTGATTGTTTGTTAGATTGCCATGACATAATTGGTAATCCTCTTCTGTATCTTGAAATTAGAAAATAACGTTATTAAATTCTTGTTTGTGTTTTGTGATTTGTATTTGTCTTTATAATTTGAAGTAACTGTTAAAAATCAATTTTACAAAAAAACTTTTCTTAAAAATCAAAAATTCAAACAACTTTTTGTTAAAAATCAAAAAAAATTTCAACGTTCTCTTAAAAATCAAAAAATTTTTCAACATTTTCACTTAAATATCAAATTTTGAGTTAGAAAAAGTTTCTTAAATGTCGAAAAAATTTTCAAAATGTGTCATTTAAAAACGCAAAAAATATTCATTTTTCTTCATTTTACGGTATGATATTGCGCAAAAAAAAAGAATTTTTCTTCACATTTTAAAATGACAACTTTCGAATTTGTTTTGTCTTTATTAAATATCAATTTTCAAAACAAAGATTTCTATTAAAAATCAAGAAAAAAATTCAGTTAATTTCTTAAACTTCAATTTTTAAATCGACTTTTTTGTTAAGAAGCAGATTTTTAATCAAAGTAATTATAAAATTTTGACAAAAGTTGCTGTGTTTTTGCTTGAACATAGCCCGCATAGTGTTCGGAGTAAAGAGAAGGTTCAACTTAAAAAGAAATGAATTAAAACAAAAGTATAAATACATCAAAAAGAATTCAAGTATAAAATATACAATATCAAACTTATTTAAAAAGAGTTCTCACAACGTGATCTGGCAAGTTTTGAATTTCATTGCCAAATGGACGGACTCTTTCAACAATTGCTGGCGGTTCTGTAGGTCGAACACTGATGGGAGTTATCGGAGCCTCATCAGTCAGCACAATGGGGTTGTGAGCTGTTCCGTCCTCTATGGAGGGGGTTGTCATTGACGGTGTAGTCGACATATCAGTCGAACCATAATATTGAGCGGGATCGAAGTTTTCCAGATCATTAAATGACCACGTGGTGCTAGTATCGACACTCAGTTCGCTTTGTTCACTGCTGCCAGCATTGCTCACTATCTGGAGAAGGCTGTTTTGCTGTTCTGGACTGGATACTTGACCTGTGTCTGGTGTATTAAACCAGTTGTTGGGAATCTGTCCTTCCTCCCATGGAAATGTGTACTGAATGCTTCCAGCAACGTAGTTGTCGGGAAAATCTGTTCCGTTAACGTGAGGGTAGTGATGCCCACTGATCACAGCAACTTCGTGACCAATTGCGTGAGTTCCAAGCTGATTCTCTGTGACTGGAACCTGCCCCTGATGATATGTGTCAAACTGTTGTCCCTGGTGCTCAATAATGTGCCACACTGTGATAGGTAGGGTTACAACGGACTCGTAGAGACCATTCGACAGGTCTCTGATGCTGATCCGAGCAGTCTCTTCTGTGTAAGAAACTGAGTAGAGAAGGCTGTTGTTCTGCACTGTAAATTCCATTTCCCAATGTGGTGAGACTAGAGTCAAAGGTAGTTGAGACAGAGGTGATGTTGTTTTTAGAGAAGAGAAAGCAAGTGATGCTGGGTGAATTTTTCAGCTCTATTTATACTAAACTCCAACCAATGAGAACAAAGTTTCCAAAAAGGATAATGTTTAGCAGAAAAAGTGACGTTGTTTTCCAGAAAAGGAAATGTCTCAATTGTAAAGTTACCAAAGAAGGAATCAACTCATAGAAAATCTAACATTACTATCCGAAACAAGTAAGCTCAATACTGAATAAACACCAAAAAGGTAACTTTTACACGTGTTACCCTAGTTAACAGCCAAAGATGGATAAGTTAGAGGAAATGAATTGACGTAATTGACCAAAAAAGTCAAGCTTTGATACATTCTCTCCATCTCGTTGAATCTCAAATCGATGTCGGAAAATGTTCCAAATTTGGAACTAAATTTTTGTATATAAATGTTGGGGAGTCGTATTCCAAATCGTACTCTTACCCCCTCTGCATTGTAGTCCTTGTAATTATGAAAGAACAGCGCACTCTGCAGAGATGAAGTAGTTGTTACCGGTTCAGGAATTGGGATATAATTAGATTGAGACAAATTTCTGTACTGTTCCATTATCTCTGGGACAGAATTCAATATGAAAAGCATTTCATGCTTGTTGATGTGTAGTTCTGACGATAAATCAAAAGATTGTTTTGTTATGTAGTCATCATACTCGAATTTTTTGATAGAGAAGGTTGCATATCCAAATCCTTTACTAAGTCGGATGATTCTGTTGTTTTGAGTAAAAACATCCAAAAAATTGTAAAAGAAATAAGAATCAACATCAATTTCGTCTACTCTGTAAGCATCAGCGATTCCTTCCTTTCTTTTGTATATTTTTTCCAAAAATTGTAAGTGATTTTTGATCAACATTTTCCACAAATGAAATCGGTATCAAGTAAAACCCTGTTAATATAAAAGAAAATTAAAATAGAAAAAGCAATACATAAAATGATATCATTTATCTTGAGAATTAGATTTCTAAAGCTGACGTCTGATTGGAAGGGAGGTTCTATTACAACAACATTAAGTTGTACAACGTAAACTTTTTCTTCAATAACCGATGGAAAATTTTTCTTGATCTCTCTCTGTTTGTGTAGAAAACACATTTATGCGCTAGTTTCTATCTTCAAAAAAAACTAAATTTGATCTCAGACAGTAAATTTTATCAATGTTTGAGATACACAATTTTGGACTACATCTATTCAAAATACTGCAGCAATCGGAAATTTTTAAAGAGTAATTTTCATGTTGTATTTTTTTTAGTGAAAAAATCTGTGTTGAAAAAGAAAATTTCAAGTAAAAGTTAACAAATATGAGTAAGAGAAAAATGAGACAAAAATGTATAGTTGGAATGTTTTGCCACAGAATGAGTTTGTACATTTAAGCTGAAAGTTAGTAAATTATATGTAGAATTGTCGCAATCGGGATCACATATTCCTTCTAGAATGTTCTGTCATGAAGCCTGTTTCTAAAAAAAGAAATGACGTCATTTCCATATATGGAAGTGATGAGTCATCGTCGAGTAGCTCAAAGTTACATATCAGCTTTTAATCATTATACTTTTTGTTTTTTCAGATTGACTTGCTCCGCAATTTAAGTGAATTTTACTCAATTCATCTTGAAGAATAATTTGTTCCGCGTTGTTTTTTACTCTTTACTCAATTTAACTTGAAATGATTTACTGGTTTTGTTAAATCTCACATTGAAAAGCTAAAAGTTCAAATTTTGTTTGCTGAATATAACATGATTAACAATAAAACTCTTGATTAGTGAGACTTTATCTTTTCTCGTATGTTCTCAAATCTTTACGAAGAAGAGTAAAGATTCATCTTTCTTAGCATTAGACAACAAAGAACAATACGCATTAAGCTATGGGTTTGGAAAATTTTTCCAATTCCATTCCTGTTCAGCAACTTCCAAGGAAAGATAATGGATCAGTGGAAGAAAGTGATAACAAACAGAGGGAACAACTTACAAAATTTCATGAGTCTGAGAATTTCGAGCGGAACTATCTTTTGATATTGGAGACGTTGGCTTTTAAACTATATGGATCACAAGAACTGGATAAAAACACAGATGAGGTGATTAGTGCTTTCCTCTGTTGACGATCCTTGCAATC
The DNA here is from genome assembly GCF_964194025.1 of Convolutriloba macropyga. Taxonomy (NCBI): domain Eukaryota; kingdom Metazoa; phylum Xenacoelomorpha; order Acoela; family Convolutidae; genus Convolutriloba; species Convolutriloba macropyga. The sequence goes on from NC_134479.1 coordinate 29,046,962, forward strand.
TTTCTAGACGATGAGTCGTCGCTGATTATGGTACCCTTTTTTGACATTTCAAAGACAAACTGAGTTTCTCAATGCATTAAAACAAAATATTTGCTGTTGACATTGTGATGCATTCTAAATTTAGCAAAATATTGTTTTCAATAGTTGTACTTGATTTTTATTGATATCTAATTATTATATGTTTTTCAATAACAATTATCTTATACTACGAATTTTAGGTGTTAACTGCTTTGAGCACTGCTAGTAAGTAAGAAAATGAGTTTCATATAGCCGATTGGTTGCTTTTGTAAAGTAAAATTATTGTTATTTTTTGTTCCTAAGTTATCTTGTTAACTGATTTCGTAAATTTTCTGCTCTAAGTTTTTTGCCACCTAATATTGAAAACAAGTGACTTTAAGAATTTTTAGTGTAAATTAATGTTAAACAATAGCTTCAGTAACACTATTGACAGCAATCAATGAGAGAAAAATTACATCAGAAAAAATGTTAGGATTCTGCTAAAGATAATTTAAATGATTCGAAATCCTCCTTTGTAGGAATATTTTTTTCCTGATTTATTTTAACAGTATGACATAAGTACGTACATTTCATTTCAATGATTTGGTTATTAGGCTAGCCTGAACATAAAAAAAGCAAATTTTCAACAATTTTACTCGTTTTTAGCTGGAAAACAGTGTCAATTGGAAGATTGTTCTTCTTGATAGCTAAAATTGTTCTACTTAAAAAAATCTTTTGTAAAATGACATTAGGTTTTTGTTCCTGCGTTGGTAATCAATCAGTTAAAATTTGGTTATCCCCAAAATTTTTCATCTCTATAACAGATTAAACACGGTAGCAAGCAAACAAAAAATTATCAATATCATTGCTCTGTATCCAAAATACTACCAGATCTTGTTATTTAGCATGAAAAAATTTAGCAATGTTCTTCCAACTTTGTGTTGACAGTCTAATCTTAAGAAAAATTTGTTGAATTTGGTAGGCAAGCTCCTATTGCTTTTTTGACTTTCCAGAGATATTTTGGAAAACAGATTATAATTTTTACAGATATTATGCGACGAACAGACAAATTTTATGTCATATGCAACGTTTATTGTATGACTTTTGTACTTCTTCTGTTAAATTTTGCAGCTCATCTGTATCACGTAGACGAATGGTTGAACTAGACGCGCAAAGTCCCTTGTTTTCGTTGCCTGTCTTGAGAAATTCTCGTGGAGAGTCACATTTCTTCACAAAATTTGTTTCCAATCAACGCATTTTGTACTAGTTGACAAGAAATTGTGTGCACTAGTCTTTCAGCTGTCTTTTTTCTGATCGCCTTTAATTTGTAACAGAATTGGTTAAAATTGATGGGTGAAAAAAAAATTTTCATTTTGCATTCGTTTTTGTAAAGAATTAAAAAATTTCAAGTTTGTTTCAATTTAGTAGAGATTATGCTATTTGATATTAATTATGCGTGATTTTGACCCTTGTCATTGTATATTGGTTGGAAAAATCTGCATCACATAACAAATTGTTCACTCTGACGAAATTTATATTGCGTTAGTCGACTTATAAGTTGTTGATCACTATTCTGTGGTTTTAATATAGTATTTTGCTCATATTTTAATCTCGCTATATCTGATTTTTCAACCAATGAGATTTTTCAACCAATTTTCAACCAATCAGAATCAAGTACTTAACTTATTTTAGAACATATGGTAAAGAGCACTCTATGACAAAAATACATTAAATTGCTCAAAATATCCTTTTTCTAAATATTTAGCATAGATTCTAACCAGTTAATCGACTAAGCACGTTTTAAAACTAGCATTTTATTGAGTGGTTAGTAGTTCTCATGTTTCGACGTAATTTGAGTGCAAGAAACAGAATAAAAAGAACATGCTGACTAATAAAGTCGATATTATTTTTTTAACAATTGTGACTATTACTCAATTAGCTACGCAAGTTGTTCTTTTTACCGACTTTATTAACCTACTCGGGTAATTGTGCCTCAGTTTTCAGTTTCCTGATACTTTTTCAATGTCAGTCGTAGATTGAGGATGTTTTTTTATGTGTTTAGTTTATTTTGTGTCTGTGATTTTTTAAATTCTAGTTCATTTGCATTTCCATTATTTGACGTTTTTCCAAGTTTTCAGCGATAACGAGTTCAGTAGTACTGTGACAATGTCAGATTAGCAAGAGATAGTTTCTATCTACCGACCTCTTGGTTATGAGCCCAGCACGCTACCACTGCGCCATCTTGCTTTTTAATGTCGGCTATACGTCATCTTAAAACATCTAGGTTAAATTGTGAATTTTTGACTTCAGTTTTCAGTAAAACTTTCGTAAAGTTTGATTCGATTTAGCAGATTATATGCTGTTTGACATCATTTTTGCGTAATTTTGAGTTTTTTATTATTATTATTATTTGTTTTTATATTGTTTTTTCGCTAAATGTGTCATCTGTGTCTGGTTATGCCCTGTTTCAACTCATTTGATTTTTAAAACTGGTATTTTCAACCAATCAGAATTAGGTATTTGATAAAAAACTAGCTTGAAAAGCAAAAAGGAGGCAAAATTTTGCAAGAATTCTGCAAAAATTCAGCAAATTTATTGTAAAGTTTGATTCGATTTAGCAGACTTTATGCTGTTTGACATATTTTGTGCGTAATTTTGAGCTTTTTATTGTACTTTAATGCTAAAAACTGCACCACATAGCCAACTGCTCACTCTGACGAAAGTTGTATAGTACTAGTCAACTTTTAAATTGTTGACCACTTTTATTTGTTTTTATATTGTTTTTTCGCTAAATGTGTAATCTGTTTCTGTTTATGCCCTGTTTCAACTCATTTGATTTTTAAACTGGTATTTTCAACCAATCGGAAGAGAGTATTTAGAAATTATTGAAGAAAAACAGCGTAAAATTGTACAAAAATCTCAAAAAATCTCAAAGAATACCCCTGATCTTATACCTAATCTAAATACATGTTAGCGGCTATGAATAATCTTAATACATTGCGACGCCTATAACTAATCCTAATACATGGCGGATATAACTAATCTTAGCACATGGTGGTTATACATAATCTTAATACGTGTCGGCGCCTATACCTAATCTTAATACATGTCGATCGCTATAACTAATCTTAATACATGTCGGCGGCTATAACTAATCTTAATACCTGTCGGCGGCTATAGCTAATCTTAATACATGGCGGCTGCTATAGCCAATCTTAATACATGGGGCCGGCTATACCTAATCTTAATACATGGCGGCTATACACAATCTTAATACATGGGGCCGGCTATACCTAATCTTAATACATGGCGGCTATACACAATCTTAATACATTGAGATTCTATTCCTAATCTTAATACATGGAGCCTATACCTAATCTTTTTACATTAAGACCGCTATACCTAATCTTAATACATGTCGACCGCTATAACTAATCTTAATACATGTCGACCGCTATTACTAATCTTAATACATGTCGACCACTATAACTAATCTTAATACATGTCGACCGCTATAACTAATCTTAATACATGTCGACCGCTATAACTAATCTTAATACATGTCGACCGCTATAACTAATCTTAATACAAGTCGACCGCTATAACTAATCTTAATAAATGTCGACCGCTATAACTAATCTTAATACATGTCGACCGCTATAACTAATCTTAATACATGGAGCCTAATCTCAATACATGTAGCCTATACCTAATCTTAATACATGTAGCCTATACCTAATCTTAATACATGTAGCCTATACTTAATCTTAATACATGTAGCCTATACCTAATCTTAATGCAGGTAGCCTATACCTAATCTTAATACATGTAGCCTTTACCTAATCTTAATACATGTACCCTATACCTAATCTTAATACATGTAGCCTATACCTAATCTTAATACATGTAGCCTTTACCTAATCTTAATACATGTACCCTATACCTAATCTTAATACATGTAGCCTATAACTAATCCTAATACATTAAGACCGCTATACCTAATCTTAAAACATGCAAATCCTAAAAAGGGGGTGAGGACCCCATTTCTTGGAAAAAGCCGCTATAACCAATCTTAATACATGTGGTCCCCACCCCCCCTGGGACTATCACTCACTCTATTACTACTAATATGGGAACACAATAGTTTCCGAAACATTTCTGAATGGCCGAAGTGGTCTAGTATGTTAGTTGCTACAGTGTATCAACGGCCAATTTGAAAGTCAGAGACGATCAGCCGTCTAAAAACCCTTCAAACAGGCAAAACAAAGTCATTATCAACCTGAATGTGGTTTTCGTTACTGCTCTATGAATTTGCCTAGGAGCATTTTGGAGAGGATAATTAGGCGGTCTCATGTGATCATCAAGGCAGAGCAGAGTCAGTGCAAGGCAGGTCAAGTGAAACCTTGCAAGGCATCAGTTATGATGAATTTGTCTTTTATTAGTTAAAATTTGTGGACGTTCTAAACGAGTACAAACAATTTGGTGATCTGCAATCACGCTGGACACTATATATGGCAGTTGATATTCGATTTCAAGTTCTCGAAGACAAGTAGTAGTCATTTGTTGATAAGAAAGATAATAAAAACTGGTTTGAATTGACTGCATTGAAAATGTGTATATAGAAAACGATTTGATTATGCAAGTTGTCCAGTTTTTTTTGGAATACGATAAAAAAAGATACAAAAGAAACAAGAGTAGAGGCAAATGGTTCCTGAAGTACTATGAGGTCAACGCGTGCTATAAAAAAATGTACGAGGAAGCAAAACCAATTTCTACAATAGAAAACCAAATGGACGAGGGCAATCACTTAACCAACGTAAGCGCATTGAAAATTAATCATAGTAGCAAAGCTACGATGATTTTTCTTGCAACTATCCTTGTCCCAATACAGAGCAATGGCAACAATTTGATCAAATAGGCTTTTCTTAATAGGGGTTATAAGAATTCATTCGTCAATCAAAGTGAGCGAGAGAAGCCAAGAGCTCAAGGCACCGATGTTACGCTCAACCTAGCTGGCATTCACGGAACAATGGATCTGAAGACATAAAAGGTCCCTCTTAAAAGAAAAACACTGCATTCGAAACTGCTTTGGATCGAAACGATCGCACGTTAGGAACAAAAATTGAAGCTTCAACTGTTCTAGTGGACATAAGATGGGTAGTCAGTGGTCCACTGACGGGAAAAAGAAGATATAGCGTTTGTCATTTTGCCTGCAAAGAAGATATGAAACTGCCTGAGAATATAAAAACATGGTTGGGCAAAGAAAACATTTAGCTGATCAAGGCTATCAGCCAGTCAAAGAACGAACTGCAGGCACAAAAGATGCTAGAAAGCACGACCAAGTTTATAGTCGAGCGTTACGAAGAGTGAATTGGTGTGAAGTGCAACCCGAGCCTCACATGCTTGAAAACTGCAGCTCAGCGTTAGGTCAGCATCACTCATCGGGGCAAGCAATACTGGAGAAATTAAACCTGACAAAATGGTATGCAAAATCATTTGATACAATTCTTGAAAAATTGCGGTCGAACGCGCAGTTGAAATTAATTTTTCGGAAGGAATGGTACCGACCACATCCTTCCTTGCTAAACCCAAGAAAGCCTGGGAAACTGCTACTTGTTTGCAATACAGCATCAAAACTTTAAAAAGTTTGCCTAGACCACAAGCTAATAGCTGGACTTGATCTACAAAGTTGGTTGGTTGAAAAGATAATCAGGTTTCGTGAAGGACCAATTGCTCTGAGAGCCATTATCCTACCGATGTTACTACCAGTGCAAGTGCCCGAGGTGTTAGGAAGTTCACTGTTGTTTCGATGACGTCCGTCACGTCACGTGTTATCAGCGTCACGTCACTTGTTTGGAGCTAAAAATTTGCTGGAACGTTGCTCTCATGCAAATGCGACTCTATAATGAAGAATATAAATACAATATAAAACAACTTCTACTTGGAAAATTTCTGCAAATCGATAGAAACTCCGAAGAAGCAATTGAACTCTTCACTCAGTTAGAATGCTCTAGTAAAATGGGTTTCAACTGATGAAGTGGATAAGCAAAAACGCCGAGTTTCTGAACAAATTTCAGTAGACTTGAAATCGATCAGCAACAGGAAGCTTGTAGAAAGTAAATTTTCATATTGGTTAACGCACGCTTCGACTGACAAGTCGAGGTTAGGGTTTTTTAAACAGAACTGACAAACATTTATTAGTAGTTTTGGATAGCGATATCTGACTGATTATTTTTTTAAAAAATGGTCAACTTTTGATCATGCCATTACAATTTTTTGTTTTTTTTTTGTAGATTTTTGACTCATCCACTCTTAATCAAAGTAGCAGACAGATTGGCGATTTTTATCCTAGGTCCCGGGCGTTTAAAACATTGAAGAGTTTAACATAATCATGCGATAGTTTTGACCAGGCGATCAGTTTTCTTACTTTTAGCTCAAAAATTAATTATGGTATTTTTTTGCTGCTTTTGAAGGTTTGTGCTATTGTTTTCTTCATAGTGTCGTTGTCTTCAAAGCTTTGTTGCCTTGTCTTATTTAAAAGTACGTTACAACTATTTGACACTACTACGTTCCCCGAGCTCAGCTCTTAGAACTGTCCGTAGTTTCTATTATAATCCTATATTTTGATAAATTTGGAGTTTTATGAAATACTCCGCTGTTTCCAATCAAAAAGCTTCCTAATTGCTAATATTTTTGAAATTCTTCCTAGTTCGTTGAAAAATTGGAATTGACGATTGTTTGAATGCTGATTTTTGGCTTGAAATAGTCAACAATTGTCTTTGTTTTTCACTTGAAGTACGACTGGATGCCGGGTTTACTGCAGAGTTTTAACTTAGTTGTCGCAAAAAAATTTATTTTTTATCTGTTTAAAAGCATTTCGGTCCTAACAATCTGATGTAACAATTTTGAATTATTTTAGTTGTTAGTACAAATAAATTTGAGTGTAGAGAATTCGTGAACTGTATTTGAATGTGCAGAAATTGAGCAAAATCTCAGCGCTTTTGCAAAATCACCTATTTTTGCTTTCTACTTTGACCTTAAGAAGTGGTAGGGCCTAAAACATCTTGCCTGCCAGACAACATTTTTTCAAATTAATTTCGGCCCAAAGTTTTTTAATAAATGTCCCTTTTAGATAGTCAGACCAGTAACGCGCACCTCTTGCTACCAAATTATTTTCAGAAATTTGCTGGCTAAAATCTCTTTAGTATTTAGTGTTCAATTCTTCCAAATCACAAATTCGAGGCTTGAATCAGAGGACCTCCTTCTTTGTGTTAAAAAATCAACCTTAACTTTATTATTTTCCTCTATTCTTTTTAATTGGATAAATAAATTCCTCTTCTTCTTAAGAATGAAAGTCGTTTTTTTTTCTAGTACTACAGTTTGCAGAACGTTTGGTTGACATAACTGAGAAGTACAAACAATTTCCGAGAAGGATTATAGCTTTCTCGCTTTAGAGCTGTACAGGTTCTTGTAACTTAGCGGGGATAATTTCATCAGAGTACCTCTAGCCCATACTGGAAGTGTTGTATCTAAATTTATTCTCGCATATGTCAAAGTGTGTCACCCAAAAAAATTATATGAAAAATTGGGCGAGCGTCAGAAGCTGAGAAAGAACCGCCTTTTGTCTGTGAGTTCAAAAAGGATTCTGAAATAGCAGATGCGGATCTAGTTTAAATATTAATTTGCATCATATGGTAGAGCCGATTAATGATCAGTGTTATAGGTAAAATATAGAAAAGGAGCTTCCCTAACCACTGCCCACCGCCTTCTTGATAATACCAGGAGACCCGTTTACTCATTGATCATTATTTAAAACTTTTGTTAGAGAACTGGTAAGTTGCTTCGTTTTTAGTGGACAAGCCCGCCCGTAAAAAACACCAATTCAATTCTAAAGGTGTACAAGTTTAATTACAAGCCTAGTTGTAGGAACTGATTCAGGACTATGATCATAACACTTTTTGCCCCTTTCAGTCGTTTATACATCTTGGGTAAGATTTGCAAGTCTAAATCCAGGTCTTCGCCAAAATATGACAATTCTAAAAATTTAAAAAATAGGCAAGAAGAACCCCAAATTTTGCCTCAAAGTTGCCAACGTTAAAGTACCCCATTAAAAGTTTTTTTACGCTATTACTGTTCGTCTGCAATCAAGCTGAAAAAATAATCGTTCATTAGCAAAGAACTATATTTTAAAAGCAAAATTCGCCCTCGTCGGTATATCAACAGACCTGTTTCAATATACATTCAACTTTAACTTCAACAAGTGAACGCAATTTTTGCGCAAGATATTGTAACAAGCAACTGTATAATCAGTTTTTGTAAGAACATTTCATATTGAAATCAAACATCTCCCCCAAAACAGAAAAGATAGCCTCATTTGTCTTAAGATTATCAAGAATTAGCTTTCGTAGGAACTTCAATATTCCATCATGCCATCAAAGATCAAAAATAAGTTCGCAACTTCAGAAGTCCTTTGTGTCGGTGGCAATTAAAACAATGTTTCTAAAGAATTTATATTCCTATGAAATTTTCTTATCTTCGATTACCATATTTTGTTTTACTTTGAAAAGTGTTAACTATTGGAAACTTGGTTAATGAAAGATGATTCTTTTTTTATCATTAGTTCAGTTCGTGTAGCACTTGCTCTTCCATAATAGGAAAAAAGAATAAAAATCTTTTAAGCCGAAGAAATTTTTAAAGATAGCAAATCCAAGTCAATCGTTTAATTAGGCGTCGAATTTTGGAAAACAAACGCGTTGTGTAAACCAAAAAATATCGCTTGTGAAAATCAAATTTGTTGCCGCATAATTTAAATTGTTTTATTGTGGAGAATAGGTTGTGGCGTGATAGCCGAGAGGTAAGGTGTGTGATTCACACACTAATGATTGATATTCCCCTGCCTCCCTGAAGCCATCTGTCTGAGGATGGGCTCCAACGTAACCATTGCTTCAGGTTGACCATAGACTGACCTATGTTGTCTGTAATAATGCTACCACTTGAAAGCCTCAAGCGCAAAAAAGTTGGCCACAGTCACCAAAAAAAGAGCATTAATGCTCACAAAATGAACAATCTGAGATGTGAGGAACAATGGAAAAAGGACAGCTGAGAACAGGCTACTATCAATGCACTGCAGACTAAAAGCCTAGTTATGCTCCGCTGCCGAGTGATTCCTCTACGCAGAAGCAGAACTATAATAATTATTATAAAAACTTTGTTTTAAAATGTAGTAAAGCATGAGAAGCTAGATAAGAACCGCATTTTTGTTTATGAGCTTTAACTGTACTCACGAAACTGCGGCTAGTTATTGTTTAAGTTGTGAGCCAAAATTCCAAAACACTCCATTATTTTGAAATTTAGTTTTTTGGCAGCAAACAATTGTGAAATAACATTGGTTTCTAATAATTAAAATTGTGACCATTTTTAATGATTTGCGTCTGAGGATTTTAAAAAAGTAAGTTTTCTCCTCAAGTGTTTAGCTTGATTGTCTCAAGGACCATTTGTCACGGCGCCGAAATGTACTTTTTTTGAGTAATTAACGAATAATTTTTTTGAGGCAGGAGGAATAGTGTAGAGCGCGCACAGGAGAGTTAACAGAACATCAAGATTTCAAATTTAAATTAGCCATTTAGTCTTTTTAAGTAAAATTAGAATAGAAATGCTGAGGGCTACCGAAGTGGACAAATTTATGAAGGCTCAGTAAAAATTAATAAAATCCCCACAAGTTTTTATAGGGAAAAATAGTACAACGGACCAATTTGCTAAAATATTGGGAATCGTGTTTGTTCTTTGATTTAGCTTTGAGATTCTTGCTCATATTAAACTTCTCATTTTAGAAAAATTAAAGTTTAGCAATTTTGAGCTTATCAAGTGCAGTTAAATATTCCAGATAGTTCTGCTTAAAAACAATGTGTCGTTTTTTTCACATAATCCTTTTGGCAACAAAAAAACTATTTGTTGCTTAGTGATTCCGTTTATTTCTGTTTGCCCCCTCCGATAAACGCGTCATTATTTTTCAAGATTTAGTATGTGATGGCACTTGCTCTGTAACGGGGGGTGCATAAAATGTTGGGGATGAGACACGAACGGAAAAAAATAATCTATCTTATTAAAAATCTATGCAATAAATTACAATAATAGAATTTACATAGGTATTCCGTGGCTCAAAAAATTTAAAAATCAACAAACTCGGAAGAAATTTTTAGGAAAAATCTAAGTCGCTAATTCTTCTTAAAAATGGGCTTGAGCTCAATTGTCGCAAGATTTGGTCATCTTGGAAGATCTTGCTAGATTTAATGGTACTCAACAAGAGGGCTCAGATGTGACTTCTTTTACCCGCAACAAGAATGCGTACTCGTTTTTAACGTGCACATCAAACCTCATTTATTTCTTTTGATTAAACGTTTCATTTCCAAGACCACAACAGAATAAATTTTAAAAAGTTGAAGAAAATTGGAGTCAAAAATTATAAAAAAGATCACTTCCGTTTTTGTGCTCACTAGGTTATGCGAGTTCAACTATACACCACGTCACGTACCACTATATAATATATAATTATTTGGTATGAGCAAGGTGAAAATACTATGCGACCACGCTGCACAAAGAAAGTTCAAAGTATTTAAGGCATAAAATAATAACAATTTGAGTTTTTCCAATCATTGGTACCCAAAAAATTATAGTATTCACTTTGGCCCAAGAATCATTATTTGCAAACGAAAGAAAATTGTCGGTTTATTCGGTTAGAGAAAAGGTCTTTCTGTTCATCGGAATTTTTGGTAGGTTCTACTATTAAACGTTAAATATCGTCGGTAGGTTTTGTTTTCAAACGTAAGGAGTTGTGCGTTTATTCATTTTTAAATGTAAGAAATATTTTGTTTGTTCAATTTTTTTGATTTAGTTTCGGTTTCTTAAATTTGGTTTGTCTGGTTTCAAGTGCAAGAGAACGTCTGCGTGATCGGTTTAAAACAACAGAAAATGATGAGAAAGTGCCTTATGTACTTGCTCTCTCATAATAATTTCAAGACTCAGTGAGCATGATTTAATAAACTGAATTCCAATCAATGTTAAAAAAGTATGTTCAATTTTAACTTGGAAAAAAACAAAGTTCATATTTGTTCAACCTGTTTTATAAATGAATTACAGAAGGAAAAAATTAATTTTTACATTTTTTGAAGAAATTGTCTCCATGAGGTAATATTAAAACTCCTGCGATTAAAAGTTATCATAACATTATAAAAAACTCAACCTTTGCATGTAAAAAACTGACGGTTTCATGCGTTTCAAAGTGATCCTTCCGAAGCTAAGGCATCGAACGTACCGATAAGTCTTTTTGTTTTGAAACCGAACATTTCTTACGTTTGATTAAAAAAAACCAAAGCTAAGAAGCCGAACATCTAAAAGACCGAACATACCGACGACTCCTTGAGTGGAAAACCAAAATAGCAAAAAAATTCGCGCGTCATTTTCGGTCGGTCTTCTTGACTAGGGTTTAGGTCCTCTTTGTTTTCCTCTTGCATGGATTGCAGACTATACATTATGATACCACTACAAAAATGGGCTATACATTCTTATTTTTTCTCTAAATTGTTTCAATTTCTTTGCAGGAACCTTACCTCAGTATGGATCTCTCAATGACATTTGGATTCCATCATTCTCTGATGGGCTCTATTGTTGTAACACTGTTGCTTCAGCAAGTAGGCGCTGCAAGATTGCACGGCAAGCCATTTGAAAGTTAGCATGCAAACCACACATGTTAAAACAAAACGAATGCTTAAAATTTATGACTATTTCCATTGCCGAAATCTCCCCCTGAAAGTTTTCATATTTTCCTTACCATATGAGAACAAAATGCGCGCTTTGGTGCTGATAATGGCTTGTATAGCCTAAATTAGAGGTGGGTTCCTCCGTTACATTATATACATTTATAAATAACCCAACCCAACCCCGGTTGCCGTATGATTCACCTATGAATCCTATTTCGTTTTGAAAAACTGCGGGATTAGGGGAAGGTTTTACAGCAAGTATCATTTTGAGCTGACAAATTATAAGGTGTAATCAAAAACCGTAGGACATAATCTGGACCTCATTTTAGGTTACGCTGCTGCGGCCCAAAAACGCATAAACTGCTGCAAGAAAAAAATAGCACAGGGTGAACCACACTAATGACTATCGCAAAAAAATGATTGATGCTACATTAGGTGATGAAAAGCAGCATAACATACCTTTACCGTCGCGGGTAAAGGCTTTGCGCAAGTTTCCGCTTGCCTTAAAATTGGAAACCAAAAGACTTAAAGATACTAGGAAACTGCATAGCTGAAATTTCTTACTAAGAAAACGTTATAAATATAACCAGAATTATCGATCCTATCTACATTTGAATCCTTTTTAATGAAATAAATTCTGACAAAAAATCTGTCACTGTTTCCTTTTATATTGGTTCCGTCCTGTTACTGGTTCCGCATTTATGTTCACATATACCCGGGCCGAGGTGTCAACGCTAGAAAACGCAAAATTATGTAAGATTAGCGTTGAATGCGTTGAGTTTATGTAAGATCAACGCTTGAGCGTAGATCTTACACAAATTCAACGCATTCAATGCCAATCTTACATTAATTTCCTTGAATTTAGTGCAGATCTATTTAGCGTAGATCTTACATATATGTGTTGAATTTGTGCCAATCTCACATATTTTGCGTTAAATTTAGCGTAGATCTTAACTATTTTGCGTTGAATTTAACGCAGATCTTGCATATTTTGCGTTGAATTTAGCGCAGATCTTACGTATTTTGCTTTGAAATTAGCGTTGATCTTACATAAAATTAACGCCAGTCTCACATATTTTGCGTTGAATTTAGCGTAGATCTTACATATTTTGCATTGAATTCGCGTAGATCTTACATTTTTTGTGTTGAATTTAGCGTAGATTTACATAAATTCAACGCATTCAACGCCAGTCTTACATATTTTGTGTTGAATTTAGCGTAGGTCTTACATATTTTGCGTTGAATTTAGCGTAGATCTTACATATTTAGCGTTGAATTTAGCGTAGATCTTACATATATTCAACGCATTCAACGCCAATCTTATAAATTTTGCGTTGAGTTTAGCGTAGATCTTACATATTTTGCGTTGAATTTAGCATAGATCTTACATAAATTCAACGCCAATTTCACATATTTTGCGTTGAGTTTAGCGTATATCTTACATATTTTGCGTTGAATTTAGCGTAGATCTTACATATTTTGCGTTGAATTTAGCCTAGATCTTACATATTTTGCGTTGAATTTGGCGTTGATCTTACATAAAGTCAACGCATTCAACGCCAATCTCACATATTTTGCGTTGAATTTAGCCTAGATCTTACATATTTTGCGTTGAATTTAGCGTAGATCTTACATATTTTACGTTGAATTTAGCGTAGATCTTACATGAATTCAGCGCCAATCTCACATATTTTGCGTTGAGTTTAGCACCAATCTCACATATTTTGCGTTGAATTTAGCGTAGATCTCACATATTTTGTGTTGCATTTAGCGTAGATCTTACATAAAATTAACGCCAATCTCACATATTTTGCGTTGAATTTAGTGTAGAACTTACATATTTTGCATTGAGTTTAGCGTAGATCTTACAAATTTTGCGTTGAATTTAGCGTAGATCTTACATAAATTCAACGCATTCAACTCCAACCTTATATATTTTGCGTTGAATTTTGCTTAGATCTTACATATTTTTCGTTGAATTTAGCAAAGATCTTACATAAACTCGACGCCAATCTCACATATTTTGCGTTGAATTTAGCGTAGATCTTACATAAATTCAAAGCATTCAACGCCAATCTTATATATTTTGCGTTGAAATTAGCGTAGATCTTACAGATTTTGCGTTGAATTTAGCGTAGATCTTACATAAATTCAAAGCATTCAACGCCAATCTTATATATTTTGCGTTGAAATTAGCGTAGATCTTACAAATTTTGCGTTGAATTTAGCATAGATCTTACATAAATTCAACGCCAATCTCACATATTTTGCGTTGAGTTTAGCGTAGATCTTACATATTTAGCATTGAATTTGCGTAGATCTTACATATTTTGCGTTGAATTTAGCGTAGATCTTACATAAATTCAACGCATTCAACGCCAGTCTTACATATTTTGCATTGAATTTAGCGTAGGTTTTACATATTTTGCGTTGAATTCATCGTAGATCTTGCATATTTTGCGTTGAATTTAGCGTAGATCTTACTTAAATTCAACGCATTCAACGCCAATCTTATATATTTTGCGTTGAATTTAGCGTAGATCTTACATATTTTGCGTTGAATTTGGCATAGATCTTACATAAATTCAACGCCAATCTCACATATTTGGCGTTGAATTTAGCGTATATCTTACATATTTTGCGTTGAATTTAGCGTAGATCTTACATTTTTTGCGCTGAATTTAGCGTAGATCTTACATATTTTGCGTTGAATTTAGAGTGGATCTTACATAAATTCAACGCATTCAACGCCAATCTTACATATTTTGAGTTGAATTTAGCGTAGGTCTTACAAATTTTTCGTTGAATTTAGCGTAGATCTTACACATTTTGCGTTGAGTTTAGCGTATATCTTACATATTTTGCGTTGAATTTAGCGTAGATCTTACATATTTTGCGTTGAATTTAGCGTAGATCTTACATATTTTGCGTTGAATTTAGCGTAGATCTTACATAAAGTCAACGCATTCAACGCCAATCTTACATATTTTGCGTTCAATTTAGCGTAGGTCTTACAAATTTTGCGTTGAATTTAGCGTAGATTTTACATATTTTGCGTTGAATTTAGCGTAGATCTTACATATTTTGCGTTGAATTTAGCGTAGATTTTTTATATTTTGCGTTGAATTTAGTGTAGATCTTACATGAAGTCAACGCATTAAACGCCAATCTTACATATTTTGCGTTGAATTTAGCGTAAATCTTACAAAATTTTGCGTTGAATTTAGCGTAGATCTTACATATTTTGCGTTGAAATTAGCGTAGATCTTACATTTTTTGCGTTGAATTTAGCGTAGATCTTACATAAATTCAGCGCCAATCTCACATATTTTGCGTTGAGTTTAGCGCCAATATCACATATTTTGCGTTGATTTTAGCTTAGATCTCACATATTTTGTGTTGAATTTAGCGTAGATCTTACATAAATTTAACGCCAATCTCACATATTTTGCGTTGAATTTAGCGTAGATCTTACATAAAGTCAACTCATTCAACTCCAACCTTTTATATTTTGCGTTGAATTTAGCGTAGATCTTACATATATTGCGTTGAATTTAGCAAACATCTTACATAAATTTGACGCCAATCTCACATATTTTGCGTTGAATTTAGCGTAGATGTTAAATAAATTCAACGCATTCAACGCCAATCTTAAATATTTTGCGTTGCAATAGCGTAGATCTTATATATTTTGCGTTAAAATTAGCGTAGATCTTACATAATTTCAACGCCAATCTCACATATTTTGCGTTGAGTTTAGCATAGATCTTACATATTTTGCATTGAATTTGCGTAGATCTTACATATTTTGCGTTGAATTTAGCGTAGATCTTACATATTTTGCGTTGAATTTAGCGTAGATCTTACATAAAGTCAACGCATTCAACGCCAATCTTACATATTTTGCGTTCAATTTAGCGTAGGTCTTACAAATTTTGCGTTGAATTTAGCGTAGATCTTTTATATTTTGCGTTGAATTTAGCGTAGATCTTACATAAAGTCAACGCATTAAACGCCAATCTTACATATTTTGCGTTGAATTTAGCAAAGATCTTACATGAATTTGACGCCAATCTCACATATTTTGCGTTGAAATTAGCGTAGATCTTACATTTTTTGCGTTGAATTTAGCGTAGATCTTACATAAATTCAGCGCCAATCTCACATATTTTGCGTTGAGTTTAGCGCCAATATCACATATTTTGCGTTGATTTTAGCTTAGATCTCACATATTTTGTGTTGAATTTAGCGTAGATCTTACATAAATTTAACGCCAATCTCACATATTTTGCGTTGAATTTAGCGTAGATCTTACATAAAGTCAACTCATTCAACTCCAACCTTTTATATTTTGCGTTGAATTTAGCGTAGATCTTACATATATTGCGTTGAATTTAGCAAACATCTTACATAAATTTGACGCCAATCTCACATATTTTGCGTTGAATTTAGCGTAGATGTTAAATAAATTCAACGCATTCAACGCCAATCTTAAATATTTTGCGTTGCAATAGCGTAGATCTTATATATTTTGCGTTAAAATTAGCGTAGATCTTACATAATTTCAACGCCAATCTCACATATTTTGCGTTGAGTTTAGCATAGATCTTACATATTTTGCATTGAATTTGCGTAGATCTTACATATTTTGCGTTGAATTTAGCGTAGATCTTACATATTTTGCGTTGAATTTAGCGTAGATCTTACATAAAGTCAACGCATTCAACGCCAATCTTACATATTTTGCGTTCAATTTAGCGTAGGTCTTACAAATTTTGCGTTGAATTTAGCGTAGATCTTTTATATTTTGCGTTGAATTTAGCGTAGATCTTACATAAAGTCAACGCATTAAACGCCAATCTTACATATTTTGCGTTGAATTTAGCAAAGATCTTACATGAATTTGACGCCAATCTCACATATTTTGCGTTGAATTTAGCGTAGATGTTAAATAAATTCAACGCATTCAACGCCAATCTTAAATATTTTGCGTTGCAATAGCGTAGATCTTATATATTTGCGTAAAATTAGCGTAGATCTTACATAATTTCAACGCCAATCTCACATATTTTGCGTTGAGTTTAGCATAGATCTTACATATTTTGCATTGAATTTGCGTAGATCTTACATATTTTGCGTTGAATTTAGCGTAGATCTTACATATTTTGCGTTGAATTTAGCGTAGATGTTACATAAAGTCAACGCATTCAACGCCAATCTTACATATTTTGCGTTCAATTTAGCGTAGGTCTTACAAATTTTGCGTTGAATTTAGCGTAGATCTTACATATTTTGCGTTGAATTTAGCGTAGATCTTACATATTTTGCGTTGAACTTAGCGTAGATCTTTTATATTTTGCGTTGAATTTAGCGTAGATCTTACATAAAGTCAACGCATTAAACGCCAATCTTACATATTTTGCGTTGAATTTTAGCGTAGTTCTTACAAAATTTTGCGTTGAATTTAGCGTAGATCTTACATATTTTGCGTTGAATTTAGCGTAGATCTTACATTTTTTGCGTTGAATTTAGCGTAGATCTTACATAAATTCAGCGCCAATCTCACATATTTTGCGTTGAGTTTAGCGCCAATATCACATATTTTGCGTTGATTTTAGCGTAGATCTCACATATTTTGTGTTGAATTTAGCGTAGATCTTACATAAATTTAACGCCAATCTCACATATTTTGCGTTGAATTTAGCGTAGATCTTACATAAAGTCAACGCATTCAACTCCAACCTTTTATATTTTGCGTTGAATTTAGCGTAGATCTTACATATATTGCGTTGAATTTAGCAAAGATCTTACATAAATTTGACGCCAATCTCACATATTTTGCGTTGAATTTAGCGTAGATGTTAGATAAATTCAACGCATTCAACGCCAATCTTAAATATTTTGCGTTGCAATAGCGTAGATCTTATATAATTTGCGTTAAAATTAGCGTAGATCTTACATAATTTCAACGCCAATCTCACATATTTTGCGTTGAGTTTAGCATAGATCTTACATATTTTGCATTGAATTTGCGTAGATATTACATACTTTGCGTTGAATTTAGCGTAGATCTTACATAAAGCCAACGCATTCATCTCCAACCTTATACATTTTGCGTTGAATTTAGCGTAGATCTTACATATTTTTGCGTTGAATTTAGCAAAGATCTTACATAAATTCGACGCCAATCTCACATATTTTGCGTTGAATTTAGCGTAGATGTTAAATAAATTCAACGCATTTAACGCCAATCTTAAATATTTTGCGTTGAATTAGCGTAGATCTTATATATTTTGCGTTAAATTTAGCGTAGATCTTACATAATTTCAACGCCAATCTCACATATTTTGCGTTGAGATTAGCGTAGATCTTACAGATTTTGCGTTGAATTTAGCGTAGATCTTACATAAATTCAACGCAATCAACACCAATCTTATATATTTTGCGTTGAATTTAGCGTAGATCTTACAAATTTTTCGTTGAACTTAGCATAGATCTTACATAAATTCAACGCCAATCTCACATATTTTGCGTTGAGTTTAGCGTAGATCTTACATATTTTGCATTGAATTTGCGTAGGTCTTACACATTTTGCGTTGAATTTAGCGTAGATCTTACAAAATTTCAACGCATTCAACGCAAGCCTTACATATTTTGAGTTGAATTTAGCGTAGGTCTTACATATTTTGCGTTGAATTTAGCGTAGATCTTACATAAATTCAACGCATTCAACGCCAATCTTATATATTTTGCGTTGAATTTAGCGTGGATCTTACATATTTTGCGTTGAATTTATCATAGACCTTACAAAAATTCAACGCCAATCTCACATATTTTGCGTTGACTTTAGCGTATATCTTACATATTTTGCGTTGATTTTAGCGTAGATCTTAACATATTTTGCGTTGAATTTAGCGTAGATCTTACATATTTTGCGTTGAATTTAGCGTAGATCTTACATTAATTCAACGCATTCAACGCCAATCTTACATATTTTGAGTTGAATTTAGCGTAGGTCTTACAAATTTTGCGTTAAATATAGCGTAGATCTAACATATTTTGCGTTGATTTTAGCGTAGATCTCAAATATTTTCTGTTGAATATAGCGTAGATCTTACATAAATTTAACGCCAATCTCACATATTTTTGCGTTGAGGTTAGCGTAGATCTTACATATTTTACGTTGAATTTAGCGTAGAACTTACATATTTTGCATTGAATTTAGCGTAGTTCTTACATATTTTGCGTTGAATTTAGTGTAGATCTTACATAAATTCAACGCATTCAACGCCAATCTTATTTATTTTGTGTTGAATTTACCGTAGATCTTACATATTTTTATGTTGAATTTAGCAGAGATCTTACATGAATTCGACGCCAATCTCACATATTTTGCGTTGAGATTAGCGTAGATCTTACATTTTTTGCGTTGAATTTAGCGTAGAACTTACATATTTTGCATTGAATTTAGCGTAGATCTTACATATTTTGCGTTGAATTTAGCGTAGATCTTAAATAAAACTCAACACATTCAACGCCACTCTTATATATTTTGCGTTGAATTTAGCGTAGATCTTACATATTTTGCATTGAATTTGCGTAGGTCTTACATATTTTGCGTTGAATTTAGCGTAGATCTTACATAAATTCAACGCATTCAACGCCAGTCTTACATATTTTGCGTTGAACTTAGCCTGGGTCTTACATATTTTGCGTTGAGTTTAGCGTAGATCTTACATAAATTCAACGCATTCAACGCCAATCTTATATATTTTGCGTTGAATTTAGCGTAGATCTTACATATTTTGTGTTGATTTTAGCATAGATCTTACATAAATTTAACGCCAATCTCACATATTTTGCGTTGAGGTTAGCGTAGATCTTACATATTTTGCGTTGAATTTAGCGTAGAACTTACATATTTTGCATTGATTTAGCGTAGATCTTACATATTTTGCGTTGAATTTAGTGTAGATCTTACATAAATTCAACGCATTCAACGCCAATCTTATTTATTTTGTGGTGAATATACCGTAGATCTTACATATTTTTATGTTGAATTTAGCAGAGATCTTACATGAATTCGACGCCAATCTCACATATTTTTGCGTTGAGATTAGCGTAGATCTTTCAAATTTTGCGTTAAATTTAGCGTAGAACTTACATATTTTGCGTTGAATTTAGCGTATATCTTACAAATTTTGCGTTCAATTTAGCGTAGGTCTTCAAGTTTTGCGTTGAATTTAGCGTTGATCTTACATATTTTGCGTTGAATTTAGCGTAGATCTTATATATTTTGTGTTGAATTTAGCGTAGATCTTACATATTTTGCATTGAATTTGCGTAGGTCTTACATAATTTGCGTTGAATTTAGCGTAGATCTTACATAAAGTCAACGCATTCAACGCCAGTCTTACATATTTTGCGTTGAATTTAGCCTGGGTCTTACATATTTTGCGTTGAATTTAGCGTAGATCTTACATAAATTCAACGCATTCAACGCCAATCTTATATATTTTGCGTTGAATTTAGCGTAGATCTTACATATTTTGCTTTGAATTTAGTGTAGATCTTACATAAGTTCAACGCATTCAACGCCAATCTTATTTATTTTTGTGTTGAATTTACCGTATATCTCACATATTTTTATGTTGAATTTAGCAGAGATCTTACATGAATTCGACGCCAATCTCACATATTTTGCGTTGAGATTAGCGTATATCTTACATATTTTGCGTTGAATTTAGCGTAGATCTTGCATATTTTGCGTTGAATTTAGCGTAGATCTTACATATTTTGCGTTGAATTTAGCGTAGATCTTTTATAAATTCAACGCATTCAACGCCAATCTTACATATTTTGAGTTGAATTTAGCGTAGGTCTTACAAATTTTGCGTTGAATTTACCGTAGATCTAACATATTTTGCGTTGAATTTAGCGTAGAACTTACATATTTTGCATTGAATTTAGCGTAGATCTTACATATTTTGCGTTGAATTTAGCGTAGATCATAAATAAATTCAACACATTCAACGCCAATCTTATATATTTTTGCGTTGAATTTAGCGTAGATCTTACATATTTTGCATTGAATTTGCGTAGGTCTTACATAATTTTGCGTTGAATTTAGCGTAGATCTTACATAAATTCAACGCATTCAACGCCAGTCTTACATATTTTTGCGTTGATTTAGCCTGGGTCTTACATATTTTGCGTTGAATTTAGCGTAGATCTTACATAAATTCAACGCATTCAACGCCAATCTTATATATTTTGCGTTGAATTTAGCGTAGATCTTACATATTTTGTGTTGAATTTAGCATAGATCTTACATAAATTTAACGCAATCTCAACATATTTTGCGTTGAGGTTAGCGTAGATCTTACATATTTTGCGTTGAATTTAGCGTAGAACTTACATATTTTGCATTGAATTTAGCGTAGATCTTACATATTTTGCGTTGAATTTAGTGTAGATCTTACATAAGTTCAACGCATTCAACGCCAATCTTATTTATTTTGTGTTGAATTTACCGTATATCTCACATATTTTATGTTGAATTTAGCAGAGATCTTACATGAATTCGACGCCAATCTCACATATTTTGCGTTGAGATTAGCGTAGATCTTACATATTTTGCGTTGAATTTAGCGTAGAACTTACATATTTTGCATTGAATTTGGCGTAGATCTTACATATTTTGCGTTGAATTTAGCGTAGATCTTAAATAAATTCAACATATTCAACGCCAATCTTATATATTTTGCGTTGAATTTAGCGTAGATCTTACATATTTTGCGTTGACTTTAGCGTAGATCTTACGTAAATTCAACGCCAATCTCACTTATTTTGCGTTGAGATTAGCGTAGATCTAACATATTTTACGTTGAATTTAGCGTAGATTTACATAAATTCAACGCCAATCTCACATATTTTGTCTTGAGTTTAGCGTAGATTTTACATATTTTGCGTTGAATTTGGCGTAGATCTTACATATTTTGCGTTGAATTTAGCGTAGATCTTACATAAACTCAATGCATTCAACGCCAATCTTACATTATTCTCCTTGAATTTAACGCAGATCTTGCATATTTTGCGTTGAATTTAGCGTAGATCTTACGTAATTTTGCGTTGAAATTAGCGTAGATCTTACATAAATTTAACGCCAATCTCACATATTTTGCGTTGAATTTAGCGTAGATCTTACATATTTTGCAT
>NC_134479.1:29069132-29120684 GCF_964194025.1 Convolutriloba macropyga
TCTCTCTTTGTTTTTATGTTTAATTGCTCCTTAACGAACTCTGTAGCAATTATAATAGCGCCGTTGGTCTTTTTTTATGACTCGAAGAGAAGCTTTGGGATTTTACAATTTTTTGGCGACGCAATTTTGTTCATGTCTTGAATTTTGACTTCTTTCTATTTGAGCCATTACCTCCGTTTTTTGATTGTTGACTTCTGTTATTGAACATAGGACTTCAACAATAGTTGTTTGCAATCTATAGCAATTAGGAGCTACTGGTAATATTCAAGGTGAAGAGGTCAAATTTTGACCCCATTTAACCACCTTGCACCCCTCCCCAAACTACTGCTTCCCCAGCTCCCCCCCCCCCGCCCACACACACACACATGCCCCCCGTCAACCTACCTCCCACGATCCTCTACCCCCTCAAACCCCTCCCACCTAACACCCCCTCCCCCTCTTCAAAGAGCACCCTTTTTGAACTAAACATTAGAGCCGAATTCTTTGAAACACTACAGTTCTTTTATATTAACTTTTTTGTCCAACTTTTTTTGAGTTTTCGAGTTTGAAAAATTTAGTTTAAAGATTGTTTTCAGGACGCTTCGAGTCGTTTCCGGTATTCTACCGACTATGTTTTTTATTTTCAATTTTTTGTTTGACCGATTTTTTTCTGACCCATTTGACTTTTTCTTTCAAAAACTGGATAAATAGCGCCCAGCGGGCATTAAGTTCTCTTAGAGCATTTCAGCTCGCTAGTCTCCAAGTATCCACAGAAACTGTTTTGGAGACTAATACTTGTGGTGTGAAGGATGGTTCTTAGAGGTTGAACATCCCCCCCCACCACAACAAAACCCCCCACCCCCCCCCCCCCCCCCAACTTAGCCCACCCACCACTGCGCTCACCTCACGCCCCCTCAATTAATTTAAAGCAAGCCTCTTGTGGCTAGCTACTGACGAAGGCAACCACTCGTCTGTCTTTGAGAGCAATTCACCCAACGTCCGTCGGTTATGTTTATTAATTGTATTTTTCGGACAAATTTGCTTAATCATCCAGGACATATTCGAATGATTCATCGGCCTGCTTACAATAATTTAAATGAGCTTCGTTTATATTGTCCCAAGTCAGCTTCTGCTTTGAGTCGATTCCGCAGTCTTTCAGCTTTGTTTGATTCGGAATCGCAGTTTCCTGCGAGGTTCTCATACCAAGGAAACGGTGTCTTGTTTTTTCTGACCCCCTTTCTTTTCAGTTGCCTAACATAACCCAGATTTTTCAACCCTCTATTTCACACGGTTTTTTATTTTTAGTTCAAATTAACGGAAAAATAAATAATACGTATGGATTGAGTAAAGATTTTTGGCATCAACACGTAAAATTAGATTTTTGCAAAAAGGTTCAAAAATTTCCGGGTTTAACAGATAAAGGGTCGAAGAGAAGTAAAAGCAAGGGAAACAGCTCTGATTAGTGTCGTAAAATGCACAATGGAGGACATTTTGGGACTGGATATTCATGCGAACAAATGGGCGGTTGCGGGAGAAAATTGCCTGGTACAAACAGGAACAGTCGAACAGGTTGGCTTTCGAGAGGTTTCTGTGGAAGAATTGTGTGTTATTGGTGAGTACCCTAGTCGGAAAAAAGTTTATCTTGTAAGATCTTGCAAGGTTCTGACAGAATCTTACTAGATAAACTTTTTTCTTAAAAGAATCTTACAAGATACAGTTTTTATTTCAAGAAAATTACAAGATACACTTTTTCTTACAAGAATCTTACAAGATACACTTTTTCTTTCAAGAATCTTACAAGATAGCCTTTTTTGATTTTAAAACTGGTTTTCCGCCTCCGGCACCTATTCTTATGACCTATACTCGGAGAAAAATTTAAGACGTTGCAAGATATGAATGTACACATATTTTGGCATCAAGAAAAGAAAAGGAAGCCGAAAAGTAAAAACATCATCACCGCTTGGCCCGTAAAGTGAAAACGGGACACACCTAAACGCTTATCATAGAAAATCACTTTTTTTAACAAAGCAAATGTTGCACAGTTTTATCAGTTTATTTATTTTAGCGTTGATGGTGGTTTATATAGTATTATAGTATTTTTAAAAATTTTTAGGAAGAGGTTGATATAGCCACAACAATCATAAATACCATAATACAGAATAAACTCAATTATAGATGGCCAAAATCTAGGACATAAGATGGTCAAGATAAAGGATGATAACAACAGCCACTTGTATTGTAGATAAAGCAAATCAAAACCTTTAAAATGCAGTTAATCAATACAGTTAATCAGAACCTCTAAGATGTTCATGAAAACATTTACAATATTTTTTATCAATTATCTGATTATCTATTGGATTTCATTAGTACATAGATATGTTTTGGAGTTTGGATACTTCGTGTTTGGTTATGTCATGTGGAAACGACACCATTAGCACGTATTGCTATCTTTCTATAAGAAATTCAAATGTTTCAGGAGTATTCGTAACTAATGAATTTCCTTTTTTGTCAACCATTAAGCCTCTTAAATTCGTTCACTAGCGTTCACAATTTTTGATTGATTAAGTTAGTCTGCCAAGATGGTGCATCTGTGCCATTGTCCTTTTGAACTCATCATGCGTCCCAGCAACAACTTCTGCTTCCCCCTCAACCTTCAATTGTCAATCCCTTTCATATCCAAGTTCACTGACAAAGAAAGTTCAGTTTCCAGTCAAGTAACACACTTATTCAAAATATTGACTACTTTCTACTTCCCAATACCATTGTTGGTATAATTGAAGGCCAAGTACGGGTAATGAAATGAACAATTAGTTTGATTACGTCAGCAGTTTGTTGAAGGTCGCTACTGCTAATGCACTGGGGGTTGATTCGTTGGAGGAACACTGCGGTGTTTGGGGGCACTTTCAGTCACCACGAATTGCGTGATTTCGCGTACCAAAAGTGGCAAAACTTTCAATTATAGAATCGGATTTGGTAATGTCATTCATGCTCTTTCTGGCTTTGCTCAGAACTATATGCTTTGCGATGAAGTCCTGAGTTGTCAGCCTCATTCATCAATTTTCTATCATTCTAGCCTTGTAATTGTTGGCCATTTTTCACTTTGCTTAATCATTATTGTGAGGTCTGATTATTCATTGCACGGTTAGGCTTTTGAATTGTTTGATAGGTAAGTTGAAGCGCCAAAAGATTTTAAAAAAGCTGTAAGGACTTTTGATGTAGGTGGTATGATTCAGAGTTCTTACATTAACTTTTATAAAAAAGTTTTATCTCATTTCTTTCCAGTTTTTGGCTGCCAATAAAAAAGTTTTGAAATTTTCTGTTTCATTTTCATCATTTCAGCACGATGTTATTTTGTTTCAATTATGAGTAAAGATCTCAAAACAATGGCAGTAAACAAAAGTCATCATGAACTAAAAAAATTATGATCCCAGCGTCTTTTCCTCATTTGTTGCAAATTCGGACAGATCGTGTTTTGGTACCCCTACATTTTCGCCGAAGAACAACTGGTTTCAGATAAAAAAGTGAGATATGAATTTATACTTGATCTTTTTATAATTGAAAAACCGATTTGCCTTTCATAGCATCGATTCTCTATTTCCTTTAATATTTCAAATTTTCAAGCCGGAATCCTTGCAAAACTGCTTGAATTGATTCTGGCCCCTCGTAAAACTCAAGTCTAAAAATTATTTCAAATGAAAAAAACAAGCCTGAAAATTAAAACTTTTTTCTTCGTCTGAAGCACTCTTTTCAACAAAAACGGTTAAAATAAATGTAATAATTTTTTAAAACGACTCAGAAATATTTCTCTGAATGACTTCATTGGCATCTGTGCGGGGTAACCAAAATTATACTGGATACTAAACGCACGGCTTGTATTTAACAGGTTTTTTTGAAGTGAGGATAATAAAACCACCACCGAGTCAAAATCAAATTGCAGAAAAGTACAGAAAATGGTGAAAACCTTAAATTTAAACATAGCATACAAAAAAACGCAAAAGAAATTTTTTTTGGTGTGAAGTTGACTAGACCTCTTTGAGCTGAGGACCAACTTTGAACTAGAAATGCTATTATCACACAAATACTAATGGAGTCAAGGGTTGGAATTAAACTATTAGAAATGGATATGGCAAAAATTTCTCAAAGATCTAGGTTCCTTGAGTAACCAATTATTATGCGTCTGAATTTATAACGCACTAGTGTGGTTTTAATTTTTTTTTAAATGACACTGTTTGGCCAATTCCACTACTAAGTTCAGCTAATCTTCGATACCGCTTTTGCTCCGCTTTGCGCAAAGTTTTGCAGTGTTTTGAACTATATCAGGCATCAGTTTCCAAACAGCAAAATAATAGTTTCAGAAAACTTCAAGCAAAACCTTAATAAATTTGACAACACCAGCACCGGTTTCAAAACCATAAAAACAAAATAAAGCGAAAAAAAATATTTTCACAGAATGATTTGGTTGCTTCCTTTTAATTGTTGCTTTCTATTGCCCTTGCGTTTCTGTATTGGTCACTCAACTGACAAAAATGACAAAGTTTTCCCGTTTAAAAAAAATACCATCAGCTTGATGAAAACCTTGACCTGTGCAGACAAATTTTTATGATCAAAATCCAATTTTTTAATACTCCTGACCCAGCATTGACATATAGATCATTGCTCTTGCCAACCATTTCATTTATGCTTTAAAAATTGAGGCTTCTCTCCACTTCTCCGTCCAGTTTTCGGATTTCTGGGCACTTCTCTATCACGACTAAGGTTTGTACTGCTGCATATAGAGATGCTGAGAAAAAAATTCTAGCCTTCAAAAATTATTGAAAAAGGCACACAACACAATTCCGATAATTTTTATTTTGGAATTTCGGTTATTCGTATGTTTACGTCAACGTAAACTTTGAACTTGAATTACAAATACTAATGAAGTCGAGGGTTGGAATTAAACTAACAGAAATGAAAATGGCAACACTTATTCTTCCACAAACATCTCAAAGATACAGATTTTTCGAGTAACCAATTATTTTGCGTCTGAATTTATAACGCACTAGTGCGGTTTTCAATTTTTTTTCAAAATAAGATTGTTTGGCCGATTAGACTAATGAATTCATCTAATCTTCAATACCGCTTTTGCTCCGCTTTCTGCAAAGTCTTCAGTGCTTTCAAGTTTCTAAGGCATCAGTTCCAAACAGCAAAGACCTTTCAGATAACTTCAAGCGAAACCTTAATAACTTTGGCAACACCAGCACCGGTCTCAAAACCTTTAAAAAAGCGAAAATAAATGTTTTCACAAAATGATCTGGTTGCTTCTTTTTAATTGTTGCTTTCTATTGCTCTTGCGTTTCTGTATTGATCACTCAAAAGACAAAATGAAAAAGTTTTCCTGTTTGAAAAAAATTATCAACAATTTGATGAAAATTTTGACATGTGCTGACAATTTTCTCTGATCAATATCCAAATTTTTTTAATACACTTGACCCAGCATTGACAAATAGATCATCTCTTGCCAACCATTTCAATTTTGCTTAAAAATTTGATACTTCTGTCCACTTCTCCGTCTGTTTTTCGAATTTCTGGCCACTTCTCTATCACGACTAAGGTTTGTACTGCTGCTTATAGAGATGCTGAGAAAAAAATTCTAGTGTTTAAAATTATAGAAAAAGACACACAACACACTTCGGATGATTTTGGTTTTTGGTGTTTTGGTTATTCTAATGTTTATGTCAACGTCGTCGATTATTCGGACAGAAAATAACGAAAAGAGACTGAATCCTTTGCGATTGAAACTTATAGCAAGACACAAACCCTTCACTAATGTTGATGACAAATATTGTCCATCATTTGGACAGAAACTAGGGAAAAGAGTCAGAATTCTTTACAAAGCAAACAAGTGGTGAAAAATAATCATCACAGCTGATTCATCACAATAAAGTGAGAAAGTCGCCTACTTTTTTACTGACATAGACCACTAGGGTTCAAACAGTTTCTCGTTTGCTAATCATGCTTCGAAGTATATGGAAAAGATTGATAAAAACTTGTTAAGCAGATGAAAAAAATTAAATTCTTAGTCTAAATCCTCTATGCATTTAACAACAAGGGCTATCGATCATCAGATTTTTTTTGTTTGTGCCCCTCAACTCCCGCTTAGTGGGTGCATGTCATTTGCATTGCCACGACGCACGTACAAAATGATTAAATAAGGAAATTATGTAAGGGCGCGCGCTCTGTATCTGTAGTGTGCATAAGGTACTTGGTGAGTGGGGCACAAACAGACACAAGCGTATTCATATTGGATACTGAAACGCGCTGCTTGTATTTAACATGTTTTGAAGTGAGGAAAGCAAAGGCTTCACCCAGACAAAATCGAGATTCGCATGTTTGCTAGGAATAAGAAAAATTAAGGAAATGAAGACTGAGATCAGGAACGTACAGAAAATAACGAAAATGTTATTTTTAAACATAGGGATAAACAAATTATATAAGAGTATTATGTTTGTTGTGAAGTTGATTTGACCTCTTTGAGCTGACCTCGAACATTAAACTAGAAACGCTAATATCTTTCAGAAACTAATGGAGTCAAGGATTGGATTGTGTACGGCAACAATTTCTTTTTTAATTTTCTCAAAAAAGTAAATTCTTTGAGCAACAATTTTTTATCCGTCTAATTTTAAATCGCACTAGTGCGATAACTAACATATTTATTTCTAAATTAGAACTTTTGGTCGATTAGACTACGGGATTCCCCTACTATCCTAAACCACTTTTGCACCGTTTTCCGCGAAATTTGCAGTGTCTTTAAGTTTCACAGGCAACAGTTTCAAAACAAAAACGGAAGAGTTTCAGAATATTGCAAGCCAACCCCTAAAACTTCTGACAACACCAGCAACAGAATCAAAACCCTAAAAATGAAAAAAAAATCGAATAATAACTATTTTGCGTCAAATTGATCTGGTGGTTTCTTGCTAATTGATGCGTTCTATTGCTCGTGCGTTTCTCTATTGGTCACTTAATTGAAAATAATGAAAAAAGTTTCCTTGTCGATTCAATTACCATCAAATTCACGTGCAGGCCGATTTTTATGATCGATGTAAACTTTTTTTTATACTCTCGACCCAATATTGACAAAGAGATCATTGCTGTTGCCAACCATTGCATATTTGCCACAATTTTGTGGCTTCTGTAATGGAAACTTTTCTTACCTAGGCAGAACCTAGGCAAATGGAAACTTTTTTTCTTGGCCAATTCTCTATCAAGAGTAAGGTTTGTACTGATGCATACAAAGGTACTGAGAAAAAAAGTTCTAGCGGTTGAAACTTATAGCAAGAGACAAACCGTTCACTAATGTTGACGACAATTTTGTCCATAATTTGGACAGAAAATAGGGAAAGGAGTCGGAATTCTTCACAAAGCAAACAGGTGGTGAAATATAATCATCACAGTTGATTCATCACAATAAAGTGAGAAAACGCCTGCTTTTTTACTGACATAGACCACTAGGGTACAAGCAATTTCCCATTTGCTAAGTGGACTTCGAAGTTTATGGAAAAAATTGATAAACTGATTAACTTGTTAAGCTGATGAAAAAATCTCAAATCCGTAGTCAAATCCCTCGTCACATTTTACAACATGGGCTAACGATTTTCGGTTTTTTTTACGTTTGCGCCCCCCATATTTGCGCGCCCCAGGCTCACGTGCCATATTTTTGCATAATGATTTAGTATGTAATGGCGCGGGGGGATGCATAACGTACTGGGGGGGCACAATCGGAAAAGATCCCAATTTTCAAAAAGGGACTCTGTAACCACCGCATTGAACCTTTTCAATTGATTTTGAACTGTAGCAAAAATGGACTTTGGAAAGAACACTCTATCCCTACTTTGAATAAGAAAATTAGGTATTCCTCATTATATCCCCCACTAAATTATAGCCACCCATTATGGTATGAGAAAACCGGTGTCCCACTTTTTCACCCCTGTTTATTTAACCCCTCTATCATTTAACCCCTCTATCATTTCACCCCGATTTTAATCTTCTGTAAAATAAGGACTATTTAGTTAGCAATATAGTCATTTGGCCATGCCTCGCGGGCCATGGCCATGCCTTAGCGGCCCGTGGGACTTGATATGAAACTATCACAACCGAAAATGGGATTAAGTTATCAACTTAATTATGACAAAATATGCCTTTAATGTCGACTCCTAGTTGGCGGGTAGAAA
Source organism: Convolutriloba macropyga (assembly GCF_964194025.1). NCBI lineage: Eukaryota > Metazoa > Xenacoelomorpha > Acoela > Convolutidae > Convolutriloba > Convolutriloba macropyga. The sequence goes on from NC_134479.1 coordinate 29,077,319, forward strand.
TGATAGAGGGGTGAAATGATAGAGAGGTTAAAAGATACGGGGTTAAAATATGCGGGGTTGAATGAATCGGGGTGAAAAGAAGTAGAACCGAGGAAATCTCCCTGCATCTTTAATGAGAGCTTCCAATTAAAATTTAGGATTAAAAAATCAAATCAATTTTTGACAGATTTCATTTCTATTGCGAACTCAAAATAGATATTAACCTCAAATTAAACCGGTTTCTTCAATATGAGCGAAGTGATTTAAACTTGTCCTGGGCTAACCTGTGTGCAACTGGTGACCGGACAATAGATCGAAAGGACAACAGATCGAAAACAGAAAAATTGGGACAATAGATCGAAAATTAATCTCTATTCTTATTGGTTCAAATTAAGCATTATTTGCGAGCTGCAATATATTTACCACATTATGGCCATGCCTCGCGAGCCATGGCCATGCCTTACCGGCCGGTGGGACTTGATATGAATCTATCACAACCGAACAAAATATCACAACAGAACATGTTATGCTGTATAGTAAGTGAGCGCTCAAATCTGATTGGTCAATACGCAACTTGAATAATTTAATTTTCGATCTATTGTCCCAATTTTCGCTTTCGATCTGTTGTCTTTCGATCTATTATTCTAGCACCTGTGCAACTATGTTTTCAGACACGCCCTGTGTTTACGGCTACCTGGCTGGTATCACAATTGACGTCAGTTCGAACTCCAATATGCAATTCCTTGGCAACTACAACGTTATGCTTGATTGTGCTGAACAAGCGCTTCTTGACGACAACGTTTTTGCTACTGTGATGACGAGCCCTTATGAGCCGGTCTTAATATCTGCTCCCCCACCTACTTGCGATAAAGTTCGCCCTCCTGATGACGACACACCTGTTCACGTTGTTCCACACACTGGATTCATGACTTGCTTTCTAAAAGGTACGGGTACTATACGGAAAAGTTTGATTTCGGAGCGCATTGATTTGGTTCGGAACAGGCACCAGTCTGGACATAGAAACTTTTGAACCCGCAAACATTTCGTTGGTTTTTTTTCGTATTTTAGCAAATTTGCCAAAAATCAGCGACAATGTCAAAATCACCGACCAAATTGGCGTTCCTTCGTCGCTAATTCCGGTAGTGAATTCTAGCGCCAATAGAACAGCGAAAATCGGCGACAACCAACCTATATACCAAACTTTAAGCGTAACGCATTTTTTTGCGCTCGTTTAGCTTCCTGATCTTAACACATGTGCGTAAAATAAATGCTTAAACTATTATTATTAATGTATGTACAATCAAGTTCAATCAATTTAAAAGGCATCAATCATTAAAATAGAAAGTTCGAAATTTCGGAAAGATGAGTTTATGCTCCTGTTTTTTCAGAGTTTTTTCCTTTAAAACCAATTGATTGCTCTTGATGCTGGTAGCAATTTCAAGCGCCGGGAAGAGTTTCTGCTGGCTCTGCTTGCTTTTACTCTTTTTCTTGGTGTTCCTGGCTAGCCTCGTAGAAGTTGATTAGTTCGTTGTATTTCAATGCGTGGTAAGATATCAATAAATTGTTTATTCAAAGTAAAAAAAAAGTCGTTTATTAAGAAAAATTATTCAAGAAGCAATAAATATTGAGAGTGGGAAAAGTAGTTAAAAAAATAAATAAACAAATAAAAATTGGGCTGCGCTCGCGTCAGGGAATGAATTACTGAGCCTCATTTGATAAGAGAATTAAAGGTCTGCGCTAGTCGTAAAAAGTGTAATTGGTGTAACTTTGTTCATGAAGGCAAGCGTTAAGACGCGTTAAAATAAATTGAGGGAAGGAAGCGTTTTGAAGAATGAAGTAAAATACAGAAGGAATAATAAGTTAAAAGTGCTAAGCTAATGTAAACCTTAGATCCACTGAACCAAACCGCGCATAGTACTGTGTTATGTCGTTAGTTGTATAACCGTAACTTAACTTTGATAAAGATATCAGTGGAGTGAATGTGAAAAAATGAGAAAATTTTCTAGGTTTAAAATGATGTTAATCGAGTAACAAAAGCTGTGTAAATTGCTGTTGTTTTCCTTGTGATTTTCACAGCTAAGCCCCAAATTTACTAGCTGAGCGGCTGGCTTAGCTGTTCGGTTAGGAAGTTGTTGGTTCGACTTTTGCCCCGGATTAACTACGCAAGCGGCTGGCACTAAGTCATTGGATGATGGTTGTTCTGGCTTTTCTACGATATAGAAACTGGTAAAGAACATTAGCAGGACAGATGGCCCAGTGTGCTTTGATAACTGTTTTTTTGGACGTTGTCTCTTTTTCTGGATCAGTTCAGGTATTGATTCGATCTTGTTTTCTTTTGCCCGTTTCAGGTACCCATTTGCTAATCTAATCTGGATATCTCTTACTGCAGGTATATTGGCCTCTTCATGGAGTTTTTTGGCACTGTACCAGCGGGTCTTCCTCATACAAATTCTTAGTGCTCTATTTTGGGTCAGTTGTATGTTGTTGATAAATGAATTAGATTGGTCAATCCAGCAGGCATTCGAATAGAGAAATAGAGGTCGAACCATGAATTATACAAGGTCAGTAAGCACTCTTCATCAATGTCGATCTGACTGAGCCACCATAGTTGGTAGATTCTTTTGTTTGCTCTTGCCATCAAACTTTTGCAGTGTTGGTTTCATTTTAGATGTGGGGTAAGGTTTACGCCAAGAAATTGATTGAATTTGCGCCTTCGGTTTTTGTACCATTGATAACAAGTTCTAAACTGGAAACTCCTTTTGACGAATTTTTAAAAAGCTTAAAATTTGTATTGCCTGGATTTATTCTTATCTTTAGTTTTTCGCACCATTTGATCAATTTGTCTGGTGAACAATGAAGTTTCTCTTGAATTATTCTACAGGAGCGCGACCTGTAGTAAAGGGCAAAATCATCAGCAAATTGCGAAATTTGTGCCGGTATTTCAGGAATGGCGCTGACGTAATCCAGGAAGAGTATTGGTGCAATGACGCTGCCCTGAGGTACTCCAGCTAGTGTTGAAAATGTGCTACTTTTTGAGTTATTAATTTTCATGAAGATGCTTCTCTGAGAGAGAAAAGAGTTAACCCATTTTATCAGAGGTTTATGCACATCAATTTGTAGCATTTTGTTTTGAAGTCCTAGTCTCCACACTGCATCAAACGCTTTTTCAATATCTAGGCAAGCAAATCCGACCATTTCGGACCATTGAAAGGCTTCTGTTACGTGCTGAGTAAGTTTGAGCAAATTATCGGTTGTGCAACGTTTCCTTCTATACGCACTTTGCATTTTACCGAAAACACCATTTTCTACACAGTGCGCTAGAACAAAATTCTTTACTTCTGTTTCACAAATTTTTGCAATGCAATTGGTTAGGCTGATTGGTTGGTAATTTTTTGCATCTTTTTTGTTTTTGATCGGCTTTGGTAACGTTTTGACTTGTGACTCTTTCCATGTAGTTGGAACATAAGAATTGTTTATTGAGCTAGTTATCAGGAGACAAATATATGCTTTGAGGCAATTAGGTAACCTTTTCAGGATGTTATAGCTGAAATTTTCTGGTCCCGGACTTGATCTTCTTGTTTTCTTCAAAATTTCTTCATAATCGTCTACTTTTTTAATTCAGTAGTTATTTGGTTCAGTTTTTTTGTATTGGAGAAACATTTTTGTTTCGTTTTTGACTTTCTCTAAGTGCTCATTTAGTTCCAAGTTTTCGTATATATGATCTTTCATTGTATCTTGTAGAAGATCTTGTTTTGAAGATTTCGCATTTCTCAATGTCTGTTTTCGCTCTGAGTTGTTTATATGAGATTTCAGCACTTTTTTCAGTTTCATTTGGTTTTTTTGAATCACCACATAAAGCTTTAACTGCTCTCCAAATGCTTTTGCTCCCCTTATTTGAGCACTTGCGATCAATTTTGATTGTTTGATTTTTTCCGATCTTTTCATGGACCTCTTTATTTCTTTTTGGAGGAAATTCATTTCCTTTTTCAGGAATTTGTACTGTTCTCCGTTTGTTCTTTTCAGCTCTCTTCTTTTAGTAGCTTCATGTTCAAATGGAAATCTTTTTTGTTGGATATACGACTTCTGTCGCGAGAATTGAATGATCAGTACAAGTAATTCATCTAGTTGATTTAGTTCTTCTGCTTTTGGATAGACTGGTGGATCTATCACAGAGCTTTTCTATTCTTGTCTGACAATCTGGTTGCTTTTTTCAAGTTGATTTTTGCCTTCAAATCGAATTTGCTTTGAGTCATTATATTCAAGGTTATAATTGTTGAGCTGTGGTCACTACCAAAGTCATCGGAAACATAAAATGTGTCAAAAAATTTGAAGACTGATTGATCGGCGAAATGTAGATCAAGCATATTTCTACATTCTCCCTGCTCTGATTGATATTTGTGGTAACCGTTATTTAAAAGCTTGAATTTTCCAGTTTCAGTAGTTTCGATTACTTTATCACCATTTTCAGTGTTATATGTGCAATTTAGCTCTTGATGTGGAGCGTTGAAATCTGCACAGATAAACACGTTCTTCATTTCAGTTTCAAAAATTTCTGATAGATTTAAATCGCGACCTGGTGAGTTGTAAAGTGCTATAACCCCGAGATGACCTGTAACAGTTACTTCAAAGCATGCCTTTATTATATCGAACATTTTTCCTCGCTCATTTCTATCAAACTTTTCTGGTTTAACTTCTATTATTGTCGTTCCCTTCTTTGCTAAAATGATTGACCCATGTGACTTACTTGCTCTCGTTTCCGTAACTACGAAATAATCATCGGTTAGATTTTCTTTTTGCAGGCTCTTGAATTCATTCAGGCACACAATATCAATATATCTTTTTCCTCCAAAAATCCGAGAAGTTCTAAAATTTTGTTGGATAAGCCTCGGCAGTTCCATTTCAATATTTTATTTTTATCCATGTTGACTGAATTGATGGCTATTTGTTGAAATTAATTGCGTTGGAATATTCATGAAATTGTTGTTAGCATTTTTGATGCTATCATGAACTTTTTGACCTTCTATTTTATCACCGAAAATTCTGCTTGCACTAATACTGACAGCATTGATGATATCACTGTAAGACATTGTATTGAAGGTTCAACGGATTTTGCTGAGTACTTCAGCAACCAGAACATTTATGTTTATTGCTGAGACAGTTGAGTTTGTTTGTAACATTTCGGTTTGTCTTTTTGCCACTGCTGAGTACTTGATATCTTGTTTTCCCTCTGTCGCTTCAACAACTGCGTTTTGATAGGAGGAGCATCTTTTGTACACAGACGCGTGCGATCCAGCACAATTTGCGCATTTGGCATCACAGGCAACGCTGCTCGTTATCTACACTAAATGGCGGAGTGCCCATTTTTCTGACACTTGAAGCATTGTTTTACATGTGGCGGCTCTGTGCTTGGTTCACATCTGTAGATTAGCCAACCAATCTTTACACCGTGCTTTTGTGCTGCTAAAACATGATTTGTTGAATCTGTTATTACCCTGATAAGCTTTGTAGGTTTGCCACTTGCTCGGCTTATAATCCTTGACAATTTTACTACTTTCATTCCGTTATTGCTCAAGAGTTCCTCTTTTATTTCTTTTTCTTGGATGCTTTGATGCACATTGACTATAACAAACCTTGGCTTGGACTTGTTTTTTGGCAGTGTGTTTCTCGTGTTCACATTAGCGTTGGGGAATACTTTTTGCAGGTTTGTATTTGACATAAGACTATCTCTGGAGGCTTTGTTTTCCGGTTGGATAAAGAAGTCGGAAGAGTTTGGCAATTCTCTAATTCTTGGTATTTTCATTTGTGGGAATTTTGTCTTCATAGCTCGGGCACATTTCACTTGAGTTGGTCTCGGATTGATTGTTATAACTATTGGTCTAACTGTCTCTGATATCAAACTCCTCTCGTTTTGGTTTCGAAAACGCTTACGTTTGTTTTGAACTTGAATAAAATCTTGTTCATCCTGTGAAGTATCATCAGCGGTTGCTCTTGCTTCTGATAGGAGAGCGCTCAGTTGGCTCATTTTGGCCAGGGCCTCACTGAGGGCTATTCCTTAGCAGAACGACGAAGATAAGTTTTCGAAACAACTTTTAAAGCGTAGAGACTAAGTGAAAAAAGCCAATTAAAAGTCAGGATTTTAAAAAGCAACTCTTAGTGAAAAATCTCGTTTTATAAAAAGACTCACTCCCAAAGGACGCTCCTACACAAAAAGGAGTACTTGCTTTTCAAAAGCGCGCCCCGGGTCGAGGTGTCATTGCTAAAAGTTGCTAAGAAGGTAAAATTTGCGCTAAATGTTGTGATTGGACGCTTAAAATTGATGTCATTAGCGCTGAATGCAAGTGATTAAAAACTTGCCGCTAAAATAAGCGTAATTATTTACCGGTAAAACTTTCTAACATCTGCAGTTTTGAGCAAGGAAATGTTAATTTCACTTTCGTTTGGTAGGTGCGAAAAAAACATTCAACGATACCAACCAAAAATCAGGAAAATTTTTCTAAAAAAGCACCGCTAAAAAATGCAGAATGCATGCATATTGCCATAAAGCAGAATGATTGTGTTTTATGGTTTCAAAAAATACTTAAAGCCGAATTAAACCCAATCAGCTAAAATATCCGAATTTTGCCCAGTATCATAATCTTTTGATAACTTTTGATAATTTAAACTAATTACCAGAAAGACTAGTTAGCATAACAATGCCTTGAGATAATTTATATAATGCAACAAAATATTTTCCCCAAGTTCAAAATTTAAGTCTAATTCGACATGCTTTGCGGGCCAAGGACATGCCTCAATGGACTATGTGGGGAGTTGACAAAAACGTGTATCACAAGCAAACCCAGCATCAATTCCGCTTAACTGTGTCAAAGCATGCTTCAAGGGTGTACCACTTAATTGTAATGAGATTAATGAAAGACAAGATCAGGGGGAATTAAATTGATGTAATGGCATTGTGTGTTCCGACTCATTGCGTATTTTGACATTTCTCTTAACCTGATGTTTTTTTGTAACCTGATTTGAATACAGAAAACATGTGAAATGAGAAAATGAGATGCAGACAACGAAACTGTGACTACTAAGACAGAGGTCAAAGGTTTGAGCCATTATCGTTGCGTTGAATTTTTTCAACAGTTTCGGTGAGTACGCTAAAACATATTTAGGTTCAACGCTAATCTTGAGGTAGAAAGCTCTTGATAGCCCTAAAACTTCAATACAAGCACGTTAATTATGTAGAAGATGGCATAGAAAAAGGCCCATTTTGCCTGGCTGGTCTGGATGTTCAGTAGAATGGAGCTTGACCAACTCTAACGACCAAAAAATCCTCGGTGCTGGAAGTTGTAAACAATGATTTTAAGTGCATACTATAGAAATAAAAGACGTGATCATACTTAAATTTTTTCATAGCACAAACATTACTTTTTCCCAATTTAAAACAAGATCCCAATTTATACCTATATAAACAAGAGTACATTTTTTTAAATCACTTGTACTGTGTCATTTAGATTTTAGTGTGAATTTTTAAAAAATATTTAGCATCTTATATCAACAAAATTAACAAACAGATTAACTGGGCAAAAACATTTGGTTTCTGAAAACCAAATACGATACTGCCAGATATCTACTGCTAAAGACCAAACTTCTTCCGATTAAGATGAGTGTCATTAAATGTGCTTACGGTTATTCTTCAACAAACAAAAAACAGCTCTCATAAACATTTCCGCATTTAAGATAACTTGCGAATTATTGTAAACCAACGAACTCAAGATGTTTTCTTAGAATTGAAGTGCAAGTCAAAATGGACTAATGGTCCAACTGCCCGAATTTTTTTTTCGAAATTGGATTCACACTTCCAATTACAGATAGAAAAGAAATGTCGAAGACCAAATTGAGACGAAAAGTTATAGCAAAAATGCTTAAATGACACGATAGAGTCAAACAGACAGAGGGTTTGCTGGCGTCAAATACCTTATTTATTCAATTATTTCAAGAAATCCTAACCTCATTTTGTTATGAATTATAATATAGACATTTTTTATTTATAAATTTCTAACATAAAACAATTACCGAGTTGTTAATTTAAGTTACGTATTAACTTTACAAGTTCGAAAAAAGTCGGACAACTAAGTATAGCTAATATTTAGGCAATCCCAATGAGATTTAGGTGAATCGATGCACCACGCAAGGAAAAATCTTGCTTTGTCAGTGTTGAATTTCTGTTGAGGTTGTCATTTACGGTTAAATTTGATTATTATACACTCTTTGTTGTCGAGTTAATTCGAGCACACTCTTTACTCTAAAGCTTAAGTCGAGGATGGTAGTTTTCGGTTGAGCCAAAGTTGAACATAGCGTTTAAGTTTGGTCCAAAGCCTGTTCATACGAAACATCTGTCAAGCATTGTCTAATCATACTGGAAACTCTATCTTGAAACTCAGTTTGGAACCTCAATCTGTGATAATTATACCAAATCAAAGGTCATTCTCCAGAAGTCAAGAAGCAGTTAACCGTCTTTGAGATGCCTCGAGTCCATCATAGTGTTACCAATTCTGTGTACTGCTTCGATTTTTTCAGAAAGTTGTGAAGCCTGTTAGTTTTTTTTAAGTCAAAATCTGTTTATATAATGGTTAAGTGACTCTGCCTGAAGTCACTGTGAACTGCGAAGCGTTTCGAGATAATAAGTCAGATTTTCGAAGTGACTTCTGCAGAGTCACTTAACCATGCTTAAAACACGAAATGCACACGTTTTAAATTGACGACAGTCAACGAAATTCAACTTCTGGCTAAGTACCAACTTATGGCATTATAACTTCTGGCACTGCAGACTTTCGCCATTTTAAAATGTGCACATGAGTGTTTTAAGTTTCATTTAGTATTATAATTCATTTTCTGTTTGTATCGAATTCTTTGTGAGAAAGTAACTTGTGAGAAATCTTATTCCAATAATTTAATTTTGTCTGCAAACCTTTTGTTAATGAGTTTCACGCAGTACGAAGTCAATTGTTTGGTTGAGGCTTCTCGGGAAGCTTTTTCAGTAAAGTTCTCATAGTTGAAACTTGTCTGATCTGTAGCTCTAGCATTTTTTTTTCTAATTGTAGTTTTTCTCGCATCAGCAATAGACTTTAATATCTATAGTCATGCACAGAAAGCGCAAGCTCGGAATCAGTGCTCCACCAGAAAAGTGATAATTTCACATTATGTCAGTTTGAATATAATCTCAAGCGATTATTAGTGATTGTTTTTTTAAAAAAATACAATTCATTGAGCTTTGTACATTGCTGAAATAGTTTCATTTAATTCTCTGATAAATTTCACAATTAAAGAAATCGTTAACACAATTTATTTTTGTACGAATAAAAACTTGATATAATAAGTCATGATTTTCAAATCACAAAATTTGAAATAGCAAAGCCAAAACATTGGACTGCAAATTGTCTAACAATGGGCTTTGAAAACTAATTGGAAAAAAATTGATTAAGAAATTAATAAAAAAATAAAATAAATATCTCTCTTTACATAATTTTGAGTTTGCTTTAACATCCATAAAACAAAAAGTATGTGATCAGATATTTAAGAAACGCATAGCTGGAAAGATTATGAAGGACTTCAAGATAGGCGCCATTTGCAGGAATCTTGAGCGTTTATGTTCTCAATTTGGCTTTTCTTTCTAATTTTTGTTTTTTTTTCATTCCATGGTTGTAAATCTTCAGTCTAGTTTTCATGTCTTTTGATTTATGGATTTATAAACTAGCTCTCAGGACTTTCATGACGCACAGTAAATCAATGGCATTTGAAATTTTTTCCGTGCATCCTTTTTAGGCCGTAACATGTGTCCCAGCAACCTCTATGCGCCCGAAGTGCCAGGTGTCTGGATGAGAGGAATCCGGCCCTCATCAGCAGGTACCATTTCTTCTATAAAATTCACCCTATATAGGTATAACTTTTGCAAATCAAATTTGCCCAGGTTAAAGTCCCAGATAAAAACAACCATGTCCAGACCGAAGTTGAACGCACGGGGTACGGGGGGGGGGTCGTTTGTTCAAAAATACATAGTCTGGAGACCTCGAAAAACGATGTTTTTACTTAACTTACTTTACTTTATGAAAAGGTTGTTTTTTACTTTATAGCAATATTCTCCTGATATTTTTCTTAAAATTTGAGAACCCGTACTTAACACCAAGACAATATCAGTAGTGGGCAAGTCTAATGGGTAGTCTAGGAATCAGTACTGATTCAGAGCTGTGGACATAACACATTTGAGACTGATCAGTCTTATTAAATTTAATTGTTTACTGTTTGGTTGTGTTCGTGAAATGCAGATATATATTTCCCCAAATATAACCAAAGGTTAACAACCCTCTAGATTTTAATCTGTATAGTTTAAATGTTTTCATCATTTGAAAAAAATTATAAGGATAATCAATGTTTCATGTACTTTACGCCACTTGAGATAACTCCAATATTTTTTAAGATAAATTTTTTCTACTTATGGAAGAAAGTATGGTTATTTTGATTATTTTTTCATTTTGAGTTAATGAGTTATTACGAATTAAAGAACCAAACCAAGGAAACCTATTCCAAAAAATACTCCTTTTTTAAATATTGGACGAATCTCAAGACGTAGCAAAATAACTATCTAGTAAAATCTGAAATCGCCCGAGTAGGGTTCGGATGTTAATCTTGCAAGATCTTGCAAGAATCTTGCAAGATTATGCATAATCTTGCAAGATTTCCCTGCAAGATCTTGCAAGATTAACATCGTCTTGCAAGAATCTTGCAAGTTTTACATCCGTCTTGCAAGATTCTTGCAAGATTAACATCAAAAATTTTGTAATCAAAGATTAATATCCATTTTGTAATCATAGAACCAAACCAAGGAAACCTAATCCACAAAATATTCTTTTTTAAAATTTTGGATGAATCTCAAGACGTAGCAAAAAAACTATCTAGTAAAATCTGAAATCGCCCGAGTCGGGTTCGGATGTTAATCCTGCAATAATCTTGCAAGAAAAGATTGCAAGATTCTTGCAAGATTAACATCCAAAACTTAAAAGATTTTTGCAAGATTAACATCCAAAAACCATCCAAAAGAAGCCAAAAAAAAACGTCTAAAAAATCGGGGAAAAAACGTTAAAAAAATGCTAAATAATAGCTCTTGAGACTCCAAAATAGCGCAATAGAGCCTAGAAACCTATCCTATAGAGCTTAGAAACCTATTCTATGCAAAAACGAAAACCTCTAAATGTTGAATATACAAAAATGATAAAAGAGCATCACAAGAAGAGCAACAAATAGATCACGTTATATGGTGCCTACTGATCTAGTAATCCTTGTTTGAAAATCAAATTAAAAATTTTTGCTTAATTTTTTTGAAAACCAGTGTTTTAAATACGTTATCACCTGTAAAGTACAGATGAAACTTACTGTTTAGGTCAATCCAAATAACGTTTAGCCAGAAAGATTCCAACTAAGAATAAATGAAACAGAGTTTTGTTTAAATTAAACACTTTTAATTTACTTTTCGCAGTTTGAAATTTCGGATGTTAATCTTGCAAGATTCTTGCAAGATCTTGCAAGATTAACATCCATTTGCAAGAATCTTGCAAGATCTTGCAAGATTAACATCCGGTCTCGGCCAGGGCGCTCACTCGAACTCATCATTTAAGATTCTGCATCCTCTGTACAATTGGGGAGGAAATTAATTCAGACTATAATTATGCCGAAAAATATGCAAATTTACAACGAAAGCCAATTGATTAAAAACTAAACTGTGTGGCCTTTTGTATCCGAAGAATGTGCTATAACGCCTAATTTTTACTCGCACTGCGAAATGTAAAATTTTAATAGTTTTTATTCTAAAATAAAAACGAAACAAATGGATGTCATTAAGTTAGCAATATTTAACCATTTCGAAAGTACTATCAAATTTCTTATCTAATTTATCTTATTTTGTTAGGAAATTTCTTTTGCATTTAGACAGGCATTAGACTTCCCTTTTCTTTCAGATGATCTAAATAACGTAAATCAATCAATCAGCCAGTCTGATAATTTTCATATGTATTGCATTGTTTCCCGAACATATGTAACAACTTTTCACACCTGAACCCAAAAAAAATAATTTTTTAGCCACAGAAGATGGAATGAAACTGATTCAAAAAGGTCGCTGCATCAAACTTTTGTTCGAAGAACATGGAGCAGCTCTAATGGGATACTCAGCATATACTGACAGTAACGCTGTTATGTGGTGTTTTCCATGGAAAATGAGCGACTCTGTCGAGTTTGTAGCAGAAGGAGAAACGGTTAGAATCCTTAATCTTATACCGGTGATTTTGAGTCATTTAATCTCTTACCAATAAGTTTCAATTTACTCAATTGACCCGGGTTGCATGCTGTTTCAGCGTTTTCCCAGGGCTTTTCAGTGCATTATTATGTGTCGTTTGTGAGCTGAATTTTTCGAAAAATCATGCGGCGCAGTTCGGCGCATTTCTTTCACAATTTTCAGAAAAATTCTCGACCGGAAACATTCAGTTTTGGTCAATTTCAATGAAGAGAAAGTTTAAATGTGTGTAAAAAACAAAAAAATACTCAAAACGGAGAAAAGAATATTTTATCAACTCAATAAGTTTTAGACTTTTTAGAATAACAAAAGATCGCATTTCATGCACATTCAAAAATTGAAAGAATATGTTTTTCATGAGGTTTTCATTGGAGGAAAGAACATTCCTTTGGTTCAATTTCTTATCTGATTACCCGTTGAAATTCTAATTTTGATTGATTGCCTTTTTAAAATGTTTGTAGTAAATTGATTATCTGATAAATCCGATTATCAATTTACTACAAACATTTTTAAAAGGCAGTCAATCAAAATTAGAATTTCAACGGATAATCATATAAATTGAACCAAAGGAATGTTCTTTCCTCCAATTAAAACCTCATAGAAAATGATATTCTTTTATAATCTTGATAAAATCTTACAGCTTCCATCACTTTCTGCTTCATTAAAACATACTTAATGCCAATGTATTCTAGGAGCTGGAGACCTGCTTATTCGGTGAGTAATTAAAATAAAGTTTTTTTTTATCCGATACATTTTTTTCACATCATATCAACCTCTTCTGTTCTAGATACGAAACCTTTTCTGTGAGCAAATATCTTGCTGTGATCTTATCCTCGGACAAGTAAACAATGAAGGACATGTTTACGAGGACGTCAGTCTATTATCAAAAACTTCAGCTGTGAATTTTTCTCAAAATGACGAATTTAATTTTACTAACATAACAGTGACAAAAACCATAGATAACACTAACGAAAACTTGTCACTACTTTCCACAATAGCTCAAAAAGACAAATCATGGGAAAACAGGACGGATATCTTTAAACTTTCTCAAATTTGAACTAAATTTGCTTGCTGTCACTGTTTTCCACGCTCTCCCATAACTCTAATATTAAAACAATGGCCATAAAAAACTAACACCGACATTTGGTTTTTGAGCACGTTTGATGGCGTAATGATTATAGTTCAATTTATCATAGAAGATGTAAAAATTTAACCATCTGGTATTACATCTTGTCAATCTAAAAGAAACAGCTGTAACATTTTATGTATTTGCCTGCTTTGTATACATGCATCCCTGTGTGTCTTTTGAGAGCCAGCAAAAATATAAAATTGAACACAATTGTACTCTTTCTATAAGCTGTAAATTGAAGTGTATCCAATCTCAACGACTGCCTTTTGTGTTAATAGCCAAAAACACTAACATTCAAGATAACAATCGGAAAAATGCGATTGTTAAAAATTAAAATCAATGTCATCACTGAAAAATGTTCCTCCTATAAAGACTGCTAACCGTCTTGCACGTAAATAGATAGCATAATTTGAGGTATAAAAATATTTTAATTTAGGGTACTATTTTGATATCACAATGAGTTAAAACTAGCTAGTAAATTAGATGTGTTTCAATCAATGTGCATCGAGCGCGTCAACGGCGGCTATTTTGCGGCAATCTGCCGGCTATGTTTAAGGAGAGGACTCATCGACATTTATTGACAGGCTGCTAAAAAGAAGTAGAGAATTATAGTTGGCAGTTTGAGTTCATAGCAGTTGTATATTGATGTTGATCCTGTCTTATCAAAATATAAAATTTGAATTTTTAGTCTTGCTGGTTTTTGCTTTTTTGTGTTGTTTTATTTCTTATTCTCATTACTAACAGCTCTCATTTGCCTTTTAATGTGGAGTAAATGATTGTCAGGTCATAAATTAATACAATTGTCCTACGATTTTTTAAGTCAAATTGGAGTAGTGATTTTGGTCACGCCGAAACAAGAACTGGAGCAAAAAAGCGATGGGTTTTGCAGCACGCAATTTTTCACTTTAATTTTAAAGTAGAGTTAGAAAACGGTGTTTGAACAAAAATTCGCTTTCTCGCTAGTGGTTTTTTGTTCACATGCGGCAGTTTCATTTCAATCTTTACTTTTTTCGATTTTTTTGGAGCGGATTTTTTCTTAATGGTTTTCCCAATCCATTCATAAATCATTCTAGGCTTATTTTTTTTGTTGGAACCAAATTTCCATTTATCACTAGTGGTTTGTTTGTTTTCACGCCGCATTTTGACTTTGATTTTCTGTTTTTTTAAAGTTTTTGATCTGATTTTTTTAGAAATGGTTTTCCCAATTCACTCATAGTCCGTTCTAGGCCTAGTTAATTGTTTAGTCATTTAACTAGACCTAAACGGGACTTTTCAGGCTATGTTTTTTTAATTCGTCGTCTCCATCGATGCTTCTTAGTACCTGACCTCTTGCAATTGACTTTTTCAATGACTTCAGTGATTTCTAATGCTTTGCAGTTAAAATTTGTGTACTTGACGTCATTTCTGCTTTTGGGTCAATTGGGTGACTTACCTCACTCATAGTCTGTACAAGGTTTAGTCTTCTGTGTAGCCGATGAGAATTCTTTGAATTGCACGTCAGGACTTATCCTGCTATGTTTTTTAAATCGTTTTAACTATTGATCGCGTTTTTCGTTTCACATAAGTCACGATTTCCATCGATCACGATCTTTAATTTTTTCACGCATTCAATTTCACGCAAAGTGTTGAATACAGTCAAAATCAAAAGATCACAATCAAAAGAGACGGGATAAACCGATAAAGCCCGGGCATTAAGTCACTGAGAATTATGTTGTCAAAGTTCATTAGAGTGTTTGCTAGCGGACATTGGTGTCAAGCTCACTATCTTTCAGTTTAGAAGCTCAATTAAGTATAGTTTTAGAATCCAATTAAAACTGCACCCAAATTCGAACATTTTTTGACACTGAAATTAAAACAGAAAAAAAATTCGGTCAATTTATCTCTTCTTTTTTTTGTGTTTCAATCCCGATGTGCATCAAGCGCGTCAACGGCGTCTATTTGCCGGCAATCTGCCGGCTATGTTCAATATAAATAGAATCTCTTTGATCGCGTCTAAAATTTTCCCGCCTGTTCTAAATTTATTAATCTGCGTAAGTTTTTCTCATTTTTTAGATAATTCTTCTAAAATCTTTAAATTATTCGACAGAATTTTTTGCAGTGCGTTGTTCCCACTGGAATCAAATATTTAATTATCTTCTCTGCTACTCTAGGGAAATCTATGATCGAATCTACATTGCCCTTCTATAGGCTTGTTAAGAAATTAACCCTTGAACATAACCCATGTGATTTCCATGGCTGAACAAATTCTTGTTGTTTGATGAACACACCCCACGCCTTCATACCAAATCACGCCAAAGTTTTCCATTGTTTTCATTTTTTAGTTCTAGTTTTTTCCTCGGTTCGGTGTGTTGCGTTTCTGATGCATTGATTCTCAGAGTTGGCATTATAAATTTTATATGTTGCTTCTTCGATTAATAACTTCCCTGTTGTGGTGAAGAAGCAGGCGCGCTTCAAACCGCTGAGCCAAATAAAAAACCCTCACAACCAGTGAACTCTACTCCCCGACTGTGCAACTATATTGTAATAGGAAATAATACCACTGATTTACTGTGCTAAAAAAAATTAGAATTTTTGCCGTTTGTGCCCCCCACCAGTTCGTTATGCGTCCCCAAACGTCAGAGAACGTGTCATAACATAGTATATCACTCTGTAAAAGTTTAGCACGTTCGTCTGGGGGTTCAAATAATATGCATCCACTATCCTGGGGTGCACAAACGGAAAAGATCCAAAACTTGATAAAATTTTGTATGAGGATTTCATTTTCATTACCTCAACAATAAGAGATATCAATACGTAAAAAATGTTCCTCCTACAAAGACTGCTAACTTTCTTGCACGGATATAGATAGTCTGCGTAGCCTGATATTATAATTTGGGTCAAACAAGTAATTTATTGTACTGTTTTGATCTCTTTTCGAACTAAATATAGGTGGTAATTTAATAAAACTAAATTAAATTAAATAATTTATTCCAGCATACGTACATCAACTAACATTTGTATAAACAATTAATGACAATATGCATTGGAAAAAGAAACAAAAACAGCTCAATCAGTTTATCTAGTCAAGAGAATAAGAGTCTTGAACATAAATAACCACCAACGGATAATTTAAAAGGCAGCCTGACAGCAAAATTTTGCAATAAAAATTGAGTGAGTAATGAATGAATGAATCGACACTCTGGGCATTCAATGTGTTGCAGATCATTTACAGATACACAAAACCATAAACGCACACACAGACATATTAGGTAGATTGCATAGCACTGGCCACCAAAAAAATCGGTGCCGCTAGTTAAAAGACCTCCAAAAGCACAAAAAAAATATTTTATAATTTAGTGAAAACAATGTGATTTCAATTTTCATCCCGATCTCTAAATTAAACTGTCAATCATTGGTGTTTTACGTTCAACATAGTCTTATAATTATATAACTCCGATGAAAACTATTGTTAAGTATTTTTTACTGAAAATCTAATTCATTGCACACCAGATTTTGCTATCGTTGTTTGCTAAGCCTTTGCTAGTTAAGAACCAATTCTTAGCCGCTTGCATAATTGTTATTTGTGACAAGATGAAATTTTTCTTCACAATTATAACAGTTGTATAGTTGCACTCGATGTTTCACTGTTTCATTCATATTCTTTTAAAACTTACAACTCTTTAACGGCTGTCCATTGTTTAACAACTGAAGGTTTTGTTTTATTCGTTAGGAAAACATTTTCATTACGTTTTGCTATGTTTTTGTTATCAAAATTAATAGAATCTCTTTGATCCCGTTTACTTTTTTCCCGCCTGCTGTAAATTTGTTAATCTGCTTAAGTTTTCTCATCGTTTTAGATAATTCTTCTAAACTCTTATTAGCAGGATTTTTGCATTTCTTTGTTCCCACTTGAATTAAATTTTAATTGACCTTCTTTGCTCTTCTAAAAAAATCTATAATCGAATCTACATTGCCTTTCTTTAGGCTTTTCGGCCTGAAGTTAACACTTGTTATTTTCGCGGCCAAACAAATTCTTGTATTTTGCTGAACACATCCTACGCCTTCATATCAAATCATCCCGTAATTATCTACTGTTTTCCTTTTCCAGCTCAAGTTTTTCCATCGCTTCTGCATGTTCAATTTCTGATGCATTGATTCTCAGAGCTGGCGTTATAAATTTTATATTTTGCTTCTTCGATTAATAACTTCCCTGTTGTGGTGAAGAAGCAGGCGCGCTTCAAACCGCTGAGTCGAATAAAAAAACCTCACAACCAGTGAACTCTACTCCCCGACTGTGCAACTATATTGTAATAGGAAATAATACCACTGATTTACTGTGCTAAAAAAATTAGAATTTTTGCCGTTTGTGCCCCCCAGCAGTTCGTTATGCGTCCCCAAACGTTAGAGCACATGTCATAACATAGTATATCATTATGTAAAAGTTTGGCACGTTTGTCGGGGTGTGCAAACAATATGCATCCACTAAGCTGGGGGGCACAAACGGAAAAGATCCAAAACTTGTTTAAATTTTGTATGAGGATTTCATTTTCATTACCTCAACAATAAGAGATATCAATACGTAAAAAATGTTCCTCCTACAAAGACTGCTAACTTTCTTGCACGGATATAGATAGTCTGCGTAGCCTGATATTAAAACTTGGGGCAAACAAGTAATTTTTTGTACTGTTTTGATCTCCCTTCGAACTAAAACTAGGTGGTGATTTAGTAAAACTAAATTAAATTAAATAATTTATTCCAGCATACGTACATCAATTAACATTTGTATAAACAGTTATTTACAATATGCGTTGGACAAAGAAACGAAGACAGCTCAATCAGTTTCTATAGTCTAGAGAAAAAGAGGCTTGAACATAAATAACTACCAACGGATAATTTAAAAGGCAGCTTGACGGCATAATTTTGCAATAAAAATTGAGTGAGTAATGAATGAATGAGTCGACACTCTGGGCATTCAATGTGCTGCAGTTCATTTACAGATACACAAAGGCATAAACGCACACACAGACATATTAGGCAGATTGCATGGTACTGGCCACCAAAAAAATCGGTGCCGCTAGTTAAAAGACCTCCAAAAGCACAAAAAAATTAATTTATAATTTAGTGCAAACAATATGCTTTCAAATTTTATCCCGATCTCTAATTAAACTGTCAAGCATTGATGTTCTACGTTCAACATAGTCTTATAATTATATAACTCCGATGAAAACTATTGTTAAGTATTTTTTATTGAAAATCTAATTCATTGCACACCAGATTTTGCTATCGTTGTTTGCTAAGCCTTTGCTAGTTAAGAACCAATTCTTAGCCGCTCGCATAATTGTTATTTGTGACAAGATGAAATTTTTCTTCACAATTATAACAGTTGTATAGTTGCACTCGATGTTTCACTGTTTCATTCATATTCTTTTAAAACCTACAACCCTTTAACGGCTGTCCATTGTTCAACAACTGAAGGTATTGTTTTCTTCGTTAGGAAAACATCTTCACTACGTTTTGCTATGTTTTTGTTATCAAAATTATTAGAATCTCTTTGATCCCGTCTAAATTTTTCCCGCCTGCTGTAAATTTAATAATCTGCTTAAGTTTTCTCATTCTTTTAGATAATTCTTCTAAAATCTTATTCGCAGGATTTTTGCATTTCTTTGTTCCCACTTGCATTAAATTTTAATTGACCTTCTTTGCTCTTCTAAAAAAAAATCTATAATCGAATCTACATTGCCTTTCTTTTGGCTTTTCGGCCTAAAATTAACACTTGTGATTTCCCCGGTCAAACAAATTCTTGTATTTTGCTGAACACATCCTACGCCTTCATATCAAATCATGCCATAATTTTCTATTGTTTTCCTTTTCCAGCTCAAGTCTTTCCCTCGCTTCAGCATGTTCAATTTCTGATGCATTGATTCTCAGAGCTGACATTAAACTTTTATACGTTATTTCGGCAAAGAAAAATTTCCCTAGCGTGGTGCAGATACAGGAACGCTTCAAACTGCTTAACCAAAAAAATTATCCTCACAACCAGTGAACTCTACTCCCCGGATTACCGATCGAACAACTTTTTTAAAATTTCATACTAGGTCATATATGGTTCTTAGTAATCTTACTAGGTCGTATATAAAGTGTATGATGTCTTAGTAGTCATATAAAGATCATATATGATTTCTTGGACATACAAGTATCATACAAAAAATTTGAAAGCCCAAATCCATCTGTTTGGATATTGAGTTTTGGTCTTGTTGAGTATCAAGTTCTCTTTCTCCCAGCCTTTTTGATTGTTCAAAAAACGGTTTGATTATTAAACTCTGCTGCCCTAGATAGAGGTTCAAAAGTTTTGTATTTTCACTGAAAAAATGTTGGGTTTAGAACAGGTAATTTCTGCTTTTTTTTAGTAATAGGCTGCTGTTGACTCCTGATAAAAACCAAATTTTTTTCATAAATCAAAAAGAAAGGGGTTGACTCGATTTGATCTAAACATATCAGTATTCGTATATGAAAACATCAGAATCTAAAATTTATACGTGAATTTGTTGTAATGATTCAACGATTTTGAAATTTAATTTCATATCAAGTCGACTAATAAAGGCAAAATCTGTTTAAAAAATATTCAATTCAAGTGGTTAGTGTTTAGGCTTCACTATTTCATGTTAACCTGATTATGTACCTGTTATTAGAGTTTCATATGAAGTGCTGGGCGAAGATAATACCATAATATTTTTCTGTAGGTTTAGCCTTTTTTTGTCGACTTGATATAACCTTAAATTTGAAAAATCTTGAACCACTACAACAAATTAACGTGCAGTTTCATAAAAATGTTTTCCAATGTGAATACTGATATGTTGAATACTGATATGGTTACTTTGGATATTCATCCTATCAATCATATAAATCACATTAATCACAGTATGCTTTCTTCAATGTTTTGACGTATATTTAAAAAAGAAACTCCTAAACCAATACTGTTTGTGCTGAATGATGATTTCTCAGCAAAACGCTAACAGTTAATCCCATAATTTACCCCATAATCTTAAGTCGTTATACCCCCTTAAATTACTCCCTAATATTAATCTTTTTGGGGGTAATTGTTAGGGGTAAATTCTAAACCCCCCCCCCCCTACACCCCCATCTTACATCGTTTTGGTCCCCATAGACGATTACCCCAAACTCTTACATCAGTTTGGGCGTAATCAAGGTGGAAATTTCGACACGGGTGAGCAAGTGTGTCTTTTAGACAGTGCTCTTGCTGTTGAAACGTCTGCTTGAAAATCTTGAGTCTTTCGTATTATAGCCCCCATGAAATTGAAACCCCCTTTATGGTATATTTAACCTGATTGGGGTAGCTATATGTTATCTGACCACTAAGCGGGGGAGGGCTATAATGGGAAAGACCCAAAAGATTCTGACTTTTTCACTTCGATTAAACAAGGGTGGGCATGCTAAAGTTTTGCGTTTTCTGCTCAATTTTCTAAAAGAGATTGATAAAAAAAATTGATATTTTTGCTGGTTACAAAACAATATGCGCAATGCCAAAATACCCAATGTGTCAATAATATATACAATGCCTTTATGCGCTCCATTTTTTCCCTTCTAGTCTATTTTTTCAATAATTCGATTACAAAAGAGCACTCGGTATTGCGAGCATATTTTCTCATAATTAAGTTGATACTTTAAAGCAATGTTTGGTTGTGATAGCTTCACAACAAGTCCTACGGGCCGCTGAGGCACGGCTAACAATGGCCTGGCTAAATACTATGCTAAATATTTGTTCTGGTAGTCTGAACACTAATATAAAGTGTCGGTGTATTCTGGGTGTTTCGCCGCATTGCTTATTTTGTCCTAACACTTCTTTTCCTATGGTGACTTGACAAAAAAAACTGCGAGCACGCTAGATCAAAACAAAAAAGAATTGAACTGGAAATTTAAAATCAACCTTTTTTTCTATCTTGTGAAAGTAAGAGTTGAAATGAGACTAGCACATCATGCGCCATACCTTGTTAGACATTGTCATGCCTTAGCGGCCCATGGTACTTGATATGAAACTCGACCGAACAACCGGTCTGAAGCGATCATGCTGAACGCTTTATTATACCTGAGAATATCTGATAGATCAATATGCAAATTGAATACTTTTTTACAATCTAGTCCGGGTTTTCGCTTTAGATATCCGGACAACGCATCAAAAGGCCAATAAATTAAAAACAAAAGAATTGGGAAAAATATCGAAAATCAATTATTATTTTTTGCAGAAATACAGAGCTAATTGCGAGAATAAATAAAATTATTGCATCTGAGCATGTGCACTGAGGGTTATGACCAAGCCCTAACGGACCGTGGGACATGATATGAATAACGCTATCAGAACCAAACATATTATTGCGACCGAACACACTAAACGCTTTAGTGTAAGTGCGAGTGCTCAATTTTTACTGGCCAATATGCAACAAAAATAATCTCATTTTTGATCATTTGTTGCTATTTTCACTTTCAATCTACTATACTTTGATATAGAAACCTAGCCCCTCGAATGAGAGTTGTCGCGATTTTATGCAAAAAATATTACCAAACTCTATTGCTTCTTTCGAGTTTTCTTTATTCTTTATACGTAAACTCTCAACTTTTCTAAGGATCTCAGATGCAGGAAAATGATTGAAATAATTTTATTCAAAAGCAAATTTCATAAGATAATAAGTGTTATCTTTTGATTTTTTAGTTCTCTGAAATCCACTGTTATTGAGATCTACATTTAAAGAAACACACGGATAGCTTCTGTCGTCTTCTTATTCTCATCGATTGAGTTCTTTCTTCACAATCTGTAAAAAATAGATACGCAAGCCTTTAGAACCCAGCAATTTCAAATTTTAGAGAACAAGCACTGTTTCAGAGCGCATGATTTCAAAGTAATAGAGAGAACTGAAAATATATAAGCTAAAAATCACCTGATCAATTTTTTGTTTCATTCATCCGAGCTTCTGCAGCCTTTAAGTTAGAATCAGCAGCAATAATAGACTTATTTTAAGTTTCTTTCGACAATATAGATAAGATCATTTTTTCAGCTTCAGTTTTTAACCAATTTTAATTTGGTAATCAATCAATTCAAATCTTATTACCCATTTATCACCTTGAGGGTAGGGAAGACCTGAAACATTATAACGGAAGTTAGTATATCATCACTCGAGACCTTATTGTTCCGACGGCACTAGTAGGGGGAGGGGAACTATATGATCAGCTGTTTTCTTTGTTCAGTCAATTTTGGCCAATCAATATCTTTGACGTAGGAAGACATTAGTGATGGTATCTTTAGAAGCCTGTAGAGTGTAGAATAATTTTTTTTCGAGATCAATCAAATTTTGTTTCTTTGCGAGGTTTTAAATCGAGGTTTAAGTTTTTCAGAACATTGAACTGATTTCCAATGTTTTGTTGTTCACTTTTTCCGTAAATTTTTCTCAATTTGTTTTAAATTTTAAATTTTTAAGACTATTAACAATAGCGTCATTGGTTTTGACTACAAGAAAGAAGACGGCTGCTGAATTGTTTGATCCTACCTCTTCCAATAAGATTTTGGCTGAGATTTTAAAATTCAGTAGTCTTTTATGATTTCCGCTGTTCTTATTCATTTTTTTCATACGTTTTAATCGAATTGTCATAGAGTTTGATAAAATATGTTCAAGTTTGTCACAATAGCATTAGTGGTTTTGACTTGAAGAAAGAAAAGGGTTACTCAATTGTTTTATCCAACTTTTTCAACTAATATTGAAATGTCAGCCTTCTATCATGAGAAAAGCGCCTCATCAGTTTTTAGGCCCATTTTCTTCACACTGCAATTAACTATTTCCATTAAATTACAAAATGCTAACTTATAGTTTGCCCGACAAATTGTACAGGCCAAAGAATTTGGATCGTTTTTATGAGCTCACTAGTGTCTTTATGAGCTCACCATCCAATGGAAAAAAATGCAGTGCTGATTTTAATCAAAAGTATTGCACTGAAAAGAGTACTCTATAGAGTGAAATGGAAGCATAAAAAACCATTATTTAAATTTAGTAGCTGTCTAATGTACTTAATTTTTCAGCGTACATGTCATTCTCTGCTCCATTTTACTTCAATCTTTTGCTGCCTGTGGTTTTCTTGGACAGTTGACTTATCAAGCAGTATAAAGGGAAAGTTTTGATCATGATGGTATATCAGACAAAAAATTATGCACGTGTTTACGGCCCTCGCTTTATGTTTCCCTTTTTGTGTGTAGACAATTAGTCCGATTTAACAACTTCATGTCACCTCCTCACAATTTTTTTTATATTTGGATCTTTTATTATTTTTATTCTGTTTTTGAAAATTCCTGCCTATTTAGTCTGTTTGTTTCATTACAGAATATTTTTCCGGTGAAAATATTTGTCAAGAAATTGTATATAAGTTCGTTTTTGCTATTACAAATTTTACGAAGCATAGAAATTTTTGAATTTGTCCGGTTTTTGATTTCTATCCTTCTTTATGCGGTGACAGAGGATATGTTGAGTTTTATTGTTTCACAATCACAAGTTCTGAAAATGAAGATAATGAAATTTTATTTTTGTTCAATATTTTTAAATTTTGTTAGCCTAATCAAATAAAAATTCCAATCAAATGGGTTAACCTCTGTTGTATTTTCTCGCGTTCAACTAGCATTTGAGAAAACTGTTTAGGAATATTGTATTATGCGTAGCTACAAGATCCGTGTAGGTCAGAACCATTGTTTATTATAGTTTATGAATGTGTGGTGTTATCCTGCAAATATGAAAATAAATATACACGCAAAAGTAAGAACGGAAAAGTTTGGCAATAAAAACCCAGAAAAATCAAACCAAAACGTCATCTGCAGAAACATAAACGTGACATCTAGTCTTTACAAGAAACGTTTAAAGATTTTTTTTACTCTGAAAAAAATGCTTTGCTTCGTAATGTACGAGATATCTGTGGTTCGTTTTTGTTGGCTTTTCTCTGAAAAGTTTCAATCGTTCCCTTTTGTTTCACAGGCTGAACGAATCTTAATTGATTCTTTAAAAACTTCAGCTGATCTATCATCACCAAAAGTTTATGATTACTTCTTTTTCTCAAATCAAGAAATGATTTTGCAAGTGTTTTCACTTTTGTAACAAAACTTGACTTCCTTTTATTATCTAAAAAGCTTTGAATTGTTATAAAAAATTTTTGGTTGTTTCAAGCATCATTTTATTTTGAGTGATCAGTTGAAACTTTTTTTTATGGAACAGTCGATGGAAAATGGATTCTAAAAGATGTCGATTATGCTTTTGGGAATCAAAATTTGCATTTGTACGCTGAAAATTTTTTGCTTTACTGTTTACTCGTGTGCTTCTCCCATTGCCACTGAAAAAATTTTACGTATGGTCAAGCAACCATAAGATTTGCAGCAGAAAAGTTACCATTAGAGTCGTATTGAAAGCAATAAGTTTCAGTATAATGAGTTTTGAAAAATAATAGATTTCAGATGTAGCTAAAAAAATTTGAAAATTTTAGCCGCAGCTAAATATTTTCATTTTGTTTAATAAAAGTAGTGAACCATTTAACTGACCTCTATTTATGTCACCATCTGCAGCGGCAGCCAGAAGAAGCCCTGAAAAGTTTAACTTAACAATTGAATAAAACTTAACGGCTAATGAACACACAAAAAATTTCAAACTGATTGTCACTACTGTTTCTTCTGCAGACTTATGCTGATATGAAATTAAATAGTGGCGTAAAATTGAGTTTATGCTAACAAAATAATTGCAATGAAAACTCTAAAGCCATTTTAAGATGTCTCTTCCGGTATTTCCAGTTATCATCGGATGTCAGCGGTTCACTGCATTGAAAAAATATGCACCTGTTGTTATCAAACGGGAGTTGATTGAAAACATTATCACGTATGTTGGCTCTGGAGAACAGTTGGTCTCAGATTCTACTTTTGTGCGAGTATTTTATGACAGCACAAAGTATAACCAGTGAACCTGATACCTAATAGCTATCAGGCGAAGCAGAAAAATATTTTAGTTATTAATAGTTGCTGCAAAATTCTGTAAGCACAAAATTTTACCTGAGTCATCTGCATATGAATCTTTTCTATCAAAATAGAAAGAACTCCAAGAAAAAATGTCAAGAAAAAATTAAGTCTTCTGTAACTTTGCAACCTAGAGAAAAGTAAACAAAATTTGGAAGCCAGATGTTGTTTTCTCCCTCAATGGCATTTTCGTTGAAACACGGATCAAACTCCACGTCTTATTTAGTTTTCTAGTATTGGGAGATTCTTAATTCAAGATTTGAAAGTTGTGCCTAAGAATTGGACAGAATTTGTAAAATGATTACCCAGTCAAAACCAACATAAAAGTTTTTGAATGGAAAGTTTCGATTCGGAAACGTCCCGTAACTTCTGAGGGTTTCATAATTTTCCAGTTACTTTTCCCGGGACGCCTCAAAAACAATACCAAACAATGAAACATTACCTCACAATTATAGTTTTTGACTTCGAAAAAATGATTGTCATGCTTAACCTAATTCAGTGCTCCTGAGTTTTGTTCATTAAAGAACAGCAAAGGAAAAAATGAGAAAAGCAAAATCCAACATTTTCACAATTACCAAACCCATAAAAATTGTTGATAAAACATCATTTGACACCGATAGCTTGATTTAGAAACCACATGATAGAAAACTACTATCACCTGATAGAACAACAATACAAATTATTTAAATGTAGAAAATCCGAGCAAAGAGAAAAAAACCAAAAATTCGAAATGTTTTTTTACAATAATTTGAAACTCTTAAAATTGCAAAGTCTCATAATTGTCCTCATTATATCTTGTGAAACAATTTCTGTCCAGTGACCAACCACACAAATGAAATGAACTAAACAAATGAAACAAAGGCACAAATGCAAACTAATATCTACACAAATGCAATTCTAATATCTACAAATTAAAGAACAAAATGTCGTCCTTTTAATTCTATACATGAGCCACGCTTTGCTTCGCAGAAAAATTTAACCTTAATGTGATTACAAGAACCATACAAGCTATGCCTAGGACTTGCAGGTTCCTATAACGTGACCAATTTCCGTGCAAGTTCTTATTTTCTTAGAGGTTAACCACTTAATTTTGATTTCCAAAATTCAAGCTTTTAAAGAAAACTATCCTCTCTAAAAGGCTTGTAAAGTTTTTTCAACTTTTCCAATCAGAAAAAAAGGTGTAGAAACTTTAAGTTTTAAATTGATGAATCTTGGAAAGCAATTTTTGTAAGTGCAAGTTAAACTCAAACTTATTGCTAATATCAATCAAAAACAAAACTGAGTTACGTCCAAAAACTTTTCTCAATCTCAAAATCTTGTTGTTTGCAATAACAACGTAGAATTGAAAATGGTGATGTACAAACCCGAGTGATCGTTCAGCAAAGATGAAACTTCTGGAGGCGGCAATATTTCTGGTGAGACCCAATCTAAAAAAATTCTTTTATGTGAGTTGCAAAAAATTTTAGTCTAAAACGTTTCTTTGCGTAAAATTACTCAAATGAAAAACAAATTGGGGCAAAAAAAACAAGATTCAAAGTGAAAGCCACAAAACGCAATACAGAATTCTTTGTTTAGCAATTAACAACTTCATGTCCAAGTAAAATTTCTTTTGATGCTGAATTTTTCTTCTATAATAAGTCTAGTGAAAATCATCTGTTCCTGTTAGCTAAATTTCATGATTACCAAATTGTCGTAAGTGTCAAAATCCATTCAGACTATCAACTCCAAACATCTAAAAAAATATTGACTAAGCTTACCTACTGGTGTTGAGTTTGGATGGAAAAATTGAAAGATTTCTAAAAATTGATATGTCAATTATTGCTTTGCTTCAATGTGGTCAATGTCGTATTTTAATTTTTACTCATAAGCCATACGTTGCCTCGGCAAAAAAAATTAGCCCAAATGTGATTACAAAAACCTTCCAAGCTATCGCCCTGACTTGCAAGATCCTGATAGGTGAAGAATTGCTGTACGAATTTGTGTTTGCTTACCAATAGTATATAAGTTCTTGTTTTCTCGCCGAGCTTGGATTTACAACTGATGAGTTCTACGAGAAAATCATAGTTTCTAGGAAACTGGTACGTTTTTTTAATACGACCATTGAGGCAGAAAATCAGGTACAAAAAATTTTTACACTGAAAAATCTGGAAAGCACGTTTTTTAATACAGTTTAAATTCCAATTTCATTAAAATACAGAAATTGGTTAGCAATAAAAACAAATTTTTGCAATCTGGAAATCCTTTTATCTAGAAATGAAGTTGGTGATGTACAAACCTGATGGATCATTTAGGAAAGGTGAAACTTCTGGAGATGGCAATATTTCTGGTTTGTTCAATTCTAAAAATAAGTTCAATTAAGTGAATTGGAGAGCTAGCTTCACAATTTTAATTGGGTTTTGTTGCGTTTAAGTAAACAAATGAAAACCAGTTTGTAGCACAAAATTCAACATTTCAACATGCAATTCGTTAGTAGCATATCGTAATAGTGAGTTATATGTTAAAAAAACCGATTTGTTCAGATGCTGAACTTTTCTTCAATCTGCATTTTACTTTAACAACAAATTCAAGTAAACACCTTCTCTCTCTCTCTCTCTCAGGTAAAAGTTTCTCTATTTCTCAGGACGCACAGCATTAAGTTTGAGAATCAATTTAGTTGACTAGAAACAACTAGTTTTTCGAATTGGCAGGCCAGACCGCTACCACCTTGAGAATGTACCATAGGCTCTTTTGCCTTAAGATATTGCTTTTTGCGTTCTTTGTTAATGTCTCCATAAACCAGTTAAACAACATGCGGTATGGGAATTTCAGCTGCTCAAAAAGAGAACAGAAAAATTGTTTTCACACGGCATACAGAATTTTTTGTTTAGCAATTAACAACTTCATATCCAAGTAAAATTTCTTTTGATGCTGAATTTTTCTTCTATAATAAGTCTAGTGAAAATCATCTGTTCCTGTTAGCTAAATTTCTTGACTAACAGATTGTCGTAAGTTTCAAAATCCATTCAGACTATCAACTTTAAACATATAAAAATATATTGACTGTGCTTACCTACCGGTGTTGAGTTAGGATGGAAAAACTGAAAGATTTCTAAAAATTGATATGTCAATTATTGCTTTGCTTCAATGTGGTCAATGTCGTATTTTAATTTTTATTCATGGGCCATACGTTGCCTCGGCAAAAAAATTAGCCCAAATGTGATTACAAAAACCTTCCAAGCTATCGCCCTGACTTGCAAGATCCTGATAGGTGAAGAATTGCTGTACGAATTTGTGTTTGCTTACCAATAGTATATAAGTTCTTGTTTTCTCGCCGAGCTTGGGTTTACAACTGATAACTGATGAGTTCTACGAGAAAATCATGGTTTCTAGGAAACTCGTACGTTTTTTCAATACGACCATTGAGGCAGTAAATCAGGTACAAAAACTTTTTACACTGAAGAATCTGGAAAGCACGTTTTTTAATACAGTTTAAATTCCAATTTCATTAAAATACAGAACTTGGTTAGCAATAAAAACAAATTTTTGCAATCTGGAAATCTTTTTGTCTAGAAATCAAGTTGGCGATGTACAAACCTGATGGATCTTTTAGGAAAGTTGAAACTTCTGGAGATAGCAATATTTCTGGTTTGTCCAATTCTAAAAATAAGTTCAATTAAGTGAATTGGAGAGCTAGCTTCACAATTTTAATTGGTTTTTGTTGCGTTTAAATAAACAAATGAAAACCAGTTTGTAGCACAAAATGCAACATTGCAACATGCAATTGGTTAGTAGCAAATCGTAATAGTGAATTATTTGTTAAAAAAACCGATTTGTTCAGATGTTGAACTTTTCTTCGATCTGCATTTTACTTTAACAACAAATTCATGTAAACACCTTCTCTCTCTCTCAGGTAAAAGTTTCTCTTTTTCTCAGGACGCACAGCATTAAAATTGAGAATCAATTTAGTTGACTAGAAACAACTAGTTTTTCGAATTGGCAGGCCAGACCGCTACAATCTTGCGAAGTTACCGTAGGCTCTTTTGCCTTAAGATATTGCTTTTTGAATTCTTTGTTAATGTCTCTATAAACCACTTAAACAACATGCGGTATGAGAATTTCAGCTGCTCAAACAGAGAACAGAAAAATCATTTTCACACGGCATGCAAAATTTTTTGTTTAACTTCATATCCAAGTAAAATTTCTTTTGATGCTGAATTTTTCTTCTATAATAAGTCTCGTGAAAATCATCTGTTCCTGTTAGCTAAATTTCCTGACTAACAAATTGTCGTAAGTGTCCAAATCCATTCAGACTATCATCTCTAAACATATGAAAATATATTGACTGTGCTTACCTACCGGTGTTGAGTTTGGATGGAAAAACTGAAAGATTTCTAAAAATTGATATGTCAATTATTGCTTTGCTTCAATGTGGTCAATGTCGTATTTTAATTTTTACTCATAAGCCATACGTTGCCTCGGCAAAAAAAATTAGCCCAAATGTGATTACAAAAACCTTCCAAGCTATCGCCCTGACTTGCAAGATCCCGATAGGTGAAGAATTGCTGTACGAATTTGTGTTTGCTTACCAATAGTATATAAGTTGTTGTCTTCTCGCCGAGCTTGGATTTACAACTGATGAGTTCTGCGAGAAAATCACAGTTTCTAGGAAACTCGTACGTTTTTTTAATACGACCATTGATGCAGAAAGTCAGGTACAAAAAGTTTTTACACTGAACAATCTGGAAAGCACGTTTTTTAATAAGTTTAAATTCCAATTTCATTAAAATACAGAAGTTGGTTAGTACTAAAAACAATTTTTGAAATCTGAAAATCTTTTTTTATCTAGAATTGAAGTTGGCGATGTACAAACCTGATGGATCTGTTAGGAAAGATGAAAATTCTGGAGATGACAATATTTTTGGTTTGTCCAATCTCTAAATAAGTTCAATTAAGTGAATTGGAGAGCTAGCTTTACAATTTTTATTGGTTTTTGTTGCTTTTAAGTACACAAAAAAACCACTTTGTAGCATAAAATGCAACATTGCAACATGCCATTGGGTTGTAGCAAATCGTAATAGTGAGTTGTTATTTAAAAAAAACCGATTTGTTCAGTTGTTGAACTTTTCTTCAATCTGCATTTTACGTTAAAACAAATTCATGTAAACTCCTTCTCTTGTCAGATAAAAGTTTCTTTGTTCTCAGCAGTAAAGTTTGAGAATGACGTTAGTTCACTGGAAACAAATAGTTTTTCGAATTGACAGACCAGACCGCTACAATCTTGAGAACGTACCATAGGCTCTTCTGCCTAAAGATATTGCTTTTTGAGTTCTTTGTTAATGTCGCCAAAAAACCAATTAAACAACATTCGGTATGAGAATTTCAGCTGCTCAAACAGAGAACAGAAAAATCATTTTCACACGGCATACAGAATTTTTTGTTTAGCAATTAACAACTTCATATCCTAGTAAAATTTCTTTTGATGCTGAATTTTTCTTCTATAAT
The DNA here is from genome assembly GCF_964194025.1 of Convolutriloba macropyga. Classification (NCBI taxonomy): domain Eukaryota; kingdom Metazoa; phylum Xenacoelomorpha; order Acoela; family Convolutidae; genus Convolutriloba; species Convolutriloba macropyga. The sequence goes on from NC_134479.1 coordinate 29,108,261, forward strand.
AAGTCTCGTGAAAATCATCTGTTCCTGCTGGCTAACTTTCCGGACTAGCAAATAGTCTTAAGTGTCAAAATCCATTCAGACTATCAACTCAAAACATATAAAAATATATTGGCTGTCCTTAACTACCGGTGTTGAGTTTTGATGAAAAAAATGAAAGATTTCTTAAGTTTGATATGTCAATTATTGCTTTGCTTCAATGTGGTCAATGTAGTATTTTAATTTTTATTCATGGGTCATATGTTGTCTCGGCAAAAAAATTAGCCCAAATGGGATTACAGAAACCTTCCAAGCTATCACCCTGACTTGCAAGACCCTGATAGGTGAAGAATTGCTGTACGCATTTGTGTTTGCTTACCAATAGTATATAAGTTCTTGTTTACTCGCTGAGCTTGGATTTACAACTGATGAGTTCTACGAGAAAATCATAGTTTGTAGGAAACTCGTACGTTTTTTTTTAATACGACCATTGAGGCAGAAAATCAGTTACAAAAAGTTTTTACATTGAAAAATCTGGAAAGCACGTTTTTTAATACAGTTTAAATTCCAATTTCATTAAAATACAGAAGTTGGTTAGTACTAAAAACAATTTTTGAAATCTGAAAATCTTTTTTATCTAGAATTGAAGTTGGCGATGTACAAACCTGATGGATCTGTTAGGAAAGATGAAAATTCTGGAGATGACAATTTTTTTGGTTTGTCCAATTCTCTAAATAAGTTCAATTAAGTGAATTGGAGAGCTAGCTTTACAATTTTAATTGGTTTTTGTTGCTTTTAAGTACACAAATGAAAACCACTTTGTAGCACAAAATGCAACATTGCAACATGCAATTGGGTTTTAGCAAATCGTAAAAATCATCTGTTTTAGCAAGACTCGTGAAAATCATCTGTTCCTGCTGGCTAAATTTTCTGACTAACAAATAGTCTTAAGTGTCAAAATCCATTCAGACTATCAACTCTAAACATATAAAAATATATAAATATATTGACTGTGCTTATCTACCGGTGTTGAGTTTGGATGGAAAAACTGAAAGATTTCTTAAGTTTGATATGTCAATTATTGCTTTGCTTCAATGTGGTCAATGTCGTATTTTATTTTTTATTCATGGGCCATACGTTGCCTCGGCAAAAAAAATTAGCTCAAATGTGATTACAAAAACCTTCCAAGCTATCGCCCTGACTTGCAAGATCCCGATAGGTGAAGAATTGCTGTACGAATTTGTGTTTGCTTACCAATAGTATATAAGTTCTTGTTTTCTCGCTGAGCTTGGATTTACAACTGATGAGTTCTACGAGACAATCATAGTTTCTAGGAAACTCGTACGTTTTTTTAATACGACCATTGTGGCAGAAATCAGGTACAAAAGTTTTTACACTGAAGAATCTGGAAAGCACGTTTTTTAATACAGTTTAAATTCCAATTTCATTAAAATACAGAAATTGGTTAGCACTAAAAACATTTTCGGAAATCTGCAAATCTTTTTATCTACAATTGAAGTTGGCTATGTACAAATCTGTTGGATCTTTTAGGAAAGGTGAAACTTCTGGAGATGGCAATATTTCTGGTTTGCGCAATTCTAAAAATAAGTTCAATTAAGTGAATTGGAGAGCTAGCTTCACAATTTTAATTGGTTTTTGTTGCTTTTAAGTACACACATGAAAACCACTTTGTAGCACAAAATGCAACATTGCAACATGCAATTGGGTAGTAGCAAATTGTAATAGTGAGTTGCTTTTTAAAAAAAAACGATTTGTTCAGATGTTGAACTTTTCTTCAATCTGCATTTTACTTTAACAACAAATTCATGTAAACTCCTTCTCTCTCTCAGGTAAAAGTTTCTTTTTTCTCAGGACGCACAGCATTAAGTTTGAGAATCATTTTAGTTCACTGGAAACAACTAGTTTTTCGAATTGGCAGGCCAGACCGCTACAATCTGGAGAACGTACCACAGGCTCTTTTGCCTTAGGATATTGCTTTTTGAGTTCTTTATTAATGTTTCCATAAACCAGTTAAACAACATGCGGTATGAGAATTTCAGCTGCTCAAACAGAGGACAGAAAAACCATTTTCACATGGCGACAGTTTTTTCCCGGTTGTCGGACTATTTTTTTAATGATATGGCGCCTTTTCGCAGCGGTGAATACTTCAATGCCTCATTTGCTATCTCTTTAAACACTTTTATCTCCAGCATCAAGGTTTGTCTTTGATCAGCGATCACATTCATTCAGCTTTAACTCCAAGAAACAAGTATGGCCTTAATTTGTTATTATTTCCAAAGTTTCAAATTAATTTGACTATGTTTCTGCAACTATATCGTTATCCAGCTACCAACAATATCCAGCAGAATTTGACAATTTTTCTTCAGCTGGAAAAAAGGCCCATAAAATTTCTTTGGTGAACCCAGGACTGGCTATTCAAAGCACACTTTATGAAACATTAAGGAATTCGCTGACAGTGTAAAGAACTTCTAAGGCGAGCTGAACGGGGCTTAACGGTGTTTGCTGAGCTGAGAATTTTACTCCTCTTGATACAATTGAATGCTTGTCTGAATTACTTTCTCAACTTCCTGTGTTTCTTGAAGGTTTCTTCGAAGTTCCTCTTGAGCTGCAAATTTTCTCATAGCTAATTTTGGTGGTATCCACAATACTTTTTGCCTCAATTTTAACGACGCACCAAAAATTTTTAGCGAGATCATTCGAAAGCTTCTGAACAGCCTTCCTTTTCAATGGACTTTGCTATTGAATGGCAATACACTTCCTCTACTGCGACAAGTTGAAGCGCTCCTTTTAACTTTATCGTTTCAGTAAGAGATGCACTCCAAAAACGGGAGCCAAAAAAAACCTATGAGCGCTTTTACAATTTTTGTGGTACTGCTCCTGGCGCGCCTAGACTGATCAATTGAGCAGCAACTGTGGTACACTTTCGAGGGACCTAGAGCATGAAAAATTGAGAATGATTTTAGTTGACTGGGTACAAATACTTTTTTGAATTGGTAGGCTAGACTGCTACAAACTTGAGACTGTAGCACAGGCTCTTTTGCCCTGGAATACAACTTCTTAAGTTCTTTGTTCATCTCTCTATTATCAGGCAAAACATTATCCAGGAAAAGAAGTTTAGCTGCCCAAACGGAGAACAAAAAATCATTTGCACATGGCAACAGTTTTTTTTTCCGGTTTTCGGACACTTTTTTAAAGGTATGGCACCTTTTTGCAGCGTTGAGTACCCAAATGCCTCAGTTGCTCTCTGTTTTTTAATATTTTTCTCTGTAGCTTTAAATTGTTCTTGTCCACTGGTCACCTACATCGATCCTTAAATCCAAGAAACAAGTCTAGTCTTAATTTGTTAATTTTTCCAAAGTTTCAAGTAACCCTGACTATGTTCCTGCAACTATAACGTTATCCAGCTACCAACAATATTAAACAGAAGTCCAAAAATTTTCTTCAGTTGGAAGAAAGCCCATAAAATCGCGTTGGTGAACTCAAGGCTGGCTACTCAAAGCAAACTTTTCGAAGTACAAAAGAAATTGCTGAGATTGTAAAAATCTTTTAAGGGCAGCTAAACGGGGCTTAAAGGCATTTTTGCGGTGAACGTTTTGCTTCTCTTGATACAATTGAATGCTTTCCTGAAGTCTCTGCTCAACTTTAGGTGTTTAGTCGAAGTTTATTCGAAGTTCCTCTGGAGCCTCAAATTTTCTCAGAGGTAATTTTGGTGGTATCCACAATACTTTTTGGCTCACCCTTAACGGCGCACAAAGTATTGTACCGAGAACCATTCAGCAGCTTGTGAACTGGCTTCCTATACAATGAAGTTTCCTAACGAATGGCAATAAACTTCCCCTGCTGCGATAAGTCGAAGCCCTCATTTTAATTTTATCGTTTCAGTAAGAGAAGCATTCCAAAAAATGCGACCCAAAAAAGAACCATGGAAGCCGCTTTAACAAGTTTTGCTGTACTCCTCACGGCGCACCTAGACTGATCAGTTGGAGTGCAATTGTGGTACATTTCGCGAGGGACGTGTAGGTCATGTAGGTCGAGAGACCAACAGCATTAAATTTTTTTTAAAGATTTTAATTAATTGGAATAATTAATTTTTCAAATTTGTAGGCTAGACTGCTACAATCTTGAGTCTGTAGCACAGGCTCTTATCCCTGGAATATACTCTTCTAAGTTTTTTCTTCATGTCTCTTTTGTCAGGTAAAACGCCATCCGGCAATAGAAGTTTAGCCGCCCAAACAGAGAACAAAACAAATCATTTGCGCATGGCAACAATTTTTTCCAGTTTTTAGTGCTCTGTGGTTGAGATAAACAGTCTTTATTAACAGCGCGGTATTAATTTTGGTGCATCCTAAGCCTAGTTCTACAAGAGCATACAGCAGTGATGGAGTTTTTTCATGCCTATTGTGCCAAGTTCATGCAGTAGACATAGATCTGCCTTTTTCCAAATTGGAGGGCGTCGCGCTATTCTTTTTGTACAAATAAAAGAGTACTGCTTCCATTGGAATGTAAATGAATTTCCAATCTTTGGAGTCAACTGTTTTAACTGAGTCAACAGTTGAAGAACTGTTTTTTTGGGATATTGATGGCTCTAATTACGTATTTGCTGAACTATTTTATGCTCCTATTTTTTTTCTTTCTCTACCTCTGTCGAAATCAAATAGATAATAATTCTAATCAGAGAAATCTGAACTTTTCAACTAAAACTACTATTATAAAAAAATGAATTCAAACCAAACATGGTCTCCAGCATCTTGGTTTTGCTCCACTTAGGTGAGGTTCAATTTTGATTAAAGTTTTCTGTTTAATTCCATCCAGAAGGATAGCAGTAGTAACCGAATTTAGATATTGCGTCCGCCTAAAAGAATTTTGCCATTTCTCTTTGCAAAGTTTTGGGATTCATCAGAGGCGTGTACAGGGAAAGATTGTAGGTGAATGAAAGCGCAATGTTATACTTAGCTACAGGAACAAAAAAATATTCTTCGCACCGCTTCTGACTCATTTCTTTAGCATAAATCAATACTTTGCAACTGAACCTTCTATTGCAGTCGTGTGATTTGATCTCCCAGAAATCATGGATTCATAATTGTCTGTCCAACACGTATTTTGTTCAAAAGAAGGAGATCCGAGAGGGCACAAGACCTTGGCTAATCAGACTTAATACATAGTCTGAATCGGCGAAAGTCCATTTTCTACAGATCCACTTAACACAGCTGCTCTGAACTTTCTCCACACGCTGTAGTTTAACATTATTGGGGACTCAAATTTTTGATCCATAGTACAAAACAAAAAGTACAAAACTTTTAACCAGAACACACTTAACATTCGCTTTTGTTTCAGCAGACAAAAATCGTCGAATATGAGCTGGCTTCTGAAGACCTTTTTTGGAGTAACGTCCAAGAGAAACTCCCAAGAAAAGTTTTGAGAGCAATTTATGTTAAGACCTCTTAATTTTCTCATAGCTAATTTTGGTGGTATCCACAATACTTTTTGCCTCAATTTTAACGACGCACCAAAAATTTTTAGCGAGATCATTCGAAAGCTTCTGAACAGCCTTCCTTTTCAATGGACTTTGCTATTGAATGGCAATACACTTCCTCTACTGCGACAAGTTGAAGCGCTCCTTTTAACTTTATCGTTTCAGTAAGAGATGCACTCCAAAAACGGGAGCCAAAAAAAACCTATGAGCGCTTTTACAATTTTTGTGGTACTGCTCCTGGCGCGCCTAGACTGATCAATTGAGCAGCAACTGTGGTACACTTTCGAGGGACCTAGAGCATGAAAAATTGAGAATGATTTTAGTTGACTGGGTACAAATACTTTTTTGAATTGGTAGGCTAGACTGCTACAAACTTGAGACTGTAGCACAGGCTCTTTTGCCCTGGAATACAACTTCTTAAGTTCTTTGTTCATCTCTCTATTATCAGGCAAAACATTATCCAGGAAAAGAAGTTTAGCTGCCCAAACGGAGAACAAAAAATCATTTGCACATGGCAACAGTTTTTTTTTCCGGTTTTCGGACACTTTTTTAAAGGTATGGCACCTTTTTGCAGCGTTGAGTACCCAAATGCCTCAGTTGCTCTCTGTTTTTTAATATTTTTCTCTGTAGCTTTAAATTGTTCTTGTCCACTGGTCACCTACATCGATCCTTAAATCCAAGAAACAAGTCTAGTCTTAATTTGTTAATTTTTCCAAAGTTTCAAGTAACCCTGACTATGTTCCTGCAACTATAACGTTATCCAGCTACCAACAATATTAAACAGAAGTCCAAAAATTTTCTTCAGTTGGAAGAAAGCCCATAAAATCGCGTTGGTGAACTCAAGGCTGGCTACTCAAAGCAAACTTTTCGAAGTACAAAAGAAATTGCTGAGATTGTAAAAATCTTTTAAGGGCAGCTAAACGGGGCTTAAAGGCATTTTTGCGGTGAACGTTTTGCTTCTCTTGATACAATTGAATGCTTTCCTGAAGTCTCTGCTCAACTTTAGGTGTTTAGTCGAAGTTTATTCGAAGTTCCTCTGGAGCCTCAAATTTTCTCAGAGGTAATTTTGGTGGTATCCACAATACTTTTTGGCTCACCCTTAACGGCGCACAAAGTATTGTACCGAGAACCATTCAGCAGCTTGTGAACTGGCTTCCTATACAATGAAGTTTCCTAACGAATGGCAATAAACTTCCCCTGCTGCGATAAGTCGAAGCCCTCATTTTAATTTTATCGTTTCAGTAAGAGAAGCATTCCAAAAAATGCGACCCAAAAAAGAACCATGTAAGCCGCTTTAACAAGTTTTGCTGTACTCCTCACGGCGCACCTAGACTGATCAGTTGGAGTGCAATTGTGGTACATTTCGCGAGGGACGTGTAGGTCATGTAGGTCGAGAGACCAACAGCATTAAATTTTTTTTAAAGATTTTAATTAATTGGAATAATTAATTTTTCAAATTTGTAGGCTAGACTGCTACAATCTTGAGTCTGTAGCACAGGCTCTTATCCCTGGAATATACTCTTCTAAGTTTTTTCTTCATGTCTCTTTTGTCAGGTAAAACGCCATCCGGCAATAGAAGTTTAGCCGCCCAAACAGAGAACAAAACAAATCATTTGCGCATGGCAACAATTTTTTCCAGTTTTTAGTGCTCTGTGGTTGAGATAAACAGTCTTTATTAACAGCGCGGTATTAATTTTGGTGCATCCTAAGCCTAGTTCTACAAGAGCATACAGCAGTGATGGAGTTTTTTCATGCCTATTGTGCCAAGTTCATGCAGTAGACATAGATCTGCCTTTTTCCAAATTGGAGGGCGTCGCGCTATTCTTTTTGTACAAATAAAAGAGTACTGCTTCCTTGGAATGTAAATGAATTTCCAATCTTTGGAGTCAACTGTTTTAACTGAGTCAACAGTTGAAGAACTGTTTTTTTGGGATATTGATGGCTCTAATTACGTATTTGCTGAACTATTTTATGCTCCTATTTTTTTTCTTTCTCTACCTCTGTCGAAATCAAATAGATAATAATTCTAATCAGAGAAATCTGAACTTTTCAACTAAAACTACTATTAAAAAAAATGAATTCAAACCAAACATGGTCTCCAGCATCTTGGTTTTGCTCCACTTAGGTGAGGTTCAATTTTGATTAAAGTTTTCTGTTTAATTCCATCCAGAAGGATAGCAGTAGTAACCGAATTTAGATATTGCGTCCGCCTAAAAGAATTTTGCCATTTCTCTTTGCAAAGTTTTGGGATTCATCAGAGGCGTGTACAGGGAAAGATTGTAGGTGAATGAAAGCGCAATGTTATACTTAGCTACAGGAACAAAAAAATATTCTTCGCACCGCTTCTGACTCATTTCTTTAGCATAAATCAATACTTTGCAACTGAACCTTCTATTGCAGTCGTGTGATTTGATCTCCCAGAAATCATGGATTCATAATTGTCTGTCCAACACGTATTTTGTTCAAAAGAAGGAGATCCGAGGGGGCACAAGACCTTGGCTAATCAGACTTAATACATAGTCTGAATCGGCGAAAGTCCATTTTCTACAGATCCACTTAACACAGCTGCTCTGAACTTTCTCCACACGCTGTAGTTTAACATTATTGGGGACTCAAATTTTTGATCCATAGTACAAAACAAAAAGTACAAAACTTTTAACCAGAACACACTTAACATTCGCTTTTGTTTCAGCAGACAAAAATCGTCGAATATGAGCTGGCTTCTGAAGACCTTTTTTGGAGTAACGTCCAAGAGAAACTCCCAAGAAAAGTTTTGAGAGCAATTTATGTTAAGACCTCTTATCGACTTGACCCCTTCAATCTGATTTTCTCTTGCTTGGAAAATGAATGCTTTTTTGCTCTTCTTGATCAAAGCGATTTTGTAAAGAAATTTTCAAAGATTTGAACTGCGTGAAATTAAAATCCAAATAGTATTTTTCCTCCACGTGACAGCACTATAAATAGCATTTTCTAAAACTGGTTGATGAGTTTCTGAACAAACAAAAGTTGTGTCGTCCGCAAATAAAATCTTTAATTAAAGAAAACTTTTGGTATATCATTTATATAAACCGAGAACAGAAACACTGCAAAATTGTCCCTTGTGGTGCTCCACTGGTTACGTTCACATAATTCGAAGCAGAGTCTGAAATAACTAATTGTTGTTGCCTGCCTAAAATGTACGATTTGAAAAGCGGGAGGAAATTTTCATCAAAAACAAATTGAGAAAGTTTAAGGATGATAATTTTGAAGCTAATTGTGTCGAACGCTTTTGCTAAATCAAGGAAAACAGAGATTGGTTTCTCTTTGGCCTCTGGCTCAGAAAACAGTTTGTCGCAATAAACATGGGATTGAGTTAGGTTTGATCGAACAATGCAAAAAAACATGCTGTTCGTTGCAGAGGTGGTTTTGAATCAGTTGTTAATACGTTTATACACCAGTCTTTCAAACAGTAATGACAAAGACTTAAGCATCGCAATGGTTGTTAGTTTTTTATATTAAGTTTGCTACTACTCTTAAAATCAGGTTTTACATGAACTTTTTTCTATACGTCTGGGAACTGGTGTTTGTTCATCGAACAACTGAAAAAGAAAAAACTATGGATTTTCGGGAAGGTGCAGCACTTTTGAGGAAACCTGGTGTCATGAATTTCAATTCGATTTAGACCTCCTTTTTGCAAAATTGATATCAAACGCGGATTTTAAATTTTTCGACTTTTTAAGGACTTCAAGTACCGATTCATCTCGAATGCAAACGGATGAGAAATGGTCGTTGAAATCTCCACATATGTTTTGGAGTCAATTGACTTGTTTTTCATTATGCATTATATCTGCTGGGATTAAGTTTTCCTTGGAAATGCTCCTAAAGACTTGGTAAGCTTCATTTAGATTCCAAGTTTTCGATCCTTCAGCGAAATTTTGTTTATCTATCTCATGAGAACTATCGAGTTAAATTGCTAAAGTGTTACCTTTTCCTTGTTTCATAGCGTTTCATTGTTGCCTGGCATCAGAATTTTGTTTTCTAATTGAATGGACTGAGAAAACACATAAAGAGGTGCCAGACTTCTACGACGAGTTTTGAACGGTATTTTAGACTTACTCGCCGATAAAAACACTATTGTGAAATTTTCACGTTGCTTTTTTACACTAGAATTTGCATTCAGTGGATAGGAAAATTGTTCCTTGAAATTTTTCCAATAGGAATTTTATAGACTTAGCCTTCTAAACACAGATAAAGCTTCGTTCTTATAAAACTGAATCATAATTTTTCAAGGAGTAGTTTATGATTAGAGAAGGCTTTTTCTTCCGAGAACTCAGAGCACATACTCAATGTACTCAAGTTCTTGCAGAGAGAAATATCAAGCGATGAGCTTATTTTTGAAGTGACACTGATTTTAATTGAGTAAACTTCTGGAGCAATAGTTTCTCACTGAATTTACTGCTAGTTAGTTGATTCCAATTTGTATTGCAGAATTTAATGTCACCAGTTACATCCAGACGGTTCACTTTTGCTTTTTGCGCAACAAATTGGTCAATTTTCCGAATCAGAAAGTCAATTGTTTCAGACCGTTTACTAAATTCTTTTCTATAGCTACTTTTGACTTGAGGATTGGATATTGTAATCAATGTGACCAGGATATCTCTGAAACCATAACCGCATGTTGAAACAAAATTCTCGGTAGTATCGATTATTTTTACTTCGTCCTATCAGTCCTTCTCTGCAATTGATAGTTGCTATATAGAAAGATCTCACTGCCGTTAACATTTGAATCAAACCAGATTTCAGTTTAACAAATGATGTCCAAAACAACTTTCCTTAGTAGAATATCTAATTTCATTCGTCTCTGCCTTATCAGATGTGATCTACAATTTATTGCTGCATTTCATATCACATCACATGGTTCTCATTAAGATGATTGTCTAATTTGTGGATTCTGCAGTGTTGAGAAGACACTATTTATCCTGGAGCCAGATCAATGGCTTGCTGTTTATGATAAAAATTTTCCTTGTCTAATTTCTATTTCTGATCAATTTATTTTTAGACTATCGAAAATATTGTATCGATAATCAGGCAGATGTTTTTTATTCAACCATAATTCTTTGCACAAAAAATTTTTGGCAAAAATATGACTGTCTTTCAATTTTTTGTTTGTCGTCAATGTTCGTTGTTGTTCGTCGTTGAAACGCGATAGTTCCAGTGCTTTGCAATATTTATAACAAGCGGCCGTTCTTTTGGATTATTGCTGCTGTATTGGCCTAGACAAAAAGCGTCTTGTATTGCAACATTTTTTCAAAATGTTTCTGCCATTATTGGAACTCTTAGTTTGTCATTTTGGTATCTGTCAACAAAATCAATGGATGGGCTCTTATTAGTGGTCTATTTTTCCGTTTAACCAGTTACAATTAGCTTATTTACCTCTCGCATTGTTTTAGAGTTGTCATATTTGTTACTGTCTGAAGTTGAGATAGTTTTCTGTTGAATATTTGTTTTGGATTGCAAATTATTGTTCAGATCTTTCATATTGTGGGAAATCTTTTTTTGTCTCAAAATATCAATTTATCAATTTGAGATTTCAAATCGTTTGAGGTTCTCAATTTTTTCGTGAAATATATTTTCGCTTAGCGTTGTCTTTACGTCGCTTCGCCCATTTCCAGAGGCCCAAATGGAACCATTGATTTTTCCTAGGACTTAAAGTTTTCTTCTGTCAATTCAGTACAGGTCGCCAATTATCGCACTTGAAGCAATGGGTGCAATTTTTGTTGCAATTTGCAAGACACTGGCCTCATGGACTGCTTTCTTTAGTGGGGCGTTTTCCCGGGGAAGGCCGATTCCTCCGACAACCTCACCGAAAGAGCCGTTAAAAATCTGTGCAATTCTGTGGGGATTGTTAGTTTGCTGGTGTATGTTGTTTTGCCACTTAATAAGAAATTAAGACGATGGAAACTTGGGGGGAAAGAAAACTTGGGGGGACCCAGAAAACTTGGGAGGACAGACTGGGCTGCTTTCACAGGCAAACCACCCCGCGAAGCTTACTTGGGAGAGTTTGGGGTGAGGGAAACTTTTTCTGCTGGGGACTTTGCTGCTGACGGCAACTTTTTTCATGGAGAATTTTTTTTTCACACAAGCTAAAATGAAAAAATTAGTTCAAATTTGACTGATTTCTAAAATTTGAAAAAGAATAGCTTGGTAAATTTCCCTAGAGTTTTGGTCATTCTAGTCGTAGTGTTTACAGAGTCTGTTTTTTAAGACAGTTGGTCCAAACTCCTTTTCCATCACATGGCAGACAATGGTGAACTTTGATAGTAATGCAAATGTAAGTAGGTGCATACGAGCGTTCTAAGTTTATTCAATGACTATTCCAAGGGTCATACATTTAGGTGGATGTAGTTTTTAGTGATCAAAGGTGACCTTTTTTAGGTCATGTCAAGGGATAATTGGAAGCAAACAAAAAATCAGTCAAAAATGTTATAGGAATTTTTCCTCGTTCTGCAGTTTCCCTTCGAATTTTTCGCAATTCCTTCTTTTTAAATTGTCGAAAAAGCTTGTTCGAGGCCTTTCTCTGAGAAAAATTTTTGAAAAACTATGGATCGGACATTTTGCATTTCTTGCACAACAAAGAATTATTTTAAGCAAGTAATTTTAGAATTAAAAAAAAGAAATATTATTAAAACAAATTTTTATAACCAGGATTATAGTATCCTAAAGACGGGCTAACGAAATTTTGAGTCAGAATGATCTGATTTTTTCCTGCAGTTGTGAAAATTTCCGCGAAATTGTGCATAGATTATCTTCATCTATCTCAAAACCAAGAGTTCGTGGGATCTTTTTCGCATTCAAAACTTGTTCAATAAACCAATTTCAAAACAAAAAATTGATGTCATCGTAGAGGTGTAGGAGATATAAGCTAAAATTTCCCCGAACTTTATGCATAAAACTGTCATTTTGCGGATAGCCTTC
>NC_134479.1:29120884-29243384 GCF_964194025.1 Convolutriloba macropyga
CTCAAAAAACCTGAACAATGGCTATAAATGTCAGACAAATTGTAAAAAAAATCAAGTTTTGTCAAAAAATGCTGAAATTCGTGATGTTAAATGTTAAAACCATTCGATTATCAAACCCTAGATAAGGTTCCCTGACACCTAGGGCTAAAAAACTCAAAAAATTGTGGAATTTTTTTTTACAAAATTGCGTGCTTTTAGCGATCGGCTCATCGAACGTAGCCACCGGGGGGGGGGGGGGTGAACCGGGGGGCTGATGGGGAGAGAGGGAGGTGGGCAACAGCGCGCTGGGGGGCAATAGTGGGGTTGGGGGGGGGCAACAGCTTGGGGGGGGGGGTGGGCAATAGTTGAGGGGGGGGGGGTTGATTAGTGAGGGTGTCCTCAACCTCTAAGAACCGCCCTTCACACCATAAGTATGAGTCTCCAAAATAGTTTGGGCTAAAAAGTTCGAAGAGCACTTAATGCCCGCTAGGCGCTACCTGTTTATCCCGTTTTTGAGGACGAAAAGTCAAAAGCGTCAGACGAAAAATCGGTCAAGCAATAAATCGCATAAAAAAGTCTGACAGGACTAATATAATTGCTACAAATTTCGTTTGAGAGCAATTAATCAGGTTACAAAGAATTTTAGAGAAATGCAAAAACATACAATGATTCGAAACACAAAGTTATTTCATCTATCTCGTTCTCTTCAATTTTTCCGTTCAATAATCTGATTGCAATTCTGTAGTTACTTCAAGCATGCTTTAACATAATTAAGTGGAACTGATCTCAAGCTTGATTGTGACATGCTATTTTTCTTTTGTATCAAGTCCCCGCGGTCCACTGAGGCAGGGCCAAGTGAACCAAAATTACATTTGAAACTTGGGGAAAATACTTTATTGCATTATAAACTATCACTTTTAGGCACTTTTTTGCTAAATGATCATTCTTTCTGATCATTAGATTAAAATATTGGACAAATTTTGAATATTTTAGACGATTGTGTGGTATATCAGCATCAGGTGCTTTCTCCTAACACCTCAAATCAGATTCATTCTTTATGGAGAAATACATTGGTAACGTTGGAATGTTTTCTCGGCCTTACCAACCAAAAGTGGTGAAAAGGAGCATTTTTCCCTGTTAAAAACTGCAAATATTACAAAAATTTTTCGGTAAAGATATAGGCTAATTTTAGCTGTGAATTTTTTTATCGCTTGCAGTCGGCGCTAATATCAGCAATCTGAAGTATCCTTTCACCACATTCTCCTCGAATCTTAAATTTTAAAGCAATTATGTTAGCTTTGATAGCTCCGTCCGAGTGCGTTTTTTTGTGCGTTAAAAAGTGCCCAGGTCAAAACAATCGCGCCCTCCAAACCAAATTAATCCACTCCAAGATCAAACTACTACCTGTGCATTGCCAAATATATGACCTGTACCTTTTAGGAAGCAAGTCATGAACCCAGCGTGTGGCACAACGTGAACAGGTGTGTCGTCATCAGGAGGGCGAACTTTATCGCAAGTAGGTGGGGGAGCAGATATTAAGACCGGCTCATAAGGGCTCGTCATCACAGCAGCAAAAGCGTCGTTGTCAAGAAGCGCTTGTTCAGCACAATCAAGCATAATGTTGTAGTTGTCAAGGAATTGCATATTGGAGTTGAAAGAGACGTCAAATGCAATACCAGCCAGGTAGCCGTAAACACAGGGCGTGTCTGAAAACATAGTTGCACAGGTGCTAGGATAATAGATCGAACCCGGGCCGAGGAATTTGGCCAAAATTATGTAAGATCAGCGGCAACTAGCGTTGACAAGTCGGAAAATTCACCGCAATTTTCTTACATAATTTTGCGTTGAATGCGTTGGATTTGGAGACAAAAACTCAACGCATTCAACGCAAAATTATGTACGAAAATTGCGGTGAATTTTCCGACCTGTCAACGCTAGTTGGCGCTGATCTTACACATTTAGCGTTGAATTTAGCGTAGATCTTAAATAATTAGCGTTGAATTTAGCGTAGATCTTACATATTTTTGCGTTGAATTTAGCGTTGATCTTACATATTTTGCGTTGAATTTAGCGTTGATCTTACAAAAAATCAAAGCGGGTACTTGAACTATTATCCTCCAGTTCCGTATGGGACTCGAACTGCCCACCTCCTGTTTGCTTGTCAACTCTTCTACCATTGTGCCAAAGGACCTTGGTTTCCTTATGAGCCGCAGTTCTTATAAAGCGTAGATCTTACATATTTTGCGTTGAATTTAGCGTAGATCTTACATATTTTGCGTTGAATTTAGCGTTGATCTTACAAAAAATCCAAGCGTCCACTTGAACTATTAACCTCCAGTTGCGTATGGGACTCGAACTGCTGACCTGCTGTTTGCTTGTCACCTCTTCTACCAATTAAGTAAAAATATTGTAATTAAGTAAAAATAAAAATTATGTAAGATTAGCGTTGAATGCGTTGAAATTATATAAGATCGCTAGTTTCAACGCTAAATATCAAAGATCTACGCTAAAATTCAACGCTAAATTATGTAAGATCAGCGTCGAATGCGTTGAATTTATGTAAGATCAACGCTAAATTTCAACGCAAAATATGTAAGATCTACTCCAAAAATCAACGCAAAATTATGTAAGATTAGCGTTGAATGCGCTGAATTTATGTAAGATCAACGCTAAAATTCAACGCTAAATATGTAAGATCTACGCCAAAATTCCACGCAAAGTTATGTAAGATTAGCGTTGAATGCGTTGAATTTATGTAAGATCAACGCTAAATTCAACGCTAAATATGTAAGATCTACGCCAAAATTCCACGAAAAATTATGTAAGATTAGCTTTGAATCCGTTGAATTTATGTGAGATCAACGCTAAATTCAACGCTAAATATGTAAGATCTACGCCAAAACTCCACGCAAAGTTATGTAAGATTAGCGTTGAATGCGTTGAATTTATGTAAGATCAACGCTAAATTCAACGCTAAATATGTAAGATCTACGCTAAAATTCAACGCTAAATAGGTAAGATCTACGCCAAAATTCAACGCAAAATTATGTACGATTAGCGTTGAATGCGTTGAATTTAAGTAAGATCTACGCTCAGGCGTAGATCTTACATAAATTCAACGCATTCAACGCCAATCTTACCTAATTTTGCGTTTTTTTAGCGTTGACACCTCGGCCCGGGAAAGACAACAGATCGAAAGCGAAAATTGGGACAATAGATCGAAAATTAAATTATTCAAGTTGCGTATTAACCAATCAGATTTGAGCGCTCACTTACTATACAGCATAACATGTTCTGTTGTGATATTTTGTTCGGTTGTGATAGATTCATATCAAGTCCCACGGGCCGGTAAGGCATGACCATGGCTCGCGAGCCATGGCCATAATGTGGTAAATATATTGCAGCTCGCAAATAATGCTTAATTTGAACCAATAAGAATAGAGATTAATTTTCGATCTATTGTCCCAATTTTTCTGTTTTCGATCTGTTGTCCTTTCGATCTACTGTCCGGTCACCAGTTGCACACAGGTTAGCCCAGGACAAGTTTAAATCACTTCGCTCATATAGAAATGAAATCTGTCAAAAATTGTTTTAATTTTAAATCCTAAATTTAAATTGGAACCTCTCATTAGAGATGCAGGGAGGTTTTCTCATACCATAATAGGTGGCTATAATTTTGTGGGGGATATAATGAGAAATACCTAATTTTGTTATTCAAAGTACGGATAGAGTGTTCTTTCCAAAGTCCATTTTTGGTACAGTCCAAAATCAATTGAAAAGGTTCAATGCGGTGGTTACAGAGTCCCTTTTTGAAAATTGGGATCTTTTACGATTGTGCCCCCCACCACTACGTTATGCATCCCCCCGCGCCATTACATACTAAATCATTATGTAAAAATATGGCACGTGAGCCTGGGGCGCGCAATTATGTGGGGGGGGGGGCGCAAACGTAAAAAAACCGAAAATCGTTAGCCCATGTTGTAAAATGCGACGAGGGATTAGTAGTATAGTAAGTTGCCTAGTGCTTGTAGGGGGGGGGGGGGGTCCGGACCCCCCCCCCCCCCCTACAAGAAATTTTATCTCTGAAAAAGTGAAATCTTGTAATTTTTTCAGAGTGTAAGGCAAATTACTATACTTTTCAGCTATTTCCATTTCATTTTGAAGGTTCATGTAAATTGAAACTTGGGAATTGGGTTTTGGTGGTTTTGAATTCATGTTTTGTGCGCGATTGAGAAAAATTTTCAAAAATTTTTTCGAAAATTTTTTAAAGTTTTTCAAAGTCCTAAAATGGTCTGAAATGCATTTTGCGCTATGAAAGAGCACTCAAAAGTGATTTTTTGTTGACTTCACTTTTTTTCACCTATGAAGTATGGGGGTCAAAACATCAAAAAATTTCGAATTTTTTGAAAAAAATTTTCAAAATTTTTGAAAGTCCTAAAATGGTCTGAAATGGATTTTGCGCTATGAAAGAGCACTCAAAAGTGATTTTTTGTTGACTTCACTTTTTTCACCTAAGTAGTATAGGGCCGAAACATATAAAAATTTCGAATTTTTGAAAAAAATTTTCAAAATTTTTTGGAGTCCTAAAATGGTCTGAAATGGATTTTGCGCTATGAAAGAGCACTCAAAAGTGATTTTTTGTTGACTTCACTTTTTTCACCTAAGTAGTATAGGGCCGAAACATATAAAAATTTCGAATTTTTGAAAAAAATTTTCAAAATTTTTTGGAGTCCTAAAATGGTCTGAAATGGATTTTGCGCTATGAAAGAGCACTCAAAAGTGATTTTTTGTTGACTTCACTTTTTTCACCTAAGTAGTATAGGGGTCGAAACATATAAAAATTTCGAATTTTTGAAAAAAATTTTCAAAATTTTTTGGAGTCCTAAAATGGTCTGAAATGGATTTTGCGCTATGAAAGAGCACTCAAAAGTGATTATTTGTTGACTTCACTTTTTTCACCTAAGTAGTATAGGGGTCGAAACATATCAAAATTTCGAATTTTTTGAAAAAATTTTAAAAATTTTTTGGAGTCCTAAAATGGTCTGAAATGGATTTTGCGCTATGAAAGAGCACTCAAAAGTGATTTTTTGTTGACTTCACTTTTTTCACCTAAGTAGTATAGGGCCGAAACATATAAAAATTTCGAATTTTTGAAAAAAATTTTCAAAATTTTTTGGAGTCCTAAAATGGTCTGAAATGGATTTTGCGCTATGAAAGAGCACTCAAAAGTGATTTTTTGTTGACTTCACTTTTTTCACCTAAGTAGTATAGGGGTCGAAACATATAAAAATTTCGAATTTTTGAAAAAAATTTTCAAAATTTTTTGGAGTCCTAAAATGGTCTGAAATGGATTTTGCGCTATGAAAGAGCACTCAAAAGTGATTTTTTGTTGACTTCACTTTTTTCACCTAAGTAGTATAGGGGTCGAAACATATAAAAATTTCGAATTTTTGAAAAAAATTTTCAAAATTTTTTGGAGTCCTAAAATGGTCTGAAATGGATTTTGCGCTATGAAAGAGCACTCAAAAGTGATTTTTTGTTGACTTCACTTTTTTCACCTAAGTAGTATAGGGGTCGAAACATATCAAAATTTCGAATTTTTTGAAAAAATTTTAAAAATTTTTTGGAGTCCTAAAATGGTCTGAAATGGATTTTGCGCTATGAAAGAGCACTCAAAAGTGATTTTTTGTTGACTTCACTTTTTTCACCTAAGTAGTATAGGGCCGAAACATATAAAAATTTCGAATTTTTGAAAAAAATTTTCAAAATTTTTTGGAGTCCTAAAATGGTCTGAAATGGATTTTGCGCTATGAAAGAGCACTCAAAAGTGATTTTTTGTTGACTTCACTTTTTTCACCTAAGTAGTATAGGGGTCGAAACATATAAAAATTTCGAATTTTTGAAAAAAATTTTCAAAATTTTTTGGAGTCCTAAAATGGTCTGAAATGGATTTTGCGCTATGAAAGAGCACTCAAAAGTGATTTTTTGTTGACTTCACTTTTTTCACCTAAGTAGTATAGGGGTCGAAACATATAAAAATTTCGAATTTTTGAAAAAAATTTTCAAAATTTTTTGGAGTCCTAAAATGGTCTGAAATGGATTTTGCGCTATGAAAGAGCACTCAAAAGTGATTTTTTGTTGACTTCACTTTTTTCACCTAAGTAGTATAGGGGTCGAAACATATCAAAATTTCGAATTTTTTGAAAAAATTTTAAAAATTTTTTGGAGTCCTAAAATGGTCTGAAATGGATTTTTCGCTATGAAAGAGCACTCAAAAGTGATTTTTTGTTGACTTCACTTTTTTCACCTAAGTAGTATAGGGCCGAAACATATAAAAATTTCGAATTTTTGAAAAAAATTTTCAAAATTTTTTGGAGTCCTAAAATGGTCTGAAATGGATTTTGCGCTATGAAAGAGCACTCAAAAGTGATTTTTTGTTGACTTCACTTTTTTCACCTAAGTAGTATAGGGGTCGAAACATATAAAAATTTCGAATTTTTGAAAAAAATTTTCAAAATTTTTTGGAGTCCTAAAATGGTCTGAAATGGATTTTGCGCTATGAAAGAGCACTCAAAAGTGATTTTTTGTTGACTTCACTTTTTTCACCTAAGTAGTATAGGGGTCGAAACATATCAAAATTTCGAATTTTTTGAAAAAATTTTAAAAATTTTTTGGAGTCCTAAAATGGTCTGAAATGGATTTTGCGCTATGAAAGAGCACTCAAAAGTGATTTTTTGTTGACTTCACTTTTTTCACCTAAGCAGTATAGGGGTCGAAACATATCAGAATTTCGAATTTTTTGAAAAAAATTTTCAAAATTTTTCAAAGTCCTAAAATGGTCTGAAATGGATTTTGCGCTATAAAAGAGCACTCAAAAGTGATTTTTTGTTGACTTCACTTTTTTCACCTATGAAGTATGGGTGGTCGAAACATACAAAAATTTTGTTATTTTTCTGAAAAAAAATTTCAAAAATTTTTTGAAGCCCTAAAATGGCATGAAATGGATTTTTCGCAATGAAGGAGCTTTCAAAAATTATTTTTGTGGACTTCATTTTGTTCATCCAAATAGGACATGAAAAACTCAGTTTTTGAAGTAGTCTGAGAGAAGTCAAAGAGCAGTCAGAAGCAGTTTTTGTTGACAATACTTCTGCAAATGTTCAGTGTGATGAGGAAAGCTTGGCTTATTTTTTTTATATACATGTGTAACTATGTATATTTCTATCAAAACAAATACGTATATTTGCTTACATGTGTTCAAAATTGTAATGTTTATGTAGGAATGAACAATTGAAAGAAACGAAAGAATGAGAGTTTTATTTGTATAATGATGCGTATTCATGTGTATAATGAAAGTATATATGAAAGTGTATATCTGTTTATAAGTAAATATAACTGTGCTTAAGTTTAGTAAAAAGTTTCTATTAGTATAAGCTGAAGTGTATGTCTGTGGGTAGAAATTGTATATGTGTGAATATGTCAAGACGTTCTTGGTTTTATGTGTGTGTGTTTTTCTATATCTAAACAGTGAAATGTATGTATATATGTCTGAATGTGTTTATGTATTTATGTATTTATGTTTGCAATCCGATGAGAGAGAGAGAGATAGAGAGAGGGAGAGAGATAGAGAGAGGGGGGCTATAAGTTCCTGGAGGGCAATTTAATTGCCTTGAAGAATGTTGTTATTTGTCTCCACGATCCAATAATATTATATCTTGCACACGGATTTTGACCTTCAGCGTAGCTAAACTCTGTCCCATTAAGCATTGGCAAGCAAAATGTCACAAACGAAGATGACAACAAGTTTTTGATTTTCTGAGCATGCTTTGTTGAAAACTGAATTTTCTACACCTATCTAGCTACCATATTAAAAACTATCAAGATTTTTTACGAAAAAAAAATTCATGCTCTTTGTCTTTTAATCCTAGGCAAGAAAATGATAAAATGTTGCAACACAGAAGACAAAAACAACTTTTTGATGTTCTGAGCATGCTTTGTTGAAAACTGAAATTTCTTCTCCTATCTAGCTACCATAATAAAAAACTATTAAGATTTTTCTTAAAAAAACAAATTCATGCTCTTTGTCATTTACTCCTTGGCAAGAAAATGATAAAATGTTGCAACACAGAAGACAAAAACAACTTTTTGATGTTCTGGGCATGCTTTTTTGAAAACAAATTTCTCTATACGCATTCAGCTACCCTTCTAGGATTGAGCAAGATTATTTACAGGAAAAAATTATTTGAGATAAATTGTTGAGAGATAAACAATAAATTGAGCTAAGTAAAAAGATTAAATTCTGTAAAAAACCGAAAAATTTGTTGGAAAAACAATGATATGCAGGAGCAGCTGAACGTGTTAGTTAAATAAAGTTAAATAGAATGATAGGGATTCGTCAAGAGCTTGAATCAAACAAATAGTGTAATGATTTACAAGAAGAGTAGTTTCCACTGGAACTGTAAAAATAGCTAAATTTTCAAAAGTTAATTAGCCACTTGATCAAATAAGCAAGAATGAACACAAGCTTTGTATCTGCGGGGGGTTGCTAGAAACAGCTTCAGTAGCGAATAAGTCTTGTTTGCGTATTAGGAATAACACTAACGGATAATGCGTGCTTTGACTGAAATCTTAAACAAAAGCGAATCGCTTCTTCAGTAAATGGTTCCAGCATACTGAATATACATATACTCAACTATTAAACACTGGAAGTAAAATATCAGAGCACCTCAAGCCAATAAAAATCGAATGAGTTCATTATTGTTCTTTCTTGAATCAAATTTTCTGTGCATTCAGTAACCCTGTGTTAAATTGTTGGATTACTTATTGTTTTGTCGACGTTTTAAAATAACATCACCGTAACGATATTTGATAGAGCATCGGAAAGAGTAACATCCAAAGGAATTTGAAATTTAAAGAGTCTGTATAACATATTGGGTTATGAAGCCTGGCGAACATTTCGGAATTGAACACAACACTACTGCTACCTACTACTGCTACTGCCTACTACTACTATCTACAACTACTTTCTACAATTAGTACCTACTACTACTATTACTGCTACCTACTAGTACTACCTACAACTACTACTAGACACTATTAATATCTACTACAACTACTTATTGGTTCTAAGTTACACTAGTACCTACTACTAGTTCCTTTTAATACCTTCAAATGTTACCATTTGTTTACTAACTATCTACAAAAAGCTGTTTCTGTTTCTCTAAAAAAATGAAAACAATTCTTATCTCTAGAGGAGACTCGCTGAGCATAAACAACAGAAGCTTTTCTCTATCTCAAGGTAATGTGTCCTGACTGACACAGACCGATAGAATTTAGCCGCTAATATTTTCAACAATTCATTAAGTGTTTGAAGTTTTTTCGAAGATATAAAAAACGCTGAAGCTATGTTGTATACGTTAACTCAGTAATTTTCAACTCAATGTTAATTTCTTAATTAACAATTAAGAAATCCATGGTATGGTATATCAAGTGGTACTTAATTAATTAAATCATAGTAGGGTTTTATTGTTTAGCGAACCAGTCTAATTTTTAGGAGTTTTTTTGATATGTTCTTTTTTTGAAGTGCAACTTTTTTTATACTTTATTCAAAAATTGCTTGCTTCAAAAATTCTATAGTGTGTACCTTAATGGAAACAAACACTTTACAACGTACCTACATTATCAAAAAAACAGGTTGTACGCTATATAGTTGTTTTCGTATGTTTATTCAGAGCCACCTGTTCTTTCAGTCGTCAGGAATTACACAAATTTTCCGAATCCCTACGTTTCAAAAACTTGTATAGACAGAAAACTGCTGGGATAGCTTGCCAGAAGGACAATGCGTTTGTTGAGTTTCATATTAACCTTAGCTTCGGCTCAGGATGTGTTCAAAGCTGAGACTGTAATTGTGAACTTGCTATGCATCAAAAGTTTAGCGCTACCTGATCTTGCAATTTTTGTTATATTAACTTCTTCCTAATTTGTTAAATTTCATTTGGTCATTGTTTATCTGAAGAAAATTAAAAACGAATCAACCTCATGAAACATTCTTGCACAAACTCGTTGCGCAGTCTTGTTGCATTCTTGCACAGTCTTGTCGCATTTGAGAGCTCAAACAAAAACATTAAATTTAGGTGTTTAGCTGAACAAATTTTGTTTGTTTTCAGCGTCTGTTTACACTTAATGGGCACCAAATGGTTCCAGAGAAGTACTTCTCGCGGAATTTGAAACAAAATTCTTCTTTATTAGTGTTCAAAACACAACCGAAGACAGTATGGCTTTGGATAAGCAAGTAGAATAAAAATGTGAAACATGGTCGATCACTTTACCTAAAAGTTGAACCATTGTGTTCGATTTCGAGTTTGTGATCTAAACAGTATTCAAGGATAATTGACTTTTAAGAAAAAGGCTTCTTTTTTAGTATTCAAAACTCAGAGGCGGCATGGATTTCGATAAGCAAGTTTATTAAATTGGTGATTTTGGTCGATTGCTCTACAGAAAAATGGAAGTCTTGAGTTTGTGTTTGAATTTTTGATCTCAAAACACTATTCAAGGATAATTGACTTTGAAGAAAGACTACTTTTAGTATTAAAAACACAATAATCGGTGACCGCTTAACTTTGAATTACCAAATATAATAAAATGTGAAAACTTGGCCTATCCCTCTAATTTAAAGTCAAAGTTTGAGTTTGAGTTTGAGTTTGTGATCTAAAAATAGTATTCAAGGGATAATTACGTCATAATAGTTGTTATGTTATATAGTTGTGAACGCAAAACATTTGAAATACGTTCTCACAATCTATTTAGAATACAGCTATATATGTGTCAAAAAAGTGAAGGAGACCTTCTGGTTTTACTAAGCTTTTTGATATAATTTACTATATTATTTAGACTATATTCACGTGGTCTATTATGCAATCTTTACTGCACGACTTCTGCAAGCATTCTAAGCTGAAGAGTATAATTTTGCATTGTTCTATAGAAAAAAACAGAAAAAACACATGATTTTCCTGGTGCTAGGAAAATTGACGGACAGGTCGTTTAGCCGACAAGGAAAAAATGAGAAATTTAGACGACATTTTTTATCATAATTGATAAAAAAGTCTAATTGGTTTATAAATCAGTAGTTCGGTTGTGATAGATTCAAATCAACTCCCACAGACCGTTGAGGCATGACCATGGCCCACGAGGCATGGCCAGATGCGGTTAAATGCAGTCCAACCACGTAAAGCCCTCCGATACACTAGTTTATGAAAAAAACTAAGGTATACTTGTCCGCTTACAGAATAGTGTTTTAAATTGGCCAATCACAGCTTCAGAATAAGATTTATTGCTCATTTTACTTAAATTGTCGGTAAAAATGTTCCATTTTTTGGTGTGTTGACACATTTTACTAGTATTTTTGAAAAGATAGGTCAGTGCAACTCTTTAAATGATTAAATTTCTCTGAAGAATATTCGGCTAATGAACATTAAAAATTGTAAAATAACTAATCTGGAGATACCTTTAAGTCATGGCCACATTAAGTAACAGTTAACACAACTAATTTTGATTTTTGCTACCATAAAAACCGACAACACAGACAGTAGAAATCAGATTAGGAGCTTCGATACCATAGTCAAACTGACAAATATACTTCTACATTCATTTGGCCGATTTGGAAAATTTCCAGTGTTAGAACCCTGTAACCCATAGTGCATCAAGTTCAAAGTTCAAGGTATTCAAAATTTTTGGAAATTAGTGTTTCACTTTTCTATGTGGTAATATTGAATTATAGTACTAGTATTCTTGGCTTTGTGTACTTCGTTTTGATGTTATCTTTCCGAAAGGGTTTCTATGTTTTCAAAAGTTTGTAAGTTATGGATCCTATGAAGAGTCGATTTGAGTTCTTTCAACTGATTCACAGACAAAAAACAACTGTCAAAAGGCAAATCCTGATAATAGAGGCAATTGAGCTAATAAGATTTCCAGATTTTTTAATGCAGTATTTTAATTTCCTCTGAGCTTAAAAAATGTGAGAAATAAGTAAAAATGTCTCTTGGAAAAAATCTCCAGGTGGAATTTTACTACTGCGTGTTTTGCTTATTGCCACTATTGTCAATAGAGACCATTGTAATTTAACATGATTTTTATCCTCATGAAAATTTTTAGCCTCTATAACAATAAATGCTTGAATCATTATGTACATGAAAAAGTTGTTTTTCAAGAGTAATCATATAGCAAAACCTTAATTTTCAATGAAGCTTTATTGATCGGCAATTTACGCTATGAAAATGAATCAGCGGTCTCACAGGTAGTATGAAAATATTTTTTTTTTCATGGCGTTCAAAAAAAGGAAACCTCTAACAGAACTGCAAAATTAACAACAGTAAGAAAAGAAACGCTTTTTAATGTCAACTTTGCTTTTAATTTGAAAGAATTAATATAAAACAATGCCTAGCTGAAATAAAAAAAAGACTTAGATTGTGCAAAGCAAAAATTTATAAGATATCCTTGTCAAACAAATATTTATATACAAGCTGATTTTTCTTTACTCTTTTAACAAATTTGTTTTTTTACGACCTCAATAGTTTGCCTTGAGAAAACTCATAGGAGAACGGAGAAGTATTCACTTCTTGCATCTATTGGAAATTTCGTTCTGATACGTTAAATGCTTACTATTCATGATACCATAGCTTTATGGATTAAAGAAGTTTTAAGTTCGCGTTAATGAATACTTAGGTTTTAAATTTTTATGAGTTACTTGAATAACATACTGAAATACTTCAAATTGACACATAGCTCTAAAAGCTACTGAAGGAATTCTGTGAAAACCAAATGTTCTAAGACAAACACAAGTTGTTGCACATGTATACAGAAAACAGTAGTGCATACTTACGTCTATGGTTCAAATTGAGCCTTTGAGCAAAACATGTTTGTTATCTACTAACGTTAGCAGGGAACTTCTTATCGTTCCTTACAATAAACCGCGTCAATACTATGCAAAACCAAAAGTATTATACAAATAACTTAATACTAAACGTACGACATAGAACCAGTTACTATATAAACTAGAAGCAATTGTAGCCGTGAAAATCAAACAATAGGGCCAATAGTTGAGTTTAAATGTATTTGATTTGTCCATTGCTTTTTCCATTGCTTTATATAAGTTAACGTTATTTTGTTTAAATTCAGCACAGTGGGGGGTCGAAATGTACTCCCAAATAAAGAATTGCAAGCCTATGTACTCACTCTCTATTTATCACAAGTATTGCTGCAACACAGTAGAGTACATGTATATATACGCCTTCTTGATCAGAGACAAGAGAATACTTAAGCAAACTAATAAAAGTGCTTTTAGCCGAAAATATTATGCAACAATTTTGCAGAGAAGACTGAACTTCTCATACGCACAGTGCAATTCTTCAGCTTTATACGTAGCAATCAGATCAAAACCTTGAAATGTTAATGTCTGAGGAGAAACTTCAATTCTTTTTACAACTGAAAAGGAATAAGAATT
Organism: Convolutriloba macropyga; assembly: GCF_964194025.1. Classification (NCBI taxonomy): domain Eukaryota; kingdom Metazoa; phylum Xenacoelomorpha; order Acoela; family Convolutidae; genus Convolutriloba; species Convolutriloba macropyga. Next base: position 29,134,359 of record NC_134479.1, read on the forward strand.
AGTCTAACTGATTTGACAACTGAGTTCTCCTCGAAATGTTATAAGTCTTCATTGGAAACTATTTGGCTATTTAGGCTAATAGAACGAGTGCTAACATCCCAGCGAACGGCTTATATTTACTTTTAACTGAATGAATTGCTTCTCAAATTAATATTTTAGCGTTTTCATTCTTGACTTGTATTGCATTCAGTTAGTGTATGCCAAAACCCAAACTCAACTGCCGGTTTATAACCTATAATGTATCATATCCTAACGCAATTTGAAGGCTCATTTCAGCGCACACTTGTCTATCAAACTCGTTATGAAAACAATATTGCCTTTATACAACAAAGGAAGGGCAGCTCAACTTCAAGCTGGACTACCTTCGATCATTGTCTCATACCCAAAAAATTTATTGACTTTGTTACTACATTACCTAATATAACCGAAGAGGAAGACTTTATCAACAACTCAACCCCCTCAGAAACGGAAGTAACTTCTCAGAATATACCTAATCCTTTGACTTCTGACATATGGTCACTTCCTATGGACATAAAGAGGATCTTGCGCAGTTATGATTTCGAAAGTATGCCACTCTTCAGGAGCCATGAAGAATATTTCGCTGCTTTAGAAGGTTTGGAAAATATGTGGAAAAAGCTCGAATCATGCAGAATTGAAACAAAACTAACCACCATTCACGATAAAATTGATCATACAACATCATCCACACCCGATGATAACAGAAAGACTGTGATATCTTCCATCTTAGAACGATTCCCTAGTCTTCTTGAAGAAAACTCGAAAATTGAAGAAAACTTCCAGAAACTTAGCACTGAGCCATCGGCTAACAATGCTCTACGAAAGAGGAGCCAATCTCGTGTTGTTGGAGGATGTGTAATTCACTGTGGAAATTTTCCAAAAAGAATGAGATTCGATGAAAATGTGAGGTGTTCATGCGACAATAACAACTAGAACTGAAAAATTCTTGTCGATTAAAGCTTATGAACTAGACGTTGGTATCCAGTATTTTCCATTTATAACCTGTTATTTTGAAATGCTGTGTTTTATTAAAATCCGTTGTGTTTGCTTATTATCCAAATTTTAGTAGTTGAAAAACCACTCCTTTAAACTAAAGTATGTTGGTTGAACATTATCCATGTCAGAGAAACAGGAAACAGGCTTCGACCTGTTTAAAGAACTAGAAAGTCAGAAATTTGTTGTAGAGTAGGATCCCCAAACCGTAGATTATCGTTCTGAAATGTTGAAATGGATACGCGCAAGAGTCGACGTTATAAAGAGCTGACGTTAGAATACGCCGCAACTTGTTTTGATTTAAGTAGAGCCGAAACCAAAAAGTTGCCCTTAATTACCCTAAATTGTTAGTTGATTATTAAAAAAGTACCTGAGTGGGTTAATTGGTCTCTTGTTCGGTTATGATAGTTTCATATCAAGTCCCAACAGCCGCTGAGGCATGGCCATGGTCCGCGATGATTTCAAGATAATTATTTTTTTAATTTGCTTTCAGTGTCTTATACTAGAAGATACTAAATAATATTTTTTCGAATACTCGAATGTAGTAGTCTCATTTAAGAGCCAAATTAATTTGTCGCAAAATTTACCGTAAATTATCAACTTATAATTTAAATAAAATGTCGGTTCTCTTGAATCGGCTCTTTTCACTTCGACTCTCTTACAAGTCACGGGTTGAAACAAAAAATTCAACCTGACCACTTGCTTTTTATGAATAAGAAAACCGATATTGTGAGAAGTTCAGTCTTCTCTGCAAAATTGTTGCATAATATTTTCGGCTAAAAGCACTTTTATTAGTTTGCTTAAATATTCTCTTGTCTCTGGTCAAGAAGGCGTATATATACATGTACTCTACTGTGTTGCAGCAAAACGTGTGATAAATAGAGAGTGAGTACATAGGCTTGCAATTCTTTATTTGGGAGTACATTTCGACCCCCCACTGTGCTGAATTTAAACAAAATAACGTTAACTTATATAAAGCAATGGAAAAAGCAATGGACAAATCAAATACATTTAAACTCAACTATTGGCCTTATTGTTTGATTTTCACGATTACAATTGCTTCTAGTTTATATAGTAACTGGTTCTATGTCGTACGTTTAGTATTAAGTTATTTGTATAATACTTTTGGTTTTGCATAGTATTGACGCGGTTTATTGTAAGGAACGATAAGAAGTTCCCTGCTAACGTTAGTAGATAACAAACATGTTTTGCTCAAAGGCTCAATTTGAACCATAGACGTAAGTATGCACTACTGTTTTCTGTATACATGTGCAACAACTTGTGTTTGTCTTAGAACATTTGGTTTTCACAGAATTCCTTCAGTAGCTTTTAGAGCTCTGTGTCAGTTTGAAGTATTTCAGTATGTTATTCAAGTAACTCATAAAAATTTAAAACCTAAGTATTCATTAACGCGAACTTAAAACTTCTTTAATCCATAAAGCTATGGTATCATGAATAGTAAGCATTTAACGTATCAGAACGAAAATTCCAATAGATGCAAGAAGTGAATACTTCTCCGTTCTCCTTTGAGTTTTCTCAAGGCAAACTATTGGGGTCGTAAAAAAACAAATTTGTTAAAAAAGTAAAGAAAAATCAGCTTGTATATAAATATTTGTTTGACAAGGATATCTTATAAATTTTTGCTTTGCACAATCTAAGTCTTTTTTTTATTTCAGCTAGGCATTGTTTTATATTCATTCTTTCAAATTAAAAGCAAAGTTGACATTAAAAGCGTTTCTTTTCTTACCGTTGTTAATTTCGCAGTTCTGTTAGAGGTTTCCTTTTTTTTGAGCGCCATGAAAAAAAAATATTTTCATACTACCTGTGAGACCGCTGATTCATTTTCATAGCGTAAGTTGCCGATCAATAAAGCTTCATTGAAAATTAAGGTTTTGCTATATGATTACTCTTGAAAAACAACTTTTTCATGTACATAATGATTCAACCATTTATTGTTATAGAGGCTACAAATTTTCATGAGGATAAAAATCATGTTAAATTACAATGGTCTCTATTGACAATAGTGGCAATAAGCAAAACACGCAGTAGTAAAATTCCACCTGGAGATTTTTTCCAAGAGACATTTTTACTTATTTCTCACATTTTTTAAGCTCAGAGGAAATTAAAATACTGCATTAAAAAATCTGGAAATCTTATTAGCTCAATTGCCTCTATAATCAGGATTTGCCTTTTGACAGTTGTTTTTTGTCTTTGAATCAGTTGAAAGAACTCAAATCGACTCTTCATAGGATCCATAACAAACAAACTTTTGAAAACATAGAAACCCTTTCGGAAAGATAACATCAAAACGAAGTACACAAAGCCAAGAATACTAGTACTATAATACAATGTTACCACATAGAAAAGTGAAACACTAATTTCCAAAAATTTTGAATACCTTGAACTTTGAACTTGATGCACTATGGGTTACAGGGTTCTAACACTGGAAATTTTCCAAATCGGCCAAATGAATGTAGAAGTATACTTGTCAGTTTGACTATGGTATCGAAGCTCCTAATCTGATTTCTACTGTCTGTGTTGTCGGTTTTTATGGTAGCAAAAATCAAAATTAGTTGTGTTAACTGTTACTTAATGTGGCCATGACTTAAAGGTATCTCCAGATTAGTTATTTTACAATTTTTAATGTTCATTAGCCGAATATTCTCCAGAGAAATTTAATCATTTAAAGAGTTGCACTGACCTATCTTTTCAAAAATACCGGTAAAGTATGTCAACACACCAAAAAATGGAACATTTTTACCGACAATTTAAGTAAAATGAGCAATAAATCTTATTCTGAAGCTGTGATTGGCCAATTTAAAACACTATTCTGTAAGCGGACAAGTATACCTTAGTTTTTTCATCAACTAGTGTATCGGAGGGCTTTACGTGGTTGGACTGCATTTAACCGCATCTGGCCATGCCTCGTGGGCCATGGTCATGCCTCAACGGTCTGTGGGAGTTGATTTGAATCTATCACAACCGAACTACTGATTTATAAACCAATTAGACTTCTTTTTATCAATTATGATAAAAAATGTCGTCTAAATTTCTCATTTTTTCCTTGTCGGCTAAACGACCTGTCCGTCAATTTTCCTAGCACCAGGAAAATCATGTGTTTTTTCTGTTTTTTTCTATAGAACAATGCAAAATTATACTCTTCAGCTTAGAATGCTTGCAGAAGTCGTGCAGTAAAGATTGCATAATAGACCACGTGAATATAGTCTAAATAATATAGTAAATTATATCAAAAAGCTTAGTAAAACCAGAAGGTCTCCTTCACTTTTTTGACACATATATAGCTGTATTCTAAATAGATTGTGAGAACGTATTTCAAATGTTTTGCGTTCACAACTATATAACATAACAACTATTATGACGTAATTATCCCTTGAATACTATTTTTAGATCACAAACTCAAACTCAAACTCAAACTTTGACTTTAAATTAGAGGGATAGGCCAAGTTTTCACATTTTATTATATTTGGTAATTCAAAGTTAAGCGGTCACCGATTATTGTGTTTTTAATACTAAAAGTAGTCTTTCTTCAAAGTCAATTATCCTTGAATAGTGTTTTGAGATCAAAAATTCAAACACAAACTCAAGACTTCCATTTTTCTATAGAGCAATCGACCAAAATCACCAATTTAATAAACTTGCTTATCGAAATCCATGCCGCCTCTGAGTTTTGAATACTAAAAAAGAAGCCTTTTTCTTAAAAGTCAATTATCCTTGAATACTGTTTAGATCACAAACTCGAAATCGAACACAATGGTTCAACTTTTAGGTAAAGTGATCGACCATGTTGCACTTTTTTATTCCACTTGCTTATCCAAAGCCATACTGTCTCCGGTTGTGTTTTGAACACTAATAAAGAAGAATTTTGTTTCAAATTCCGCGAGATGTACTTCTCTGGAACCATTTGGTGCCCATTAAGTGTAAACAGACGCTGAAAACAAACAAAATTTGTTCAGCTAAACACCTAAATTTAATGTTTTTGTTTGAGCTCTCAAATGCGACAAGACTGTGCAAGAATGCAACAAGACTGCGCAACGAGTTTGTGCAAGAATGTTTCATGAGGTTGATTCGTTTTTAATTTTCTTCAGATAAACAATGACCAAATGAAATTTAACAAATTAGGAAGAAGTTAATATAACAAAAATTGCAAGATCATGTAGCGCTAAACTTTTGATGCATAGCAAGTTCACAATTACAGTCTCAGCTTTGAACACATCCTGAGCCGAAGCTAAGGTTAATATGAAACTCAACAAACGCATTGTCCTTCTGGCAAGCTATCCCAGCAGTTTTCTGTCTATACAAGTTTTTGAAACGTAGGGATACGGAAAATTTGTGTAATTCCTGACAACTGAAACAACAGGTGGCTCTGAATAAACATACGAAAACAACTATATAGCGTACAACCTGTTTTTTTGATAATGTAGGTACGTTGTAAAGTGTTTGTTTCCATTAAGGTACACACTATAGAATTTTTGAAGCAAGCAATTTTTGAATAAAGTATAAAAAAAGTTGCACTTCAAAAAAAGAACATATCAAAAAAACTCCTAAGATTTAGACTGGTTCGCTAAACAATAAAACCCTACTATGATTTAATTAATTAAGTACCACTTGATATACCATACCATGGATTTCTTAATTGTTAATTAAGAAATTAACATTGAATTGAAAATTACTGAGTTAACGTATACAACATAGCTTCAGCGTTTTTTATATCTTCGAAAAAACTTCAAACACTTAATGAATTGTTGAAAATATTAGCGGCTAAATTCTATCGGTCTGTGTCAGTCAGGACACATTACCTTGAGATAGAGAAAAGCTTCTGTTGTTTATGCTCAGCGAGTCTCCTCTAGAGATAAGAATTGTTTTCATTTTTTTAGAGAAACAGAAACAGCTTTTTGTAGATAGTTAGTAAACAAATGGTAACATTTGAAGGTATTAAAAGGAACTAGTAGTAGGTACTAGTGTAACTTAGAACCAATAAGTAGTTGTAGTAGATATTAATAGTATCTAGTAGTAGTTGTAGGTAGTACTAGTAGGTAGCAGTAGTAGTAGTAGGTACTAATTGTAGAATGTAGTTGTAGATAGTAGTAGTAGGCAGTAGCAGTAGTAGGTAGCAGTAGTGTTGTGTTCAATTCCGAAATGTTCGCCAGGCTTCATAACCCAATATGTTATACAGACTCTGTCGCTTTAAATTTCAAATTCCTTTGGATGTTACTCTTTCCGATGCTCTATCAAATATCGTTACGGTGATGTTATTTTAAAACGTCGACAGAACAATAAGTAATCCAAAAATTTAACACAGGGTTACTGAATGCACAAAAAATTTGATTCAAGAAAGAACAATAATGAACTCATTCGATTTTCATTGGCTTGAGGTGCTCTGATATTTTACTTCCAGTGTTTAATAGTTGAGTATATGTATATTCAGTATGCTGGAACCATTTACTGAAGAAGCGATTAGCTTTTGTTTAAGATTTCAGTCAAAGCACGCATTATCCGTTAGTGTTATTCCTAATACGCAAACAAGACTTATTCGCTACTGAAGCTGTTTCTAGCAACCCCCCGCAGATACAAAGCTTGTGTTCTTTCTTGCTTAATTGATCAAGTGGCTAATTAACTTTTGAAAATTTAGCTATTTTTACAGTTCCAGTGGAAACTACTCTTCTTGTAAATCATTACACTATTTATTTGATTCAAGCTCTTGATGAATCCCTATCATTTTATTTAACTTTATTTAACTAACACGTTCAGCTGCTCCTGCATATCATTATTTTTCCACCAAATTTTTCGGTTTTTTACAGAATTTAATCTTTTTACTTAGCTCAATTTATTGTTTATCTCTCAACAATTTATCTCAAATAATTTTTTCCTGTAAATAATCTTGCTCAATCCTAGAAGGGTAGCTGAATGCGTATAGAGAAATTTGTTTTCAAAAAAGCATGCCCAGAACATCAAAAAGTTGTTTTTGTCTTCTGTTTGCAACATTTTATCATTTTCTTGCCAAGGAGTAAATGACAAAGAGCATGAATTTGTTTTTTTAAGAAAAATCTTAATAGTTTTTTATTATGGTAGCTAGATAGGAGAAGAAATTTCAGTTTTCAACAAAGCATGCTCAGAACATCAAGAAGTTGTTTTTGTCTTCTGTGTTGCAACATTTTATCATTTTCTTGCCTAGGATTAAAAGACAAAGAGCATGAATTTTTTTTTGTAAAAAATCTTGATAGTTTTTAATATGGTAGCTAGATAGGTGTAGAAAATTCAGTTTTCAACAAAGCATGCTCAGAACATCAAAAGTTGTTGTCGTCTTCGTTTGTGACATTTTGCTTGCCAATGCTTAATGGGACAGAGTTTAGCTACGCTGAAGGTCAAAATCCGTGTGCAAAATATAATATTATTGGATCGTGGAGACAAATAACAACATTCTTCAAGGCAATTAAATTGCCCTCCAGGAACTTATCGCCCCCCTCTCTCTATGTCTCCCCCTCTCTCTCTATCTCTCTCTCTCATCGGATTGCAAACATAAATACATAAATACATAAACACATTCAGACATATATACATACATTTCACTGTATAGATATAGAAAAACATACACACATAAAACCAAGAACGTCTTGACATATACACACATTTACAATTTCTACCCACAGACATACACTTCAGCTTATACTAATAGAAACATTTTACTAAACTTAAGCACAGTTATATTTACTTATAAACAGATATACACTTTCATATATACTTTCATTATACACATGAATACGCATAATTATACAAATAAAACTCTCATTCTTTCGTTTCTTTCAATTCTTCATTCCTACATAAACATTACAATTTTGAACACATGTAAGCAAATATACGTATTTGTTTTGATAGAAATATACATAGTTACACATGTATATAAAAAAAATAAGCCAAGCTTTCCACATTTCATGCCATTTTAGGGCTTCAAAAAATTTTTGAATTTTTTTTTCAGAAAAATAACAAAATTGTTGTATGTTTCGACCCCCCATACGTCATAGGTGAATAAAGTGAAGTCAACAAAAAATCACTTTTGAGTGCTCTTTTATAGCGCAAATTCCATTTCAGACCATTTTAGGACTTTGAAAAATTTTGAAAATTTTTTTCAAAAAATTCGAAATTCTGATATGTTTCGACCCCTATACTGCTTAGGTGAAAAAAGTGAAGTCAACAAAAAATCACTTTTGAGTGCTCTTTCATAGCGCAAAATCCATTTCAGACCATTTTAGGACTCCAAAAAATTTTTAAAATTTCAAAAAATTCGAATTTTTGATATGTTTCGACCCCTATACTACTTAGGTGAAAAAAGTGAAGTCAACAAAAAATCACTTTTGAGTGCTCTTTTATAGCGCAAATTCCATTTCAGACCATTTTAGGACTTTGAAAAATTTTGAAAATTTTTTTCAAAAAATTCGAAATTCTGATATGTTTCGACCCCTATACTGCTTAGGTGAAAAAAGTGAAGTCAACAAAAAATCACTTTTGAGTGCTCTTTCATAGCGCAAAATCCATTTCAGACCATTTTAGGACTCCAAAAAATTTTTAAAATTTCAAAAAATTCGAATTTTTGATATGTTTCGACCCCTATACTACTTAGGTGAAAAAAGTGAAGTCAACAAAAAATCACTTTTGAGTGCTCGTTCATAGCGCAAAATCCATTTCAGACCATTTTATGACTCCAAAAAATTTTGAAAATTTTTTTCAAAAAATTCGAAATTTTTATGTTTTGACCCCCATACTTCATAGGTGAAAAAAAGTGAAGTCAACAAAAAATCACTTTTGAGTGCTCTTTCATAGCGCAAAATCCATTTCAGACAATTTTAGGACTTTGAAAAACTTTGAAACATTTTCGAAAAAATTTTTGAAAATTTTTCTCAATCGCGCACAAAACATGAATTCAAAACCACCAAAACCCAATTCCCAAGTTTCAATTTACATGAACCTTCAAAATGAAATGGAAATAGCTCAAAAGTATAGTAATTTGCCTTACACTCTGCAATTACAAGATTTCACTTTTTCAGAGATAAAATTTCTTGTAGGGGGGGTCCGGACCCCCCCCCCCCTACAAGCACTAGGCAACTTACTATACTACTGGGATTTGACTACGGATTTGAGATTTTTTTCATCAGCTTAACAAGTTGATCAGTTTATCATTTTTTTCAATTCAACTTCGAAGTCTAATTAGCAAATGGGAAATTGTTTGTACCCTAGTTGTCTATGTCAGTAAAAAAAGCAGGCCGTTTCCTCACTTTATTGTGATGAATCAGTTGTGATGATTATGTTTCACCAGTTGTTTGCTTTGTGAAGAATTCTTACTCTTTTCTCTATTTTCTGTCCAAATTATGGACAATATTGTCATCAACATTAGTGAAGGGTTTATCTCTTGCTATAAGTTTCAACCGCTAGAACTTTTTTTCTCAGTACGTCTGCATGCATCAGTACAAACCTTACTCGTGATAGAGAACTGACCGAGAAAATAAAAGTTTCCGTTTGCCTAGGTTTTGCCTAGGTAAGAAAAGTTCCCATTACAGAACCCTCAAAATTGCGGCAAAATTGCAATGGTTAGCAACAGCATTGATCTATTTGTCAATATTGGGTCAAGAGTATAAAAAAATTTTGTATATCGATCATAACAATTGGCCTGCGCATGAATTTGATGGTAATTGAATCGAAAAGGAAACCTTTTTCAGTTAAATGACCAATTTGACACAAAATAGTTAAATTTCGCTTTTTTTCGTTTTTAGGGTTTTGTTTCCGTTGCTGGTGTTGTCAGAAGTTTTAGGGGTTTGCTTGCAATTTTCTGAAACTCTTCCATTTTTGTTTTAAAACTGATGCCTGTGAAACTTCAAGACACTGCAAATTTTGCGGAAAACGGAGCAAAAGTGGTATAGGATAGTAGGGGAATCCCGTAGTATAATCGACCAAATTTTCTTATTTCAAAAAAAATATGTTAAATATCGCACTAGTGCGATTTAAAATTAGACGGATAGAAAAATTTGCTCAAAGAGTTTATATTTTTGAGAAAATTTTAAAAAACTAATTGTTGCAGTACACAATCCAATCCATGACTCCATTAGTTTTTGAAAGATATTAGCGTTTCTAGTTTTATGTTCGAGCTCCGCTCTAAGAGGTCGAATCAACTTCAGCAAACATAATACTCTTGTATACATTGTCAATCCCTATGTTTAAAAATAACATTTTCGTTATTTTCCGTACTTTCCTGATCTCAGTCTCTATTTCCTTAATTTTTCTTATTCCTAGCAAACATGCGAATCTCGATTTTGTCTGGGTGAAGCCTTTGCTTTCCTCACTTCAAAACATGTTAAATACAAGCAGCGCGTTTCAGTATCCAATATGAATACGCTTGTGTCTGTTTGTGCCCCACTCCCCAAGTACCTTATGCACACTACAGATACAGAGCGCGCGCCCTTACATAGTTTCCTTATTTAATCAATTGGTACGTGCGTCGTGGCAGTGCAAATGACATGCACCCACTAGGCGGGAGTTGAGGGGCACAAACAAAAAAAAATCTGATGATCGATAGTCCTTGTTGTTAAATGCATAGAGGAATTAGACTAAGATTTTAAGATATTTCATCTGCTTAACAAGTTTTTATCAATCTTTTCCATATACTTCGAAGCATGATTAGCAAACGAGAAATTGTTTGAACCCTAGTGGTCTATGTCAGTAAAAAAGCAGGCCATTTTCTCACTTTATTGTGATGAATCAGCTGTGATGGTTATTTTTCACCACATGTTTGCTTTGTAAAGAATTCTGACTCTTTTCCCTAGTTTCTGTCCAAATTATGAACAATCTTGTCATCAATATTAGTGAAGGGTTTGTGTCTTGCTAAAAATTTCAACCTCAAGGGATTCAGTCTCTTTTCCGTATTTTTGTCCGAATAATGGACGACGTTGACATAAACATTAGAATAACCGAAACACCAAAATAAAAATTGTCCGAAGTGTTTTGCGTGCCTTTTTCTATAATTTTTAAAGGCTGGATTTTTTTTCTCAGCATCTATATATAGAGCAGTACAAATCTTAGTCGTGGTAGAGAAGTGGCCAGAAATCCGAAAAACCAGCTGAGAAGTGGGCAAAAGTATCAAATTTTTAAGCAAAACTGAAATGGTTGGCAAGAGCAAGGATCTATTTGTCGATGCTGGGTCAAGAGTTTTAAAAAAATTGGATATTGATCATAGAAATATGTCAACACATGTTTTCATCACAGTGTTGGCATTTTTTTTCAAACGGGAAAACTTTTTCATTTTGTCAATTGAGTGGCCAATACAAAAACGCAAGAGCAATAGAAAGCGACAATCAAAAAGAAGAAACCACATCATTCTGTGAAACATTTATTTTCGCTTCTTCTACGGTTTTGAGACCGGTGCTGGTGTTACCAAAGTTATTAAAGTTTTGTTTGAAGGTTTCCGAAACTTTTTCTTTGCTGTTTCGAAATGATGCCTTAAAAACTTCAGAACACTGAAGACTTCGCGGAAAGCGGACCAAAGGCGGTATTGAATATTAGTGGAATTCAGTTGTCTAATCGGCCAAACAGACCTATTTCGAAAAAAATGAATACCGCACTAGTGCATTATAAATTCCGACGCCAAATAATTGGTTACTCGAGGTATTTGTATCTTTGTCATATTTTTGGAAGAATAAGTGTTGCCATATTCACTTCTGTTAGTTTAATTGAAACCTTTGACTTCATTAGTGTTTGTAATATAACAGCACTTCTAGTTCAAAGTTGATCCTCAGCTCAAAAAGGTCAAGCCAGCTTCAACCCAAACATTCTTCTCTTTCATACTTTATACATCCTTATGTTTGAATTTAAAGTTTTCACCATTTTCTGTAAATTTCCGCAGCTTGACTTTGCATTCGTTATGGTTTTATTAACTTCACTTCAATAAAACCTGTTAAATACAAGCATTGCGTTTAGTATAATTTATAAATTTGGTTACCCCGCAAAGCTGCCAATCAAGTCTTCCATTATATTTCACCATCTGGTAGCTTAGTGAAGAATTATGACTCTTTTCCCTATTTTCTGTCAAAATTATGCACAATATTGTCATCAACATTAGGTAACGGTTTGTGTGTTGCTAAAAGTTTCAATCGCAAGAACTTTTTTCTCAGTACCTTTGTATGCATCAGTACAAACCTTACTCATGATAGAGAAGGGGCCAAGAAAAGAAAAGTTTCCAACTGCCTAGTTTTACTACAGAAGCCTCAAAATTGTGGCAAACTTGCAATAGTTGGCAACAGCAATGATCTGTTTGTCAATATTGGGTCAAGAGTAAAAAAAAATAAGTAAAAAAAAATTAAGGATATCAACCAAAAAATTGGCCTGCACATGAATTTGTTGGTATTTGAATCGAAAGGGAAACCGTTTTCATTGTTTTCAGCTGCGTGACTAATAGAAAAATGCACGAGCAATAGAACGCATCAAAAAACAATCCTCCAGATCAATTTGACGCAACATAGCTATTTTTCACTTTTTTCGTTTTTAGGGTTTTGATTCAGTTGCTGGTGTTGTCAGAAGTTTTAGCGGTTTGCTTGCAAATTTCTGAAACTCTTCCGTTTTAATTTTGAAGCGGTTGCCTGTGAAACTTCATCACAATGAAAATTATGCAAAAAACCCGAGCAAAAGTGGTATAGGATAGTAGCGGAATCGCGTAGTCTAATTGACCAAGCATTCCTAGTTAAATAAATGTTTGTTAAATATCGTATTAGTGCGATTTGAAATTAGACGGATAATAAATGATTACTCAAAGAATTTATATTTATAAAAAAAATTGTTGCCAAACCCAATTCTAAAAGTTTGATTCCAACCATTGACTCTATTAGTGTTTGAAAGATACTAGCATCTCTAGTTCAAAGTTTGAGCTCAGCTCAAAGAAGTCGAATCAATTTCACAACAAACATAAATCTCCTTATATACATTGTATACTTTGTTTATCACTATGTTCAAAAAAATTATGTTTTAGCATTTTCTGTTTTTTCCTTCTCTCAGTCTCTTTTTTCTTTACTATTTCATATTCCGAGCAAACATGCGAATCTCGATTTTGTCTCTGTTAAGCTTTTAATTTCCTCACTTCAAAACGTGTTAAATACAAGCAGCTCGTTTCAGTATCCAGTATGAATACCTTTTTGACTGTTTGTGCGTCAGTATCAAAGTACCTTATGCACCACACAGTTACAGAGTACGCGTCATTAAATAGTAATCCCTTATGTAAACATTTGGCACGTGCTTCGGAGCAGTGCAAAAAATGATTTCCACCCACTAAGTTGAAAGGCAGGGGGCACAAACCAAAAAAATCCGATAACCGATAACCCTTGTTGTTAAATGCATAGAGGAATTAGACTCAAAATTTGAGATTTTTCATCTGCTTAACAAGTTTTTATCAATGCTTTCCTTACACTTCGAAGCTTGATTAGCAAACGAGAAATTGTTTGAACCTAGTGGTCTATATCAGTAAAAAAACGGGCCAATTTCTTACTTTATTGTGATTCATCAGCTGTGATGATTATACTTCACCACCTGTTTGCTTTGTGAAGAATTTTGGCTCTTTTCCCTAGTGTCTGTCCAAATTATGGACAAAATTTTCATCAACGTTAGTGAAGGGTTTGTGTCTTGCTATAAGTTTCAATCGCAAAGGATTCAGTCTCTGTTGTTTATTTTCTGTTCGAATAATGGAAGAAGTTGACATAAACATAAGATTAACCGAAACACCAAAATAGAAATTATCGGAACTGTGTTGTGTGCCTTTTTCTTTAATTATTGAACGCTATCAATTTTTCTCTCAGGATCTCTATATGCAGCAGTACAAACCTTAGTCGTGATAGAAAAGTGGCCAGAAATCCGAAAAACGGACGGAGAAGTGGACAGAAGCATCAAATTTTTGAGCAAAATTGCAATGGTTGCAAGAGCAATCATCTATTTGTCGATGCTGGGTCAAGATTTTATAAAAATTTGGATATTGATCGAAGAAATTTGTCAGCACTTGTCAAGGTTTTCATCAAGATGATGGTAATTTTTTTCAAACGGGAAAATTTTTTCATTCTGTCTGTTGAGTGACCAATACTGAAACGCAAGAGCAATAGAAAGCAACAATTAAAAGTAAGCAACCAGATCATTTTATAAAAACATTTATTTTCGCTTTTTTACGTTTTTGAGACCGTTGCTGGTGTTGCCAAAGTTATTAAGGTTTTGATTGAAGTTTTCGGAAACTGTTTTTTTGCTGTTTGGAACTGATGCCTTAGAAACTTCAAAACACTGATGACTTTGCGGAAACCGGAACAAAAGCGGTATTGAAAATTAGTGGAATTCATTGGTCTAATCGGCCAAACAGTTTTTTTTGGAAAAAGTGAATACCGCACTAGTGCGTTATAAAATATGACGCATAAAAATTGGTTACTCGAGGAATGAAAATTATGCGAAAAACCGGAGCAAAAGCGGTATAGGATAGTAGCGAAATCGCGTAGTCTAATCAACCAAGCAGTCCTAGTTAAATAAATATTTGTTAAATATCGTATTAGTGCGATTGGAAATTAGACGAATAATAAATGATTACTCAAAAAATTTATAATTATAATAAAATTTTTTGCCATACCCAATTCTAAAAATTTGATTCCAACCATTGACTCTATTAGTGTTTGAAAGATACTAGCATCTCTAGTTCAAGGTTTGAGCTCAGCTCAAAGAGGTCGAATCAACTTCACAACAAACAAAAAACTCCCTATATACATTGTATACTTTGTTTATCACTTTGTTTAAAAATATCATTTTTTGTCATTTTCTGTTTTTTCCTTATCTCAATCTCTTTTTTCTTAACTATTTTTTTATTCCGAGCAAACATGCGAATCTCAATTTTGTCTCGGTTAAGCCTTTAATTTCCTCACTTCAAGACCTGTTAAATACAAGCAGCTCGTTTCAGTATCCAGTATGAATACCTTTTTGACTGTTTGTGCGTCAGTACCAAAGTACCTTGTGCACCACACAGTTACAGAGCACGCGTCATTACATGGTAATACATTTTGTAAACATTTGGCACGTGCTTCGGGTTAGTGCAAAAAATGACTTGCACCCACTAAGCTGGAAGGGAGGGGGCACAAACCAAAAAAATCCGATAACCGATAGCCCTTGTTAAATGCATAGAGGAAATAGACTCAAAATATTTTGAGATTTTTTATCTGCTTAACAAGTTTTTATCAATGCTTTCCATACACTTCGAAGCTTGATTTGCAAACAAGAAATTGTTTGAACCCTGGTGGTCTATATCAGTAAAAAAGCAGGAAGCAGGCCAATTTCTCTCTATATTATGATGAATCAGCTGTGATGATTTTATTTCACCACCTGTTTGCTTTGTGAAGAATTCTTACTCTTTTCCCTATTGTCTGTCCAAATTATGGACAAAATTGTCATCAACGTTAGTGAAGGGTTTGTGTCCTGCTATAAGTTTCAATCGCAAAGGATTCAGTCTCTTTTTCTTATTTTCCGTTCGAATAATGGAAGATGTTGACGTAAACATAAGATTAACCAAAACATCAAAATAAAAATTATCGGAAGTATTGTGTGCCTTTTTCTATAAATATTGAACTCTAGCATTTTTTCTCTCAGCATCTCTATATGCAGCATTATAAACCTTAGTCATGATAGAAAAGCGGCCAGAAATCCGAAAAAACGGACGGAGAAGCGGATAGAAGCATCAAATTTTTAAGCAAAATTGCAGTGGTTGGCCAGAGCAATCATCTATTTGTCAATGCTGGGTCAAGAGTTTTAAAAAAATTTGGATATTGATCATAGAAATTTGTCAGCACTTGTCAAAATTTTCATCAAGGTGATGGTAATTTTTTTTCAAACGGGAAAATTTTTTCATTTTGTCAGTTGAGTGACCAATACAGAAACGCAAGAGCAATAGAAAGCAGCAATTAAAATTAAGCAACCAGATCATTTTGTAAAAACATTTATTTTCGCTTTTTTACGGTTTTGAGACCGGTGCTGGTGTTGCCAAAATTATTAAGGTTTTGCTTGAAATTTTCTGAAACTGTTTCTTTGCTGTTTGGAACTGATGCCTTAGAAACTTCAAAACACTGAAGATTTTGAGGAAAGCGGAGCAAAAGCGGTATTTAAGAATAGCGGAATTCAGTAGTCTAATCGGCCAAACTGTCTTATTTCGAAAAAAAGTGAATACCGCACTAGTGCTTTATAAATTTAGACGCATACTAATTGCTTACTCAAGGAATCTATATTTTTGAGAAATTTTTGGAAAAATAAGTGCTGCTGTATCCATTTCTATTAGTTTAATTCCAACCCTTGACTCCATTAGTGTTTGTAATATAATAGCATTTCTAGTTCGAAGTTGATCGTCAGCTCAAAGATGTCAAGTCAGTTTCAACCCAAACATACTTCTCTTTCGTACTTTATACATCCCCATGTTTAAATTTAACGTTGTCACCATTTTCTTTACTTTTCTGCAACTTGATTTTGCCTCGGTTATGGTTTTATTATCCTCACTTCAAAAAAACCTGTTAAATACAAGCCGTGCGTTTAGTATCCAGTATAGCTTTGGTTACCCCGCACAGATGCCAATGAAGTCATTCAGAGAAATATTTCTGAGTAGTCTTCGACCATTATTATATTTATTTTAACCGTTTTTGTTGACAAGAGTGTATCAGGCGAAGAAAAAAGTTTTAATTTTCAGACTTGGTTTTTTTTTTCATTTGAAATAATTTTTAGACTTGAGTTTTACGAGGGGCCAGAATCAATTCAAGCAGTTTCGCCAGGATTCGGGCATGAAAATTTGAAATATTCTAGGAAATAGAGAATCGATGCTATGAAAGGCAAATCGGTTTTTCAATTATAAAAAGATCAAGTATAGATTCATGTCACACTTTTTTATCTGAAACCAGTAGTTCTTCGGCGAAAATGTAGGGGTACCAAAACACGATCTGTCCGAATTTGCGACAAATGAGGAAACGACGCTGGAATCATAAAATTTGTTGGTTTGTGATGATTTTTGTTTACTACCATTGTTTTGAGATCTTTGCCCATAATTGAAATCAAATAACATTGTGCTAAAATGATGAAAATGAAACAAAATTTCAAAACTTTTTCATTTGCAGCCAAAAATTGGAAAGAAATGAAATAAAACTTTTTTAATGAAAGGTAATGTAAGAACTCTGAATCATACCACCTACAACAAAAGTCATTACAGCTTTTAAAAATCTTTTGGCGCTTCAACTTACCTATCGAACAATTCAAAAGCGCAACCGTGCAATGAATTATCAGACCTGACAATAATGATTAAGCAAAGTGAAAAATGGCCAACAAATCCAAGTTTTGCCACTTTTGGTAGGCGAAATCACGCAATTCGTAGTGGCTGAAAGTGCCCCCAAACACCGCAGTGTTCCTCCAACGAATCAACCCCCAGTGCATTAGCAGTAGCGACCTTCAACAAACTGCTGACGTAATCAAACTAATTGTTCATTTCAGTACCTGTACCTGGCCTTCAATTATGCCAACATTGGTATTGGGAAGTAGAAAGTAGTCAATATTTTGAATAAGTGTGTTACTTGACTGGAAACTGAACTTTGTCAGTGAACTTGAATATGAAATGGATTGACAATTGAAGGTTGAGGGGGAAGCAGAAGTGGCGAGTGCAAAGTAAGCCGATAGGCAAGCAAGCCGACAAAAAAGCAAGTCGAAAGTTATGTAATAGTTATGTAATCTATCAGAAATAATACATTGTCAGCCGTTACAATCAATACTACTCGTAGTATTATAGCCCAGGTTGAGGTGCCATCCGGAAGTGACCCCTGATCAGACCGTGCCAGACGAAACTTACCTCTGATCAGACCCTCCCAGACCAAAGTATCCTCTGATCAGACCAAAGTGCGCTCGAAACACCGTGTGCGCTCTAAGTGCGCTCGAAACTGTCTCTGATCAGACCTTCTCAGACGGAAAGGACCTCTGATCAGACCATAATCAGACCATTGTCCAGACGATTGTGCGACCATGGCCCAGTCAAAGCCCAGACCATTGTCCAGACGGTTGTGCGCTCAAAATCACTTCTGATCAGACTATTGTGCGATCAAAAGTTACTCCTGATCAGACTATTGTGCGCTCGAAATCACCTCACCGCACGAAACTTGTTGTAATATATTCATTTCATACAAAATGATGTTTGCATTATTGTGTTCATCTAAAGAAAAGACCATTCTAAAAGAATTATTGCTAAAAAAAGATAACCCAACTGCAGAGTAAAAAATCATTTAGTATACATTAGTGCATATTTCCAACTCAATGGATAAATTTAGACAGCTTTCCATATAAAACATCGTATTCTACAGTTAAACAAAATTTCCTTAGCCTAATTGTTGTCCATGATGATTGAAAAGCTATTAATGTCACTTTCGGATCAGTACCTCAAAGTGTGATAGGAAAGCCACAAGCAAGTACTCCACTATGTGCAGGAAACTCCTTTGGGAGTGAGTCTTTTATAAAAAGAGATTTTTCACCAAAAGTTGCTTTTCCACTAAAAGAGATTTTTATCTTGCTTAAGATTTAAAATCCTGACTTTTCCTTTTAATCCCGACTTTTATTTTGCTTTATCTTCCAGTTTCATTCTCACCTTCAAAAGTCTTAAGCTCAAAAGTCTTTACTTTTTGCTAAGTTTTATCCCTCATCTTCAAAATCTTACTAGAGAACTTTTCGAGAAGTCAGAGCCTCTTTGAGGCTGAGTTTTAAAATGATCCAAATTGAAAGGCTTCTATCTGAAGCCAGAATGACAGCCGACGAAACAACACAAGATGAAAGCGATTTTAATGAAGTGCGAAGTAAAAGAAAAAGGTTCAGAAAACAAGCACAAATTCCAATCACCAACGTTAGACCAATTGTGGTTTCCATTGATCCAAGGCCATCACAAATACAGTTTGCGAGAGCAATCAGATCAAACTTTCCAGTGGTCAAAATAAAGCACATAAGAGAGCTGAAGAACAATACCGATTTTTTTATTCAACCTGAGGACCTCGCTTCTAGAGAATGTCAAATGCTGACCGTAAACCTAACTCAAGCCTTTCCTAATGCTGCTGTGAATGCCAGAAACACACTTCCCAAGCCAAAAACCAAACCAAGCTTCGTGATTGTAAATGTGCATCACAGCATTAGTGAAGATGAGATAAAATCTGAGCTCCTAAACAACAACGCAATGAATGTCAGCAAAGTTACACGAATAACAAGCCGAGCAACTGGCCAACCAACAAAATTAATTCGAGTCATAACTGATTCCAATAACCATGTTAGTGCAGCTCAGAAACATGGTGTCAAAATAGGTTGGCAGCTATACCGATGTGAAGCAAGCCGTGAACCACCCCATGTAATGCAATGTTTCAAATGCCAACAATTTGGTCACTCAGCAAAAGAATGCAGTAATGCTACTCGATGTCTTCGCTGCTCGCAGGAGCACAGTGTTAAAGAATGTACTGTTCAAAAAGAAAACGCTAAGTGTTCTAATTGTGGCGGTGCTCATGCGACAGTTTATCGCGGTTGTGCGGCCTATCAGCAGAAGCTAGCTGAGGCTTCAAGAAAGATAAATGAGAATAAATACTCTACTGCAGCGAAAAACTTGAAACCGCAAACCAACGTTGAAATGCCGCCACAAACTGAAAAAATAGCTGTTCTTGTAGCCGAAGTCTGGAGCAAAATACGAACAGTTCTAAATACCATGTCCTATAGTGATATAATAAACATTAATGGAAATACTAAAATTATGCATCACGCTACCGTATTTTGGAGACTTTTGGATAATATCTGTTTACAATTCACCTGGAAAACCACTCTCACTAGAAAAGGTATTCTCAGAAAGTATGACAAATGTCTTTGTTTGTGGTGACTTCAACTCTCCCCACCAAGAATTAAACTGCTCCTATGATTCTGAAAACGGTGAGAAACTCCTGAATCTAATAGACAACGGTCATTTTAAACTGCTAAACAACGGTCACCACACATATCAGTCGTTCGACGGAAAAAGTAAAAACATGCTCGATTTACACTTTTGCGATAGTACAGTTTTTAGGAATTTTAGTAATTTCGAAGTCTCAGAAGATCTGGGAAGTGACCATAGAACCACAATCACAACGTTTAACCTCAATATAAGCAAAAAATTTGAATTGAAATCGGAAATCGACTTCAGACAATTCAGAGAAAACGCTAGAAAATCGTACAGATCATCGGACCTTTGGCCTGCGCAGTATCCGGGAAAGGATGAACTAAATAAGTTTAGCAGCAATCTGGTTGAAATAATACACAAATCGTTGGAAGACTCCTATGTCAACAAAAACAAGCTTCCTTACAGTATTGAGACACAAAAATTGATAAAACTGAAAAGGAAAAAGCGAAGAGAACTCAAAGGTGCAGTTAACGATGAATTTAGGTCTCTAAAAACCGAGATAAATTATCTTCAGAAAGAAATCAAACGATCAATCAGGCAATCAGAAGAACAAAAAAGAGCTAAAATTTTGGCACGTGCAAGAGACAAGGGCAGCAAAGGTTTTTGGAGAGCAATAAAAGAACTAACTAATGACCACGAGTCAAAACAAAAAACTTGCGACTCTCCCGATTTAACATATAAAGAGTCGAAGGCAGTCACAGATCATGAGAAAAGCGAGCTTTCCAAACAACTCCTAAAAGACACAATGAAAGACCACACAACAGTATCAACAGAAATTGCCGAACACCACGAGAAAATCGAAAAAGAAACCAAAGCATTTCTAAGTACAAACGTCGACACCGAGCAACTTTGTATTGTGATTAAAACAAAAGAATTCGATGAAATATTGAGAGTATCGAGAAAGTCATGCCCAGGAGCAGATAAAATCAGCTACAAAGTGCTCAGTGAGTTACCACGGAGTATAAAAGCCCTAGCCTGCCTCCTCATTTCTAGTTCAATTAACAACTCGTATGTTCCAGTAAATTGGAAAGAATCACAGATAACAATGATACCAAAGCAAGATAAAGACAGATCAAAGGCTGAAAACTATCGACCTATTAGTCTTACAAATTGCCTGGCCAAAGTTTGCGAAACTGTTGTGAAAAACATTGTCTTAGAACATTGCGAAAGTCTAAATGTATTTGGCGAAACTCAGAGCGCTTACAGGAAACATCGCTGTACCACAGACAATCTTATCAAACTCACTCAGCACGTTAGTGAAGCTTTCCAATGGTCTGAAATGGTTGGTTTAGTTTGCTTGGATGTTGAAAAAGCATTTGATGCCGTATGGCGTCTAGGGTTGATCCACAAATTGAATTCAATTGAGCTAAAGATCCCAATCATTAAGTGGATAAATTCATTCTTGTCACAAAGGAACGTTTACATAAAGATAAATACTAGTGTTAGCGCCAGTTTCTTCCCGACAGCCGGTGTGCCCCAAGGCAGCGTAATTGCTCCCATTCTCTTCCTTATATACGTTAGCCGATTGCCAAAAATGAAAGCACAGATTTCACAGTTCGCTGACGATTTTGCCCTGTACTACAGATCTCGCTCAACACAACTAATTCAAAACAATCTGCAATCATCACTAAATAGCCTTATAGACTGGTGTGACCACTTGAAAATTAAAATAAATCCTAACAAAACTCAGTACATGATTTTTAAAAACCCATCTAAGAAAAAGTCTGAGCTCAATTTAAAATTAAAAGGCGTACCCGTCGGAAAAACACAAACGCTAAAGTTTCTGGGTATTACTCTCACTCCTCATCTCAGATGGAACGATCACTGCCAAAGCCTAATAAAGAGAACAAACAGCAGGTTATTTCAACTGTGGAGACTTAGCAATCTAAACATCAACGAAGAGAGTCTTTTATTGGTATACAAATCTTGGATCCGGCCTCTTTTTTTTGTACTCAAATGCCTGTTGGATTGACCAATCCCAAGCACTCATTAATAAAATACAATGTGTCCAGAATAGAGCCTTGAGGATCTGCCTACGAAAACCTAGATTTTACAAGGTCCAAAAACTTCATGAAGACGCAAACATGCAAACAATTAGAGAAGTTCAGATTAAACTAGCAAACGGGTATATTAGTCGGGCAATTAAAGACAACACACAGTCTGTAGTGGAACTAATTCACAAAAAAAGGCAGTGCCCGCTTAATAATTGCAAAAGTACTCTCGATCACCTTCAATACTAAACAAAAAGGAAAAAAGAAATGACAAACTGGTGCACACTAGCCATCCGGCGTAGGTAGCAGCTCAAAACACTGATGAATGACAGAATGAGGATCGAGCCCCAGTGCATCCCCAACTTCAAGGCCTTAAATTGTTTTCCAAAAAAAATTGGCAGCCGGACTGACATCAGCGGAAAACTTAGGAATTGAATAAATAGGAAGACGAAGACAAAAACGGGAAAACAAGGAAGTGCAACTTTATATTGAAATCTCAGCGAAAAACATCACACGATTTTAATGACTAGCAAACGAAATAAGACAAATTATTAGCCAGCAGCGCAGTTGTGAGGAGCAACGAACACGAAGATCTCTATACCTACAGCTACGGTTCGACTCCAACTTTGTTTATTTATCACTATGCGATTTTGTTTTTCTTTTTTTCATATATCAGTCAAAGCGTTTACTACCTACAGCCAACTCAAAATGATTTAGTATAATTGTTGAAGCCAAGCCGATTGGCGCAGCGGAGAATTACTTATACACGTAACTAGCAAATCGAACCGATAAGATTTCGAAGCCGAGAAGTGTCACCTTCCTTTTATTTCCTTCTCTTTTTTTTATTTTGCACATAGGCTTCCTTCTATCTGATCAGAAATATTATGAGTGTATGGCCAGCCGCTCGCTTAGTCAATTCGGGGCCAGACACAACTTAATCTTAATCCACTTGATTCTTTTCATTCTATTCAGCCAGCCGCTCGCTTAGTAAATTCGGGGCTAAACAGATCACCAAAAACGCCAAAACAAAAGCTAATTACGGCAATTATCAATTTAAGCAAGCTTCGTTTCCTTTTGACATCTTTATTTCAGTCTTTTTACCATCTATTTCATACTCCACTGAATTAAATTAAACAAGAGAAACACTTCATCATCTAGCTTTGTGCTGCGCGCGGTTTGGTTTCAGTGGTTTTATGGTTAGAATAGCGTAGCACTTTTAATCAAGCACTTCTTATTTTTCGTCAGTTTTGATTTTTTTTATTCACTTTCCTTTATGAAATTAAAACAAAATTCATTTTAACTTTTTCAGTCCTTTCTTTTTGAACAGAAAATTTTTGCATTTGTTCTCCTCAGACTGACGACTATTATATTATACGAATTAAGATCATTTGTTTTATACTACCTATCTGCTTTAATTGGTTGGAAGTTAAATCGTATTGCGATCGAAGAAGTATTGAAAATATGGGCCATCAAACATGGAACTTAGCGCGGACAGCTAACTCAATATTAACAATGCGAGCGTGGGTTCGAGACTCAGGATGAGCCAATTTCATCCGTCTCAACTTTTCAGACAATTCCAAACTGAGAACAATGAAACTATGATGCCAAACACCTCCAAAAACAGAACAAAACTTAGTGCAATGCACTAATAACGGTTAAAATTCTGACATCCACACAATGAGGTTCGAGTCCCACCAACGTCATCAAACATTTAATATCCTGAAAATTTATTTTTTTCGTTTTAATTAATTAACAGTACTTGTTACTTACCTTGTGATAATGAAAGTTGCCGATCACACCATCCCTAAGAGGCTAGCCATGAATCCGATCCATTATCTTTTTGAAATGCCAAGTTCAGCCAGTAGAAGCCCTCCATGGTGCTTGAAATGGCTGAGTGCGCCGGATGCAAAAGAAGTCTTTAATACAACAGGAACAGAAACTCAGTTTTAACGAGAACTTTCTGCTTCAATACTTCTTTTTAAACTGAAACTCTATCTTAATATGTATTAAACTTCTTTTAACGAATGGTTGTACATAAATTGTGTAATTGGTTAAACAAAATTTCCTTGTAAGGTGACTGACATGTTCAATCAGCTGGACCCCTTTAGTTCTGATCAAAGACATCAGACTCTAGATCTGTCGGTGATCAGAATGCTGATTTTTGTTGCCTCTTGACAGAGCCGACATCTCTCTGTAAAAAACAAAAAAAAAATCAAAAAAAAATCCGCTCGAAATGGTCTCTGATCAGACTAATGTGCGCTTGAATCTGCCTCTGATCAGACCATTCCCATCCTGAAGTGACTTCTGATCATACCATCCCCAGACCAAAGTGACCTCTGATCATACCATCCCCAGACCGAAGTGACCTCTGATCATACTATCCCCAGACCGAAGTGACCTCTGATCATACCATCCCCAGACCGAATCGACCTCTGATCATACCATCCCCAGACCGAAGTGACCTCTGATCATACTATTGTGCGCTGGAACCAAATCCCAGACCCTGTAATTTTGGTCTGGGAACACACCGTGTGCGTTGGACTTGGTCTGATCAGAGGTCACTTCCGGATGGCACCTCAACCTGGGAGTGCATAATGTATTCCAATGCACCAAAGAAACAAAAATGCGTCAATTTTTAGACATCTAGTGGGTACGGGCCTCAGCAGACCGCTGTCCATGGCCATGCCTCTCATCCGCTGTGGGATGTAATCCGGAAATAGCGGGCCGGTTATCGCGGCGAAGCCGCGACGCGCGCCAAGCGCGCCCACCGGCCCGCCAGGGGCAACTTAAAATACGCGTATCCGAAAATTTTTCGGCTTACTTGACCTCATTTTCATATTTCGGCCTGCTTGCCTATCGACTTGCTTGACCACCACCAGCAGAAGTTGTTCCTGGGAAGCATGATGAGTTCAAATGGACAATGGCACAGGTGCACCATCTTGGCAGACTAACTTAATCAATCAAAAATTGTGAACGCTAGTGAACGAATTTAAGAGGCTTAATGGTTGACAAAAAAGGAAATTCATTAGTTACGAATACTCCTGAAACATTTAAATTTCTTATAGAAAGATATCAATACGTCCTAATGGTGTCGTTTCCACATGATATAACCAAACACGAAGTAACCAAACCCCAAAACACATCTATCTACTAATGAAATCCAATAGATAATCAGATAATCGATAAAAAATATTGTAAATGTTTTCATGAACATCTTAGAGGTTCTGATTAACTGTATTGATTAACTGCATTTTAAAGGTTTTGATTTGCTTTATCTACAATTTGATTTGATTGGCTGTTGTCATCATCCTTTATCTTGACCATCTTTTATCCTAGATTTTGGCCATCTATAATTGAGTTTATTCTGTCTTATGGTATTTATGATTATTGTGGCTATATCAACCTCTTCCTAAAATTTTTAAAAAATACTATAATACTATATAAACCACCATCAACGCTAAAATAAATAAACTGATAAAACTGTGCAACATTTGCTCTGTTAATAAAAGTGATTTTCTATGATAAGCGTTTATGTGTGTCCCGTTTTCACTTTATGGGCCAAGTGGTGATGACGTTTTTACTTTTCGGCTTCCTTTTCTTTTCTTGATGCCAAAATATGTGTACATTCATATCTTGCAACGTCTTAAATTTTTCTCCGAGTATAGGCCATAAGAAGAGGTGCCGGAGGCGGAAAACCAGTTTTAAAATCAAAAAAGGCTATCTTGTAAGATTCTTGAAAGAAAAAGTGTATCTTGTAAGATTCTTGAAAGAAAAAGTGTATCTTGTAATTTTCTTGAAATAAAAACTGTATCTTGTAAGATTCTTTTAAGAAAAAAGTTTATCTAGTAAGATTCTGTCAGAACCTTGCAAGATCTTACAAGATAAACTTTTTTCCGACTAGGGTACTCACCAATAACACACAATTCTTCCACAGAAACCTCTCGAAAGCCAACCTGTTCGACTGTTCCTGTTTGTACCAGGCAATTTTCTCCCGCAACCGCCCATTTGTTGGCATGAATATCCAGTCCCAAAATGTCCTCCATTGTGCATTTTACGACACTAATCAGAGCTGTTTCCCTTGCTTTTACTTCTCTTCGACCCTTTATCTGTTAAACCCGGAAATTTTTGAACCTTTTTGCAAAAATCTAATTTTACGTGTTGATGCCAAAAATCTTTACTCCTTCCATACGTATTATTTATTTTTCCGTTAATTTGAACTAAAAATAAAAAACCGTGTGAAATAGAGGGTTGAAAAATCTGGGTTATGTTAGGCAACTGAAAAGAAAGGGGTCAGAAAAACAAGACACCGTTTCCTTGGTATGAGAACCTCGCAGGAAACTGAGATTCCGAATCAAACAAAGCTGAAAGACTGCGGAATCGACTCAAAGCAGAAGCTGACTTGGGACAATATAAACGAAGCTCATTTAAATTATTGTAAGCAGGCCAATGAATCATTCGAATATGTCCAGGATGATTAAGAGAAGTTGTCCAAAAAATACAATTAATAAACATAACCGACGGACGTTGGGTGAATTGCTCTCAAAGACAGACGAGTGTTTGCCTTCGTCAGTAGCTAGCCACAAGAGGCTTGCTTTAAATTATTTGAGGGGGCGTGAGGTGAGCGCAGTGGTGGGTGGGCTAAGTTGGGGGGGGGTGTCATGTTTAACCTCTAAGAACCATCCTTCACACCACTAGTATTAGTCTCCAAAACAGTTTCTGTGAATCGGATACTTGGAGACTAGTGAAATGAGCTGAAATGCTTTAAGAGAACTTAATGCCCGTTGGGCCTACCTGTTTATCCAGTTTTTTAACGACAAAGTCAAATGGGTCAGAAAAAAATTGGTCAATCAAAAAATTGAATAAAAAATATAGCCGGTAGAATACCGGAAACGACTCGAAGCGTCGTGCAAAAAAAAATCTTTAAACTAAATTGTTCAAAATCAAAAACTCAAAAAGGTTGGACAAAAAAAGTTAATATAAAGAACTGTAGTGTTTCAAAGAATTCGGATCTAATGTTTAGTTCATAAAGGGTGTTTTTTGGAGAGGGGAGGGGGGGGGGTTGTTAGGTGGGAGGGGGTTGAGGGGATAGAGGATCGTGGGAGGTAGGTTGACGGGCATATGTGTGTGTGTGTGTGTGTGTGTGGGCGGGGGGGGGGGGGGGGTGGGGGGGGGGGCTGGGGAAGCGGTAGTTTGGGGAGGGGTGCAAGGTGGTTAAATGGGGTCAAAATTTGACCTCTTCACCTTGAATATTACCAGTAGTTCCTAATTGCTATAGATTGCAAACAACAATTGTTGAAGTCCAATGTTCAATAACAGAAGTCAGCAATCGAAAACGGAGGTAATGGCTCAAATAGAAAGAAGTCAAAATTCAAGACACTAACAAAATTGCGTCGCCAAAAAATTGTAGTATCTCAAAACTTCTCTTCGAGTCGCTAACGGCGCTATTATAATTACCAACAGTCATCATGGCTCTCCTATTTTAATAAAGAACAACATCGTCATAAACCAAACAGAACCAGCTGAAAAAGAGAACGATTGCAGCGGAAAAACACTGGAAATACTAAAATTATGCATCACGCTACCGTATTTTGGAGACTTTTGGATAATATCTGTTTACAATTCACCTGGAAAACCACTCTCACTAGAAAAGGTATTCTCAGAAAGTATGACAAATGTCTTTGTTTGTGGTGACTTCAACTCTCCCCACCAAGAATTAAACCGCTCCTATGATTCTGAAAACGGTGAGAAACTCCTGAATCTAATAGACAACGGTCATTTTAAACTGCTAAACAACGGTCACCACACATATCAGTCGTTCGACGGAAAAAGTAAAAACATGCTCGATTTACACTTTTGCGATAGTACAGTTTTTAGGAATTTTAGTAATTTCGAAGTCTCAGAAGATCTGGGAAGTGACCATAGAACCACAATCACAACGTTTAACCTCAATATAAGCAAAAAATTTGAATTGAAATCGGAAATCGACTTCAGACAATTCAGAGAAAACGCTAGAAAATCGTACAGATCATCGGACCTTTGGCCTGCGCAGTATCCGGGAAAGGATGAACTAAATAAGTTTAGCAGCAATCTGGTTGAAATAATACACAAATCGTTGGAAGACTCCTATGTCAACAAAAACAAGCTTCCTTACAGTATTGAGACACAAAAATTGATAAAACTGAAAAGGAAAAAGCGAAGAGAACTCAAAGGTGCAGTTAACGATGAATTTAGGTCTCTAAAAACCGAGATAAATTATCTTCAGAAAGAAATCAAACGATCAATCAGGCAATCAGAAGAACAAAAAAGAGCTAAAATTTTGGCACGTGCAAGAGACAAGGGCAGCAAAGGTTTTTGGAGAGCAATAAAAGAACTAACTAATGACCACGAGTCAAAACAAAAAACTTGCGACTCTCCCGATTTAACATATAAAGAGTCGAAGGCAGTCACAGATCATGAGAAAAGCGAGCTTTCCAAACAACTCCTAAAAGACACAATGAAAGACCACACAACAGTATCAACAGAAATTGCCGAACACCACGAGAAAATCGAAAAAGAAACCAAAGCATTTCTAAGTACAAACGTCGACACCGAGCAACTTTGTATTGTGATTAAAACAAAAGAATTCGATGAAATATTGAGAGTATCGAGAAAGTCATGCCCAGGAGCAGATAAAATCAGCTACAAAGTGCTCAGTGAGTTACCACGGAGTATAAAAGCCCTAGCCTGCCTCCTCATTTCTAGTTCAATTAACAACTCGTATGTTCCAGTAAATTGGAAAGAATCACAGATAACAATGATACCAAAGCAAGACAAAGACAGATCAAAGGCTGAAAACTATCGACCTATTAGTCTTACAAATTGCCTGGCCAAAGTTTGCGAAACTGTTGTGAAAAACATTGTCTTAGAACATTGCGAAAGTCTAAATGTATTTGGCGAAACTCAGAGCGCTTACAGGAAACATCGCTGTACCACAGACAATCTTATCAAACTCACTCAGCACGTTAGTGAAGCTTTCCAATGGTCTGAAATGGTTGGCTTAGTTTGCTTGGATGTTGAAAAAGCATTTGATGCCGTATGGCGTCTAGGGTTGATCCACAAATTGACCTCAATTGAGCTAAAGATCCCAATCATTAAGTGGATAAATTCATTCTTGTCACAAAGGAACGTTTACATAAAGATAAATACTAGTGTTAGCGCCAGTTTCTGCCCCGACAGCCGGTGTGCCCCAAGGCAGCGTAATTGCTCCCATTCTCTTCCTTATATACGTTAGCCGATTGCCAAAAATGAAAGCACAGATTTCACAGTTCGCTGACGATTTGCCCTGTACTACAGATCTCGCTCAACACAACTAATTCAAAACAATCTGCAATCATCACTAAATAGCCTTATAGACTGGTGTGACCACTTGAAAATTAAAATAAATCCTAACAAAACTCAGTACATGATTTTTAAAAACCCATCTAAGAAAAAGTCTGAGCTCAATTTAAAAGTAAAAGGCGTACCCGTCGGAAAAACACAAACGCTAAAGTTTCTGGGTAATACTCTCACTCCTCATCTCAGATGGAACGATCACTGCCAAAGCCTAATAAAGAGAACAAACAGCAGGTTATTTCAACTGTGGAGACTTAGCAATCTAAACATCAACGAAGAGAGTCTTTTATTGGTATACAAATCTTGGATCCGGCCTCTTTTTTTGTACTCAAATGCCTGTTGGATTGACCAATCCCAAGCACTCATTAATAAAATACAATTTGTCCAGAATAGAGCCTTGAGGATCTGCCTACGAAAACCTAGATTTTACAAGGTCCAAAAACTTCATGAAGACGCAAACATGCAAACAATTAGAGAAGTTCAGATTAAACTAGCAAACGGGTATATTAGTCGGGCAATTAAAGACAACACACAGTCTGTAGTGGAACTAATTCACAAAAAAAGGCAGTGCCCGCTTAATAATTGCAAAAGTACTCTCGATCCCTTCAATACTAAACAAAAAGGAAAAAGAAATGACAAACTGGTGCACACTAGCCATCCGGCGTAGGTAGCAGCTCAAAACACTGATGAATGACAGAATGAGGATCGAGCCCCAGTGCATCCCCAACTTCAAGGCCTTAAATTGTTTTCCAAGAAAAATCGGCAGCCGGACTGACATCAGTGGAAAACTTAGGAATTGAATAAATAGGAAGACGAAGACAAAAACGGGAAAACAAGGAAGTGCAACTTTATATTGAAATCTCAGCGAAAAACATCACACGATTTTAATGACTAGCAAACGAAATAAGACAAAATATTAGCCAGCAGCGCAGTTGTGAGGAGCAACGAACACGAAGATCTCTATACCTACAGCTACGGTTCGACTCCAACTTTGTTTATTTATCACTATGCGATTTTGTTTTTCTTTTTTTTATATATCAGTCAAAGCGTTTACTACCTACAGCCAACTCAAAATGATTTAGTATAATTGTTGAAGCCAAGCCGATTGGCGCAGCGGAGAATTACGTATACACGTAACTAGCAAATCGAACCGATAAGATTTCGAAGCCGAGAAGTGTCACCTTCCTTTTATTTCCTTCTCTTTTTTTTATTTTGCACATAGGCTTCCTTCTATCTGATCAGAAATATTATGAGTGTATGGCCAGCCGCTCGCTTAGTCAATTCGGGGCCAGACACAACTTAATCTTAATCCGCTTGATTCTTTTCATTCTATTCAGCCAGCCGCTCGCTTAGTAAATTCGGGGCTGAACAGATCACCAAAAACGCCAAAACAAAAGCTAATTACGGCAATTATCAATTTAAGCAAGCTTCGTTTCCTTTTGACATCTTTATTTCAGTCTTTTTACCATCTATTTCATACTCCACTGAATTAAATTAAACAAGAGAAACACTTCATCATCTAGCTTTGTGCTGCGCGCGGTTTGGTTTCAGTGGTTTTATGGTTAGGATAGCGTAGCACTTTTAATCAAGCACTTCTTATTTTTCGTCAGTTTTGATTTTTTTTATTCACTTTCCTTTATGAAATTAAAACAAAATTCATTTTAACTTTTTCAGTCCTTTCTTTTTGAACAGAAAATTTTTGCATTTGTTCTCCTCAGACTGACGACTATTATATTATACGAATTAAGATCATTTGTTTTATACTACCTATCTGCTTTAATTGGTTGGAAGTTAAATCGTATTGCGATCGAAGAAGTATTGAAAATATGGGCCATCAAACATGGAACTTAGCGCGGACAGCTAACTCAATATTAACAATGCGAGCGTGGGTTCGAGACTCAGGATGAGCCAATTTCATCCGTCTCAACTTTTCAGACAATTCCAAACTGAGAACAATGAAACTATGATGCCAAACACCTCCAAAAACAGAACAAAACTTAGTGCAATGCACTAATAAAGGTTAAAATTCTGACATCCACACAATGAGGTTCGAGTCCCACCAACGTCATCAAACATTTAATATCCTGAAAATTTATTTTTTTTGTTTTAATTAATTAACAGTACTTGTTACTTACCTTGTGATAATGAAAGTTGCCGATCACACCATCCCTACGAGGCTAGCCATGAATCCGATCCATTATCTTTTTGAAATGCCAAGTTCAGCCAGTAGAAGCCCTCCATGGTGCTTGAAATGGCTGAGTGCGCCGGATGCAAAAGAAGTCTTTAATACAACAGGAACAGAAACTCAGTTTTAACGAGAACTTTCTGCTTCAATACTTCTTTTTAAACTGAAACTCTATCTTAATATGTATTAAACTTCTTTTAACGAATGGTTGTACATAAATTGTGTAATTGGTTAAACAAAATTTCCTTGTAAGGTGACTGACATGTTCAATCAGCTGGACCCCTTTAGTTCTGATCAAAGACATCAGACTCTAGATCTGTCGGTGATCAGAATGCTGATTTTTGTTGCCTCTTGACAGAGCCGACATCTCTCTGTAAAAAACAAAAAAAAATCAAAAAAAAAAATCCGCTCGAAATGGTCTCTGATCAGACTAATGTGCGCTTGAATCTGCCTCTGATCAGACCATTCCCATCCTGAAGTGACTTCTGATCATACCATCCCCAGACCAAAGTGACCTCTGATCATACCATCCCCAGACCGAAGTGACCTCTGATCATACTATCCCCAGACCGAAGTGACCTCTGATCATACCATCCCCAGACCGAATCGACCTCTGATCATACCATCCCCAGACCGAAGTGACCTCTGATCATACTATTGTGCGCTGGAACCAAATCCCAGACCCTGTAATTTTGGTCTGGGAACACACCGTGTGCGTTGGACTTGGTCTGATCAGAGGTCACTTCCGGATGGCACCTCAAACTGGGAGTGCATAATGTATTCCAATGCACCAAAGAAACAAAAATGCGTCAATTTTTAGACATCTAGTGGGTACGGGCCTCAGCAGACCGCTGTCCATGGCCATGCCTCTCATCCGCTGTGGGATGTAATCCGGCCCGCCACCGGCCCGCCAGGGGCAACTTAAAATACGCGTATCCGAAAATTTTTCGGCTTACTTGACCTCATTTTCATATTTCGGCCTGCTTGCCTATCGACTTGCTTGACCACCACCAGCAGAAGTTGTTCCTGGGAAGCATGATGAGTTCAAATGGACAATGGCACAGGTGCACCATCTTGGCAGACTAACTTAATCAATCAAAAATTGTGAACGCTAGTGAACGAATTTAAGAGGCTTAATGGTTGACAAAAAAGGAAATTCATTAGTTACGAATACTCCTGAAACATTTAAATTTCTTATAGAAAGATATCAATACGTCCTAATGGTGTCGTTTCCACATGATATAACCAAACACGAAGTAACCAAACCCCAAAACACATCTATCTACTAATGAAATCCAATAGATAATCAGATAATCGATAAAAAATATTGTAAATGTTTTCATGAACATCTTAGAGGTTCTGATTAACTGTATTGATTAACTGCATTTTAAAGGTTTTGATTTGCTTTATCTACAATTTGATTTGATTGGCTGTTGTCATCATCCTTTATCTTGACCATCTTTTATCCTAGATTTTGGCCATCTATAATTGAGTTTATTCTGTATTATGGTATTTATGATTATTGTGGCTATATCAACCTCTTCCTAAAATTTTTAAAAAATACTATAATACTATATAAACCACCATCAACGCTAAAATAAATAAACTGATAAAACTGTGCAACATTTGCTCTGTTAAAAAAAGTGATTTTCTATGATAAGCGTTTAGGTGTCCCCCTTTTCCCTTTACGGGCCAAGCGGTGATGATGTTTTTACTTTTCGGCTTCCTTTTCATTTCTGGATGCCAAAATATGTGTACATTCATATCTTGCAACGTCTTAAATTTTTCTCCGAGTATAGGTCATAAGAATAGGTGCTGGAGGTGGAAAACCAGTTTTAAAATAAAAAAAGGCTATCTTGTAAAATTCTTGAAAGAAAAATTGTATCTTGTAATTTTCTTGAAAAACTGTATCTTGTAAGATTCTTGAAAGAAAAAGTGTATCTTGTAATTTTCTTGAAATAAAAACTGTATCTTGTAAGATTCTTTTAAGAAAAAAGTTTATCTAGTAAGATTCTGTCAGAACCTTGCAAGATCTTACAAGATAAACTTTTTTCCGACTAGGGTGCTCACCAATAACACACAATTCTTCCACAGAAACCTCTCGAAAGCCAACCTGTTCGACTGTTCCTGTTTGTACCAGGCAATTTTCTCCCGCAACCGCCCATTTGTTGGCATGAATATCCAGTCCCAAAATGTCCTCCATTGTGCATTTTACGACACTAATCAGAGCTGTTTCCCTTGTTTTTACTTCTCTGTTAAACCCTTTATCTGTTAAACCCGGAAATTTTTGAACCTTTTTGCAAAAATCTAATTTTACGTGTTGATGCCAAAAATCTTTACTCAATCCATACGTATTATTTATTTTTCCGTTAATTTGAATTAAAAATAAAAAAACCGTGTGAAATAGAGGGTTGAAAAATCTGGGTTATGATAGGCAACTGAAAAGAAAGGGGTCAGAAAAACAAGACACCGTTTCCTTGGTATGAGAACTTTGCAGGAAACTGAGATTCCAAATCAAACATAGCTGAAAGACTCCGGAATCGACTCGAAGCAAAAGCTGACTAGGAGCAAAATAAACAAAATCTCATTTAATTTATTGTAAGCAGGCCTATTAATCATTCGACTATTCCTTGACTGATTAAGACAAGTTGTCCAAAATATACAAACAATAAACATAACCGACTAGCGTCGGGCGAAGTCCTCTCAAACGACCGGCGAGTGGTTGGCTTCGTCAATAGCTAGCTACGATTTAGTGAGGCTAGCTTTAGCTCAAATGAAGGATGAGCGCAGCGGAGCGGGGGAGGGGGGGGGGTTAGTGCTACGTGTGTGTGTGTGTGGGTGTGGGGGGGGGGGGGCTGATGGGGGGGGGAACGGTGGGAGGTGGTCTTTGGCTGCACAGGGACCTTACGGCCTGAACGATGTGCAGGGTTGGGGATTTGGAGTGGAGTGAGTGAGGGCCGATTTCTGAGAACCGCCCTTCACACCATAATTATTAGTCTCAAAACAGTTTCTGTGAATCGCATACTCGGAGACTAGTGAGCTGAAATTTTCTAAGAAAACTGAATGCCCGCTGAGCGCTACCTGTTTATCCAGTTTTTGAGGACGAAAAGTCAAATGGGTCAGACAACAAATTGGTCAAGCAAAAAATTGCAACAAAAATGCAGCCGGTAGAATACCGGAAGCCACTCGAAGCGTCGTACGATAAAATCTTTAACCTAACTTCATCAAAACAAATATCGGAAAAGATTAGAAAAAAACGTTAGTCTAATAAACTAGAGTGTTTCGAAAAACTGCAGACACAATTTTTAGTTCAAAAAGGGGTTCGGAGAGGGAGGGGGTTGTAGGTGGAAGGGGGTTGTTGGGGTGAGGAGGTAGGTGGGGGATAGTAGGGGTAGGTTGGCCGGGGGGGGGGTTGTAGGCGGGAGGGGGTTGTTGGGTTGAGGAGGTAGGTGGGGGATTGTAGGGGTAGGTTGGCCGGGGGGGGGGGTTGTGTGTGTGTGTGTGTGTGTGTGTGTGTGGTGGGTGCGGGGGGGGGGGGGGGTGTGTGTGTTGTGTGTGTGTGTGTGTGTGTGTGTGAGGAGTGGGGTTAGAGGTTCTTAAAAGGGGTCAAAAATTGACCTCTTCACCTTGAATACTACCAGTTGTTCCAAATTGCTATAGTTTACAAACAGATATTGTTAAAGTCCAATGTTGGATAACAGAAGTCAACAATCAAAAACGGAGGTAATTGCTTATATAGACAGAAGTCAAAATTCAACTCATGAACAAAACTGCGCCAGCAAAGAAAGAAAAACCTGTAGAATCTCAATACTCCACTTCGAATAGTAAAAATAGACATACAGGACTAATATAAACGATACAAACTTCATTTGAGAGCAATTATACAAAAAACAAAGAGACAAAGAGTCTGAAATTATCAACAGCAGACAAAAAAACTGCCAAAATTTAACGCGATTGAATAAATCTATTTTGACGATTCTAACTTTTCACCAATCAAATAAAACTAATCTACATGGCCACCATTAAAACTAATTCCAGTAGTAATAGGGTGAGCAAGTCTCCCGGGGGGGGGGGGGTGTAGACCCCATGTATTAAGATAGGGTATAGGAGTAATTTTTGAGAGAGGGTCTACACTAATGTATTGAGATAGGGTATAGGCGGCGTACATGTTTTAAGATTAGTAATAGCGGCCGCCACGTATTAAGATTAGTAATAGCGGCCGCCACGTATTAAGATTAGTAATAGCGGCTGCCACGTATTAAGATTAGTTATAGCGGCCGCCACGTATTAAGATTAGGAATATCCTCCGCAATGTATTAAGATTGGGGATAAATCTAGGGGTGTTCCAGGGGGTGAGTAGTAAGGTGGGAGCAGATTCGGGGTGATTTTTCGGAGCCACTTGTCACGTGATTTTAGAGGTCATTTAGGGATTAGCAGGGAATTATACATGCAGCGCGCAGGGAATTGCACAGTCAGCGCGTACGTACAGGCGGGGAATTATACATGCAGCGCGCAGGGAATTGTACAGTCAGCGCGTACGTACAGGCGGGGAATTGTACAGGCAGCGCGCATTAATGGATAATTTCCCTCGCAGTAAACTTCAACATTTTTTGGTTTAACCACAGCAATGTATTAAGATTAGGTATAGCCGCCGCAATGTATTAAGATTAGGTATAGCCGTCGCAATTTATTAAGATTAGGTATAGCCGCCGCAATGTATTAAGATTAGGTATAGCCGCCGCAATGTATTAAGATTAGGTATAGCCGCCGCAATGTATTAAGATTAGGTATAGCCGACCCTAAATAGCAAGATGGCGCAGCGGAAGCGTGCTGGGCTCATAAACCAGAGGGCGGTAGATCGAAACTACCTCTTGCTGATCTGGCATTGTCACAGTACTAGTGGACTTTTACGCGCTCATAACATGGAAAAAAGTTAAATAAAAGAAAAAAAATTGAATTAATAAGTACAAAATAACAGACACAGTACAAATTAAGCACATGCAAATACAAATTTAATCAAACGTTTACATGATGATAGTACAAAAGAAAAGAGTATTAAAGTACATTTAGCCGAGTAGTTAATAAAGTCGACAACAAAAATTTGAGTAACTAACGAAGAATTAAGGAATTTAGAAAAAAATTACTGTCGACTTTATTACACTTCGACGTATTTTACATTAAATTTATCTAACTCACATATATTTACTTATAAAGTTTAAAACATGAACGTCATGAACCTTGTTCAGTTTTGTTTGAAAAAATTTAAATAGTTGAAATGCTGCAAATATTGTGTAAAATCCACACAAATTATCAGTTTTCTGAACTGGTTGTTGTATCATTTTCTGATACTTTTTATTCAAAAATTTGTATTTTGTGATTGAACGAGCCAAAGAATCAGCATAGTAATAAGTTCGATTGAGTCGAGCAATCATTATCCAATGCTCTCCAGCTTCACTGCTCGGAGAAGTGTTGATGATAGCAAAACTGAATGTGGGTAGCCTTGGAACACAATCTGCTGGAAACGATCCAATATAGCGGTATTTGAGTTCTGGGATTCGTTCAATAATCTGTATCAGGGAAGTGTTATTCATGACAAACAATTTGTCTCTGCTTTATTTCGCAAGTACCATTAACACACGGATTTCTAACTGTACAGTCAAGCTGAAAAGACTCATTCTCTTCATAAAAGCAACAATCATTGGACTTTTTTTCTTGCTCTAATAAAAGGTTGCTTGACTTTTTAATTTTGTCAACAGAATTGTTATGGGATTTGGGGTAGAATAAAATAATTATAAAAAGAAGTACCAGAAAAATTAGGAGAGGAACGTAAACAAAAAAGTTCGAATTAGTTCGCCCCCAGTTAACGTCCATTTTAAGAAATTATTTGGTGAAGAGAATGGCAACTGGGTGACGATAATATATAACCCAAAAATGTTCCAATGCAGAAAGCAATGATGTAAAACCCATAAAAAACTGAAAAAAATATGAAAAAATTTTCGTTAACGCAAAAATCTTCAGACATTTTTAGCAACCGTTCCGAACTGATCAATTTCAACAGTGGACATCCTTTCTCCTAGAACAATTATTTCTGTCACGCTTCTTAGCGGGCGGTCGAAAAACATTTCTAATCGGATACTTTCACCGCTGAGCTCAGGATAATGAATACTTTCTCCAGCATCTTGAAGTGAAGTGAGATCAAATACAAGCACGTAATGGTTCTGAAATAGATTATGTGGTAACGCGGGAATCTCTTCGTTAAAATTCATGGCTTTCATTGTTGTTACATATGCCCTACAGTCATTGGTTGTATCAACTGATACTATAGCTCTACCTCCTCGAACAATTCTTAGTTCTCGTAAACCAAATTTCTGATAATGGAAAGGATTTTCTTGAAAATGTCCTGTGAATGCTGAATTTGTGTTCATCGCAATAGCTACTCTTCTGATTGGAGCATTGTTAAAAACATTTTCCTGAATAAACTGGTTCTGTCCTGAAGGAATAATAAATGTGCGTGCAATTGTTTCCATAAAGTTGTAACAAGCAGGTTGATGAGTTAATTGATATTTGATAGTCTGGTGATACACTTCGTTAACAACAACACGTCTTGTAAACAGGGAACAGTCAAGAACTTTAAGGGAGACGTGAGGATTGCAGGAGATCATGTAAAAATTGGGTCTTGCACGAATCAATTTCAGTCTAACTTTTGTATTTGGAAGCAGTAACTTTTCACATTGGAACAAATCAATTGCTAATTTACCGTAATAAGTAGTTCCATTTTTCAGCAAAAGTTCTTCCTCTCGATCTATAAAAGGGCTTTTCTCAAAATCGCTGGGTTCTTTTTCAAATTCATATCCATGACAAGCCAAAATACCTTCATTATTTCTTGTGGAAGCGTTAAATTCATTGGAAATTATAGCTTTGTGTCCATAGAGACCATTTGAGTTGTAAACCTGTTGATTGTTCAGATACACCTCACAGTTGGAAAAGAGCGAGTGCAATAAATTGTTGACGTGAGTTAGATAATGTAAATCATCATCTGTGAAAGACATTCCCATATCTGCTTTTCCATGCTCGTCTTTTTTCATAAAGTCATCAAACAATCTTCCCTTTTGTAATCCAACTTTGATTTGAAGGTGGATATCTCTCATATCAAGATATGTGCTTCTATCTGTTTCAAACTCGAACTCAATGCAGCTTTCATCCAATGAAGTACTGGGATAAACTTCTTGAACGTGAGAAGATTCAATTGGTTCCAAAACAGGAATTTTGTCAAAAATCTCCAAGCAAGAGTTCGTAAACTGACCATAACGAAAGTTGCTATCGTTTGTTGATCTAGTATTCATTTTAGCTTAGAAAAAATATCTCTTCTATTTCGACGACGTCGACTGGTTTTTGGGGTAATTCTTCGAATTATGCGCCGTTTCCTAATTTTTCCACAACCTAGCTGTTTACGTAATGTTTTCTTTCCAACATCTGCAGCCACAGATTTGAATTTTTTCTTTCCAGTTAGAACAATTCCAATTTCTGGTGCAGCTATATCAAGCAAATCAGCACCAACTCTTTTTGCTGCTGGGACAACATATCTCCTCAAGAATGGAATAGCTGTCCTCCCAATTGTTTGTGCTAACGCTCCGAATCCTCTTCCCCTCTGACTTGAATAACCACGAAAATACGGTAAATCACTATCAGCAACCATTTTCTACAACTTTAAATCTAAAAATGATTGTCAGAAGTTTTTCTAAACATTAGTACCGCTCTTGTCACACCAACAGAGTTGAAAGGAACTTTTTCACCATAAGAGTCCCGGAGCTCGAGTTTTATGCTGTGGAATGAGTTTTTTAGAATTTTTTAAATTGTAAGTTTGGAAAATTTTGATAATTCATGTATTGTCCCGTTGAGATGATATCTCCATTCTTAACTTTTGATATAAACGGAATGCATCGTAAAAGAGCAGCTTTTGTATCACCCACAATATTGTATTCAACAATATCACTATATATCATTAAGGTGTGTATTCGTACAATGTCATAAGGAAACTTGGGAAAATGTGGACCACCACCACTCATGAAAACACCCATACCATAAACAGCCTCTTCGCATCCAAAGACATGACAAAGATCGGCACTAAAAATGACAGGTAAAGAGTTCTGATTTGGAAGACTCAAAGAAATTCGCTGTGTAATTTTGTTAACGTGTAACTTGATGGGCGTTTTTTCATATTTTTCACGTTCCTGAATTTTTCTATTCATTTCATTGACAATATCAGAGATCGAGGGGTATAGACCTGGATCAAGTGTGTAATAATCCGATGGTTTTGTATCTGGTGTTGCTTCATCTAGATAGAAGAATTTACCCTCTGTTGTGTTTTGGTACAAGGAAGGATACGACAGTTCTGTTATCGCTACCTCCCATTCTCCATCAAGATTAATTTGTTCAGGTAGAAAATTCGTGAAAGAACTTAGTGTATTGTTTGGGTAACAATCAAACGACGCATTGGAAACCAACTCAATAGTGAAAGAACTCATCTTTAAATGATACACTTTGAAAGCTCTTGTTCATAAAATTTACCTAGAATTTCATCACCTTGTTCTCCACAAAGGTTATAGGTTGGCGGTTTAAAAGTAGCAACTTTAACAATTTTGAATATTTCATTTGTGAACTGTGATTTATAACCTTTTCTGAATGGAATATCTTTTTTTGATATACGAACATTTTCAGCAACTTTAAAACGTGGTCGTTTATATTGGTTAATTGGGTTTCTGTAAAAAATTGACAAAAAGTCTTTGTTTGTTACATTTTTTGGAGCTTTACCTGTTGAGCGATTAACTCTTGTGTTCATAGTTTTGACAAAGGAATCCATTTTTCTCATGTATTTGTCACCTTTTTCTTCCATATAGCGATAAATAATGTTTTTCAGGGATTTAATGGCTCGTTCTGCTACAGTAGCTTTCGTTTCACTTCTAGTAGAGTAAATTTTAATTTTCTTGTCCATACAAAACTTTCGAAACTCACCACTAAACTCTGTTCCCTGGTCAACCCATACTTTCGCGGGCATACTTTTTTTACGCAACATTTTTTTGAAAGCTACAACTGCATCGGAGTACTTTGATTTCATTGGTTGCACACGAACAAAGCGAGAAAAGACGTCAACACATACTAATAAATACTTCACTCCATTATTAGTATCCGATAATTTATCCATAAAAGCTAGATCGAGACACCAGATCTCATTGATTCGCTTAGCAAATGCTGGTAATCTTTTGAAATGTCGTGTTGCATGACGATGCTTTGTGTAGGAATCTTTACTGTGGAGAAAGTAGGCAACTTTCTTTTTGGATAACCCACTTGCCTTTTGTAGATTTTTAATTGATCCATATGCGGCTTTTCCATC
Organism: Convolutriloba macropyga; assembly: GCF_964194025.1. Lineage (NCBI taxonomy): Eukaryota > Metazoa > Xenacoelomorpha > Acoela > Convolutidae > Convolutriloba > Convolutriloba macropyga. Next base: position 29,175,296 of record NC_134479.1, read on the forward strand.
TCTATACAGCCTTTGTAGCTTGGCTTTTTCAGATTTTGAAAGGAATCCAGCTCCCTCTGTCTTTGCTTTTGGCATCTTTGTTTATTACTTTTTGCGGATTTATTCCGGTAGCATCAAGTATTGTGTAATATATGTCGGGAAAATCAACGTTCTTTCTTTTTAATGCAAAAATAAAATCTGCAAAAGCTACTTCTGTATCTCTTCCATCTAATAAAATTGTGTCGTTGAGAGATAGCTTGACTCGCGGTGAATTCAAAATTTGATCTACAATTGATTCGTTCTTTAAAGATCTGGTTTTGTTGCTGATTTCCTTGTAATTAGAGTTCAAATGTGTTGGGACAGAAACTGGTTTCTGCTCAAAAGTGTCCAAATTTTTAACTTCTAATTTGAATTTTTGTTCGTAAAGGTGTTGAGGAATCAAAACAAACTGTTCCATTTCAAGACAATCGATTAATGATAGATGGTGTCAAAATTGATATGAGCTCTATTCCTTTTCGTGAACTTAAAATTGCTCTTCTTTTATTTATTCCGGTTCTTTTTAGCACGAGTTGATGAATTTCGTCTCTGTACTTTATTACGTCTTGTTTTTGTATTTCCTGTAGTTGTCCCCCGAGAAGGTTTACTATGCATTCGTTTAGAAACTGAATGAAATCTTTTGGACAATCTCTTAGGAACAATTTCTTGAAGTTCTGGGAATACGTTTGGAACGTTATCAGCGTAGAGAGATGTTGTGTGTTCATCGTTCAAAAAAGTAATCTCTTGTTTCGTTTAAGGGAGAAAAAAATAGTGGGAATAGAACCACTGTTTCTGCAAAATCTAAGAGAGTCGACTGTTTTCGGAGTTAAATCAATGAGTAAGTGACCATACGGGATTGAAGTAGCTTTTGTATACCAATCTTTTAATTGTGATCCTAACCCGAGCTGTTGACTAAGAGTGTTAATCTGGAGAACATCTCTAGGAGACTTGAATAAAACTATATGAGTATTTTGTAACTCAATATCTCTTCCCAACCTACTCTGATGAAAAAGATTATGCTTTATATATATTGTACTAAGACCTTTGTGTCTTCCAGCTGTCGCGATTTTAACAAATTCTTTCGAGCTTGAGATTTCTTCACAAGAATCATTAAAAATCAGCAAATACTTTGTTCCATTATTGGGTAGACTCTGAATGAACTCAAAGTCAACTCCTTGAATAAATTGAATGTTTTTAATGTTTTTGGACATTAGACCGTAAAGTGATTGATAATGATGATAAAAATAGTAAATTTTATCAAAATCGGGTTGAAAAGTTCCAATAATCAGCCAATCATGGATAAGATGAGATTTTCCAGACCCACTTGGTCACACCAATGAAATAAAAATGCGTTCCTTAGTAGAGATTATTTTGTTCATAGTTTAGGAGAAGGTAAAATATAACCGACTGTACTAGATAAGATAGCAATCCAAACTGTTGTTTCTTCACAGGTTTCGGCAAGAGTTATTCTTACTATACAGCACGCTAATATTAACAGAATAACAAAAAATTGGGACAAAAAAACCACCAGAGATCTATTACAAGTCTGTCCAAAACATTTCCACGATTGTCGTTCCTGGTTATTATCATCAAAGACAAAATTACCTAAATTTAAACTGTTATCTGTATGCTCGGTCATTTATACCTTATTTTTAAGGGAAAATCAATTTTTTGAACTGGGAATGCAACTTCTCTCTGATTTCGAAAGTAGTAAAATAAAAATAATAAATTACAAAACGATCACAAATACAAATAGAAATTACAAATAGAAATTACAAATATTATACGTTATCAAAAAAATCCAGAGTCCAAGTTCCGTAAGCATAAGCTTTCTTCTCTGCACAGTGAAATGTCTTTTTGTGTCGATACGGATAATTGCTACAATCCCGGTCAGGATCCGAGTTATTGAGAAGTTTGGAAACTTTTGGACAACCAAGATCATCTAGATTCTCCACATCTTTACACAAGTAATTTGAGAGAAGATTACACTTCTCTAACCCTTTTGCAAAGTATTCTGTTGTAGGTGAACAATGTTGGTGAATGATTGATGACAACTCAGTGTATTCCAGTTTTCCATTGTTCCAATTAATCCCATGTAATTTTTTAGTGTTCCATTTTGCTTGAAAAGTAGGTTTATAGTCTTTGGGTGGGAGGAAACTGTATCCCAATACAATTCCATCCTTGAAAACACCCAATTCCTTGACAATTTTCCCTTCCAAGCACTCAATATCAAACACAACGAGAGACATTCTTTTTTCTAGGTTGAATTATTACAAAAATGATTAGCAGTCTAGCATTTTGAAAATTTGAGGATGATAAAATTTAATAAAGACACAAAAGATTAACCCAGTTAAATGTCCCAAGAAACATGAGCTTGGAAAATTTGGTAACATGTAACCGTATCCTGGTCCCTTGTTTGTAGTTGCTTTAACCGCTCCAGCAGAATCGTGTAGTATATCATGTAATCGAAAAACTTTCAATCTAGCAAAGAAAAAATCTAAAAAGGAATTTCCATAACCAATAAGTCCTCCATGAGGAAATTTTTGGTTAATTTCCTCCAAATTTATATTCTCGTCCCAAATTTTACAGGCCGCTAAAAAACAGTTTTTGCGTTTTTCATTTTCGGGAAACATTGAAAGGATGCTTCCGTAGCAACTGAATATGTTGACAAGAATGACAATATCCATCAACTTTGCGTTCCTTCATCCATGTCAATGCAAGTTTTCTTAAACTTTTCAATATAAGATAAAAGTGTAGGGAGATGCTCTAGTAAGTTCTCGTACTCTTCTTTTTTTAGTTCAATATTTGTCAGAAAACTCCACTGATATCCGTTCCAACGATGTTGTGAAATGGTAACCTGTTGTTTATCTGAACGATATATAAGACTTGTTCTGCGTAATCCGTTGTGAATAACCCACTTAAATTCTGAAATTTGGGACTCTATGTCCAAATTTTCTAATTTGGGAAAATTTTGAGCTTCAAGAACAGTATAGGAATATCTTTTAAGTTCGTAATGAAGTCTAACGTGAAAAACCTTTGACTTGTCTCTGAGACTCAAAAAAATGTTTCTTGAGCAGCCAATATCCCAACTCATTCTCAGATCAAAGATTTTTAAAATGAAAAATTTATTGTAGAGAAGACAAAGACATATTACAAAATCACACAACAATTATTATTGAAATGTACATTGTTCAATGTTAGAAAAGTCATTCAAATTTTGAATCAGTTCCTTGAACTCGTCCAAATTGTAGCTGACATAAGTCACCTGCTTGAACTCATTGTTTTCCTTGCGACAAAAGAGCCGAATCTGCACATAAATGGAGGCTGGATTCTCCTGAACGTATTGAATGAAAGTCACATATATTCGTCGATTTCGTCCTATGCTGACCTCTCTGACTTTGAGACATCGTTGCAGCACATCCTCCATACATGGGTTCTTATCAAATTGAGTCGGGTGCTCACTCAGTTCCAACTCCCCATCCAGGATATTGTTCTTGAGGAAACAGAATTTCTTGAATTCGTAATCTCCTATTCGAAGTTGTTGGTACTTCTCAAATGTTCCAGAATTATCTTTTTTGAAGACTTGGAAAGTTGGTTCGGAATAATTTTGTCCGTTTTTAAAAATCTGGGACACAGTAAATCTCCCAAATCTTTTTGGGTTAGAACCAAAGTCTATATAAAATGGAACCGAATCAGTTCCAGTTTTAGGTTGAGAATCGGTAAACATAGACGGAGCACTCGAGTAAAACGGAGAGACTTGAGAGAGAGACATTTTATCAACTTAATGTGACAGAGAGAAATTAATTGAATGATTTGACTTGCAATTTTACTTCCTCTATTGTTTCCGATCACCTTTATTTGGTAATGATGTCATTATCTTTCTTTCATTTCCAAATATGGAAAGTTCAATTGCGTCATTTTGCAAAAATTCCTTATAAGGAAACTTAGTCAGAAATTTTAAGTTGAGCAAACATTTGAACTAGAGCAGCATATTTATCTTGATGTTTAGCACGTCTGTGTTGCATTAGCGAGTAATAGTGTTTGAAATATTTAGAACAAGTAAAACAACGGATTTTTCTGATTTGCTGTCTCTTGAACTGTGTCATTTTTCAAATGAAATTTTCGCTGCGTTTGAACTGAATTGCGTTATTTCCTTATACGGTAGTTTAAAAGAATCACTCCAAAATCACTTTGGTTACAGAATGGCAGCAGTTATGTGTCAAGTTTTACCTGACTTTTATAAAAAATTTTGTGAGAAATCCTTGTTCATTTGCGTATCAGTTAAGGATTATAAACCTTACTTGCTTACTAGTGAATACTCTGTTGCGTCTCACAATTACACTTTTTGTCCTCTGAAAAATTGTTCTTATCACATAATTCTCATTTCATCTTCCATTAATGAATTACTCCAAAAATTGGATGATTTATCTTTTCAATATCAGACAGTTGACTGCTTATACACCTTATATAAACATCAGTTTTTTGGTCACACAAGCGAAGAAGCAGGACTTGTTTTCACCCAATTGAAGAGAGCGGTACAACATAATTCGGAAAACAAATTTGTTGAAAAACTACCCAGCGTGTCTAAGAAGAGATTGAGTAGAAAAAAGTTCAAGAGACATCTACTGAGAGCTGAGCAAAGAAATGCAAGCACACAAACATTGAGATCATCCTTCTTCGACCGAATTCAGTCTCTTAAGAACTCAAAGTATGAGAGTGAATTAATAAAAATTGTTGATTGTTTACTAGATGGTCATGGAATAATTGATAACCCCATGTTGTACTTTGAAGTTAGAAAGTAATAAAGTGTTTGTACTAAAAAGTTTTATTATTAGTGTATATTCTAAAAGTCGAAATTTGAAGTCGATTTGTTTGTTAAATGTCGAATTTTCACACAACATTTTTTGTTAAAAGTCAAAAATAGAACCTCAGGTTTTTCATTAAAAATCAAAAATGTTACCAAACTGTGCGTGCAAAATGTGCACTTTTTTCTCATTTTTCTTAGTTTTACGGTATGATTTTAAGCAAAAAACACAAATTTTAATAATTTTTAAAATGACAAGTTTTGAATCTGTTCTTGCAGCTTAAAAATCGGATTTGTAACAGTAATTTTTTCTTAAAAATCGAATTTTTTCTCGACATTTTTTGTTAAATATCGAAAATAAATTCGACAATTTTCTTAAATATCAAAATTAAATTCGGTATTTTTCTTAATTGTCGAAAAACAAATTTTCAATAATAACCAAGTACCTAAATTATCAAGTAACCTTTCGTGTTAATCTTTTATTCTGGAAAACTATAAAAAAATTATAAATTTGAAAATGTAAAATTAATACGAAACACCCAAAAGGTATTCAGAAATTTTATTATTTTTACGAACAAATACAAAATAGTTTACAAAATTGAACATAGAAATCATTCAAAAAGAGTTTCAATAACATATTCTGGTAAGTTCTGAATTTCATTACCGAAACCTCTTTGTCGCTCAATTCTTCCAGGTAGTTGAGTTGGTTGAACAGTGACTGGGGTATTAGGTACATCACTCAAAAAGATAGGGTTGTGAGCTGTTCCTTCCTCAATCGATGGGGTTGTCATCGAGGGTGTAGTTGACATGTCAGTAGATCCATAGTACTGCGCTGGATCAAAGTTTTCCAGATCGTTAAATGACGTGGTGGTACTAGTATCAATACTCAACTCGCTATGTTCTCTTCTATGAGCTCTTGAAGCTATTTGGAGAAGATTATTTTCCACCTCCGGGTCTGATACCTCACCTACATCCGGTGTAGTGAACCAACTGTTTGGAATTTGCCCTTCCTCCCAAGGAAATGTGTACTGAATATTTCCAGCTACGTAGTTGGCAGGAAAATCAGATCCATTAACGTGAGGATAGTGGTGTCCACTGACAACAGCAACTTCGTGTCCCATCGCGTGAGTTCCGAGTTGATTTTCTGTGATTGGGACCTGTCCCTGATGATATGTATCAAACTGCTGTCGCTGGTGCTCAATAATGTGCCACACAGTAATGGGTAAAGTGATCAGAGACTCATACAGTCCGTTTGATAAATCTCGAACTCCTATCCGAGCAATATCCTCAGTAAAAGAAAATGTTACAGTAACAGTAATTTTTTCTTAAAAATCGAATTTTTTCTCGACATTTTTTGTTAAATATCGAAAATAAATTCGACAATTTTCTTAAATATCAAAATTAAATTCGGTATTTTTCTTAATTGTCGAAAAACAAATTTTCAATAATAACAAAGTACCTAAATTATCAAGTAACTTTTCGTGTTAATCTTTTATTCTGGAAAACTATAAAAAAATTATAAATTTGAAAATGTAAATTTAATACGAAACACCCAAAAGGTATTCAGAAATTTTATTATTTTTACGAACAAATACAAAATAGTTTACAAAATTGAACATAGAAATCATTCAAAAAGAGTTTCAATAACATATTCTGGTAAGTTCTGAATTTCATTACCGAAACCTCTTTGTCGCTCAATTCTACCAGGTAGTTGAGTTGGTTGAACAGTGACTGGGGTATTAGGTATATCACTCAAAAAGATAGGGTTGTGAGCTGTTCCTTCCTCAATCGATGGGGTTGTCATCGAGGGTGTAGTTGACATGTCAGTAGATCCATAGTACTGCGCTGGATCAAAGTTTTCCAGATCGTTAAATGACGTGGTGGTACTAGTATCAATACTCAACTCGCTATGTTCTCTTCTATGAGCTCTTGAAGCTATTTGGAGAAGATTTTTTTCCACCTCCGGGCCTGATACCTCACCTACATCCGGTGTAGTGAACCAACTGTTTGGAATTTGCCCTTCCTCCCAAGGAAATGTGTACTGAATATTTCCAGCTACGTAGTTGGCAGGAAAATCAGATCCATTAACGTGAGGATAGTGGTGTCCACTGACAACAGCAACTTCGTGTCCCATCGCGTGAGTTCCGAGTTGATTTTCTGTGATTGGGACCTGTCCCTGATGATATGTATCAAACTGTTGTCGCTGGTGCTCAATAATGTGCCACACAGTAATGGGTAAAGTGATCAGAGACTCATACAGTCCGTTTGATAAATCTCGAACTCCTATCCGAGCAATATCCTCAGTAAAAGAAAATGTTACAGTAACAGTAATTTTTTCTTAAAAATCGAATTTTTTCTCGACATTTTTTGTTAAATATCGAAAATAAATTCGACAATTTTCTTAAATATCAAAATTAAATTCGGTATTTTTCTTAATTGTCGAAAAACAAATTTTCAATAATAACCAAGTACCTAAATTATCAAGTAACTTTTCGTGTTAATCTTTTATTCTGGAAAACTATAAAAAAATTATAAATTTGAAAATGTAAATTTAATACGAAACACCCAAAAGGTATTCAGAAATTTTATTATTTTTACGAACAAATACAAAATAGTTTACAAAATTGAACATAGAAATCATTCAAAAAGAGTTTCAATAACATATTCTGGTAAGTTCTGAATTTCATTACCGAAACCTCTTTGTCGCTCAATTCTACCAGGTAGTTGAGTTGGTTGAACAGTGACTGGGGTATTAGGTATATCACTCAAAAAGATAGGGTTGTGAGCTGTTCCTTCCTCAATCGATGGGGTTGTCATCGAGGGTGTAGTTGACATGTCAGTAGATCCATAGTACTGCGCTGGATCAAAGTTTTCCAGATCGTTAAATGACGTGGTGGTACTAGTATCAATACTCAACTCGCTATGTTCTCTTCTATGAGCTCTTGAAGCTATTTGGAGAAGATTTTTTTCCACCTCCGGGCCTGATACCTCACCTACATCCGGTGTAGTGAACCAACTGTTTGGAATTTGCCCTTCCTCCCAAGGAAATGTGTACTGAATATTTCCAGCTACGTAGTTGGCAGGAAAATCAGATCCATTAACGTGAGGATAGTGGTGTCCACTGACAACAGCAACTTCGTGTCCCATCGCGTGAGTTCCGAGTTGATTTTCTGTGATTGGGACCTGTCCCTGATGATATGTATCAAACTGTTGTCGCTGGTGCTCAATAATGTGCCACACAGTAATGGGTAAAGTGATCAGAGACTCATACAGTCCGTTTGATAAATCTCGAACTCCTATCCGAGCAATATCCTCAGTAAAAGAAAATGAGTACAGAAGGTTATTATTTTGAACGATGAACTCCATTTTGGAATAAATGATAGAAGAGGTTTTTGTTAGAAAGTGATGAGAATAGATGAAAAGATTCTTGTCGAGAACGTGATAAAAGCAATCAGTGGAGAGAAAGTTATAAAGCAGCAAATTTCCTTTTTAGGAAGGGAACAGGATATATAAATTAGATTTAAACAAAAGTTAGAACTAAAGTAAGTATTTTTAAACAAAAAGAAAGTGAATGTTGGAGCTCGATAGCAGGATAAAATGTTGAGGAGCAGTTAGTATAATGTGAGAAAGTAGTGATGATGTTTTCAGAAAAGTTGGATCAAATGATAATGTCAAAATCAACAACCTCTATATATAGTGTGCTCTGTCCAATCAGACAACAGTAACCAAAGATGGAAGATTTTATGAGAAAAAGTGACGTTTAGCTTGAAATTTCTGGACGAACTGAAATTCAAATCCAAATTTGGGTAAAATTTTCTAACAAGGTAGGAAGTGAAGGATACATACAGGTTTCCGACTATGCTTTTACCTAAAATGGTCTATTTAAGCTGAAATGAAGTGACATAATTTACCAAAAAAGTCAAGCTTTGATAAATTTTTTCCAATTCGTCAAATTTCAGATCAATCTCGGGAAATGTTCCATTTTTGGAATCAAATTTCTGTAGATATACGTTAGGTGAACGAATTCCGAACCTGATCAGTACTCCCACTGCATTGTAGTCGTTGTAATAATGGAAGTACAAAGCACTCTGTAGTGAAGAAGTTATTGTTATTGGTTCTGGGAGAGGAACAAAGTTTGTTTGTGAAATATTTCTGTACTGTTCCAATATATCGGGGACGGAGTTCAAAATGAACAACAATTCGTATTTGCTTACATGCAATTCTGAGGATGAATCGAAAGAATGTTTCGCAATAAACTCCTCATATTCAAATTTTTTAATAGAGAACGTTGCATACTCAAGTCCTTTACTAAATCGGATTATTCTGTTGGATTTTGTGAAAATGTCCAAAAAATTGTAAAAAAAGTATGAATCTACATCAATTTCGTCAATTTTGTATGAATCAAGTATACCTTCTTTTCTCTTGTAAATCTTCTCCAATATTTGTTAGTGGTTTTTGATCAACATGTTTCACAAATGAGTAAAATTTCACGTATTAATCTATTAAAATAAAAAAATGTTAAAAGAGAGAATGAGATAAGCAAAACGATATCATTAACTTTTACATCAAGTTTCTTAATACTAAAATTTGATTGGTTTGTAGTTTGTAATATTATCACGTTAACGTCAATTGTATATAAGTTATCTTCAATTGAAGTAGGAGTTTTCTTCTCTAATGTTTTAATATTATTGTAAAAACACATTTAGTGTTTTATCGATGAAATTACAAAATTAGTTTGTTTACAATAATATTTGTATTCTCTAAGTGAGCAAGCATCTGACAGATAGATTTTGTTAAGAAGTCTCTTTTGGGATGAATAGTATTGTTTTGTAAAAAAGTAACACCCAAAAGGTATTCAGAAATTTTATTATTTTTACGAACAAATACAAAATAGTTTACAAAATTGAACATAGAAATCATTCAAAAAGAGTTTCAATAACATATTCTGGTAAGTTCTGAATTTCATTACCGAAACCTCTTTGTCGCTCAATTCTACCAGGTAGTTGAGTTGGTTGAACAGTGACTGGGGTATTAGGTACATCACTCAAAAAGATAGGGTTGTGAGCTGTTCCTTCCTCAATCGATGGGGTTGTCATCGAGGGTGTAGTTGACATGTCAGTAGATCCATAGTACTGCGCTGGATCAAAGTTTTCCAGATCGTTAAATGACGTGGTGGTACTAGTATCAATACTCAACTCGCTATGTTCTCTTCTGTGAGCTCTTGAAGCTATTTGGAGAAGATTATTTTCCACCTCCGGGCCTGATACCTCACCTACATCCGGTGTAGTGAACCAACTGTTTGGAATTTGCCCTTCCTCCCAAGGAAATGTGTACTGAATATTTCCAGCTACGTAGTTGGCAGGAAAATCAGATCCATTAACGTGAGGATAGTGGTGTCCACTGACAACAGCAACTTCGTGTCCCATCGCGTGAGTTCCGAGTTGATTTTCTGTGATTGGGACCTGTCCCTGATGATATGTATCAAACTGTTGTCGCTGGTGCTCAATAATGTGCCACACAGTAATGGGTAAAGTGATCAGAGACTCATACAGTCCGTTTGATAAATCTCGAACTCCTATCCGAGCAATATCCTCAGTAAAAGAAAATGTTACAGTAACAGTAATTTTTTCTTAAAAATTGAATTTTTTCTCGACATTTTTTGTTAAATATCGAAAATAAATTCGACAATTTTCTTAAATATCAAAATTAAATTCGGTATTTTTCTTAATTGTCGAAAAACAAATTTTCAATAATAACCAAGTACCTAAATTATCAAGTAACTTTTCGTGTTAATCTTTTATTCTGGAAAACTATAAAAAAATTATAAATTTGAAAATGTAAATTTAATACGAAACACCCAAAAGGTATTCAGAAATTTTATTATTTTTACGAACAAATACAAAATAGTTTACAAAATTGAACTTAGAAATCATTCAAAAAGAGTTTCAATAACATATTCTGGTAAGTTCTGAATTTCATTACCGAAACCTCTTTGTCGCTCAATTCTACCAGGTAGTTGAGTTGGTTGAACAGTGACTGGGGTATTAGGTATATCACTCAAAAAGATAGGGTTGTGAGCTGTTCCTTCCTCAATCGATGGGGTTGTCATCGAGGGTGTAGTTGACATGTCAGTAGATCCATAGTACTGCGCTGGATCAAAGTTTTCCAGATCGTTAAATGACGTGGTGGTACTAGTATCAATACTCAACTCGCTATGTTCTCTTCTATGAGCTCTTGAAGCTATTTGGAGAAGATTTTTTTCCACCTCCGGGCCTGATACCTCACCTACATCCGGTGTAGTGAACCAACTGTTTGGAATTTGCCCTTCCTCCCAAGGAAATGTGTACTGAATATTTCCAGCTACGTAGTTGGCAGGAAAATCAGATCCATTAACGTGAGGATAGTGGTGTCCACTGACAACAGCAACTTCGTGTCCCATCGCGTGAGTTCCGAGTTGATTTTCTGTGATTGGGACCTGTCCCTGATGATATGTATCAAACTGTTGTCGCTGGTGCTCAATAATGTGCCACACAGTAATGGGTAAAGTGATCAGAGACTCATACAGTCCGTTTGATAAATCTCGAACTCCTATCCGAGCAATATCCTCAGTAAAAGAAAATGAGTACAGAAGGTTAATATTTTGAACGATGAACTCCATTTTGGAATAAATGATAGAAGAGGTTTTTGTTAGAAAGTGATGAGAATAGATGAAAAGATTCTTGTCGAGAACGTGATAAAAGCAATCAGTGGAGAGAAAGTTATAAAGCAGCAAATTTCCTTTTTAGGAAGGGAACAGGATATATAAATTAGATTTAAACAAAAGTTAGAACTAAAGTAAGTATTTTTAAACAAAAAGAAAGTGAATGTTGGAGCTCGATAGCAGGATAAAATGTTGAGGAGCAGTTAGTATAATGTGAGAAAGTAGTGATGATGTTTTCAGAAAAGTTGGATCAAATGATAATGTCAAAATCAACAACCTCTATATATAGTGTGTTCTGTCCAATCAGACAACAGTAACCAAAGATGGAAGATTTTATGAGAAAAAGTGACGTTTAGCTTGAAATTTCTGGACGAACTGAAATTCAAATCCAAATTTGGGTAAAATTTTCTAACAAGGTAGGAAGTGAAGGATACATACAGGTTTCCGACTATGCTTTTACCTAAAATGGTCTATTTAAGCTGAAATGAAGTGACATAATTTACCAAAAAAGTCAAGCTTTGATAAATTTTTTCCAATTCGTCAAATTTCAGATCAATCTCGGGAAATGTTCCATTTTTGGAATCAAATTTCTGTAGATATACGTTAGGTGAAAGAATTCCGAACCTGATCGGTACTCCCACTGCATTGTAGTCGTTGTAATAATGGAAGTACAAAGCACTCTGTAGTGAAGAAGTTATTGTTATTGGTTCTGGGAGAGGAACAAAGTTTGTTTGTGAAATATTTCTGTACTGTTCCAATATATCGGGGACGGAGTTCAAAATGAACAACAATTCGTATTTGCTTACATGCAATTCTGAGGATAAATCGAAAGAATGTTTCGCAATAAACTCCTCATATTCAAATTTTTTAATAGAGAACGTTGCATACTCAAGTCCTTTACTAAATCGGATTATTCTGTTGGATTTTGTGAAAATGTCCAAAAAATTGTAAAAAAAGTATGAATCTACATCAAATTCGTCAATTTTGTATGAATCAAGTATACCTTCTTTTCTCTTGTAAATCTTCTCCAATATTTGTTAGTGGTTTTTGATCAACATGTTTGACAAATGAGTAAAATTTCACGTATTAATCTATTAAAATAAAAAAATGTTAAAAGAGAGAATGAGATAAGCAAAACGATATCATTAACTTTTACATCAAGTTTCTTAATACTAAAATTTGATTGGTTTGTAGTTTGTAATATTATCACGTTAACGTCAATTGTATATAAGTTATCTTCAATTGAAGTAGGAGTTTTCTTCTCTAATGTTTTAATATTATTGTAAAAACACATTTAGTGTTTTATCGATGAAATTACAAAATTAGTTTGTTTACAATAATATTTGTATTCTCTAAGTGAGCAAGCATCTGACAGATAGATTTTGTTAAGAAGTCTGTTTTGGGATGAATAGTATTGTTTTGTAAAAAAGTAACACCCAAAAGGTATTCAGAAATTTTATTATTTTTACGAACAAATACAAAATAGTTTACAAAATTGAACATAGAAATCATTCAAAAAGAGTTTCAATAACATATTCTGGTAAGTTCTGAATTTCATTACCGAAACCTCTTTGTCGCTCAATTCTACCAGGTAGTTGAGTTGGTTGAACAGTGACTGGGGTATTAGGTACATCACTCAAAAAGATAGGGTTGTGAGCTGTTCCTTCCTCAATCGATGGGGTTGTCATCGAGGGTGTAGTTGACATGTCAGTAGATCCATAGTACTGCGCTGGATCAAAGTTTTCCAGATCGTTAAATGACGTGGTGGTACTAGTATCAATACTCAACTCGCTATGTTCTCTTCTATGAGCTCTTGAAGCTATTTGGAGAAGATTATTTTCCACCTCCGGGCCTGATACCTCACCTACATCCGGTGTAGTGAACCAACTGTTTGGAATTTGCCCTTCCTCCCAAGGAAATGTGTACTGAATATTTCCAGCTACGTAGTTGGCAGGAAAATCAGATCCATTAACGTGAGGATAGTGGTGTCCACTGACAACAGCAACTTCGTGTCCCATCGCGTGAGTTCCGAGTTGATTTTCTGTGATTGGGACCTGTCTCTGATGATATGTATCAAACTGTTGTCGCTGGTGCTCAATAATGTGCCACACAGTAATGGGTAAAGTGATCAGAGACTCATACAGTCCGTTTGATAAATCTCGAACTCCTATCCGAGCAATATCCTCAGTAAAAGAAAATGTTACAGTAACAGTAATTTTTTCTTAAAAATCGAATTTTTTCTCGACATTTTTTGTTAAATATCGAAAATAAATTCGACAATTTTCTTAAATATCAAAATTAAATTCGGTATTTTTCTTAATTGTCGAAAAACAAATTTTCAGTAATAACCAAGTACCTAAATTATCAAGTAACTTTTCGTGTTAATCTTTTATTCTGGAAAACTATGAAAAAATTATAAATTTGAAAATGTAAATTTAATACGAAACACCCAAAAGGTATTCAGAAATTTTATTATTTTTACGAACAAATACAAAATAGTTTACAAAATTGAACATAGAAATCATTCAAAAAGAGTTTCAATAACATATTCTGGTAAGTTCTGAATTTCATTACCGAAACCTCTTTGTCGCTCAATTCTACCAGGTAGTTGAGTTGGTTGAACAGTGACTGGGGTATTAGGTATATCACTCAAAAAGATAGGGTTGTGAGCTGTTCCTTCCTCAATCGATGGGGTTGTCATCGAGGGTGTAGTTGACATGTCAGTAGATCCATAGTACTGCGCTGGATCAAAGTTTTCCAGATCGTTAAATGACGTGGTGGTACTAGTATCAATACTCAACTCGCTATGTTCTCTTCTATGAGCTCTTGAAGCTATTTGGAGAAGATTTTTTTCCACCTCCGGGCATGATACCTCACCTACATCCGGTGTAGTGAACCAACTGTTTGGAATTTGCCCTTCCTCCCAAGGAAATGTGTACTGAATATTTCCAGCTACGTAGTTGGCAGGAAAATCAGATCCATTAACGTGAGGATAGTGGTGTCCACTGACAACAGCAACTTCGTGTCCCATCGCGTGAGTTCCGAGTTGATTTTCTGTGATTGGGACCTGTCCCTGATGATATGTATCAAACTGTTGTCGCTGGTGCTCAATAATGTGCCACACAGTAATGGGTAAAGTGATCAGAGACTCATACAGTCCGTTTGATAAATCTCGAACTCCTATCCGAGCAATATCCTCAGTAAAAGAAAATGAGTACAGAAGGTTATTATTTTGAACGATGAACTCCATTTTGGAATAAATGATAGAAGAGGTTTTTGTTAGAAAGTGATGAGAATAGATGAAAAGATTCTTGTCGAGAACGTGATAAAAGCAATCAGTGGAGAGAAAGTTATAAAGCAGCAAATTTCCTTTTTAGGAAGGGAACAGGATATATAAATTAGATTTAAACAAAAGTTAGAACTAAAGTAAGTATTTTTAAACAAAAAGAAAGTGAATGTTGGAGCTCGATAGCAGGATAAAATGTTGAGGAGCAGTTAGTATAATGTGAGAAAGTAGTGATGATGTTTTCAGAAAAGTTGGATCAAATGATAATGTCAAAATCAACAACCTCTATATATAGTGTGCTCTGTCCAATCAGACAACAGTAACCAAAGATGGAAGATTTTATGAGAAAAAGTGACGTTTAGCTTGAAATTTCTGGACGAACTGAAATTCAAATCCAAATTTGGGTAAAATTTTCAAACAATGTAGGAAGTGAAGGATACATACAGGTTTCCGACTATGCTTTTACCTAAAATGGTCTATTTAAGTTGAAATGAAGTGACATAATTTACCAAAAAAGTCAAGCTTTGATAAATTTTTTCCAATTCGTCAAATTTCAGATCAATCTCGGGAAATGTTCCATTTTTGGAATCAAATTTCTGTAGATATACGTTAGGTGAACGAATTCCGAACCTGATCAGTACTCCCACTGCATTGTAGTCGTTGTAATAATGGAAGTACAAAGCACTCTGTAGTGAAGAAGTTATTGTTATTGGTTCTGGGAGAGGAACAAAGTTTGTTTGTGAAATATTTCTGTACTGTTCCAATATATCGGGGACGGAGTTCAAAATGAACAACAATTCGTATTTGCTTACATGCAATTCTGAGGATAAATCGAAAGACTGTTTCGCAATAAACTCCTCATATTCAAATTTTTTAATAGAGAACGTTGCATACTCAAGTCCTTTACTAAATCGGATTATTCTGTTGGATTTTGTGAAAGTGTCCAAAAAATTGTAAAAAAAGTATGAATCTACATCAATTTCGTCAATTTTGTATGAATCAAGTATACCTTCTTTTCTCTTGTAAATCTTCTCCAATATTTGTTAGTAGTTTTTGATCAACATGTTTCACAAATGAGTAAAATTTCACGTATTAATCTATTAAAATAAAAAAATGTTAAAAGAGAGAATGAGATAAGCAAAACGATATCATTAACTTTTACATCAAGTTTCTTAATACTAAAATTTGATTGGTTTGTAGTTTGTAATATTATCACGTTAACGTCAATTGTATATAAGTTATCTTCAATTGAAGTAGGAGTTTTCTTCTCTAATGTTTTAATATTATTGTAAAAACACATTTAGTGTTTTATCGATGAAATTACAAAATTAGTTTGTTTACAATAATATTTGTATTCTCTAAGTGAGCAAGCATCTGACAGATAGATTTTGTTAAGAAGTCTGTTTTGGGATGAATAGTATTGTTTTGTAAAAAAGTAACACAAATCAGCAATATGACAAATAAATATAACTTAAGATTTCCGATTTTCCTCCAAGGAATAAGGTTACACATTTTTGATGTTTTCTGGATTTAAATACAATGTATAATGTAACACTGAGACTGCTTCGTAGGAAGTTCTTGAACTTTCGTATTGCGTAATGTTACTAAAAATAGAAATTACGTCATTTCCTTATATGGAAATAATTAGTCATAAAAGTTATTGTAACTAAAAAACCAAAAATTGTATTCATTCTCACTTTGTGATCAGATACAGTTGCGCGGCAATTTACTTAAAATTTATTCAATTTATTTTAGATCACAACAATACAATGCCTTCTCTTGATAGAAATCTACCTGTCAAATGCTCAAAGTGCGAGAAAATGGTTGTCAAGCAGCAAATGGCTCAACACAAAAAATCGTGTGATAGTGGGACTTTAAAATGTCCAAAGTGTCAACATTTCTACACAAAGAGGAAAGAGGACTTGAACTACCACCTTGCTAAGCATCACGCTCCTCAAGAAAAGAAGCTTAGTAAAGTGTGCACTATATGCTTGGAGGAATTTCCAAGTTTTTATTCTCTTCAACAACATAAGAGACGGAAACACGGAACATCGACCAAAGTTGGAACCAAATCCAGCGAAAACTTGAAAGAAGTACTAGAATCGGAAGAATTGGATAGGAACAACGAACAGTTACAGCAGGAACTTAGTGCCTGTCAACACTTCTTTGACAATACTGAGATGGAGAATGGGAGACATAGAGTATTCAATTTTAAATTGTCGAGACTTGATCCCAGCGAAATTAATGAAAAACTGAAGGAAGTGTTTGAAAAGCTTAACTGTGCTGCAAAAATAAATTTATCCCTGGGATTTATTTTACGAAATGTTGACACAGACGAATACCGATACTTTTATGCTCATGAGAACAACACCTTCTTTGAGAAGTCTCATTTACTTTGTTCTAAGGGAGACTTAGTCTCACTTCAGGATAGAGTAGAGAAATTGGATTTGATTGAGACTTGTGCTCAAGAAAGGGCAAACACAAAATGGCGGTATGCACTAACTACGAATGTAACAGTTTTCTGTGCTCTTCTCAACAATATCCCAATGGGATGTTTAGATGCTGTTATACCTGAACAGTTGTTGAGGAGAAACGATGTAAATTGTCTTGTTACGAATGGATACGGAGAAACCTACAAGGACTACCTTTGCTTGTTTAGAGCTGTGGCTTTTCACTTGTATGGATCAGCTGAGCTGGAAACAAACGCAGCTAAGTTGTTCAGTGACTTTCTCCACGAGTCTGGTCATGACGCAATTAACTTTAGAGGAGTGTCAATGGATCACCTTGTGTTTGTTGAAAATGCTATAAAACACAACATTTTCATTTATGACATTGACATTGAGGACGGGGATTTTGTAGGTGAACTTGCCAGAAGAAGTATTGAGATGTACGAGAACAACATTAATCTACTGCGCTACAACAACCACATTTGCTATGTTGATGATATCAACACGTTTTTCAAACGATTCCGCTGTCCTTATTGTGATACCTTTATTAAGTGTGCTGGTAGTTTCCACCGTCACGTGAAATCTTGTAAAGATAGGATACAGCACATTTATCCGAAGAGTGTTTACACTTTGAGAGAAACTTTGTTCGATAAACTTGACGGTTTTGGAATTGGATATGAGGAAGAACAAAAACTGTTCAAAAACTTGGCTGTATTTGACTTCGAATCAATCTGCGTTCCATCTAATGAACTAAAAGATACCAATACAACTACTTGGATTGGAAAACATGAACCAATATCTGTGTCAATTTCCTCTAATTTATTACAAGAACCTATTTTCCTTTGCAACAGAGACCCCAAGACACTGATTGTATCTTTTGTTGAAGCATTAGAAGAACTAGCTAGCAGAAGTAAAGCAGAAATGTTGCAAAAATTTTCCTCAATTGAAAATGCAATTAAAAACAGAGTAAGTTCTATTTTCGAGAAGCTAAATGGAAGGAAAGATGAGAGTACTCCAATGTTTGAATTTCAATATATCAAAGAAGAAGAAATTGATATGTCGACTCAATTCCTCCAAATTCAGAAAAATCAACTTCTCGAACTACAACATTTTGAACGTTATGTCAGCATTTTACCTGTATTTGGATTCAACAGCGGGAAATATGATCTGAATCTTATCAGGTCTTATTTACTACCCTACCTCATTCACGAGCGCGATATTCAACCAACGGTTATTAAAAAAGCTAATCATTTTGTATCCTTCAAATTTGGCGATGTTCAGTTTCTCGATATTCTAAACTTTCTTGGTGGAGCAACATCACTAGATTCGTTCCTCAAAGCTTACAAGACAAATGAGACCAAAGGGTTTTTCCCTTATGAATGGTTCGACTCACCAAACAAATTGGATGTAACTTTCCTACCCCCTTACGAATGTTTCTTTAGTAAACTGAGAGATCACAATCCCTTGGAAAAAGAATTTACGAATTTCACAAAATTGTTGAATAGTGGACTCTCCCAAAAGGAAGCTCTGAAAAAACTTAGGTTGAAGGTAGTGCCCCCCTCGGGATTCGACAACTACAATTACCTGGAAAGTGTGTGGGAGCACGAACAAATGACAACTTTTCAAGACTTTGTCAGGTGGTATAATAACAAAGATGTTGTCCCGACACTAGAAGCGATGCAGAAAATGATGGAATTCTATCATAACAAGGGATTGATATGTTAAAACTGGGTTGCACACTACCTAATTTAGCAAATATTTGTCTACACAAATCAACTAATAGTAATTTCTATCCTTTCGTTGAAGCAGACAAAGATTTACATGACAAAATACGCGAAGATATGACCGGTGGTCCCTCTATTGTGTTTACTAGAAAAGCAATTGTGGATCAAACCTACATTCGAAACACAGAAAACATTTGCAAATCAATTGTGGGTATAGACGCCAGTCAACTTTACCCCTTCTCAATGTGTCAAGAAATGCCCACTGGGCTTTACACTAGATGGGAGTTTGATTCAGACTCTCAGAAGATTAAAGCTAGACAAAATAAATCGAGGAAATTTGAGAACATGGTTATGTCGTACCTACAATCTCAACGTCCTAACTGCACTATTGAAAGCTACTACACAACTGGAACTCAGAAAAAGATTGATTGTTTTAATGTAGACGGATTTTGTGCTCACTGTAAAACTATTTTTGAAGCAATGGGTTGTTACTTTCACTTTTGTGCATGTCAGGAAGCAAGAGCAAGCATGTCAGAGGAAGAGACTCAGAAAGGATTAAAGAAACGGGAATACGATGAACTAAGACGAGACTATTTGCGAAACAAAGGATACAAAGTTGTTGAGATATGGGAATGTAACTGGTGGGAAACTGTCAAAGGTGATGAATCTGTAAAAATTCACGTGAGAAACAATTTCCCATTCAAGCTACCTCTGACTCAAGAATCTCTACTTACAAAGATAAGAGAAGATAAACTATTTGGTTACGTTCAGTGTGATCTCGAAGTTCCAGATGGGTTGAAATACAAATTCTCGAACTTTCCACCAATCTTTAAAAACTATAATGTTAGTCGAGCAGATATTGGTGATTATATGAGGGATTATGCAATTGATAACGATTTACTCTAGCAACCGCAACGCATGTTAATTTCAAGCTTCAAGTTGGAGAATGGAACAGTCATAACACCATTACTCAATTTTTACCTTAGTCTTGGGCTAAAATGCACCAAAATTTATCGCTTCGTTCAGTACACACCCAAAAAATGCTTCAACAATTTTGTCCAATCGGTTGTTGATGCTAGAAGAGTTGGAGATGAAAATCCTGAATCAAGCGTTGTAGCAGAAACAATGAAATTGTTAGGGAATAGTTCCTATGGTTAGCAACTCATGGACAGAAGCAGACATACAGAGACAAAATACTTGAACGATGAAAAGACACACAAAGCTATCAACGGGAAATTGTTTAAGAGACTTAACAGTGTGTCAAAAGAACTATACGAAGTTGAACTTGTAAAATCAAAAATTGAGCACCGTGAACCGATAATAGTCGGCTTTTTTATACTTCAGTACGCAAAACTACGTATGTTGGAGCTTTATTACAATTTTTTTGATAAATTTTGCGATGTCGACACGTTCGAAGAGTTAGAAATGGACACTGACTCCTTATACATAGCTCTAGCGCACGATAATTTGTACGATTGCATTCGTCCATCTAAAAAAGCAGATTGGGAAACTCTGAGGGAACACGATTGTGATGATTCTTTCAAAGCTGATGCTGTACAAAATTTCTTCCCTAGAACTTGTTGTGATAAACATAAAAAGTACGATAAGCGTGAACCAGGTCTGTTCAAGGAAGAATTTAGATGTACTGAAATGATTTGTCTCTGTAGCAAAACATATTGTTGCTACGATGCCAAATCGGATAAGTACAAATTCAGCAGCAAAGGACTGAACAAACGAACATTGGAAGAGACCGGAGATGGACCATTGGAAAAATATCGGCGAGTGATGGAAGAAATCATCAATTTAACATCTACAAATAGAGGATTTCGGACAATCAACCACTGCGTCGCTACCTATGAACAAACAAAGAAAGGACTCTCATATTTTTATCCTAAACGAAAAGTGTTATCTGATGGAATTCATACTGTACCCCTGAACTTGTAATTTATTGAATCAATTTTTGTATTGTGAGCGCTCTCTGTTGTGTTTAAAATTACTTATAATGTACTTGATTAATACTGTGTCTGTCTTTTTGTACCTTCATAATTCATTCTTTTAAAAATTTTCAATTTTCTCATTTTTAGTGGATATAACTGACCTTAATACATTGCGGCGGCTATACCTTATCTTAATACATTGCGGCGGCTATACCTAATCTTAATACATTGCGGCGGCTATACCTAATCTTAATACATTGCGGCGGCTATACCTAATCTTAATACATTGCGGCGGCTATACCTAATCTTAATACATTGCGGCGGCTATACCTAATCTTAATACATTGCGGCGGCTATACCTAATCTTAATACATTGCGGCGGCTATACCTAATCTTAATACATTGCGGCGGCTATACCTAATCTTAATACATTGCGGCGGCTATACCTAATCTTAATACATTGCTGTGGTTAATCCAAAAAATGTTGAAGTTTACTGCGAGGGAAATTATCCGTTAATGCGCGCTGCCTGTACAATTCCCCGCCTGTACGTAAGCGCTGACTGTACAATTCCCTGCGCGCTGCATGTATAATTCCCCGCCTGTACGTACGCGCTGACTGTGCAATTTCCTGCGCGCTGCATGTATAATTCCCTGCTAATCCCTAAATGACCTCTAAAATCACGTGACAAGTGGCTCCGAAAAATCACCCTGATCTGCTCCCACCTTACTACTCACCCCCTGGAACACCCCTAGATTTATCCCCAATCTTAATACATTGCGGAGGATATTCCTAATCTTAATACGTGGCGGCCGCTATAACTAATCTTAATACGTGGCGGCCGCTATTACTAATCTTAATACGTGGCGGCCGCTATTACTAATCTTAATACGTGGCGGCCGCTATTACTAATCTTAAAACATGTACGCCGCCTATACCCTATCTTAATACATTAGTGTAGACCCTCTCTCAAAAATTACTCCTATACCCTATCTTAATACATGGGGTCTACACCCCCCCCCCCCCCCGGGGAGACTTGCTCACCCTATTACTACTAATTCCAACAAAAAATCCTTGCAGACTGTTAAAAAAAAGCAGAAAAACGCAAAATCTCTAAGAGTGACTAATATGGCAAAATAACCAAAATAGCTCAAAATTGCATTTGAAAGTTTAATACATCCTCAAAGTGGTCAAAACAACACCAAAGCTGCCATTACTTGTTAATATAACCCTGATCAAACTTTCGGGTCTATAGAATTCACGTTTAAAAAAACGCTGGATTAAAAGATCAGCACTAGAACAAAAGGTTTCCATCTTTTCGCAGAAATTTTATAAATCTACTTTTCCTCCTCTTTCTCAAGATGATGCATAAATAAATACCACGTTTTTACGCTTAGTCGACATATTGACATCGACAATTTCTTCCACGTGTGGTTTCGAATTTTACATTGTTTTTCAGTACCACATAACCAATTAAAAACATAGCCGGAAAACTCCACAACCGACTCGAATAGTAACTTGACTCAATTCAGAGTAAACAACTCACGAACTGCAATAAACTAACTATTAACTGCATTATAGTTTTAACTTTGAAACAAAAAAAAAACAAGAAAAAAGCTCGATTTATTCAAAAATTGATGTAAGCATCCAAGAAATATCTTGAAACAACTTCACGAATTGAGGATTACTCATAGTTTATGGACTCCGTAGTAGAAGAGAACACTGTTCACTGAATAGCTGAATTTCTGGACAAAACAATAATAACGATAAATAGCGAGGAGATGAAATGAGAGAAAGAAATGAATAATGAAAAATTTGAAATACCTTATCCTTTTCTAATCGATTTTTCTCAGAGATATTCTGATACCGGCCACAAGATAAACAGAGTAAAAAATATTAAAACCTAAAGATTTTAGATAACAACAAGTATTTTCCATTGACTTCAGTAGATACTTACCTCTCGATACTTTAAGATTCTCACATTAGTAAAAGCAACCATAGCATGTAAGCCAACGAAAAAAACGAACCATTCTGACAGGCTTAAGAAACCAAACAACTGTGCAGAAAACCACAAAACTGGACAAAAACAAGCAAAACTCAATTTAATATAAAACAAATTTCAAATGAGCTAATTCGGATCAGAAAACGCTCTAGAATACCATAAAATCTAATCAGGAATTAACAGTACTCGTGTGCTGCTAAAACTTAAGACAAAAAAGTAGAAAGCGCCTATTAGGGCAAAGCGACAATTAGGGCTCAAATTGCACATAAAAGCCTAATATTTTTCTAAAATGGTCAAATGTGCCCAAATTTCAATTAAATACAATTGTACAGTCCCTTCCCAATTATATTGCGAAAAGAAGTTATTATTCTAGATAAACTTTCACCAAGCGATTCTTAAATTGCATTTTGTTGGAAAATTTTCATTACAAAACTTTTTTATCTATAGTTTTTGAAGATGATGTTTCAGTCTTAGTCAAATTCTTTGTCACAGAACTCCATTGGGGGGATATTGAGGTATTTTTAAAGCAAGAGGAATCAGCTCATTCTTGGAGGCGATCTCCATTTTTCCTTCGCGTAAATTGGTGTCCGGGTCGAACACTTTGTATCCTGTGACCTCATATTTCTTACCAGATTCATGGGTAAATTCGGCGCTACATTCATCATAATAACGGAGCCCTGAAAAATGAAGAATTACATTTTTGTTTTTATCAGCCAGAGACATTGAGAAACTTTTAGAGTTCTTTCATACTCAACTTAATTTGGCTATTACCATGTCCCCTCTCGAGGTTGTTAAAAGACGATAAAAGAATTGCAGTGAATCGCTGTAAAAAACATTACTCACGACATAACCCGCGCTTCTTTTAGCGATGAATGCGATGAAAGCGGCGAATTTTTATAAGATTTGTAGTTTTATAGCGGTATTTTTTTGTGAAGTTTGCTGTTTTTAGCAGTGAAATTGTATTCGCACCGCATTGACAGCAAATATTATCTAAATCTTCCGTTAGCGGGTTCAGAGCTCGAGTCACGTCTTCCTCCACTACTGCACCTAACACTTTCTCCTACCTTTCTTCTTTGGAAATTAAATCTGATTCATTCCGCTTTATGGAACACACATTCATTGAATTTTTGTAAGATATTTTGTTTTTACCGGTAAAATTTACCGCTACCAATAGAACAATAGAAAACGGCGAAATTTTTTTTTTGCTAAGACCACAAATCATGCAAAAATTACTGCAAAAAAATTTGCGATGATTTTTTACCGGTTGATTGACGTACGATGGGCGGTTGATAGCGCATCCAGCGCTCAACACCACAACTCTGAGAAACGTTCATCGCAATTCTTACATTTGTTAGCAGCTTTTAGCGTTCATACCTCATCCCGGATTTCACCTAACAACTATCTAAGATATTTATTTCAACACTATTAGTACAAAAGTCCTCTAAAATTGTTCGGAAAACTTTTTTTCAAAGTCGGCAAAATGAATGGCTGAAAAACATCTTTGGCGGTTTCTGGAGAACTGCGATTATTCGAAAGAGAATAAACATTTTTCTATGAAAACGAGCTGACACCGCCTTCAGGGCAAAGCAACAGAAAAAAAGCAAATAAGAAAACTGCAAAAAGTAGAACATATTTTTGATGGTCTTCATCATCAATTATCCATAGACTTTAAGCACAACGATTGGTACAAATTTTTGAATTAACGATTTTACCCTAAGCATTTAAAATGTTGACACAGAAAACAAGACTGCATTTCGAACTTGGTGTCTTGTTTCAGTCGATAGGACATCCCATTTTATCCTAAAGCAAATGTGAAATGTGCATACGTTTCGTATGGGACCGATTTTGGAAAGAGAGTTTATTAGCTTCAGGTTGTTAGAGTTAACAAGGTGAGTAAGCAAAACAAGTTTACATTTTATTTTTTTGACAGAAGAGATTATTTAATCAGAACCTTATAACAGTAATGTGAGATAAATCTCACAAAGAATCTTTTCTTTCAATTTTTAAATCTTTTTCAGGGCAATTTTCGCAATCTAAACAAAGCGTTATTGTTTGTGAGCAACAAAGTAATGTTACTGTTTACAATATTTGTGAACCACAGTTACAAAAAAATAGTTATTCATTATTTCACTGACCTTCTATCTATTAATCAACATAACAGCATTCTAAAAATAATCATTGTAATCTATCAATTAATAGATTAGAGAACTTCATTGAGTACGATCATTTTTGACTATATCGATTTTCTAAAATTTCTACCAATTTCAAATATGTCCCGTTCTGAAATTCCTTACCTACTTTCTATTAAACTGTTTTAAATGCACCAGCTGCTGTATTTATCACCAATAAATTTAACGTGGATGTGCGTGAATTTTCAATTAATCGAATAGTTTATACGTAAACATGTTTATAGTGTGACTTACACTTGCGTGGTGTAGTCACGCGGTAACTCTAGTCATCAAAAACAGTAGCTAAATCTTGGTCACTTTAATTGCGGTGTTTTCTTTTCTGCGTTTTTATGCGTTCAAAAAGTTTAAACCAAAAAGATTGGGGAAATTTAGGAAAAAAAATTGATAAAAATTTTGATATTGAGAGTTTGAACAAACTATTTTGATTGAATAGCTGACTTCTTCGTTTCAAGGCAATAGTATAACCTGGAAGTCGATGACTTAATTTTTATCGGTATTCTAGGACCGCGATCGGAATGTCTTAAACCGATTCTTTTTCCTCTTCAATTATAAATGAAGTACTTTGTTTGCGCAATAAATGGTCCTGCAGCAATATTTGCAAACCTGACGTTATCTGCTCCAGTTGTGACTGATCCAGATTATCAGAGTCACACTCATCTGTTTCCTTCGAGGCCATCAGATTCCCATCGATGTTTAGGAATACGGATTTCCTTGACCCAGTTTTAGTCAGCCGAATTTCAATTTCACCCTGCGAAAAAAAACAAACACGATCCACAATCATTCTCGGTATTTTTGCACCAATTATGAATTGTTCAGTCTCAAATACAGTAATCATCTAATAGTGCGTTGCAAAAAAATTTCTCAAAAATTTCTCAAAACTCTATCATTTAGCTTATGTTTCGCATTTTGTAGTCAAATTAATTGGAAATGGCTATCAATCTATTTGGAGATTTGGAAACTCACGAGCAATTTCAAAAACGTTGATTAATTTCAAATGCATTTTTGTTTTTTTTTTTGGTTACAGAAAAAAAACTTTGGAAGTTCAACATCAAAAATGGAAGTCAAAATTCAAAGTCATTCAAAAATCTCCTAATTTCAAAGAATAAATTACAACAAAACATATTTTTTTTTGAAAAATTTTCCGTGCATATTTTAAATTTTCTTCCTTGTTCCCTAAAAAACTGATTAAAAGCACTACGAAAAGCCATAGGTTCGCAAAATTTGCATTTGGTGAAGATTAACTAGAACAGCGCAAGGAAATCATAAGAAGTTTTCAAATAGAGGAAAGCATTAAATTCCACACTTTCTTATTAAGCTGTCAGGGATGGCCATTCAATTAATTTTTTCACTGTTCAAGCAGTGAAGATCTTGGGAAGCAGGCAAAAATTATATGATGTCGCAGAAACCTCAACTATTTTTTCAAAGTTTTATATATCTTCTTTCTCTGAATAGGCCCAGGATTATATCTGCAAGACCTGAAAAAAATATATTGGCCCTTGAAGATCGATTAACTCAGAAAATGACAGAAAAATTAAAAAAAAAAAAGAAATCAATCAAAAATTTTAATGAAATGTTGTCAAAAATCGTGATTTTAATATCTTACGAATCATTTCTGTGTCTCTAGAGGCTATCCAGTAACCCCATTCCAAGCCTAAAAAAACTCATTGGCTCATAAAGATCGATAGGCAACTTTTTAGAAAAAAAAACCAAATTTCAAAAAATAGAAATCCGATCTTTTAAAATGTTGAAAACCATTCCATTGCCCCCTAGCAACTATGTAATAAAATACCATCAAACCCTTGAGCAGGTTACCTGGCTACTGAGGTAAGAAAAACTGAAGACAAATGTTTCAAAAAAATTGAAAAAAATTGTCAATTTTATTTTAAAAAATTTCATAAATTTGAATTGTTAAATTGTTGAAAATAATTACATTGAAAATAACAGCCATGCAATAACCTTTTATCAGACCGTGGAATAGATTTTATAGCACTTGAGAATGGACAATTATCAAAAATACTTTTGAAAAAATTGAAAAAAATGCAGATTTTATCAAATAAATGCTAAAATTCAAGACATTAAAATGTTGAAAACCTTTCCATTGTTACTAGAAACGATGCATTGCCCTATTATCAAACCTCGGAGCAGATGCCTTGGCCTCTGAGGCTGGAAAAGCTCAAAATAGATGGCAAAAATTTTCACAAAAAATGAAAAAAACTGTAAAAATTAGTATCATTTTGCGAGTTTGTGTTTCTAGTACGAAAACATAACGCTCAAAAAATGGTAATAAAAAGTAATTTTGTCACACAAAAGACCTTCATCAACTTTAAAAACTTCAACCTAAAACTAATCAAACAAAAAAACTCAAAAAACTTACAAAGAACATGAAAAATTGCACCATATTGAGCCCAAAACCTCCTAAATATACATTTTAACCTTAAATTAAGGCCGTCCCAGCAGCTGCACCACTCTGAGAACATGAGAGGACTACTAAAGCCCACTTTGGGCCTCTAATGAAACTTAATGCCCGCTGGGCTTTACCTGTTTATCCCGTTTTGAAATATCACAGTCATTGAAAAATGTGTGAACACATCTTAAAAAAACACAGCGCCCCAATGCAAATTTGAATTGTAAAAAAATAGGAGCCCTATAATAGCCGCCTGGAATTGCGGACGCGGCTATTAAAAAAGAATAGGAAAAAAATGGAAACCTGGCGGATTACCAATTTTATCCGTTTGTCATGGAATAGTAAATTAAAATGAAGCTTAGAGGAGCAAATGTTTTTAGCGGATACATGAAATCGGGGTAAAAGTAAAATAGTAACTGAAAGTTCGCCAAACTAACTGAAAACTAAGCTCGCACTATACTTTTGTATATAAGGCCTAAAGTAGTTAGAAATCAATATAAAACAAAACCCAAAATGACTACAGAGAATTAAAGAAGAGAAAAATATCAAAACCAAATTTTAAGATGTTATCTCCATTTATCGACAGCTTTAGTTTGTGTTACTCTTTCATGGCTACTGCCAGCTTCGATAATGGGTAAAGATTAGAAGTTGAGAAAATTTGAGATAAAGGGAAACCCGTACAACAAACGAAAAGAAGAACTCCAAGGGGACTTTTTTAATGCCTTTCTGTTTCTGCGTCAAATGTCAAATAGTTTTATTTTAACTAACTTTTATCTTATTCCTCATCAATTATTTCATGCAATTTGTTAACTCTTAATTAATAGCAAGCAATTCTTTGGTGTTTGCTGCCTATTCTACTCTCTGTAGCAAATAATTTGAGCAGAAAATGTAAGACGTCGTGAAGATTGTTCCATATTGCGATTTGCTAATCTGAGTCAAAAGCAATATATACCTGAAGTGCCAAATTATTTTTGCATGCCTTTTTATTACTCCAATTATGTATTGATTTCGACACAAGCTTCGACCGTCTACAGATCTTTATGGTTATATCAATTATATTGCAAAAGTTTTTGAGGTCGAAAACGTTTGTATTCAAACAGATTCAAAACTCTTGAATTAATGTGCTTAGAACGATTAAAAAAGAACTAATAAAACCCTTTAATAATCCTTGTTTTCCATAAAATTAGATATTTCAATTTTTAATCACATCGGATCTCATTCATTGGAACCATTCAACAACAATATGCGTTAACTAGCAAAAATAAATGAGCATACTGATCGTATCGCTCACTGCTTTTACTGAAATAAATAAAAAACGACATCTTCCTTTATTCCATTCAAACATGATTATTTGATACTTCTTTTTTGAATTTGTATGCTACTTCGTCGCTGGCATCAGAGAACGCTTTTTGAGTGCAGCTCTTTAAAATCAGGACCCGTACCTTGGTCTACGACTAATCCAGCGCTGTAACATTAAATTTTTCATTCTGATTTTTTGCCTGACGCTTGTTCTGTTCATGTCAGTTTTGGGAATTTATAGTCTGTTTTAAAAGATGACTCATTAGGGCATGATTTTGTTTATATGAATTTTATCTGAGCAGCAATAAAGCGCGGCTGAATTTTATTGGGGCATTATTATAAGGTGGCTGAAATTTAGCGGCACATGAATAAAAAGCGGCTGATTTTCATCTAGGCATGAACCGAAGGCGACGGATTTGCATCTGTGCAGCATAATTATAATTGCTCGCCCGTATTATTTACTTAAGTGTTCTCTCAAGTGGCAATTAAAACGCGCTCTACTCTATACTCATGACTACAGTTTGTTACTCAAAACTGCGTTTACATGCGCTATGTAAATGCACCAGCTGCTGTCTCTATCACCAATAAATTTAACGTGGATGTGCGTGAATTTTCAATTAATCGAATAGTTTATACGTAAACATGTTTATAGTGTGACTTACACATGCGTGGTGTAGTCACGCGGTAACTCTAGTCATCGAAAACAGTGGCTAAATCTTGGTCACTTTAATTGCGGTGTTTTCTTTTCTGCGTTTTTATGCGTTCAAAAAGTTTAAACCAAAAAAATTGGTGAAATTTAGGAAAAAAAATTGACAAAAAATTTGATATTGAGAGTTTGAACAAACTATTTTGATTGAATAGCTGACTTCTTCGTTTCAAGGCAATAGTATAACCTGGAAGGTGATGACTTAATTTTTTATCGGTTTTCTAGGACCGCAATCGGAATGTCTTAAATCGATTCTTTTTCCCCTCCAATTATAAATGAAGTACTTTGTTTGCGCAATAAATGGTCCTGCAGCAATATTTGCAAACCTGACGTTATCCGCTCCAGTTGTGACTGATCCAGATTATCAGAGTCACACTCATCTGTTTCCTTCGAGGCCATCAGATTCCCATCGATGTTTAGGAATACGGATTTCCTTGACCCAGTTTTAGTCAGCCGAATTTCAATTTCACCCTGCGAAAAAAAACAAACACGATCCACAATCATTCTCGGTATTTTTGCACCAATTATGAATTGTTCAGTCTCAAATACAGTAATCATCTAATAGTGCGTTGCAAAAAAATTTCTCAAAAATTTCTCAAAACTCTATCATTTAGCTTATGTTTCGCATTTTGTAGTCAAATTAATTGGAAATGGCTATCAATCTATTTGGAGATTTGGAAACTCACGAGCAATTTCAAAAACGTTGATTAATTTCAAATGCATTTTTGTTTTTTTTTTTGGTTACAGAAAAAAAACTTTGGAAGTTCAACATCAAAAATGGAAGTCAAAATTCAAAGTCATTCAAAAATCTCCTACTTTCAAAGAATAAATTACAACAAAACATATTTTTTTTTGAAAAATTTTCCGTGCATATTTTAAATTTTCTTCCTTGTTCCCTAAAAAACTGATTAAAAGCACTACGAAAAGCCATAGGTTCGCAAAATTTGCATTTGGTGAAGATTAACTAGAACAGCGCAAGGAAATCATAAGAAGTTTTCAAATAGAGGAAAGCATTAAATTCCACACTTTCTTATTAAGCTGTCAGGGATGGCCATTCAATTAATTTTTTCACTGTTCAAGCAGTGAAGATCTTGGGAAGCAGGCAAAAAATAAATGATGTCGCAGAAACCTCAACTATTTGATCCAAGTTTTATATATCTTCTTTCTCTGAATAGGCCCAGGATTATATCTGCAAGACCTGAAAAAATATATTGGCCCTTGAAGATCGATTAACTCAGAAAATGACAGAAAAATTTAAAAAGAAAAGAAATCAATTGCAAATTTTAATGAAATGTTGCCGAAAATTGTGATATTAATATCTTACGAATCATTTCTGTGTCTCTAGAGGCTATCCAGTAACCCCATTCCAAGCCTAAAAAAACTGATTGGCTCATAAAGATCGATAGGCAACTTTTTAGAAAAAAAAAACAAATTTCAAAAAATAGAAATCCGATCTTTTAAAATGTTGAAAACCATTCCATTGCCCCTAGCAACTATGTAATAACATACAATCAAACCCTTGAGCAGGTTACCTGGCTACTGAGGTAAGAAAAACTGAAGACAAATGTTTCAAAAAAATTGAAAAAAATTGCCAATTTTATTTTAAAAAATTTCATAAATTTGAATTGTCAAATTGTTGAAAAAAATTACATTGAAAATAACAGCCATGCAATAACCTTTTATCAGACCGTGGAATAGTTTTTATAGCACTTGAGAATGGACAATTATCAAAAATACTTTTCAAAAAAATTGAAAAAAATGCAGATTTTATCAAATAAATGCTAAAATTCAAGACATTAAAATGTTGAAAACCATTCCATTGTTACTAGAAACGATGCATTGCCCTATTATCAAACCTCGGAGCAGATGCCTTGGCCTCTGAGGCTGGAAAAGCTCAAAATAGATGGCAAAAATTTTCACAAAAAATGAAAAAAACTGTAAAAATTAGTATCATTTTGCGAGTTTGTGTTTCTAGT
The DNA here is from genome assembly GCF_964194025.1 of Convolutriloba macropyga. Lineage (NCBI taxonomy): Eukaryota > Metazoa > Xenacoelomorpha > Acoela > Convolutidae > Convolutriloba > Convolutriloba macropyga. The sequence continues at coordinate 29,206,783 of NC_134479.1, forward strand.
ACGAAAACATAACGCTCAAAAAATGGTAATAAAAAGTAATTTTGTCACACAAAAGACCTTCATCAACTTTAAAAACTTCAACCTAAAACTAATCAAACAAAAAAACTCAAAAAACTTACAAAGAACATGAAAAATTGCACCATATTGAGCCCAAAACCTCCTAAATATACATTTTAACCTTAAATTAAGGCCGTCCCAGCAGCTGCACCACTCTGAGAACATGAGAGGACTACTAAAGCCCACTTTGGGCCTCTAATGAAACTTAATGCCCGCTGGGCTTTACCTGTTTATCCCGTTTTGAAATATCACAGTCATTGAAAAATGTGTGAACACATCTTAAAAAAACACAGCGCCCCAATGCAAATTTGAATTGTAAAAAAATAGGAGCCCTATAATAGCCGCCTGGAATTGCGGACGCGGCTATTAAAAAAGAATAGGAAAAAAATGGAAACCTGGCGGATTACCAATTTTATCCGTTTGTCATCGAATAGTAAATTAAAATGAAGCTTAGAGGAGCAAATGTTTTTAGCGGATACATGAAATCGGGGTAAAAGTAAAATAGTAACTGAAAGTTCGCCAAACTAACTGAAAACTAAGCTCGCACTATACTTTTGTATATAAGGCCTAAAGTAGTTAGAAATCAATATAAAACAAAACCCAAAATGACTACAGAGAATTAAAGAAGAGAAAAATATCAAAACCAAATTTTAAGATGTTATCTCCATTTATCGACAGCTTTAGTTTGTGTTACTCTTTCATAGCTACTGCCAGCTTCGATAATGGGTAAAGATTAGAAGTTGAGAAAATTTGAGATAAAGGGAAACCCGTACAACAAACGAAAAGAAGAACTCCAAGGGGACTTTTTTAATGCCTTTCTGTTTCTGCGTCAAATGTCAAATAGTTTTATTTTAACTAACATTTATCTTATTCCTAATCAATTATTTCATGAAATTTATTAAATCTTTTTCTGGTGTTTCAATTTTTTGGTGTTCGCTTCCTATGCTACTCTCTATAGCAAATATTTTGAACAAAAAATGTAAGACGTCGTGAAGATTGTTCCATATTGCGATTTGCTAATCAGAGTCAAAAGCAATATATACCTGCAGTGCCAAATTATTTTTGCCTGCCTTTTTATTACTCCAATTATGTATTTATTTCGACACAAGCTTCGACCGTCTACAGATCCTTATGGTTATATCAAATATATTGCAAAATTTTTTGAGGTCGAAAACGTTTGTATTCAAACAGATTCAAAACTCTTGAATTAATGTGCTTAGAACGATTAAAAAAGAACTAATAAAACCCTTTAATAATCCTTGTTTTCCATAAAATTAGATATTTCAATTTGTAATCACATCGGATCTCATTCATTGGAACCATTCAACAAAAATGTGCGTTAACTAGCAAAAATAAACGAACATACTGATCGTATCGCTCACTGCTTTTAATGAAACAAATAAAAAACGACATCTTCCTTTATTCCATTCAAACATGATTATTTGATACTTCTTTTTGAATTTGTATGCTACTTCGTCGCTGGCATCAGAAAACGCTTTTTTGAGTGCAGCTCTTTAAAATCAGGAGAAACCATAAACAACAACGTCAAATTAATGAAAAATTATGACACAAATTTAGTTTATTTTGGTAGATCTTGGCTGATCACAGTATTTGTTTGGTTTTAATGGCAAAGATTAGCAGAAAAACTTCGGGAAACATAAATTGATTCGAACAACACTACACAAATCCATCCCTACACTATCCTTAATAAAAATAATTTAATCGACAAATCTTTCTGGGTTGCACATATAAGAAAGTGTCAATGAAGTCACAATTTATGTGAAATTAATAGAAAAGCAGAATTTAACTCAGGTTTAGAAGAAAATAAGATATAAGTACAGAATCAAACAAGGAATAGCTCAAATAGCTCAAGCATGTATTTTTTTTACTTCCTCTGGGCAATCATAACTTAATTGGTTTGGAGCATTTTTGTTGGTTTTTGTTGGTTCATCGTTATTTTAAAAATGAACTTGATGCATTGCTATTGATGAAAAAATTGAGAATTACTTCAATGTTAGCTAAAAAATTGATTGAGGCACTGTCTGTAAACAGCGACGCAGCAATTCTGCAAGAGATTTTACTTCGGTTTGAGATTTGCTCTTTTTAAAAATTGATGTACGTTTCTCGTTTTTAGCATTATGTTTGAATTACAATCATTTCAGCGAAAAGAAAGAAATCGGTGGCTGACACTTCAACCAATACTTCTTGGTTGTCGTTGGATAATCCAGGATGAGGTCTGCGACCCAGTACAGGTATTGGCTAGACCGACTTAGGTCTTAGACAGGGCGTTCCCTACAGATCATACCCAAAATAGGAATCGGCTGGTCGAAACAGACTTTGGCCACCCTTGGCTAGACCAAAAAGAATTTGGCCAGACTTTTGGCAAGACCAAAAAGACATAAGAGTGGATAATTGCCAGACCGAACAGATCGAAACCTCGTTGTTGACCAGAGGTAACAGACCGAATTAAGGGTTTTGGCCAGAACAAACACATTGCAATATGGGAAATGGCCAAAGCAAAAGACCAATAAAGGAAAAGTTTCGTTGGATAATTTTTAAACTCGGTTAAACTATAATTTCATGGGCTGCAATTATTCATATTCAGCTTTCGTCTTATACAGTCTATAGCCTGTTTTCATCATATCGATCATTAAGAAACTGCAAACCATGTCAGATTTTTTTGTTCTTTGACACAAAATCAGAAGAAAAATAGACCGTCAATGGGGTCACCTGTCGTCAGTGGTGTGGTTTTCGGTGAATTTTCTGCAACTGGTTCTTTTGTTTTATTAATACCTTTATCAAGCCTATCTCCTTCTCAACAGAATTCACAATCTTAGTGTACATTAATATTAGAAATCCCGGGTTTTTCCCATTATAGCTCCCCAGCTTTGTGGTCAGATAACCTATAGCCCCCCAATCATGGTAATTATACCATAATATCGTCTATAATTTTGAGGGGGCAATAATGGGAAAGACCCGAAATTGCATAAATGATAACAAAAGACTGTTGCAGAAACCGAACAACCGAATCACAACCGAACAAATTATCACGACCAAAATTCAATTTTAACACGGGGTTTTATTTCCGTGGGTTTTAATTCCTAGACGCCCTTGCAATTCTACAAGGACTAATGTGGTTCTCAGTACTCACTTTTTGACCCACTTGTCATAAAATATCACTGGCCGTTTCCCATTTAGGATTTCTTCCTTTTGTGCCCCCCGTACGATATGGACCAGCCTGTTACAGAGCACGTTCCATTACATAGTAAATTATTGGATCTATTCTGTTCCCCCAGCTTAGTGGGAATACATTTTTTATGACCCCCAGGCGCACGTGCATTATTTTTTACATTGTAACGTGCTATATATAAACCAATAATTTGTAACTGGGGGTCATAAAAACACTGGGGGTGCCGAAACAGAATAGATCCAAATTATTATGTAAAAATATGGCACGTGCGCTTGGGGGTTACATATAATATGCACCCGCTAGCAAGGGGGCACAAACGAAAAAGATCCCATCATTGATGTGTGACAGTAGATCTATTGTTGAATTTTAAGAACCAATTGGTAAAGTTATTCCTTTTTTGCTGCATCCCAGACGGAAAGGACATTTTTACATGTATAAAAACGTTTAAAAACGTTTAAAATAAGTTTTGTGGAAATAAGAGGTAAAATAGACCAAAATGTCCACTTTTTTGGTAGGGGCACTGGATCGTAAAGGTGGGGGCAGTTCCCCGAATCTTTAAACTGAGATCAGAGTAACCTACGTGATTGTTGTAGTTTTTGTAGATTTCCACATATCCTTCTGTGTCTATCCGAATTCCATCGTAGGAGAATTTGGTTTGCTTATAGTTGGCAATGGATGGGTAAGATTGTTTACTTATTCGAAGGCCAGACTCCAGTTCATCAAAATCCACCCGGAACCTGTTTAAATATAATGTTGAGCTGAACTCTGGATCAAAATTAGTTGATTTCTGGAACTTTTCCGTTTGTGCCCTCTCCTCCTCCCCCCAGTATGTTATGAGGCCCCCCCCCCCCGTTACAGAGCACGTGGCGTTCCATAGTGATTTATAATGTAAAAGTATGGTACGTGCGTATGGGGGGGGGGTCAAATAGTATGCACCCACTAAACTGGGGGAAGCACAAACGGAAAACAATCGACTTTCCTGTTACACCCACCACGAAAATAGAACCCCCACCATTATCGTTTAGTAAGAATAAATTGGGGTTAACACTTAAATGACCATTAAGCTTGTGGGGGGGGGGGGGGGGTTATAATGGAATAGAGGAAAAATCTTCCAAAAATTCGTCCCAAAACATCACTGATTATTCATAAAAATCTTTGCATTTGATTTGAATTTATATTAGTAAAAGGTTTTTTAAGAAATGCGCTGAAATTTCTGTGCATTTCAGCGCTTTTATATTTCTTATAAAACCGAAAATAGTTAATAACCTGATATAAAAATATGGCACATGCAAATCAACAATATTTGTAAATGAATTTAAGTAAATTCGGGAACCAGTTTGACGATAGGAGTCCAATTCAGTAATTCCTAGTTCGAAAGAATTTTGTTTCAGAAATGAAAGAGTTTTTGAACTGCAAGTCTTAATGCGATTACAAAAACTGCTGAAAAACCCTTACAGTAAACAAATTCGGAATGCAATGTGTAGGTCTTTTAAGGGTTACAGTGACACTTATAGCTTGATAGGAAAATTTTTCCCTTATAGAACTTGTACCTTATGCTCAATTTGTCACTTAAGCTGTATTCGCCAATTCATTAAATTTTGAAAGTACATGTCTACAAAAGACATGTTTTTTTCCCATGAAGTGAAGTTGTTAAAAAATTAACGAACGAAAAAGAGTTCCAGAAAATCTGAAGATGTTTACAGCTATAAAACATATGAAGATACATCATAAGAAGATGAACATGTTGACAAAATAAGACAACAACAGTTTTATTAAAAAGAGTTGTCCACATTATTGCAAACTTTTTCCATTAAGTTCTACTGTAAAACATATGTTGGGTGGAAATAATTATTTGAAAAAATATTTGAAAATTTTTCAAGGGTTTTTTTGCAGAAACTACTTATATTTTCAAAAATTAATTGCAATTTGAAGTTGCTTTAGATTTAAACTTTGAATCATAATCTGTCTCTTTACGCGTTCCTTTTTAAGGGTGACTTTTTTAGTTTTGTTTATTCAAAAAAATACTAAATTTCAAATGCTGTATTATAAGTCTAAAGAGTCAACTAGCGTTTCCGAACGAAATAGTTTTGTTCTGCTCGAATCAAATCAGACGGTGGCGGTCAAGCAAGGCGATAGTCAAGCAGGCCGAAATATGAAAATGAGGTCAAGTAAGCCGAAAAATTTTCGGATACGCGTATTTTAAGTTGCCCCTGGCGGGCCGGTGGGCGCGCTTGGCGCGCGTCGCGGCTTCGCCGCGATAACCGGCCCGCTATTTCCGGATTACATCCCACAGCGGATGAGAGGCATGGCCATGGACAGCGGTCTGCTGAGGCCCGTACCCACTAGATGTCTAAAAATTGTCGCATTTTTGTTTCTTTTGTGCATTGGAATACATTATGCGCTATAATACTACGCGCAGTATTGATTGTAACGGCTGACAATGTATTGTTTCTGATAGATTACATAACTATTACATAACTCTCGGCTTCTTGCCTATCGGCTTACTTTGCATTCGCCAAATCAGACATAACATTATGTAATCAGGACAATGCTGACCAGATGTTCGGAAAAAACAAATTAACGTAAGTGTTGAAATTAAAAAACATAGTTCCTGATAACGGGAAAATTAAACTGCGGGAATTATTTATATGATTTGAAAACTAATTCAAATTAGAGAAAAATTTAACGAAATGACTTCCTGCTAATCAACGACGGTTTACGGGAAGGTCGTCTCATTATAAAATTAGAAATTCAGGTAAATGTTCATGACGTTGTTCCGTTAACAGCGAATTATCAATATTCTTTGTACAAAATGAACCTTCGTTCATTGTGCGTTACATTTCACTATAAAAATTATTGGAAAAAGTAATGTATTCTGAGTATCATTCGATTATAAACTTTGTCAATTGTAATAAAAACAAAACTGCAATAATAAAAAGGTGTACATTGTTTTGCATAGACACTCAATTTCGCTAACTATCGAAAAACAATTAAAACAATTGCTGTCATCTTAATTGAAGTGATTTGATGGGGATTACAAAAATAACATTTTTTGAAGACTGCATCCGTAGTTGGGTTTGTTGCAGTAAAAATTTGGATACTGAGCGAGTAATACAAAAAATTTTTCGTCGGAAAATTGTCTGAAAAAAATCCATTACGATGCAGAGGTATACCCAAATCGTCACGGACAGATATGCCCGATGAGTGTATCTCGTGTTCGTTTTTACTATGTTAATACATTAAAAGTGAAACAATATTGCGGAAAATAGCTACTTTAGCAGAAACCGGCAAAATGGAAGGGAATATCGTATCGCGTGTTCGCAAAAGTGTCCTTATTTTAGCCGCGAAATTCAAGTACAAACTTAATAACCTATTTTTCGCGCGAGTTGTATCACGCATGCGCTCCATTTATGTATCGAGTTTTCGCACGCTATGTAGCTCTATTTCGCATACAAGCCGCAATTAAGCCTAACTTAATTATTACTTATTTAATTAAGCCTAACTTATTAATATTAGTAGTACTTTATTACTACTTTATTACTACTTATTGTACTTTATTACTGCTTATAACAACTTATTAGTACTATTTATTACTACTTATTAAACTCGGCCAGTCCCACATTGATATACAAAGCCTTTGATGTGCGAAGGTTTTTCGGAAAAAAATCAGTTTTTGTGGTTGTATCTATTTAAAGCTTTAATTAAATCTTTATTAAAGTGATTATTGCATGCTCAAAATGCGCGCGAATAATAGATACCTAAATTGAGCGCAATTGTGCTACAAGATTTGTTACCTACTTTTTGTTCCGAATGTTCTTTTACTTCGCAAATTTGGCGGAACCCCTTTTGAGGAAAGTAAGATACAAAGGATGTCACCTAAATTCGTTCATTGCATGTAGCTAATTTTCGAACCAATTTTACTAAGGCGGAAATTTTGGGGTATACCTCTGCATCGTAATGTCAATTTTTTAAACCCAGGGAGCAGAATTGTGAATTGGAAACAACCCTGATGACGCTTTTTTTCTTTTGTATGAAAAGCTCTTACCACTTGGATTAAAAATTTTTCAGTTGAAATTTTAAATCTTATGACATCTTTAAGCAAAAAACTCTTAAATACCACCTGTGCATGGTGATGAGTTCTTCCTGGTGCCACAACGGTATTTTCTTCCACATTAAAAATTTGGACGTTTCCTAGACAGCTTTCTGTTTATCAAAAGCATTTTCATTATATCAAATGCTTACTGTGGCATATTGTGACATATACTAATCGTGGCAATTGATATAGAGTTATTTCTTCAATATTTTGCTAGACATTTTTTAAAAAATATGCCCATTGAAATCAAACTTAATTCACCTTGGTAGGACATGCACGATTTTGAAAAAATTTGTCAAAAAAAAAATTAATTTTCAAAGAAACTGGATCTCATTTTTTTTTCAAAACAATTTTACAGTACCTTATTAAAAATGCTCGAGCAATCTTTTTAAGAAAATTATCTTGTTATAAAAATTAAAAAATCAGAAATCGTTCAGTAATAATAAGAAAGGCTACGACAACTAATTGTATTTGAGATAATCACTTTGTTAAAGAGTCATAAAACATAACTAGCGTCGGACTAATGCTCAGCAATAACTGGTCAGTTGTTCGCTTTGCCAGTTGAGAGTTTGCCTTGGGTTGAGGGTTATTAGCTTAAGCTGACTTAACTGCGAGGGGGTGCTTTAGAGTGGAGTTGGAATTATGGGGACAGGTGTGAGACCAGTTAGAGGCGGGGGGGGGGGGGGGGGGGGTTGAGATTAAACCGCCAAAAAACTTCCGATTAAGGTGTTCTCAGCAGCTGCGGTGGTTTACACACTGAGCGACTAGCAAGGCTCTAAGAGAACTGCCAATGAATGGCTTAATGCCGTCCGTGCTTTACGTGTTTTTTCCTTTTTTGTTTACGTGTTTATCCTGTGCCTTTGGGGGCATAGGGGCATATAATTACGCGTATTTTCATATAGGTTTTCGAATAGGTATAGATATCGAATAGGTTTTCGCAAATGCAAAAGTATTCAAATTTTCGTTACTTGTTGTTGTGGCCGATCACCCCACTGTTTCTCCAGGACCCAATTCCATGTAGAACCCAATTTTCTTCCATGCAGATCATTTTTGTCCGGTGGTTGGTGAGAGAGTCGAGGTTAGTAATGTTAAACGTGGTTATGAAGCGGATGTCGATGAAAAAGTACTTGACAAAATGAGAAAATAGGAACATTTATCATTTATATTAGCTTAGTGCGAGATTTCATTCGTATTCCGATCACAGTGATGTCAAGCTGCAATCGAAACTGATTAGAGAAGATTATTGAGACTGATTGGACTAGAACTAAGGACCAATCAAGATGAAGTAAAATAAAAACAATTGGTCGCATTTGAAATGAAAACAGGTAAATTTTAGATGATTCCACGATCTGATTTCTCTAGAGATAACAGATTGCCTGCAACCAATGCTAGCCTGCCCATAAAAAATTTTAATCAACCTTCGTTGCGATCACCACAGTTGGGCATAAATTATAGATGAAATTGATTGTTAGCGCTCGAGGACTATGACGAAATTTTGAAACAAAGGAAAAATTTGGACTAAAAAGTAGTCTAATCAGTTGCACTGTGTCGTAACCCGGGTCGAGGTTTTGACAAAAAATAATGTAAGATCAGCGGTGAATAGCGGTGAAAAAAAACTTTTTTCACCGCAAAGCGCCCGCATCTTTTAGCGTTGAATGCGCTGAAAGCGGTGAATTTTTGTAAGAATAGCGTTGAATTTTGCGGTGAAAATTTTTTTTCACCGCATTCACCGGAATTCTTACAAAAAAGAAACTGCCGTACAAGGGTTCGAACCTCTACCTCATGCGTGTGACTAACTTCGTAATCCACTGCGCCATCTGTCACTTACTTAAATGATATTTCCTGTGAATATGAGATAAGCGTTGAAATTAGAGCGGTAAATTTTTGTAAGATTTGCGATTTTAGCGGTGAAAAATTTTTTTTCACCGCATTCTGCTGGTAGCGGTGAAAATTTTTTTTTCACCGCATTCTGGTGGTAGCGGTGAAAATTTTTTTTTCACCGCATCCTGCTTGTAGCGGTGAAAAATTTTCTTTCACCGCTTAAGCGCTGAAAAAATAATTTCACCGCTTAAAAGTTTTTTTTCACCGCATTCATCGCATTGAACGCAAATCTTACACTTTTACTCAAATTCACCGCAAATCTTACGTCTTTTAGCGATTTTTAGCGGTGACACCTCGACCCGGGAAGTTATGCAACTTTTGTAATCTCAACAACAGTTGATTAAAATTAATACAACGTAAGTATTAAATAACCCGCTCGAATTTATGGAATAACTCGGCTTGACCTCGGGGTTTCATAAGTTGTTGATACTGATAACAACTGTAGTCTTTTTCAATCACAGTTTATCACCAACGGTTAGAGAATAGCTGGAACCTTCAACTTGAAAAAGTAGATTTTTTGAACTAAACTATTTTGTGATTAGGGGAGCGAACGAAAAGAGTCAAATCTTATCTTTCCCTCACGATTGTTTTGCAAAAAAAAATTCTACATTCCAACTACCATGTTTATGTTTCTTATTAAAAAATTGAGTAGCGAAATTTGGACCGACAGAAGAGCAATTTTGTTTGTTCCTATGAAACTGAAATGGAACATAATGTCCTGAAAATCTTTCATGAATCGTAACACTGCACCCGAATATAAAAGTAGACTATGAGTGTCTGCCCATTTACTGAACTCCTAAAAGTTAGTATCACTTTTTGCCTTTGAAGTCAGGCGGAATCGACCAGAACTTAATTTTTATATCCAATAGCAAACACAGACAATTAGATGCGCCTGTAAAATTTTTTTGCGCCGATGATCTTCACCCATGGGAAGACACAAAGCAGCAAAACTGGAAAAAAACTCAAAAATCCTTCTATTTTTGCGTAAAGCTACTGCCGGAAAGGTTATTTAAAGGCTTCCAGATTTTCTTTAGGTTCAATTAGCAAACAATGAGATCTGTTCTACCTGATTAAAAGTGACAAGACAACAAAAAAATTGGCGAGTCCTAGAATTCTGTAAATTTTTTGACACGTAATGTCAAAGCCAAAAAAACGTTAAATATCAATAAAGACAACTGGTCAGAATCATTTATGTTTCAATCAGAGACAAAAAAGTTTGCCACTATTGTGCTTAAACAGAAGGAAATCAAAGAGAGAACATCAAAGTTTATAGAAAAGATTTATTTTCAATACTATAAATCTATTATATGAAGACGAATCAATATTAAGGAACGTCAAGGTATGTACTGCATTAACAATTGAGGTGGAAAAAGAAATACCAATTTTTTGTACATACTTTTGGTTCGCGTAAACCTTTAAAGTTTTAAAAAAACTTTGAAGATGGGATAAAATTGGACGTTTTTACATGCCGGACATCGTTCAGAGACTGATGAAAAATTCGTGTTTTAATAAGTAGGTTGTTTGTTTCCAATATTTCCTCGCTCAAAATGGTATGAAAAAAGTAGCAGTGGCATTGGTTGAAAGTTACCAATTTTCAATGGAATTTAAAAAATAATTTTTGTAGTTTTATGAAATCTAATTTAAAATCAATCGTTCAATTATTTGTGGCCCAATTTCTCAGATTCCACTAACTTTGTTATGAGTTTTCAAATTTTTTCCAACTCATTTCATTTAATTTTTGTTTAATTTGAACGCAATAGCAGGGCAAATCAAAACATTTAATTTAGAAAAAATGCGGAAATTGAGAAAAGTTTTTAACCTTTTCTGCTGTCAATGAGAATAAAAGTATTGTTCCAATATGAGTTGTAAACATTTCTTTATAATGTTACGTGTTACATAACCGTTTACAATGCATAAATCTGGTTGCGGAAATAACCCCCCCCCCCCCCCCCGGAAAAAAATCCCCCCTTCATTTTAGATAGGAAATAAACCCCCACGGAAAAAAACCCACGGAAAATAACCCCATTTTACTCTTAACGAGCTGCGCATTTAGCGCGCTTGGACATGCCTCGCGGGCCATGGCCATGCCTCAGCGGCCCGTGGGACTTGATATGAAACTATCACAACCGAACAAATTATAACGACCAAAATTCTATTTTAAAATGGGGGTTTATTTCCGTGGGCGTTTATTTCATCAAGAACGCCCACGGAAATAAACCCCCATTTTAAAATAGAATTTTGGTCGTTATAATTTGTTCGGTTGTGATAGTTTCATATCAAGTCCCACGGGCCGCTGAGGCATGGCCATGGCCCGCGAGGCATGTCCAAGCGCGCTAAATGCGCAGCTCGTTAAGAGTAAAATGGGTTTTTTTTCCGTGGGTTTTTTTCCGTGGGGTTTTATTTCCTATCTAAAGTTAAGTGGGTTTCTTTTTTCGGTGGGGGTTTATTTCCTAGACCCGCATAAATCTCTATCATTTTTCTTGATGGAAACTTCAGCTTTTTTAGAGTTTTTATTTTTTGTTTGATGAGTTGGAACACCTTATCCAAATGACCGATCCTCCTTGTTTTTTTTGTTCAAGGTGTTTCCTTTACTCTTTGGTCTAACATCTATTCTTCTTCCATCCGCTTGACTTTTTTCCCAACTTTTTGTTCTTCTCTGTCTATTTTAATCTATTTCCTGATCAAAAGACCCTAAATTTACTTTTTTTTGTAAAAGTTGTTCTTTTGTGTTGGTTTGTTGTTTTGCGTTCTCAGAAGTTAAATGCAGCACCGTATAATTTTCCGATGCAAATTCTAGACCCTTCTATATCAATCAATGTTGTAGCATTGGACTAAATTTAAGTAAATTTCAGTCCCATATGTCTATTAGTGATGCGTATATTTACAAGTTCTTTGTTCACTCAATTTGATTTCCATTATTCTTAAGCAAAATGATATTTTATGGATTCAAAATTACACGATGAAGTAATCTGTGAAATTGACATTTGAAATCGGACTTTTTCTATTCGGACAAATTTTGAGTTTTACCATTAGCTGATTATTCGGGCCTTGGCAGTTAAAGCCCGTGGCGAAAACTGAATTCATCGCAGCTAATGCGTTTACTCCTGGTGAAATCTCCAACAGAGGTTGAGACCTTATCTTTTTGAGATTTGTCACCATTTATTACATAGCAACCCAAACTCTTCTTTTGATTATATGAAAAACTATGGAAGAGAATTTATTGTAACCATACGAAGTAACAGTTTGAATTTGTTCGTAATACCAATGGAGGAACAATCGGCCTATTTTAGCATGACATCCTCGTCTAACAGATTTTTTAAATACGTTAAGTGTTCCTATTTTATCACTTTGTCGTGCGATGACACGTCAAACTCCAGATCATATGTTTCATCGAAGTAGGGAGAAAGTACTGCTTCTATAACATCAGTATGGTTTTCAGTGTTTTCATTCAATCTTTAATCCAGGATCAACTAGATAATTTAATTTATTCCGTAGGCGAACCCGCACGTTTATCTTGGAAGGTCTTGCAAGGTTCGTGTGCATTTAGATGTTCATTTATATGTTTTTCTGTTTTTTTCTGCAGCAGGATAAACCTCGCCCTTGTTTCTGCCCCCTTCGCGCGTTTGTCTTAGCTATTTAGGGTCTTTTTTCTTTGTTGCCTAGGTCAGTTGCGCTGTTTCTGGAGCAGAGTAATTCACCGACTCTAGTCATAAAAGAAGCCAGAAAGGCCTACGCTCAAGCTAAGAAACGATTTCTGGACAATAGTCTTTCAAAGGTCTTGCAAGTGTTTATCTTTATCTTGTTCATCGCTTATCTTGATTGTTCAGTCAAATTATGAAAGGAGAATAAAGTGACGTTAATTTGCAAAAAACGGCTTTTTACTAAAAATTAACCAATGTATCAGTCTGAAAGACCGTACATTGCAGGCCGTTTTGCCCATGCCTCGAAGCCAGCCAGTGGAGCGTGATATGAATCCATCATAATCGTGAAAATAATGTGGCCCACGAATTCATTTAAGCTGGAAAACTCTTGAATTAAAACATTTGCCCGTTTTTTGTTAATTTCATTAGATATGTGTCTAAAATGCATTAATTATTTTTGAGATTTGAAAAACTTCGGTTGCCAAATCATGTATTTTGTGAATATTTGGAACAATTCGTCTTTAGCAGGATGCACAGCTAAATCGTGGCTAGTTTTGTTCACTTCGTGAGCTCTCATAATGAAATGTTATTGGGACTGTGCTGTGGCGCGGTCTTTTTTTCAAAGCAATTTTTGTAATTAATTTTCCTTTAACGTTAATTACCGGCGCTATTGATTTCAAATCAAGAGTCATTTATTGCAGTTGTTTTTGAAAAATAGGAGATAGTTTTGAACTTTGCATCCTTTTTATATTACTCATGTCAACTTGCAGCCAATTCGCCATAAAATCAGCTCAATCCTCTTTTCCATGTTGAATAACTTTTTTTATTTCTATAATTGGTTTTGTTAACTAATTTTTTCTTGGCTTTCGTACTACACCTTTTCGAAAAACATTGTGATTTTTCAAATTTGCCAAATTTGGAGGTATACAAAATATCACATTACTGATAGGTCCAATTTGCTCTCAAGGAATTTGCATTGGAAAATGTTTAAAATTATTGGTAGCTTTTTCTGATTTTGACGGCTGCGACATCGTTTTCTTGAAACATATATCAGAACTTTTTTTTTTCAACAAAGTTGTCGTCTTTTTTGTAGTTGTTCAACATATTCCGGAGAATCAAATATCTCCAAGACCTTCAATTAGAAAAACAGCGAACCAATTTAAATATTTTATTTGATGGCTACTGGTTTTAACAACTTTCAAATTAAATAAATTCAGTAAAAGGGATTTTTTAACCTACCGCTTTTCTTGATTTCGTCCATCAAGTAATTGAGGCTCTAAACCATACAAATATAATTTATTGGTAAATTTTTTGAACATTACTGATATTGATTTTAATGTCCCACAGTTTTAATGGTTTCAATACTGTAGTTCCGTAAAATTCTTTGTAAAATTTGGAGTTCGGCCCGTATTCGTTGTTTTTTGTAGTATTAGGACGCCTGTTTTCTGCGCGTTTTATGTTCATATTGTAGTTGTATGACATTGGCTGGATAACGACAGGTCCTAATTACTCCCAAAATTACACCTCAAGGGGATTATACGACCCTTTTAAATGATTTCAATTGATGCCTTATGGGTTTAATCACCTAGAAAAAAATAGTTTTCAAAAATAAAAATTAATTGTTGAATTTTACCCATTCTGTTGTTTTGACGAATTGTTCTTTAAAGGCAGGTCTCACAACTTTTCTTAGTGCAGCATAGCTTAATTTAATTTATTTAGGTTTTTTATCTTACGCCATTTATCTTACGCCGTAGCGCATCATTATGCATAGGGATGTTTCACATGTTTTTGAGATAAGCTGTTGAAAAGCAAGTACCACGTGCACGTTTTGCGCAGGTTTGTTGAAAACTTCAGCTGAAGGTTAATTATATTTATAACTTACGGACAACAGTGAGTAAAAAAAGGTAAAAAAAGTCATGATTGCTGACCTGATTTTGGCGTTTCCCAAAAGTCAACATTTACCAGGTATCCGTATACCATTTTTATACTCTCATCTTCTTTCCATTCAATGAAACATCGTATCAAATCTGGCTCGGCGCCAGTATCTGCTCTGATGGTAATACAACCACGGTTATCGGGAACCGGTACTGAGTAGTTATAGTAGTATGGAGCTAATTCCTGCGTTTTGCCATTGGATCCAACAATGGTGATTGCAACTTCGTACTCAAAATCAGCAATAGGCTTGTGTCTGTCAGTCAATGTGCAGTGTCTATCAAGGCTGAAAATGTTTGTGTCATTTGCGTTATATTCTCCGTGGAATCCAGCTGAAAAAAATAATATTAACTTGAAAGTAATCGCTGTTAGGTAAAATCAGCACTCTTCGTACGCCCCAATTGCGTGCGCATCAATTGCGTGCACATTTACGCTACAGGTTGGGTAGTTGCCAACCTAATACAATGACTCAAAAATGTTTGCTTAATGGGTTGAAGTTTTATTGCTTTTTTGATGAGGTTGTTATTCAGGACTTATCCAATTTCTGCACAAGTTAAAGAAAATTTTATCACCACAACATTGACCTGTAGAGGATTTCAGCTCTTTGCAAAACAGCCTTATCTTCATCCCTCGTTTCACATGACCACTGACAAATTGTTGTTCATACAAAAATGAAAAACTTACATAGCCGTACAATTTTGATTGACATCTCAACCTGAAATCTGATTGTGAGTTGTTGCTTTGATAAAAGCGAGTTCAGAGGAATTGTAGCGGGCCGTAAGAGAAAGTCCTTAAACGCGCTTAGCACCCATTTAGGCGTTTTGGGCTGATTTCTGGTTTTGATTTCGATTACTTTGTCGTTTATCCAAATCCAATTTTTTTGAGATCGTTGGTTTTTTGTCAGGAAAAATATCAAAAAAGCGATCCCATTACTTCTAAAAATAGGACATTACCGCGGTTTTTAAGGGCCCAAGCCTGATTTTGGCGACTGAAGTTTCGGTGTCACAGCCGCCATCATTGACTTATTATCATTGACGCCTCCCAATAATAAGAAGCTGTAAGATCTGTGCTCTGACACAGGAACTCTTCCAGGAGCAGTTATGATCAGTAATAGTGACATATTTTGATGAACTTTTATGAGAGCTGGTTCACGAAACTGAACTTTATATGTGTACTCGTCGGCTTTGTAATCTTAACATATGACGACTTGTGTTAATTCATATAGACTATTTTAAACCCTGTTCAAGCCCAATCTAAAGAGCTATGCTTTATCTCGTTTTCTCAATATCTGAGAAGTTATTCACAATTTAGACTCCTTTACAGCAAAAGTTCAGTCTTGGAGTGAATTTCATGGCTAATACTTTTTTGGCCATTGAACTTAAACTATTTTACGGGGGTATCAAGAATTAGTCAGTTAGCTGTATTTTAACGGCTATTTGTTAACGGCTATTTATCGGCTGTTTTCTGGATATATTTTGGACATTTTACCAATTATATTTGACGATATCGCGATCAAATTGTGTCAATTTCCCGGCTGTTTTGACAATTTCCCAACCGTTTTTTCTCAATTACCCGGCTATTTTAAACAATGTTCAAGCCCAAACTAATGAACTATGTTTAATCTCCGTTTTTCTCAATATCTCAGAAGTTATTTACGATTTAGGCTCCCAAACCACGAAGAATAACTCTTGGGGGTAATTTTGTTGGCTAATGCTTTTTTCACCATTGAACCTAAATTAATGTACAGGGGTACCGAGAAATAGTCTTTCAGCAGTAAAAATAGTACCTGTAGTTTATTTGTATTTCTAGCAGCTATTTTTTTGCGCTTTTCGGACCTTTTTTGGACAATTGAGCAGCTATTTTTTTTGACAATTTTGCGATCAATTTGTGTCAATTTCCCGGCTATTTTGACAGATTCCAATCCTTTTTATGTCAATTACCCGGATAATTTTGCCTTTAAGCGCAATTTTTACGTTTGTCAAGACATGCCAAAATTTTGCTTAAGAATTGCGAAGACTTGCCAAGTGTAAGCCAAGATTTGACTCAAGACTTGTCAAGTCGTGCAAAGTCTACAAATGACATGATCAGAGCTCTGATACAGTAGTGATCCAAGACTTGCAATTTGACTGATTCAGTGCTGATTAAGAGTTGAGATTTATTCTTGAAAAAATGCTGAATTTCTCTAATAATATTGCAAAAGATCAATACTCAGTGCACTGAAAAAGCAGCACTTGAAACTAAAAACAATGTTAGATTTAAGTGGAATATTACTCACTTTTTGACTGGATTGGTAAGAAAAATTCTGAGTTTTATGTAATTTGAAATTCAAGGAGTGGCTCGACAATTAGATCAAAATTGATCGATCAAAAATTAAAGGAAAAATAATTCACTTCGTGTTTTTTCAAAATTGCGCCTACTTTTGCTTCTGTACTGTTGCTCTTTCATTATACAATAATAAGCGTTTGTGAAGTGAAAACAATAAATTTTTTCGCTAATAGAACTTTATCTCTTGTAAATCAAAAACCTGAAAGCCAGCAGATCACCAGATATTTAGCACGAAAAATAACAATAAGACCCCCCTTTTAACAGGGAGATGGAGAAAATTTGATTTAAGAAAAATGCTATTCAGTTCAGATTTTCAACCGGCTCCTCATTTTCAAATAAAATGTCAAATAAACAAACGACGAAAAAATCCGTACAAAATGCGTACGTAGAGTTTACGTCCCGTTCTCAGGTGGTAGAAGTTAACAGGAAACAATATAGCTTGGTGCGTGATCAAGCAGTAAAAAAAAGAATTGCTCGAATTTGAGAAAAACTAGATCAATCTGATCAATAAAATCTTCACTATGGCGGCGGTGCCAATAAATGATAAGAATGATAAAAATTGATACCAATTGTAACAAAAAAAACAAAATAGAGAAATTTGAAAATGTTACAACAGCACAGCGTAAACAGTGTCTCTACATCAAAAAATTGTAATATTTTAAACTCTCTTTGTATCTTATTTCTATTGAAGTGAAATTTCTTGGTTCCAGCATTTGTTAGAAAGAACAATTTAATAGTTCAACTATCAATTTTCTCCAAAAGTTCTTTAATTTGAACCCAGACAAGCTTGAACATTTTCCTAGTTCTCCTTGGTTAACATGAATTAGTTTAATCAACGTCAGGTTTTATTATATTTCTGCATTTTTGAAAAATGTTAGTTATAGTAAGACAAATATTGAACTGGGGCGTGGTATTGAGTGACAAAAGTTTGTCCTATTTTTTTGTCTATAGTTCTTTGAGAAAACTGGCGTAATATATGCCCAATTTTTGAATGAAAATATGAACTAAATTAGCCTAGCGTCCCTCGTTTCCTTTCTTGCTTGCAAGTATAATCCTAAAACATGGGTCGTGAAAAACGCCAAAAAAATTATTACGCTTAATCAATTTTTTGGACAATGGCAATTGTTATATACAATTTGAAGTGTTCACTAACATCGGTGATTTTTGTTCTACAGTTTTCGTTAGCACTATGGGCTATTAAGTTGCATGTTCTGGCAATGCTCCATTGGCAAGTTATTTTATGAGTCTAAATTTCATTCAAAATTTGTAAAATTAGGGTTACAGTGTTAATTGGTAACTAACTCGTCTTGCTAAATTGACTCGATGTTGCTCTTATCAATTCAAGATGTTAACCTTGCAAAAGTTTGCAAGAACAACATCCTTCAGCAAGATATAGCAGTATTAGCATTCCTTGCGTCTTAACCGAGCCCTAACCAAAAAGCGTCTGAAAAAGCAGCAGAAATCACTACATATGCATATGACAATTGACAGTATCAGCTTGCATCAAGTTTTTGGTGTTTTCATTATATTTTAGAATATCTGCATTTCAGTAGCAAATTAAATAAAACAAGGAGGTTCGGTAATGTGCAATTGCACATAAAGTTCATCACATTTCATAATTGTCTATCAAATGAGGGACAGATAAAACAACCCAAAAAACTAAACGATTTTTCAGAAAAGTTGGTGTATGGACAAGAAGAGTGCCTCCAACGCAAATAATCCGGTGGACTAAAAAAGGCCGCATTCAATTGATGCATTTTGCCATAATTAAGAAAGCAAGGCTAGACGAAATACAAAATCAAAAAAGGGCAACAAACATTATTTACATCAAAAACTTTATATCCATTTAAAAAAATTTTTTAAATAACAAAGTCAAGATAGCGTCAGATAAAACTGAAAATAAACAAAAAACTTTATTTATTTGAAAGCATTTGGGATCAGTCCGTAATAGGCCTTGGCAACAATTAGACAAAAGAACAAAATCAGCAAGTTTAAAAAAATCGCATATATTTTTTGGAAACAATTAATTTCAAAAGTAATGAAAACCATTAGATATTAATTTATAACAACTAAATGTTTCACAATAATCTATGCCTCTAATGTCTCTATAGGAGAGCATTAACACCTGTCACTATACAATATTATACTGTTACAAAAAGAACAACAAATAGAGACAACACACAAAATTTCAATTATAAATTGCGAGAAAAAGCTGTCGAAGCCGTCGGGCATAATTCGCCCCTCCAAACAAGTTTGATTGCGCCTTCTTCGATAAACTCAAAAATGTGCTATGTGGCTTCTCATTAATGAGACTAGGTAAAAAGTAGACAACAGATAGAAAAAATGAAAAATTATGAAATATATTTTTATTTTTCGAAAACAAATTTTCAAAGTCATGAAAGCCATTAGCTACAAAATTAAATAGTTAAATAGGTACGTCTATTAATCCATAGGAAGAAATTTTCGAGAACGTATTTTTTCAGAATAAGTCTTTTGTCTATAAAAAAAAACGTCAAATATAGAAAAAAATTTAAAATTAGTTTACTTTTTGGAAAAAAACTTTTGTCGAAGCCAGTAAATTCATAGCAAATTCTTTAAAAACATTAGATTCCGTACATATTTTTAAAAAATGCAAAGTTGAAGTGATTTTTTTTAAATTTTTGAAAACAATTGTTTTCAAAGTCTAGAAAGTCATCAGCTATCATTTCAAATCAGAATATAGGCTCATTTTTTCCTCCAAAAAACCTAATGAGACCGGTCGTTATCCAGCAAATTTCAAGCGACTAAAAAGACAAAGTGAAAACCATAGTTAAAGACAAATGAAAAAAAATTTTCGAGAAAGGGGTGTCGAAGCCGTTAAAACCAAAATTTGTGCCTCTAAAGACTTTTATATGTTCTATTTTTCCTTATTTTTGACGCCAATAAGGCAATTAAAAACTGTATTTTATACGATAACGAGAAAAAGCGAGAAAAAACACTTGAAAAAGGGTCCAGCGCCTAAAAATCAAACAACAAATTGCAAAATTTAGTAGCGTCAAAGCCAGAAGAACACAACTTAACGCTTAAAACTGCAAAAATGATTAAATTTTAATTCAGTAGAAGGCAGAAGAAGAAGTATTCCTTCTTTGGTGACACTCGGCTACAAGTTGACCAAATAAAGAAAAAAAGTGGCAAAGTGCAATAGGCCATTGTTTTTTTTTGCCCCAATTGTTTCTAATGTTCATTTACCCTCAATTGTTTCCAATGTTATGGATCTAGGTTAATTGTTAGTTAAATGATCAAAACTATATGCTGGGTTTTCGATAATCATAGAGTAAATCAAAGAGTAAAACGGAAAAATATCAATTCCAGACAACTCTCAACGGATATGGAAGTAGCCTTATCTCCCATTGTAGTCTATGAAGATTGTGTTAGTTGTTTTTGGGTGTGTACTTCCGGTAAATTTATTCAAAGTGGACTAAAGTAGCTTATTTTTGATGAAAAAGGCGGAACTTTGAAATATTTAACCAAAATTTTGGTCAAAAAAATAAAATGAAAATAGTCAGCAATACTTTTTTGTCTTTAACAATTAGATCAATAGTACTATTTTTTAACAATTTTTACATATTTTCAGCAAAATTGAATAAATTTTTCGAAAAATTCCGGAAAATGTGAATAAAAATAACGCAAATCGGTCTAATACTCACAAAAATTTAAACCACAATAGAAACCACTAGAAAACAAAATTCGAAAAAATCTTTTTAATTCCATATTCTACAATGGACCGGCTTTTTAATGATATACTCACAACTATCTACGATGAATATATCGATCGGTCAAAGTTGTCTAAAAAACCCAGTTGAGTATATAGTTCCTCCCCCTCAGAGGGTCGAAACAATTAGTTAAGGAAACTTTTAATCTCTTTGTCAATGAAATTGACTGCTTATTTCAAAAATAAGTTCGTTTTGAGGATTGTGTCTTGAAAGGTGCAAAGTAAATAATAATTATTAGTTTTTTTATTGTCAATGGTGTTGAAAAATGTAAAATAATTAATTTTTTTGAAACCTGAACTTTATTAACAATTGTAGCCTGTATAAGTGAAATCGATGTGATTTGGATTTTATATAGCCGTTCCACATCCTCTTTTTTTTGTTTCTGCTCTCACCTTCTGTATTGATATGCCCCAAAAACACTTTTTCGATAAACTGTGAAACTGTGAAAAAATCGTTAAAACGTTAGAAAAAAAACTAAGGCTCGCTTTTTTCTAGAAATTTTGTAGTCAGCCATAAAATTTATTAAAAAAAGGATCCAAAACAGTTCAAAAATGTGCAACTATTTAACTCTCAACTAACGTGAGCTTGTCAGAAAGAAATTCTCATTTTGACGAGTGGGATCTGTAAATGAGATGTGTATTGTGGGTGCATCGCCTTTGAAGGGAATAGTCACAGTGATCTTCATTGATTGAAAATTATGAACCAGCAAAACTTTCTCCTGCATCCGTGAAAAATCAGCGCAGGGATCCACGCTGATAACTGTCTCGAAACCCGGGCCAACGTTCGAATATCCAGCGTATGGCGACATTTTGAAAATGACGTCACGTCCACAGTAGACCCTGTCCAACCGAAAACTTCCAGATTCAGTTTCCGGAGCGGAAAACGTTCTTAAACCAGGTTCCGGATCGGGATCTAAAACTACTCGTAGTTCGTCAAAACTGCGACTATTCGTCGTGAAATTGACAACCATATATAAGTCTGGACCTTCTTGGAAAGACTGAAAACTCACGTCAGAAAAGGTAATTTCATTCAGCAGAAGTTTCAGTGGTCGACTTTGGAACCCATTTATCGACACAAAAGCTCTAAACTTCCGGCCGAAAAAAGTAGAATTGACTCTTATATATTTGTACTTCTCGAAAGATTCAACTGCACTCGATAATATAAATACATCATCATGGATTTGAAACGTAATTGTAGCCCCCATTCCTTCATTGAGAAGTGCAATTTGAATCGAGTTATCAATTTTGGTTTCCATTGAAATCAAAATGGGACGAGCTGGTCGCAGTTGAACATTTTGAACGTCTTCAACAGACCAAGGCCCGGCTTGAACGGTTGTGGTCAGTTTATTGACTTGTCCTGGAGTAAGATCAGTTACTGTGAAAACAATTACGTTCGACGAAAATTCTTCGAAAAAGGAAACAAATCCGGGCTCGAGTGTAAGCGTAATGTTATCAAACTGTCCATCAATTGATGTTTTAACTTTGATCCAAGTTTCCATGTAATAGGGATCTAGATCTTCATCGGATCCACCTTCATTGATCAAATCTGGTTCAGGGCCATCGGTTGAATCAGGATAATAAGTAGAACCATCAGTGACAGTTTCGATTCGAAAAGTATCGACAACTTCAACGAGCAAATTGGCCAGTTTCGTCGTAACAGCAACTTCGCTCGGATCGCCAAGAAACTCTTCAAATTTTGGTTCCAGCAAAATTGTATACGTAGTTCCGGGTTTTAAATTGTCCGATACAAATTGAAAAGTTAAGTTGCTGTCGACAGTGCCAGAAAATGTCACCAGTGAACTGGTAGGTAATTTTATTGTGACGTTAACAGTAACATCCGGGAGGCTCAGCTTAAGTGAGAGTGAGATTGTTGACTCTGTGACGTCATCTATTGTTATCTGCTTGAACTCAGGTTCGACGTCTCCTGTGAAAAAAAAGATGAATGGAAATACACAATTGAACCGATTGCGATCAAGTTGACGTCGTTCGGTCACTCCGATAGGAAACAAAAATCCTTGTTTGCTAATAAAAATAACGATCAAATATGGTTCTGGTTGCTTCATTTTCCTTGCGATATAAAAACAGGACGGAGTCGAAGAAGTCAATTTCTAAATCAGAAAGAAATTTCTAAAATTCTTTCTTTATACACAAAAGGACAAAAAAAAACAATGATTAACATCTCAAAAAAGACCTTACTTCCTCAGAAATCTTCTAAAAGCCTTGATCAAGAAAATTCAGAAAACGCAAGCTCCATACGGAAATTTTTAAGGCCAATTAGACTTTCAATTAGGGCATCTTAACATCAGATTTAATTAAAACACTTCAGCCTCATTAGCCGCTTCATTAGTCAGTGTAATCGGGCAGAAATGAACAAAAATTGCCAGATTTAAGAAAACTCGTGCCATTTGCTAGACACAAGATTAAGCGCAACCGTTGCAAACTTATCTATGCTGTACAAAAAATTGTATTTTCGGAACAAAAATCATCATTCAATTAAAGACCTTCACATTTGAATTTTGATACTGAGTTCAAATAGATGCTACACAGCTTTATATTTGAAGACCAGTTTCTTTTTTAACTGTTTTAAAAAAGTTACATAAGAAGCTCGATTCGGCAGGTTATAAAGGAGTTAGAGAGGAACACAAATGAAAATTTTTTACAGCAGTTATAGTACAGTTTGAATCAAAGACAACTAGAAGACATGACAAAGTTCAAAACTGTAAGTCTTATTTAAAAAGTCAACTATTTTTTGCATAAGTGACCTCTTTTCCGAGGAAGAACATATTAATGAAGCAAATCATGAAAAACATTGTAAACCCTTATTGTAAAGAGAAAAAAAGCAGATTTCAATTGAAACAAACAGCTTAATCAGACCCATTAGTTGAGATTGAAACTCAAAATTTAGAGTAGTCGTTTATCTTACAAATGTAAATAGCCTCTAATAAAACCTTTTGATTTTTTGTTTTTGTTTCTTGTACGATAGATATAAGCTGTTTTTTTTATTTGTGACTCGACGTTTTTCGTATTAATTGGCAACAATTTTAAGGCTTGCGCTCTGTTAGTAAATATGGTTTTTATAAACGTACATTTGCTCAAAAAATTAGGAAAAACATTGAATACAAGATGGCATTTAATAAAAACAATCTACCAAACAAAGAAATCTCTCAAATCAGATTTTTAAAAGTGCTTGAGTTATCTATGTGTTCAATGTGAAGCATTTTTTGTTCCTCCTTTATTTTTGCATTCCCAATATTTTGAGCTAGCTCACTAATTATAGTTGCTTTTGGCTTATGTTATAGAAGGTGGTTTCGCTTCCAACCCAAAAAGAGGTTAGAGATGAATAATTATAGAGCAGTTAAATCAATCATCGTTTAATTTGAACTGAAAGAAAACTGAAAGTTATCAAAAATTTTATAACACTAAGTCATAGTTTCAAATGTAAGCATTTGTTTAATAGATGATCTGTTTCCCGAGGAAGAATGTTTTAGTGCAGTATAATAAAACATATAATGTGAATTAGTATTGTGAAGAGAGAGTGCAAGCAGAACTTTTTTAAAAAAACTAATTAAAACTGGGACCAAATAGTTGAGCTAGAAACATAAATTGTGTTCTTTTTTTTATATCACAATTATGAATCAACTTCTTATAGCATATTTTTCTCTATTGTCTTTACTTCTTGTTTTCAGGAAACGACAAATGACAAAAATTGAAGAAAAAAAGATAGTTATAAGTAATCAGAAATAAGTTGTCTATACTTTGTGCTTTAAACTTTTCCTGTTATTTGACAACGATAAAATCGCTTGTGCATCGATAGATTTTTATTTGTTTATTCTTTAGATTGTTATTATACATTTTTTTCATTTACGCTTAATGCATGCTGAAAATTTTGATCTGACATGAAACAAAGGAAACCACAACAAAGTTTTTAACATTTTCATTTTTTCGGGCCAGATCAGTGATGACAGCTAATTTTTACTTTTCTTGAAATTTATACATTGTCTAGATCAGAAAATAATTTTTTCTTTCCTAAGCTTTTCATATATATCGGAAATGGCAAATCCCGGGTCGAGGTGTCACCGCTTAAAATCAGTAAACGATGTAAGATTTGCGGTGAATTTGAGTAAAAGTGTAAGATTTGCGTTCAATGCGATGAATGCGGTGATAAAAAAGTTTTGAGCGGTGAAAATTTTTTTCACCGCATAAGCGGTAAAAAAAATCTTTTCAGTGCCACGAGCAGAACGCGGTGAAAAAAATTTTTTAGCGCTACGAGCAGAACGCGGTGAAAAAAAACTTTCACCGCTAAAATTGCAAATCTTACAAATAATCACCGCGCTAATTTCAACGCTTTTCTTATGTTCACAGGAAATATGATTGAAGGAAGTGACCGATGGCGCAGTGGAATAAGAATTGTTGAAATGCAGGAGGCGAGAGGTTCGAAACTCTGGAGGGAATTTTCTTTTTTTTGTAAGAAATCCGGTGAATGCAGTGAAAAAAAAAATTTCAACGCTAAAATCGCAAAAATTCACCGCATTCAGCGCTAAAAAATGCGGGCGCTTTGCGGTGAAAAAAGTTTTTTTCACCGCTTTTCACCGCTAATCTTACATTATTTTTTGGCCAAACCTCGACCCGGGAAGAATAATTCTACCATTATTATTAGTGATTGTTGATAATGAGTGTTTAATTTATGTATTTTCCTTGTCCACTGACTGAAAAGAAGAACTGTTTTGTAACTTCTGTTTTAAAAAGTCATACGAACTTCCAATAACTTCAACTGAACAAATGAACAACTTTTCCGCTGCTCTTTCAACGCCAATGGCAGGCTGAACAGAAAACTTGAGGTGAGTTGAGGGCCTATCGTCACTGCATTTAACAGAGATCCAAACACTTGGCAACGAGGAGATAAGGGACCCACAAGGTATACAGGTGTTGTTTCCATCGTCAAAACATTGGGAGACTTGAATGAAATTCATCTCAAGAGCTGAAAAGATATCAAAGTATCTATCATTATATATGAATACAAGTGGAACAGTTGTCTTGAAAGAAATTTCAAGTTGAATGCAAGTTCTTGCACGTTTAAGTCGGAGATTGTATAAACTCCGACTTAAACGTGCAAGAACTTGCATGTTGTCTCCCAAAGGATACAAAAACTACTTGCAAGACAACTTTGTAGGGTTAGTGCGATTATTATAAGAAAACTATTCCAGAATTTCCGGGGTGGGGGGGGGGGGCTACGTTTAAACTTAACAATATAAAAATGCATCGCTAAACTGCAAATGTTCTAACCTGACGGATCGTTTGGAGCCAGAACTTGAACAAATGCTACGATCTGCTTCACTTCAAAATGGAACAAAATTTCTTCAGACTTGAATACAGTTTCAACTCTTTCGGAAATTGTAAAACATCGGCTGATTTCTGTTTGGTCTTTCTGGTCCATTAGATATTGTAGTGCACTATTGTTACCGGAAGCTTCTGTCTTTCCAGAGAGTGTGGCTTCAGGAATTGACACCATTTTCTTCCCTCTCGGTGCCACTAAAAGTACAATTCTTCGCACTGCATTATGCCCCGTATTAACCCTGGGCGATACTGGATGGTTATCTTGTAAGATCTTACAAGATAACCATTCGGAGTTGTCCCGGAAAATCATTATGTAAAATGGATGGATAAAGCTTTTCGTTCGTGCCTCCCATAACACCATACAATTTGTAACTGGGGGGAAGTAAAAAACACAGCATCTGCATCCAGGAAATTGAACGGAGCATGAATGAATAGATAAATGGCAACAGGGTAGAGGTCAAATTTATTACTGGTTTGAGGTGAATCATTTTTGCATGCAAAATTGCGAGGATTAATTTTTTTGCTCACCATTTTGACCGAAAAGTGCTATTTCACAAAGACTCAGCTGCGCTCGACTTCTTTCCAAATCTGGATCAGAGTTGGAGATTGTGACGTAATAGCCTATTTGTTCACACATGACGTAATTCCACCCCATCAGACCTCTGAAATTTATTCCTTCCTGACGTCCATCGCACTCTTGACATTCGTGCAGGTCACAGACTCTGACAGAATATGTAATGATTTCAAGGGAATCTGAAATATGGAGACATTTCGAGAAGCGGCAATAAACTGGGCTATGTATTTCATTTTACCTCTTTAATTCAAACAAACATATCTTAATATATCTTATTGATCATCCTCATGAGTTGTGGTACTTCTGTTTTAGACAGTTTTTTCATCTCAAAGCGTGAAAACATGGCTCAGCTGTGACATCACTACATACTTCATCAAAGAAGTTGGCAATTGTTTCGCGTACATTGTTGTGCCTGATATGAATATATCCACTTTTTGCGCAATGTGACTTTTGAGCTACTTTAAGTGTTTCTCCATATTCGCAGGTTGGTTGTTAATATTTTCACAAGCTCCAACCTTATCTGAGGGTAATGTTATTTTAAAATTCTCACTTGGTCTGATCAGAATTTTATCTTTTCAACGGATCGAAATCAACTAGCAGGACGCTCTTTTGTATTTTTTTTCTCGCGTTTTCTCTTTTTTTTCTGTATCTGCCGTTTTTTCTGTTTTCTCAAGTTTCTGCTTTTGCATTAAAACTGTGTTCTCTGCGCTAGACTCATACATAAGTTCACAAAGCTGAAAAAAAATTGATAATCCTCCTGGAAAACAAAAGAGATGGTTTTTTGATTTTATCAATAACCGTTATTTTAGACAGTTGTTCAGCATTTTCTGTTTTTAGCATGACATTACGATTGCTGGCATTGTAAAACATCAAAATATAAACTTAAAAACGTAAAATTAAAACAACTCTCTCAGAGCAGCATATCAGGCCGTTTTCCTCGTGACACGCACGAGTATAATCATGGCTGAACACAAGTAACAAGTAGTCACAAAGAACGTCAAAACTGATCGAGTTATATGCGAAAATTAAAAATCACGCTCGATATTCCAAATTTTCCAGACAAATTTTGATTGCATTTTTTTTGAAGTTTAGCAAAGTACCTTTTTTGTACGATCAATTACTTCTTTTCAGTCTGTACTGACAAATGTAAGCCTGAAATTTGACGGGTCATTGCAACGTGTTACGTTTCTATCCAATGTCGGAGACAGTATAGTCAACGGGCCATACAAAGGGCACTTGAAAACATCTATGTTACTTTGAAGGTGTTCCGGTATTGTTGATCTAGCAATCAAATCTTTATGGCCTTCCAGTTTTTGTACAACATTGTGCATACGCATATAATTTTACTTTTTGAGTTTCCTGAATAATTGTTTCGAGCAAACTACAATCATCGTCAATTTTTACTATTTTGTTTTTTTTATATATCAACTTTAGATCTGCTATAATGGGCTGAAGGTGAAAAGCCCTGAAACTGTGTAACTCCTCTTTAACTTTTTTTTCAAATAGAAGAACAATCTTTCATCAGAAAAAGTTGGTGTCTTTCTTTCTCAAATTCAATGTGTCGATTAACATGCTCCAACAAAGTTGGGCTTATTGAGAATAAAGATATTTGCAAACATACATATGTTAGGAAGCTTTTTATTATCAATTGAAATCATAATTAACGGTTTATCAAATTTGAGATCTTATTTTGACAGGAACTTGTACTGACAACTGGGTAATAACTGAACTAGGAAAGCGAAAAACCGAGTACCGTTTATTAAAATATTGGGATAATTGATACGCAAATTGACTCAATTAATTTCGTTGTAATAAGCCTACAATCAGATTTGTTGTAAGATTATCCCGGACTTGTGTGTCATAACACCTCAGAACTGAATCATGAATTTTCCATTGTAACTTCCAGTTTGCACAGAACACTGGTCATGACATTTTATAGTATGTTCTTTATGAATATTAACCAACACTAAGGCTTTTACTCTTACCTGAACCCTGAACATTATGGCATTTACTCTTCTGTTACCCTGAACATTATGGCATTTACTCTTCTGTTACCATGAAAATTATGGCATTTACTCTTTTGTTAACCTGAATATTATGGCGCATCTTCTATGCTCAGTCTGAATATTATGGCGCATGTTCTATGATCAGTCTGAATATCATGGCACGTGTTCTATGTTGGGGCAGGAGGAGGGAGGGGCTATTGGTTCTCGGACTACTAAGCTGGGGTTGGAGGAAGGGATTGGGGGCTATAATGGGATAGACCTGGGGTGGGGGGCTATAATGGGAAAGACCCGGGGGCTATAATGGGAAAGACCGGGGGGCTATAATGGGAAAGACTTGGGGTGGGGGGCTGTAAAGGGAAAGACCGGGGGATATTATGGTGGCTATAATGGGAAAGACCGGGGGGCTATAATGCGAAAGATCGGTGGGTGGTAAGACCAAGAGGCTATAATGGGAAAGACCGGGGGTGGGGGCTATAATTGGCTATCATTCTATCATTCATCAACATATCATCTATCTGTCCATCGGCTACAATGACCATCTGTTCAAAATAAAAAAAATAATCTTAATTGAGCTTTCTTTGTGTTCTAATTGATCACACAACGTATTCAGGTGCTGGGTGCAGCAGGACGAATTGTCGTGTCCACGGCGACACGGTCGCCCACAAAATTCGAAAGCTCTGTTGGCTGATCGAACACCTGGAATATCATTCTCGAGTCAGAAAAACGTGTACTTGGAAACAAAACAGTTAACTAGCCATTTTTATCAACAGGGGGTGAGGAGAAAAGAGGGGGCGAGGTATTGCGAGATGGGGATAGCAGAGAACGAGAGAACGAATGAATGAGTGAGAGAGATTAGGGATTATTAATAAACGAAAGGGGAGAGGATAAGAGGGAAGAGGTTATAAGAATAACCTCACAAACACCCCCACCCCAACCATCTTCTCCTATTTTACCTTTAATAGTGCCACAATTCATATAACTTTTATCATATTTGTCCTTAACTGACTGATTCAAACTTTTACATACAAACACGCACTTGTAAAAAAACTAATGAAACAAACAGTTGAGCAGAAACATACTGACAAAAGATAATTTCTGCTCAAACGTGGGTTAACGAAGTGTAACATTATAAATGATTGCGTTTATGAAATAGCCATCGGGGCGGCCATTTTGAATTCAGATTTTATTCTGACATAAAAGATTTCCGAAAAATTGCAAGGAGGATTTTTTTGCTCACCATTTTGACCGAAAAGTGCTATTTCACAAAGACTCAGCTGCGCTCGACTTCTTTCCAAATCTGGATCAGAGTTGGAGATTGTGACGTAATAGCCTATTTGTTCACACATGACGTAATTCCACCCCATCAGTCCTCTGAATTTTATTCCTTCCTGACGTCCATCGCACTCTTGACATTCGTGCAGGTCACAGACTCTGACAGAATATGTAATGATTTCAAGGGAATCTGAAATATGGAGACATTTCGAGAAGCGGCACTACCAAATAAAGTGGGCTATGTATTTCATTTTACCTCTTTAATTCAAACAAACATATCTTAATATATCTTATTGATCATCCTCATCAGTTGTGGTACTTCTATTTTAGACAGTTTTTTCATCTCAAAGCGTGAAAACATGGCTCAGCTGTGACATCACTACATACTTCATCAAAGAAGTTGGCAATTGTTTCGCGTACATTGTTGTGCCTGATATGAATACATCCACTTTTTGCGCAATGTGACTTTTGAGCTACTTTAAGTGTTTCTCCATATTCTCAGGTTAGTTGTTAATATTTTCACAAGCTCCAACCTTATCTGAGGGTAATGTTATTTTAAAATTCCCACTTGGTCTGATCAGAATTTTATCTTTTCAACGGATCGCATTCAACTAGCACGACGCTCTTTTGTAATTTTTTTCTTGCGTTTTCTCTTTTTTTTCTCTGTATCTGTTGACCATTTTCTGTTGTTGACCATTTTCTATTTTTAGCATGACAGTACGATTGCTGGCAATATAAAGCATCAACAAATAAACCGAAAAACGTAAAATTGAACCAACTCTCTCAGCATATCAGGCCGTTTTCCTCGCAAAAAGCTATGACGCACAAGTAATCATGGCTGAACACAAGTATTAAGTAGTAACAAAGAAAGTCGAAACTGATCGAGTTATATGCTAAAATTAAAATCCACGCTCGATATTCCGAATTTTCAAGACAAGTTTTGATTGCATTTTTTTTGAAGTTTAGCAAAGTACCTTTTTTGTACGATCAATTAATTCTTTTCAGTCTGTACTGACAAATGTAAGCCTGAAATGTGACGGGCCATTGGAACGTGTTACGTTACTATCCAATGTCGGAGAAAGTATAGTCAACGGGCCATACAAAGGACACTTGAAAACATCCGAGTTACTTCGAAGGTGTTGCGGTATTGTTGATCTGGCAATCAAATCTTTATCGCCTTCCAGTTTTTGTACAACATTGTGCATACGCATACAATTTTACTTTTTGAGTTTCCTGAATAATTGTTACGAGCAATCTACAATCATCGTCATTTTTAACTATTTTGTTATTTTTATATATCAACTTTAGATCTGCTATAATAAGCTGAAGGTGAAAAGCCCTGAAACTATGTAACTACTCTTTAACTTTTTTTTTCAAATGGAAGAACAATCTTTAATCAGAAAAAGTTGGTGTCGTTCTCTCTAAAAATCAATATGTCGATAAACATGCTCTAACAAAGTTGGGCTTATTGAGAATAAAGATATTTGCAAACATATATATATATATATATATATATATATATATATATATATATATATATATTAGGAAGCTTTTTATTATCAATTGAAATCATAATTAACTGTTTATCAAGTTTGAGATCATATTTTGACAGGTATCTTTATTGACAACAGGGTACTAAGTGAACTAGGAAAACGAAAAACAGAGTGCCGGTTATTAAAGTATTTGGATATTTTTTGCGCAAATTGACTCAATTAATTTCGTTGTAATAAGCCTACAATCAGATTTGTTGTAAAGATTATCCCGGACTTGCGTGTCATAACACCTCAGAACTGAATCATGAATTTTCCATTGTAACTTCCAGTATGCACAGAACACTGGTCATGACATTTTATAGTATGTTCATTATGAATATTAACCAACACTATGGCTTTTACTCTTCTGTTACCGTGAACATTATGGCATTTACTCTTCTGTTACCATGAAAATTATGGCATTTACTCTTCTGTTAACCTGAACATTATGGTGCATGTTCTATGGTCAATCTGAATATTATGGCGCATGTTCTATGCTCAGTCTGAATATTATGGCGCATGTTCTACGGCCAGTCTGAATATTATGGCGCATGTTCTATGCTCAGTCTGAATTTTTGGGCCCATGTTCTATTGTCAGTCTGAATATCATGGCACGTTTTCTATGTTGGGGCAGGAGGAGGGAGGGGTATTGGTTCTCGGACTACTAAGCTGGGGTTGGAGGAAGGGATTGGGGGCTATAATGGGATAGACCGGGGTTGGGGGGCTATAATGGGAAAAACCCGGGGGATATAATGGGAAAGACCGGGGGGCTATATTGGGGAAGACTGGGGGTGGGAGGCTAAAAAGGGAAAGACCGGGGGATTATTATGGGGGCTATAATGGGAAAGACCGGGGGTGGGGGCTATAATTGGCTATCATTCTATCATTCATCAACATATCATCTATCTGTCCATCGTCTACAATGACCATATGTTCAAAATAAAAATAATAATCTTAATTGAGCTTTCTTTGTGTTCTAATTGATCACACAACGTATTCAGGTGCTGGGTGCAGCAGGACGAATTGTCGTGCCCACGGCGACACGGTCGCCCACAAAATTCGAAAGCTCTGTTGGCTGATCGAACACCTGGAATATCATTCTCGAGTCAGATAAACGTTTACTTGGAAATTAAACAGTTAACTAGCCATTTTTATCCACAGGGGTTCGGGGGAGAGGAAGGGGGGGGGGAGGTATTGCGAGATGGGGATAGCAGAGAACGAAAGAATGAGAGAGAGAGAGAGAGAGAAATTAGGGGTTATTAAAAAACGAAAGGGGAGAGGATAATAGGGAACAGGGTACAAGACTCACCTCACAAACACCCCCTGCCCGCACCCCCACCATCGTCTCCAATTTTACCTTTAATAGTGCCACAAATAATGTAATTTTTATCATATTTTTCTTAACTGGTCTGATTCAAACTGTTACATAGAAATACGCACTTGTAATAAATCAATGAAACAAACAGTTGATGAAGAAACATACTGACAAAAGATAATATCTACTCAAACGTGGGTTAAAGAAGAGTATCATTACAAATAATTGCGTTTCTGAAATAGCAACCTGGTGCGGCCATTTTCAATTCAAATTTGAAACGCACATGAAAGATTTTCGTGCGTTCATTAACAAAGTTTTCATTAACAAAGTTTTCCCACTGAATTTGCTCTGTTTATACTGCTAAACGTTGATATTCAGTACAACACGAGCCATACTATTCAGTAATACAGCAGAACACGAGCCATACTATTCAGCAAAACAGCAGAACACGAGCTATTCTATTCGGTAATACAGCAGAACACGTGCCATTCTGCTCAGATATACAGCAGAATACGAGTCATTCTGCTCAGATACACAGCAGAACACGAGCCATGCTATTCAGACAAGCAGCAGAATTCTGATGCAATGTTTAGCATTGCAAAACGTGAAATGCTATGGTTCAGCGATTGGTAAACTTCGAATACAATGAATCATTGCTGAAATGCTCTGAGGGTTAGCTCCGGGATATTAACGACTGAATTTTTTTTAGGAAATCTGAAATCACTCTTTGTAGAATACAATCAGTCTAATGAGATACAATTACAAGAAAACTCTTCCAAAGTAGCAACATAGTCAGTTTTATGGATGACAAGAAGCCCTATTATTCTCTACCATAAAACGTGGTTTTGACCTTTATTATTGCTCCCCAGTGCACGACTCCACACGACACACGACGACTCTCAATCAAACCTGTAAAAATCAAGCGAGGACTTGCAAGATCTTGCCAAGATCTTAGAAACGCTCGCGTGAAATTTGCACGTACTTGGAAGCACTCGCCTGGGAATACAAGATTTGTTGGAAAGGAACAAGGAGGCAGAACGATGATTTATTGTTGAAAGACGTTGTGGAGAGTCGTTTCAGGTTGGAAAAAGCAAAAAAAAAATCAAGAAAGTCTGTTTTCCAGGATGTACCGGGGTTCCGGGGTTCGATCGAGATTTTTTAAACAATTTGCAAGTGGTGGGTTCGCTATGCTTTCAGGTGAAAAAAAGCAAGGAAGTAAACTGTGGATTTGTCAAGCTTACCATTGAGCGAACTGCCACTGATATAAATGCCAACAGCTTTGAAGAAATGTCGCTCTTCGAATTCTATCTTGATAGTCCAGGGTTCCTGTTCACCGTCTTGGATCTTAGACATATCAACACAACGCTTACTGTCCCTGTCATTTCCCACGTTGTGATCCAGGAAAGAAGGCAGCCAATCTTTGGAAAAACAAGATTGATCAAAACAAGCGTTGGCAGTTAAATTATCTGTGCATACCTCATTTGGTGATTTAATACCCAGACCTGACACCCAATCATTTTTGGCACTGGGCTAGTCTAGTTTAAGTGCAATATTAATGATTACACCTTTCATGTCGTCTCGTGTGCTCGTCACGGCTAAACTTGCGAGTCGAAATTTAAACAAAATCTAAGTCAAAAATTTCAAAACGGCGGGAAATCAAACGCAAAAAATAGGCGAGAAATCGCTCAAAAAAGAATTAAGCAGAGATAAATTTCTTTTCCAAACTACGTTATAATTTGTCTTAATGAGTCATAAAAATCCCTTAAATGGAATCTTAGAAAAGCATAAACAAGATCATAAAATGAACGGTGCAATCTTAAAAACTGTCATGTCAGTTTGTTCCAATCAATCAATCAACTTTTTAGCAGATGGCATCTAATTATCAAGTCTTAATGTCGTGAACATAGAGGCGTTTTAGATTGCATAACGCAGGTAACTAATTAAGGAAATTTTTGTGACATTAAAAATTGAATTTTGTTCATCTGTGGTCTGCGATTACTTATTAGTTGCCTAACCAATAATTTTCCTCTTTTCCTTTTTTTCGAAATCTATGAAGTTCCCATTTTCGTTTGTAATACTAAAAAGTGAATAAAAATGTTGATGAAGTCAGCATGTTTTTTTCAATATCAATAATAATCAGTTTTGTGATATGCTAGTTTTTAGGGAAAAAATTGTGAGAGCGTTACTTAGTTTCCAGTGTTAATATCAACATGAAAAGCGTTGAAAAGAGTTGAAAAGTCTTATAAAGCTAGAATGAAGGACTTTTAGCAAAAAAGTCAAGTTCATATTTGAGCCTCCATAATATCACAAATTCATTGTTAAGTGAATTCTAACAAACTTTGTAAGATGTTTTGTCGTCTCAAACAATCTGTAATAGGTTTGTAATAAGCATATAATATCCATCTCTGTTATCAATTAAGTGCAAAATTAAAATATCACTTTAATATTGACTTATTCTCTATCTATTCCTCTGAGACACTTGACAGCAAGACTTTGGCCTAATAGTTACCTCCTTGTACATTTTTTTGATGAATGTTGTAACTGAATGTCATCATTATTGTTCCGACCCTCTTGAGGGGGAAGGAACTATATACTCAACTGTGTTTTTATTGTTCGGACAATTTTGACAATTCATCGTAGAGAGTTGTGAGTGGTATCATTAAAAAAACCCGTCCTGCGTAGGATATTGAATTGAAAAGGTTTTTATTTTGGTTTTCTAGAGCGAGTTATCGAGGTTTAAGTTTTTGCGAATATTAGACCAATTTGGGTTCATTTTATTCACATTTTCCGGAATTTTTGCCTAAAATTTCGTCATTTTTGCTAAAATCTGTAAAAAAAGTATCGTTGAAAAAAATATATGAAAAAATAGTGTAAACAATAATATTGTTGATTTTATTTTAAAGACACGAAAGTATTGTTGACTATTTCGATTTAATTTTTTGGCTAAGGTTTCACACACCCAAAAACAACCAACACAATCTTTGTAAAATACCAAGGCAACTATTCCTATTTCCATTTCCTTTGAGGGTAGCCTTGAAAAAAATTTTGCCGTTTTTTTTCAATTTTTTCTCTGTGATTATCAGAAACGCAGCTTTCATTTTTGATGTTTTAACTAAAAAATTATCTAGATATACAACATTCGAAACAATTGAAAGTTCCTAATGGACAAACAGCAAAAGTCAAAAGTAGGGCTGGTTTTAGACCCTATTGAGGGGAAGAACTATATACTCAACTGTGTTTTTATTGTTCGGACAATTTTGACAATTCATCGTAGAGAGTTGTGAGTGGTATCATTAAAAAAACCCGTCCTGCGTAGGATATTGAATTGAAAAGGTTTTTTATTTTGGTTTTCTAGAGCGAGTTATCGAGGTTTAAGTTTTTGCGAATATTAGACCAATTTGGGTTCATTTTATTCACATTTTCCAGAATTTTTGCCTAAAATTCCGCCATTTTTGCTAAAAT
This sequence comes from Convolutriloba macropyga, assembly GCF_964194025.1. Lineage (NCBI taxonomy): Eukaryota > Metazoa > Xenacoelomorpha > Acoela > Convolutidae > Convolutriloba > Convolutriloba macropyga. The sequence continues at coordinate 29,243,148 of NC_134479.1, forward strand.
CTGTAAAAAAAGTATCGTTGAAAAAAATATATGTGAAAATAGTGTTAACAATAATATTGTTGATTTTATTTTAAAGACACGAAAGTATTGTTGACTATTTCGATTTAAGTTTTGGCTAAAGTTTCACACACCCAAAAACAACCAACACAATCTTTGTAAAATACCAAGGCAACTATTCCTATTTCCATTTCCTTTGAGGGTAGCCTTGGAAAAAATTTTGCCGTTTTTTTTCAATTT
>NC_134479.1:29248384-29285884 GCF_964194025.1 Convolutriloba macropyga
TCCATTGGATGAACAAATAGCCAAATCATCGCACATGTGGCTTCCAGATTCACATGGATCTTGAAAAAATTACAATTTTTGATCGACCTTGACTGGTAAATCTTCTACTGATTTTGAGGAAATTTCCTTAAGGCCATTTACTTTCGTAACAATGATGTTTGTTACTCTACTATCCGAACCATTAGGTCAAATTTCAAACAAAACATTATATCAAATGTTATTCAGACGAACTTTCTCAGGTAGCCTGAATAGTTCCCTAATATTTTAAAAATATAGTCTCATCGGATCCAATTTTTTGTCTTTTCGAGACTCTATCTGATCTGTAAACTTGCTATGACAAGCAGTGCAGTTTTCTTTCCTGCTCAATGTTTTGCGTTAAATGCGATGCGAAAAACAAAAAAAGTGCAAACATCTGATTTGTAAACTTGCTATGACAAGCAGTGCAGTTTTCTTTCCTGCTCAATGTTTTGCGTTAAATGCGATGCGGAAAACAAAAAAAGTGCAAACAAAGAAATGAACAGAAAAAGGTCTTGAGAAGTTATACCCATTGTAAACGGTCCGTAACCGTTCAGCCCCCCAATTCTTCCCCTTGTTATTTAGTTCACATTTATTGAGTTCATATTCATAATCGCTGTAAAAGTCATATCTCTAACTTTGATTATTCATGACTTTCAATGCCAAACCTTTTCATTCATTATCATACATGAGTTTCATCGTGCCACACATAACTTTGATCGTAAATGCGGGTATAAACCACACCTTTGTAAGCTATTATTTAACAAGCATACAAGCTTATAGAAGAATACACAGCAAAATAATATCTTGAAAATCAGTCGTTGTCTTTGAAAGCGGATCAGATTAAAGAAAAGATAACACCCATCAATACTCACTCTCATATTCGACAACAGGCTGTACCTTACCTGAAACATAAGAATGAATGTTATTAAATTTTGGAGAGTTGCAGATTTCATACTTGTGAAAACCTGCACATCATACAATTTGTTTTTAAAGCGGCAAAATTGCGAAATAATTTGCGTGGAATCTTTGTAATTGCTCCTTCTCAGCTAAACTGAGGAAATGACGTCATCTGAGCTCGTTTGTGAAAATATCTAAAAACAGACGTGTAGCTCTAATCCTTCTTCAGTTTAATATAGTTAAATTGGAGCTATACGAGTGCTCATAATTTTGCATGAAAAGCAGACATACTGTTGAAAATTGATTTGGAAAATAGCAGCTGTTATGATTGATACCTGAATTCAAAATTTATAAAATCTCAATCAATTTTACGAAAAGAAATCTATGGTAGATAGGAATTTTGGAGAAAAGTTAGTAACAAAAAGTAAAAAAACTTGAATGCAAAGAACTCACTTGAGTAGATCCAAACACCGTCGGAAGATTCTTCGGCGTCCGAAAAATCAACCAAGGAATGTGACGTGCAAGTAAAACAATTGCATTTTTCAGAGTCGAGGAAAAATTGGGAAACCAAATTTGAGTCTGTTCCTAATGGCTGAGAACATTTCAGGAAGCAATTAATCGGAGTCGAAGCCCATTTAACAGATGTCAGATTCAAAAGTTCTTCGTTGACAGCTTTCAGGTCTCGGTTTGTTCGCAGCAAAATTGAGTAAACAAAATTCGGGATCAGAAAAATCAAACTCAAACAAATAAAACTATTTTTCCTGAAAGGTTTCATGGTTGCATCAAAGACAACTTTTCAAACCATGGCGACATTAGTTAAGTTATAAACTTATGTCAACTTTTAATTTTTCTGTAACTGAAAGTGCTCGCGTAAGTTCAACGATTGAAATTATTCAAATATACAGCCAACTTCTAGTGATAGATTTCAGGTACAGACCAACTTGTGCCCTGGAGAAATGAAAGATAAGTAAGAGTTATAAGAATCAATCGAAGTTTCGAGGAACTGTAACTTCAAAAAACTCCGACCATCTGTTTAAGTTTTCCGCCATTCTCAATTGCTCTAACCCATACTTGTGTACCTAAGTACTTTTGCAATGAATTCATAAAGATTTGCTTTGCTTTAAACTACAATAAACTTTTTGTAGACGCTAATTTTTGAAAGTAGCAAAAATAACAACAAGCCATTGGATATCATAAAGCATTGGATATTATAAAAAACTAATGTTACTCTTCTGCCAGCATTACCCTTTTGTTCCGAGTTCCGAGAGCTCGGGAAAATTCGGAGGGGGTGACGCGGCGGGGGGGGGGGGGGGGGGGGAGGGTTAGACATAACACAGTAAAAACAAGATTATTATTACAGGAACTTTTCAACTTTTCATTGTTTGGTTAAATGAGAAAAGATCTGAAATCTACGAGACTTATAACTAGATGCTGATAGCCAATCAGGAAAGGCTTGCTAACACAATCATTGTTTAACCAATTTTGACTACTCTGTTTTTTCCAAGTTCAAGGGTTTTACATTGTATTCAAAAATTTAAAAATAACAATAATAGAACAGTGAAACTAATGTAAATTATTCAGAATAACAGGTCCTTTAAATAACAGATTTATTCAAGGGCAAAATGGAGAAAAAATTATCATTTCATTACTATTGTTGGACACAGTCATCTGCTATGATTGAAGGCAAAAGAAACAAGACATTATTTATACATATATTTAAATAGGTACTTGAAACATTTTATAAAGCAGTTTTAAATTGCGCAGCAAAACTCAATGACAAAAACAACTCTATTTCAGTTGATTCAATTTCCTGATCAATTGATTTTTGAAGAATATTGAGCTTCCCTTGTATCCAAGAATGTTGAGTATTCTCATTAAGTGCCAATTATTGCCTCCTACACGAAAAAGACCTAAACCCTAAACTAATAGAAGAGACCTAACGTACACATAAAACCATCCAATTTTAATATGCATTAGAAATGACATATTGAACAAAAATTTTTAACCTAGCCCCAAATTATTGCACCCCAATATGTTTCTAGATGAGTTTCGCACAATTCATTTAATCAAATTTCAATAATAAAGAATATCGCGCTATTTGAAAAGCAAAAACTTTAAATTTGTTCACAAACAACCTCAAAACAAATTTGATATAAAGAAATGCTTTGTTTGTTTGTCAAGCGAAGTTGAAAACCGGGATCTTTTCAACAATTGCCCCCCCCCCCTTGGTACCTAGCAGAGAATCGCCAGCCCCTGCTGTGCTATACTTTACCACGATATTACTTGGCCTACAGTTTAAATAGCCGACCTATAGTAGTCAGCATTGAAGAAAGAAAAAAGCAAAGGCATCTATCTTCAAACTACTACTTCTACCGATAGTTGTCTCAATGCAATAATGAGATTAATGCGCAAAGAGGCAAACCAAGTACAGTCATCAGTGACAACGGGACAAACTTTGTTGGAGCTGAAAGAGAGTTTGCAGAGTACGTTGCGGCATCGAACAAAGAAGGGATCGAAGAACATCTAATTCAACGAGGAATCAGATGGAAGTTCAACCCACCCGCAGAACCCCACTTTGGTGGAGTGTGGGAATGGTTGGTGAAAAGTTGCAGGAAAGCAATTTATGCAGTGTTGGGGAACAGATCAGTCAGCGGGGACGTTTTCTTAACTACGATGTGTATTGTAGAGCAGACGTTGAACGCAAGACCTTTGACTCCAGTCAGTTCAGATGTTAATGACTTGGAGGCATTGACCCCCAATCACCTCTTGCTTGGCAACAGGAACGTTTGCTTACCCTATCTACCATGCGCAGAAGATTTTGTTGACCATCGAAAGGTCTTTCGAAAAACTCAAGCTTATGCGAATCTCCTATGGGACAGATTTCGGAAACAATATCTTCCAACTCTGAATAATCGGCAAAAATGGCGATCTAAGGCGAATGAAACCCTGAAAGAAGGTGATCTCATTTGGTTGATCGTGGACAGCGATAAGCGTGGATATTACAATCTAGGTTGAGTTGGGGAGACCATCGATGGGTCTGACGGTGAGATTCGATCAGCGATAGTTTGAACGAACGAAGGAGTGTACAAGAGGCCAGTAGTGAACCTCGCCCCAGTACTACCTGGAAAAGATGTTTTCGAGATGGAAAACAGGGCCGGCGATGTGGCGGCTGAGCTCACTAACTCAATTACCAAATCGAATAGCGCTTCAAGGTCATTTCAAGCTTCAAAGCTACAGTAGCATAAAGCGAAATTTAATGCTACATTCTATCGAAGCCATACAGATTTGTTCAATTTGTAGTAGATTGCCAATTTCAAGATTTCAAATAGTATTGCCAATTATGTACAAAGTACAAGTGAACAAAATTCACGTGAAATAGTTTAAATAGCTTTAGTTTTTCTCTCCCCGAATCTGGCGAAAAATCAATAGAAAATTTTGGAGTTTACCATACTATCACCCACATCTATGATTATTGCACTGAAGTCGTAGAATTTCTATTTGAATATTTTTTCGGAATAAAAGACGAAATTCATTACTAAATTGAATCAGATTTTTAGCGATTGGGTTGCAAATCAACTTGTTATTGATACAGAATGTTCGACAAAACTTCTTTATGGTTAACAAACCTCATGACATCAAATCTACACTTAAAAAGTGACGTTTTGGAAAAGTGTTCTCATTCTTTCGACATCTTTATCTACAACCAATCAGAGATGCTAATTTGACATGTACGGCAGTATAAATAGAGCTGGAGAAACTATCAAAAATCAGTTGAAACTCGTTTATTTAGTTATATTAAACTAACGTACAGCGCGTATAGAAGCACACTTTCTGGGGCGGTAAATTATTTGCTATCGTGTCTTGTTTCTGTGGATCATATTAGTGATTGTACAGTTTTAACTTAACTTTGACTTGTGAAATGAGAACTAACTTTGATATTCTCGAAAATTTCTTTCTGAGGAAGAAAGTTCCTGAGTAAGAGAAACTCTCTGCAAAGCACATAGTCAGTTGCTCTTACTAGTTTGAAGCAAGCCTAGCAGAGTTTTGATATTGGTGGTCATTGAAGCCAGTTAAGAAACAGAAAGTTGTTTATTAAATTGAACCAGATTTATGATATCTGAGTTGCTTTAAAAGCGCCCCACCTTAACAAGGAGGTTCGCTACAAACTTGAAAATTGATTGACAGTTATTTGAAGTTATCCTTAATAATTTGTTAGTAATAGAATTTGCAATTTCGAATTATAAGTTGAGTTATTAACAAAAACTCAACAAAAAATTGATTGTTTCAATTTGAACTATTTTGTTATTCTGAGAGAAACAATTTTGTTATACAGCAAAGCTGAGCAGTTAGTTATTGAGGCTAATTGAGCAGCAAGTAATGCAACGGTAATCCACAGTATAGCGGATAATACAGATCACAAAAGTTAACTGCAAAACACAATATCCGGACAGATTTGAAACCGCTGAAACGAACTGGGCGGTGTAAAGTTTTTTTGACTTTGATAGGAGAGCCGCCGTTATAGACATCATACAGTAAAAACAAGATAACAAGAACTTTTCACTGTTTAGTTAATTGAAAAAAGATCTGAAATCTTCGAGACTTATGACTAGATGCTGATGCCCAATCAGGAGAGGCTTGATAACACAATCATTGTTTAGTCAATTTTGGCTACTCTGTTTTTTCCAGGTTCAAGAGTTTTACATTGTATTCAAAAATTTAAAAATAACAATAATAGAACAGTGAAACTGATGTAAATTATTCAGAATAACAAGTACTTTTAAATTACAGATTTATTCAAGGGCAACTCAAAATGGAGAAAAAGTTATCATTTCATTACCTTTTGTTGGACACGGTCATCTGCTATGATTGAAGGCAAAAGAAACAAGACATTATTTATACATATATTTAAATAGGTACTTGAAACAATTTATAAATACAAGCAGTTTTAAATTGCGCAGCAAAACTCAATAACAAAAACAACTGTTTTTCAGTTGATTCATTTTCTCGATCAATTGATTTTTGAGGAATATTGAGCTTCTCTTGTATCCAAGAAAGTTGAGTATTCTCATTAAGTGTCAATTATTCCCAGATTGCCCATCATACAACCTTCCCTGATTTAATACAAGGTCTTATGTGATCCCCGGTAATCATACAAAGTCATACATGATTTGTGTGATTTCCCCGTAATCATACAAGTTTCATGCAAAAAAAATAAAAATAGTTGTAAACCACTCTAATAGTAACAGCTATAACGCTCATTCGGTAAGAAATACACATGACTAACCCAACGATGAGTTCTTGAGATTCATTTTTCCCGGTAACCATACAAGTTTCATAAAAGAAAAAAATTAGGTGTAATTGAGTTATCGACTCCAATCGTAACAGGTATAACGCTCTTTTAGTAAAAGAAACACACACACCAGAGTCACCCAAACGATGAGTTGTTGAGTTTCATTTTCCCGGTAATCATACATGGGCATATATGATTTGTATGATTTCCCGGTAATCATGCAAGTTTCATAGAAGAAAAAAATTAGTGTTAAATGAGTTAAGGACTCCATTTGTAACAGGTATAACGCTCTTTTAGTAAAAAACACACCAGAGTCAACCAAACTATGAGTTCTTGAGATTCATTTTTCCCGGTAATCATACAAGGTCATATAAGATTTGTATGATTTCCCGGTAATCATGCAAGTTTCTTAAAAGAAAAAAATTAGTTGTAAATGAGTTAACGACTCCAATCGTAACAGGTATAACGCTCTTTTAGTTAAAAAACACACCAGAGTCACCCTAACGATGAGTTCTTGCGTTTCAATTTTCATGGTAATCATACGAGGTCATATATTGTGACTCCTACATGAAAAAGGCCTAATCCCTAATCTGATTGAAAACATTTTAGCCTAACATAAAACCATCAAGTTTTAATATGCATAAGAACTGACCAATCATAGAATGAATAGCTGCAATTTAGTGCAGAGATTTTCTCCAGCAATTATTTTCAAGATCAATTGTCTATCATTCTGTCAGTATACAAGCATTCTGTTTTCATAGGATTGCGTTTCTAACTTTCGAAACGAGACAATACAATATATAACGCCACACGTATAACAATCGGAGCGAACAAATCAACCTGTCAAGTGCAATTCAAGTCTGATATGACTAATACAATTGATGTTGTAACGATCCAGTGCTGATTTTAGTAGGACTTGCATTTGCACGTGCCCAGTACTGCATCGTATTGGCTTTCGGCATGGGACCTTTTAAATGAATGATATAATATACACAATTTTCTGCACAGTAATCACAACAAAAATAAAAATCGAACTTTCTTAGAAACTAAATGTTGGTATAAACTTTGATTGATCTTTAACCGCTTGCTGGGTAGCATTCTAGCTAATTGAATGTAGCAACATACTATTTTATAAAGTAATGTTATTTTTCTAAGAACAACCAGATGATACCTATAAGTTTGTACTCAATTTTTCTCAACTAACTTCCTTTATAGCGATTTGCCTTTAATCTGTATCTATAAGAATATGTTTTTTTAACTTTCATAGGCTCCAAAAAGAATACTTTGAAGGCAAATATGCAATTTCATTTTTATGAAAATGTGAGGAAACATTGCCTTTTAAATGGATGACAAAATTCATTAAAAAAATAACCCGAATTGAAACCAAACTCCCTTACTAAAAAACCACTCACAAACTTTTTTTGACGGTTAACAGACTAAATATCAGGCAAGTTGAAAGTGGCATCAATATTTTTACATGTCACTGAATAATAATGAACATAACGTCTCATTTGCCATGATTGTTTGCCTGTTTGTTTTAATATTTGAAAGTTCTGGAAATATTGAAAAAAAACTCAAAATGTTTCAAAAGGGCTGTTAATTTTGTCTTATCCTTCTTTGTTGCTCAAAAACATTTGGCGGATTTCTAATTTTCATGTAGAAGTTATTAAAGTTAATGTCTTGATGTTTAAAAACGTCTGGATATTAATAAAAAAGTTTATCTCTAAGAACAAAATTTGAAAAGATATAAATCTTAAATTGATCAGAAAAACGTATTTTGGGTTAGAGAAATACTGATACCAAATCAGAACAAAAACATATCTGTTATATACAATTTTTTCAAAATAACTATATCAACATATATTTAGGTTACAAACAGTCAAAAAGTTTATCCCTGATTCAATTTCTATCCTGCGGAACAAATCAAGTAAACAACAATAATTTGCAACAAATATAAAATTGTATTGATTCTCTACAAAAAAATCAGACCTGAGAAACGTGTTCATTCGTTATCTAAATATTTTTTATTTGCATCAAATGTGATTTAATCTTTTATTTGAATAACTGCTAAAATCAAACTTTACGTAGGTTGAAGATTTTGATTAATTATGGAAACTGACCATTGCCAAGTTAATTTGCCAGTACCAAGATGAATATTTTCTTATAGAATGAACAAAATCAGCGTGCAGTGAAAATTTATTTGAAATTTATTCCTTTTATACATTTGAGAGATTATAATGAAGAGCTATAATATACCTGTCGCAAATACTGGCGTAATTATGTTAACTCATTTTTATTTATTTTCCACTTTTACGGAACAATTGAGCGGATGTCATAAAAGTAGGCTGGAGCTATCGGTATTTTCATGAAAGCAGAAGACCTAAACACGATCTAAAGAGAAGACCTAAACAAGACCGAATTAAGGCCTAAAGAAGATCTAAATTCTCAAAAAAAATTATATTAAGATAATTTTTACAATATTTATCAACTCGTGGGTATTTAAAAGCTCATTTTTAAGTGTATGAATATCGACGCGTGCGGAATGTCACTGGGCTTAAAACACTATTAAAAAGTTCTGAGAAAGCAAATGAAAGAGATTGTTAACTATTTGAAATCAGTACATTGTTGATCCCAGAATTCGGATGATCGAGGAAAAAATCAGCCTCTTTCACATCCACGGCCACTTTTTGCCACATGAAATAAGCCCCTCCCCTCATTACCGTAAATATACCATAACACTGGTGAAAAAATTTTGGTCGTTTCATTAGTGATATTTTGGGATCTTTTTGAACGGTCATTATTTTGGGGTCTTTTCCGTTGGTGTCACCTCTCGTCCGTTATGCGCTCCCCAGTTACAAAGCACGTGTCATTGCATAGTAAATCTTTATGTAAGAAGGAGGCTCGGTAATGTGAGTTCGCACATTAAGTTCCGACATTGTCTACCAAATGAGCAAGAGATAAAAAATTAACACGGCAACATGTCGTTCAACAAACTAATAAAGGAATAAAACAATCTAACATAGAGGGCCTATTAGATCTGTGACTACCATAATATGACTAACAGAAAAGATACCAAATCAGAACAAGAACATACTTGTTATATACAATATTTTCAAATTAACTATTTCAACATATAATTAAGTTACGAACAATCAAAAACTTTATACCTGATTCAATTTCTATCCTGCGGAACAAATCAAGTAAACAAAAAATATTTGCAGCAATATAAAATTGTATTAATTCTCTTAAAAAATAAGACCTGAGAAACGTATTCATCCATTATCTAAATGTTTTTCTTATACATCAAATGTGATTTAATCTTTTATTTGATTAATTGCTAAAATCAAACTTTACGTAGGTTGAAGACTTTGATTAATTATGGAAACTGACCATTGCCAAGTTAATTTGCCAGTACCAAGATGAATATTTTCTTATAGAATGAACAAAATCAGCGTGCAGTGAAAATTTATTTGAAATTTATTCCTTTTATACATTTGAGAGATTATAATGAAGAGCTATAATATACCTGTCGCAAATACTGGCGTAATTATGTTAACTCATTTTTATTTATTTTCCACTTTTACGGAACAATTGAGCGGATGTCATAAAAGTAGGCTGGAGCTATCGGTATTTTCATGAAAGCAGAAGACCTAAACACGATCTAAACAGAAGACCTAAACAAGACCGAATTAAGGCCTAAAGAAGATCTAAATTCTCAAAAAAAAAATTATTAAGATAATTTTTACAATATTTATCAACTCGTGGGTATTTAAAAGCTCATTTTAAGGGTATGAATATCGACGCGTGCGGAATATCACTGGGCTTTAAACACTAATAAAAAATTCTGAGAAAGCAAATGAAAGAGAATGTTAACTATTTGAAAACAGTACATTGTTGATCCCAGAATTCGGATGATCGTGGAAAAAATCAGCATCTTTCACATCCACAGCCACTTTTCGCCACATGAAATATGCCCCTCCCCTCATTACCGTAAATATACCATAACACTGATGAAAAAATTTTGGTCGTTTCATTAGTGATATTTTGGGATCTTTTTGAACGGTCATTATTTTGGGGTCTTTTCCGTTTGTGTCACCTCTCGTCCTTTATGCGCTCACCAGTTACAAAGAACGTGTCCTTGCTTAGTAAATCTTTATGTAAAAAGGAGGTTCGGTAATTTGAGTTTGCACATTAAGTTCTGACCCCACTAATCTACATTTTCACATAATTGTCTACCAAATGAGGAAGAGATAAAAAAGTTAACACGGCAACATGTCCTTCAACAAACTAAAAATTGATTAAAACAATCTAAATTTGAGGGCCTATTAGACCTGTGACTACCATAATATGATTACCAGAAAACATGGCGATAAAAATCAAATAGTTTAAAATATTAATTACAACCAAAACTCGTTGTCCACTTTTTGAAAATCATTAATAACCGAATCAAGATAACATCGGATAACATCTAAGATGTTTAACCTGTACTTTATTAGAACACAATATGGAATTTATCCTCGATGCAACTTGGTAACAAGTTGACAAGAAATGAGCAAAAGGGCAAAATTTAATAAACATTGCTTTTTTGAAGAGAGAAAATTTCGAACTGATTAGAAACATTATGCATCACAAATGAAATCATTGAGAGATTCTTTTATACCTCAGCAGAGAACAATTGAGACCTTTCACTGTCCAGGATATGTCATACGACTGCAAAATGAACGACGAATACAGACAAACACTAAAAAATGTACGAAAAAATTTGCATGAAAACGATGTCGCAGCCAATTAACATTAAGCTGTTAATTAAAAACATTGCAAATCTTCGATTGCCTTTTATCAAATAGAAAAAAATTGTGAATCAAATGACGCCCATTATTGAAAAACTGTGAAAAGAAAACAAAAACCTACCAAAAACGGGTGAATATGCAAAAATCACGAATATTTTTTGAAAACTGGTTGTACCAAGCAAAAAGACCATTTGAGGAAAATAAATTCGTTATGAGGAGCAAATTTATTTTCAATTGATAAATGACGTGACGTGTACTTAGAGATGCTAAGCTACAAGTTAACAAGTTAACAGAAAAAAGATTTGCAATTCTCAATAATCTATTGTCTTTTTTTTAAAAAATCAAATATTTTCAAAATTCATAGACAACAAAAACTTTCGACTAAAAGAGTAGACAGTTTGTCTTGCAATTAACTGGTAAACTAATTGCGCTTATTTTTAGTGAGACTAAATCATAGGACTACTAAATAACATTAAGTACAATTTGATCTAAAAAATTTTACACAAAATTTTACGAAAACACATTGTTGAAACCGTTAAATTTTTAAAAAATTATCCAGGAGAAATTAAAATTTTCACTTGCGTCTTTCACATCCACGGCCACTTTTTGCCACACGAAATAAGCCCCTCCCCTCATTACTGTCAATATATCATAACACTGGTAAAATATTTTGGTCGTTTCATTAGTGATATTTTGGGATCTTTTTGAACGGTCATTATTTTGGGGTCTTTCCCGTTTGTGTCACCTCTCGTCCGTTATGCGCTCCCCAGTTACAAAGCACGTGTCATTGCATAGTAAATCTTTATGTAAGAAGGAGGCTCGGTAATGTGAGTTCGCACATTAAGTTCCGACATTGTCCACCAAATGAGGAAGAGAAAAAATTAACACGGCAACATGTCGTTCAACAAACTAATAAATGAAAAATAAACAATCTAACATAGAGGGCCTATTAGATCTGTGACTACGATAGTATGACTAACAGAAAAGATGCCAAATCAGAACAAGAACATATCTGTTATATACAAAATTTTCAAATTAACTATATCAACATATATTTAAGTTACGAACAATCAAAAATTTTATACCTGATTCAATTTCTATCCTGCGGAACAAATCAAGTAAACAACGGATATTTTGCAGCAATATAAAATTGTACTAATTCTCTAAAAAAAATAAGACCTGAGAAACGTATTCATCCATTATCTAAATGTTTTTCTTTTACATCAAATGTGATTTAATCTTTTATTTGATTAATTGCTAAAATCAAATTTTACTTAGGTTGAACTTTTTGATTAATTACGGAAAATGACCATTGCCAAGTTAATTTGCCAGTACCAAGATGAATATTTTCGAATAGAATGAACAAAATCAGCGTGCAGTGAAAATTTATTTGAAATTTATTCCTTTTATACATTTGAGAGATTATATTGAAGAGCTATAATATACCTGTCGCAAATACTGGCGTAATTATGTTAAATCATTTTTATTCATTTTCCACTTTTACGGAACAATTGAGCGGATGTCATAAAAATAGGCTGGAGCTATCGGTATTTTCATGAAAGCAGAAGACCTAAACACGATCTATACAGAAGACCTAAACAAGACCGAATTAAGGCCTAAAGAAGATCTAAATTCTCAAAAAAAAAATATATATTAAGACAATTTTTACAATATTTATCAACTCGTGGGTATTTAAAAGCTCATTTTTAAGGGTATGAATATCGACGCGTGCGAAATATCACTGGGCTTTAAACACTAATAAAAAGTTCTGAGAAAGCAAATGAAAGTGAATGTTAACTATTTGAAAACAGTACATTGTTGATCCCAGAATTCGGATGATCGTGGAAAAAATCAGCATCTTTCACATCCACAGCCACTTTTCGCCACATGAAATATGCCCCTCCCCTCATTACCGTAAATATACCATAACACTGGTAAAAAAAAATTGGTCGTTTCAATTGTGATATTTTGAGATCTTTTTGAACGGTCATTATTTTGGGGTCTTTTCCGTTTGTGTCACTTTTCGTCCTTTATGCGCTCACCAGTTACAAAGCACGTGTCCTTGCTTAGTAAATCTTTATGTAAAAAGGAGGTTCGGTAATTTGAGTTTGCACATTAAGTTCTGACCCCACTAATCTACATTTTCACATAATTGTCTACCAAATGAGGAAGAGATAAAAAAAGTTAACACGGCAACATGTCCTTCAACAAACTAATAATTGAATAAAACAATCTAAATTTGAGGGCCTATTAGACCTGTGACTACCATGATATGATTACCAGAAAACATGGCGATAAAAATCAAATAGTTTAAAATATTAATTACAACCAAAACTCGTTGTCCACTTTTTGAAAATCATTAATAACCGAATCAAGATAACATCGGATAACATCTAAGATGTTTAACCTGTACTTTATTAGAACACAATATGGAATTTATCCTCGATGCAACTTGGTAACAAGTCGACAAGAAATGAGCAAAAGGGCAAAATTTAATAAACATTGCTTTTTTGAAGAGAGAAAATTTCGAACTGATTAGAAACATTATGCATCACAAATGAAATCATCGAGAGATTCTTTTATACCTCAGCAGAGAACAATTGAGACCTTTCACTGTCCAGGATATGTCATAGGACTGCAAAATGAACGACGAATACAGACAAACACGAAAAAATGTACGAAAAAATTTGCACGAAAACGATGTCGCAGCCAATTAACATTAAGCTGTTAATTAAAAACATTGCAAATCTTCGATTGCCTTTTATCAAATAGAAAAAAATTGTCAATCAAATGACGCCCATTATTGAAATACTGTGAAAATAAAACAAAAACCTACCAAAAAAGGGCGAATATGCAAAAATCACGAATATTTTATTAAAACTGGTTGTACCAAGCAAAAAGACAATTTGAGGAAAATAAAACCGTTATGAAGAGCAAATTTAATTTCGATTGATAAATGACGAGACGTGTCATTAGAGATGCTAAGTTACAAGTTAACAAGTTAACAGAAAAAAGATTTGCAATTCTCAATAATCTATTGTCTTTTTTTTAAAAATCAAATATTTTCAAAATTCATAGACAACAAAAACTTTCGACTAAAAGAGTAGACAGTTTGACTTGCAATTAACTGGAAAACTAATTGCGCTTATTTTTAGTGAGACTAAATCATAGGACTACAAAATAACATTAAGTACAATTTGATCTAAAAAATTTTACACAAAATTTTACGAAACCACATTGTTGAAACCGTTAAATTTTTAAAAAATTATCCAGGAGAAATTAAAATTTTCATTTGCGTCTTTCACATCCACGGCCACTTGGCCACTTTTTGCCACATGAAATAAGCCCCTCCCCTCATTACTGTCAATATACCATAACACTGGTAAAATATTTTGGTCGTTTCATTAGTGATATTTTGGGATCTTTTTGAACGGTCATTATTTTGGGGTCTTTTCCGTTGGTGTCACCTCTCGTCCGTTATGCGCTCCCCAGTTACAAAGCAAGTGTCATTGCATAGTAAATCTTTATGTAAGAAGGAGGCTCGGTAATGTGAGTTCGCACATTAAGTTCCGACATTGTCTACCAAATGAGCAAGAGATAAAAAATTAACACATCAACTTGTCCTTCAACAAACTAATAAATGATTAAAACAATCTAACTTAGAGGACCTATTAGACCTGTGGCTACCATAATATGACTACCAGCAAAGATGGCGATAAAAATCAAATAGTTTCAAATATTAATTACAACCAAAACTCGTTGTCCATTTTTTGAAAATCATTTATAACCGAATCAAGATAACATCAGATAAAAATTAACTAAGATGTTTAACTTGTACTTTATTAGAACAAAATATGGAACTTATCCTCAATGCAACTTGGTAACAAGTCGACAAGAAATTAGCAAAAGGGCAAAATTTAATAAACATTGCTTTTTTGAAGAGAGAAAATTTCGAACTGATTAGAAACATTATGCATCACAAATGAAATCATTGAGAGATTCTTTTGTACCTCAGAAGAGAGCAATTGAGAACTTTTACTGTCCAGGATATGTCATACGACTGCAAAATGAACGACGAATACAGGCAAACACGAAAAAATGTACAAAAAAATTTGCACGAAAACGATGTCGCAGCCAATTAACATTAAGCTGTTAATTAAAAACATTGCAAATCTTCGATTGCCTTTTATCAAATAGAAAAAAATTGTGATGCGAATGACGCCCATTATAAAAATACTGTGAAAAGAAAACAAAAACCTACCAAAAACGGGTGAATATGCAAAAATCACGACTATTTTTTGAAAACTGGTTGTACCAAGCAAAAAGACCAATTGAGGAAAATAAAACCGTCATGAACAGCAAATTTAATTTCAATAGATAAATGACATGACGTGTCATTAGAGATGCTAAGCTACAAGTTAACAAGTTAACAGAAAAAAGATTTGCAATTCTCAATAATCTATTGTCGTTTTTTTAAAAAATCAAATATTTTCAAAATTCATAGACAACTAAAAGAGTAGACAGTTTTGCTTCCAAAAACTGGAAAACTAATTGCGCCTATTTTTAGTGAGACTAAATCATAGGACTACGAAATAACATTAAGTACAAGCTGATCTAAAAAATTTTACACAAAATTTTACGAAACCACATTGTTAAAACCATTAAATTTTTAAAAAATTATCCAGGAGAACTTAAAATTTTCACTTGCGTCTTGTTTCATTATCATTAAGTCTTTTTGTTAAACGACTGTCACAAATTGACAGCAAAAAGAAACAAAAAAAATGAAAAGTATCTAAATTTCGCAAATATCTTCTGAAAAAAATTTCTAAGCCCTGAAGACATTAGTCAAAACGTTTAGACAACAGTGAATTTTTTGTTTGATTCAACAAAACATTAAAAAATTCTAAATAATGCGAGGCTAGGAAAATGATACAACAATGTTAAAAACGAAACTATACCCGAAAGTGAACTGAAAGGGACAAGTTGAAGAATACTATTACTCTCTCTTTAGGAATTTGATCTGAAAGTCAATGAAATCATTAGCTATTTACCGATATTGGCTATAAAATTTAATGATTCAGCTATAGTTGGCCACTGAGACCTTTCATCACCAAATATTTGGCATACAACAACAAAAGTTAACAACAAACAGAGGGCCAAAAAATTCTACCAAATTCTGCAAGAGAATGGTGTCGCAGCCCTCAAAACCATACGAAATGAAAACAACAAAAATTGTCAACTCTAAGTGTTTAACGCTTTGTTCAGTTAGACAGTTATATATTCTGACACTTTACCAAAGAAACAAAAACAACAGCAAAAATAGGCAATTATGCACCAAAATCATAAAAGTTTGTATGAAAACTCGTAGTACCAAAAGCAAGAAAACCTTCAGTTAAAACAATCCACCACGAACTTAGATTGTACGCTTAAGGGAAGAGCGTTTGACTTGTTTTTACTGAAAAACGCAGAAGTTGACTAAAATAATATATGAGAATGACAAGTTTAAAAAAATCACTGAAATTTCATTAAAACAAATACATTCCTCAAAGCCATTAGAACCCTATGGTTCTCTGAAAATAGACTCTATCTACATTCATTTTTATGTTTACTTAAGTGGGAGCTGTCATTAATGGTGCCCTGAATATAAACTTTTGTCAATAATTAATATTAAAAGAACAAAAGCAAAAATTTTTGAAAGAAGGCTGCATTAAAATAAAAATTGAAAGTTTCTGATTCTAGGAATACATGATAATATCAAACCTATCCCCGTTTTTGCCGCACGACCAACAAACCGACCAAGTATTTCAAGTGTTTGCGAATTAGACCAATTGTTGAGTGAAATTCTTCAAATATTAACAAAAAAAAGCGTTGCCTTTTGTATAATTATAGAGTTAAATATGCAAAAACGGCAAAATTTTGTTTCCAGAAGACTTTCATAGGGCGCCTAAATTCAGCTAGCGCTCTTTTGGAGGTTAGGGAGTCTATGTTAAGGTTTCTAGGTCACTAATAAGGTCACTAATAATATAGGTCACTTTAGCCAATAAAACTTCTTAGAAACAATTCAGCAATGCTGTTCTATATCTATTGGTAACAATAACACTCTGCCGTTATAATTTTAAACTAAATTTAAATTATATTACCGAAAATGTGCCAAATTTTAGCAAAACTTCCTGAAAATGTGAACAAAAACAGTTGAATGTTCACAAAACTTTAATACTCGATAACTCCCTGTAAGAAACAAAAATCGAAAAAATCTTTTTAATTCCATATTCTAGGATGTACGTGCTTTTCAATGATACCACTCACAATTCTTTAAAAAAATATATCGATCGGCCAAAATTGACTGAACAAAAAAAACCCAGTTGAGTATATATTTCCTCCCTCCCCACTAAAGTGGAGGTCGGAACAAAAATTAGAGACGTGCCTTTTGGATGCAATTAAAATAAACCTTAGCCAAGGTGGGTATAGCCTTACGAACTATAAAACTGCTTTGAGCAGTTTGTAACATAAGGTTTGGAGTGCCATGAACAATGCATGGGGGAAGATAATTGGACTGTGGCTTACTTTAGAAAATCTGACAGCTTATAAATTTAAATTGGAAATATTATACGGCTGATATACTTGATGCATTTCCCTGATTTTATGTCGGATTTGAGCGAGACAAATGTTTTGGAAGATTGTATTCAGTTTTATATTTCTGACTAGAACAGAGAGACTATTTAACAACAGTTTACAGGTGTGGTATGCACCTCACAATTTTCAGAATAAATGAGTGCGGCTTGTGTTTTTTGCGCTTACAATAATTAGCTGAACATATTGGCTTTAGAACACAGGAAGGACGAAACTCAGAAATGTTACTTTTGCAGAGAAAACAAACTTGAATTATATAAACTGAGATTATGATGGTTTTGGGAAAGGTTCCTGGGATAGGAGGCTACGTGCCGTCTACATCAAGCTTAAATTCAAAATGTTGGTCGTAACGAGAAAAAAAAAACAATTCTCATACACATTGTAGAGGTTTCATAATAGGGCAAAATAAAAGATATTTGCTTCGTGGCTGTCCGAGAAAAAGATGTTCTAATCTTGATTATAACTAAAGCCTGATAAATTGTTCTTCCCCCATAATTTCGCGCTTTAATGAGACCCAGATAAGTTTCATCTTTGGTCCAGAAGCTATCCACTTTAAAGTCGTGTGTTTGCCGTAAGTGGACAGTTTCAACGTTTTCGTACAAAAAAAATAGATCGCAATGTTCCAATACTCAAAAATATGGTGCAGTTTTTCTTTATATCTGAAACCCAAATTACCAAAATTCTATTTAAAAAATCAGGAATAAAGCATCAGATTTTTTAAGCAATTCTAACAATTAATTCTAATTTTAATTTTAACTGTCATTTTAAACTAAATTCAACTACTCAGGGAGTTTGGAAATTTCCGTAAACATAAAAAGCTGACCCCGACAAAAAAGTCCCAAATAATAAAGAGATTAAAAATGATTATAGCAGTTTACAAATTATACTATTATTCAAATCTCTGTGTATTATTGATTTTATCCAGTTACGAAGCACTGTTTGTTAATCTGTTTTTAAGTAGTCACTTTAATTTATGATCGAAGTGCTTCGCGTGAGTAATTGGTTGATCATTAATTACTATCAGCTAAGTTAGGTACTTTTTTCATCAAAATGCTTCGTCTGGTTGTTATTTGGGACTATTTTGTCTGAGACAGAAGCCGTCCAGGGCGCTGTCCAAAATTTGCTCCGGAATTTAACAAAACTCAGGATGGTCTTTGCATATATAGTATCCCTTGAACCAACGAAATGTCAAAGTTTCTGCCATTTGCCGTCTGGATGTTCGGATGTCAAAAATCTCTATGCTGTACGATTCTGGGGGCACTACCATGACAGGTATTTCTAAATTGACGAGCGAATCGTCGACTCCTACAACGAGGACATCTGGAACTTGAGTGCCGTATGTAAGACGTTCGATTATGTTGACGCATTGAGTTTCGTTGAATCTCACCTAAAACACGAAATCGAGACAATCTGATGGGGCTTCACCGCTATATAATGTCGCAATAATTACCGCAAACAGCGTTGAAGGTTATAACGTTATAATTTTGTTTGGCAACTTATAAAGTTGTCAATTTTGCCTAAAATTTGTCCTCATTAGAAAAATTTTCTTATAATAATGTCAAAGTTCACTTTTTGTGCAGACTTTTAATAATGCTTATCCCACTCATTCAAAATAGACTCAGTGTTTTTTTCTTGTTATTGACCAATGCTCTACAAAAGTGGAATTAGCGTACATGGAGCCTAGTCCCATAGCATGTCAGTATTGAAACATTGTATTCGATTTGCATATCGTCAACCCGGTACTGTATCAGTGTATCGTAAGATCATCTTTCTACTCATGATCCCCAGTATAGGTCGTACGGATACTATTTTTCAAAATAAGCTGCACATCTCTGGTTTTGATTCCCATAATATTCACAGGAAATTCATGAAAAAGTATAAAAATTTCAAAAAAAGGAAATATTGGACTATGCACTATTTGAGCATGAAGTTGACTTACATTCTTGAAAGATAGCAAGTAACGTCTTAACATTAGAAAAAACCGCCAAAACCAGTAAATGCACGCCGAAACGAACAAATTTACGCCAAATTTCTGATCTTATCTTGAGAAATGACATGAATATATAGTAAAATTCTGAGTAAAACTACTGAATTTGAATACTATGATTCAATGCTACGTGATTTTGATCCGGGCAATGAGAGAATTATTTTACACATACATTATTCTTTATTTAGCGCCTGTTATTTTGGGACAAAAGGGTTGGTAGTGCGATGAAGGGGTTAAAATACTCATCTTTAGCAAAATTGGTGATTTTTACATACAGATAATTAACTTAATTTTAAATTCAGTCAATTGTTAGGGTCAATTGGCTGTTTAATTCTGTCAATTAGGTTTTAAGTTTGTTTTGCCTAATTTCCAGATAATATAAGTTTGAAAGGTTTACCCAATGTGTACAAACTTTTCTTTAGCGAAATCGAGTTTCCGCCTAATTCCTCTGCGCCGTTGGATTCGTTGTCATTGAGCAGATTGTCATTGAATTCAAACTCTCAATATTGGATCTTTACTGGTTTTCATCATAACTAAATAACTGGCTTCCATTTCCGTGAGAATACTAATAACAACTAATATATACATTACAGGGATCTTACAAAAATTTGAACAGGGCCAAGTGCAAATTCTGATTTAAAAAAGTGTCGAATTCATTGTAATGCTGCTATTTGGAGGAACAATTTTAAAAACCCAATATTAGGGGTAAATTGAGAACAAAAACATTAAAAACAAAAAACGTTTGCGATTCATGGAGCCCGTTTTTCAAGAAAGCTGTTCTAGGATAATAGATAATATTTTGCAAGCTTATTATTGTCTTAATAAGTCTCTCTCTCTCTCTCTCTCTCTCTCTCTCTCTCTCTCTCTTTTTTCTCTCTCTCTCTCTCTGTCTGTCTTTGTTTCTCTCTCTCTCTCTTTCTTTCTTATATACACACAAACACACACACACAACCACACATACTCACTCAAACACACAAGCACACACACCTAAACTAAAGTTCTGAAATTCACGTACACCAACACACACAAACAAACTCACATAGACACATACCCAAATTTACATACTCTCTCTCACACACACCCACACACACACGCGCACACACATGCAAACACACAGATACACACAAAAAAATTGCTTGACCTGAAACAACAACTTGAAAATCAACAACAACTTGAAAAGCAACAACACCCAGGCCAAGGATATTGGGTAAATTTTTGCAAGCAATGCGTTAATTGTGGTGAATGGGGCGAAAAAATTATTCAGCGCATTTCACCGCATTTCTTAAAAAAATTCACCGCATCAATTTTTGTAGCAGATTAATATACGACAAGTGGTGAATGCGGTGAAAAAAAAATAATTCACCACATTTCACCACAATTCATACAAAAACTCACCGCAAAGTTCGCCCCATTTCTTACAAAAATTCCCCGCATGGCATTTGTTTTCCAACGCTTATTGAATCTGATTTAAACTCAGGGGGAAATATCAAAGAATTAAGTGACAGATGGCGCAGTGGCATTAGAATTTGTAGACATTCAGGAGATGAGAGGTGCGACCCCGTGTACGGAAGCTTCTTTGTTTGTAAGATTTTAGTTGAATGCGGTGAGAATAAATAATTCAGCATGATTCAACACTTTCACCGCAAAAAGATGTAAGAATTACGCAGCAAAAATTATTTATTTACACCGCATTTCACCTCGCTGCTTACGAAAATTCTCCGCCAAACCTCGACCCGGGCAGCTGGTGTATACACTCGGTCAAAACTTTACTAACCGTTATGGAGTTGAGATGTTTGCCTTCGTCTCTGAAGTCGGACAATCTTTCCATATATTCATGGGGAGAGTAGCCACTCTTTCGACCTGTTGCGTAATATTGCTCTGATTGGTACATGCAACACGCAGCTGAAACGACAAGAGTACTTTTTAAAACAGCACATGAACATAAATGACAAGTTAATATCTAGAGCAAATATTGACAATCGATCGCAGCCTAATCCAAGATTCCTTTTTCTAGCAGAGTTGAATCGCGTTGTATATGTTTCTGTATCGTTTTTGCAACAGTTTTACGTCATTTGTACCTCTACAACAAGGTACATTGAATATTTTTGTCTCATTTCGGTAGTTTTGAGGAACTAATTTTATACAGTTCAGCTTTAGTTGGTTCAGCTTTCATGGAATGCAATTTTAATCCTAATTTCGTATAGCTTCAGTTTGTCTTAGGGACTCGTCGATATATGATTTGAGGATCAATTGCGCAGGTTAAGACTGCAAAGATACGGTTTTACCGCGTCGCTTATCTGATGCTTGGAGCCAGACAATCTTAGTTGAACAAACTGTCTTCTGGTCACTAGTTGAGTTTTCTTCGCCTCTAGCAGTAGTTCACTTTGTTCAAACTCAAATCAGATTCACCTGAAATGTTTCAGTTTGGTTCTTAAACGCTGAGTTAACTTTTATTTACAATCGCCAGCCTTGCATATTTGATTGTAAAATCTCCATGACGTTTGATTGAAAGTTGAGTCTCGGTTGATAAACTTGCTCTCGTTGTCAGTTCTGAAATCGGTTTCTCCCCAAAGCTGAAGGATTGTCTCGCTTTATATATAGCTAACCGACAATCGTGAAAGTTCAAACGTGACGAAAATTACGGGTTGTTAGTTGAAGTCTAGTAGCAGCGTAATGGTATTGTTTTTGCTTTAATTGATGCTGACTCGGGATAATGACACCAAAACCGACGCTTGGGATGATGAAGTTGATAATAAAAATCGTAACCTTTTACTGATGATCGAAAATTTGAAACCTGTAGTATTATAAATTAGTAAAAATTCAATATTCGACTAGAAACTACACCACCAATATCAATCGTCTGGAAAATGTTTTTACATAACTGCTTCCCTACGTTAGATATTTCCACGTGTTATATTGAAATAAAACGTTACACCAACTGATCTCATCCCAATGAAAAAAGGCCAAACTCTATAGAATCTTAACTTAAAAATCAAGTTGACTCAAAGTGTAACAAAAACTGAGTTCGCTGATTTTACTAAATTTGTTTTTACTTTAAACGTCAGAAAAAGCGAAATAAGTTGCTGTTGACTAAGGACAACTTTACTTTTAGTGACAATTCAATGGATATCGGGTTTGATAGCGTAGCATTTTAGGTAAAAGTAGCAAAAGAAGACTCGAGTAGTTGAGTAATTATGTATAAATCTTCCCTAACTTTTATTGAAAGTGGCAAGACCCCACTATTTAATGTGAGACATTGAGTTTTTACTTCGTTAAACTATAGTTTCTCAATTACTTTTTGTGTTTAGCGTAATTTGAACTCGTCGAGAGGTGAAGTTGCAAAAACGCTTACGAAATCGTTCTGGATTTCTCGTAGTCAATTTTTTAACATTTCTAGTCAAGAACAAAAATTAATTTGGCAAAATCTTGCAAGAATGTTGCAAAAAAATTAATCTTGCACCATCTTGCAAGACGGAGATAACCTTGCAAGATATTTTCCTCTTTTTACTCTCTCTGTCCCCTAGGTGTTTGGCGCAAGCATTAAGATTTGATCTGCTTTGGCGTCTTTGGGTTGTTTAGTAAGGGGTATCCATGCATGTTTGTGCATGGAAGTCTTTCTGCTGTTCTGTGTTGTCCAGTTTTTTTCTCTTCAGGAATAGACGACACTCAGAGCACGACACCCGAAGACGACGATACGACACCCGAAGACGACAAAACGACACACGAAGACGATGATACGACAGCCGAGGGTGACGATACGACACCCGAAGAACGATCAAGCAAAGAGAAATCTGAAGAAGAAGAAGAAGGAACAATTGAAAAAAGAAAAGAAAGAAGAGTATGAATGGCGCGAAGGACCTTCTTTAATGTGATAGATTGATAATTCGATGTCATTGTTTCTTTTTGTGATGCTTTTTTTTTATTTTTTTTAGATTCAAAATTGACCTTTCCAAAAAACTTTTTTGCTTGAATAGGACTTAGGATAAGGACCTAGAACGTCTCTTTTGGCTATTTCTTAGCGCTATTTTTGTTTTTTAAATGTTTTTGAGCCAATTTTTTTCCCAAAAAAATTAATCATGCAAGATCTTGCAAGAATCTTGCAAGATAAGTTAATTTTTGCAAGATTCTTGCAAGAACTTGCAAGAAAAATTAATCTTGTAAGATCTTGCAAGAATCTTGCAAGATTAACTTTTTTTCTCGACTCGGGAAAGTATTGGCAGTCGCTTCCGAATTTTTTATCGAAAATCTCGCTATCATCACAAATTTTTCTATTAAGAATATCAGATTTGCAATTTCCACTTAAAAGCACTAAGTCGTGCCTCACATGTAATCTGTTCAGTTCTATCAAATTGATTCTGAGTTAGTCTTCCAAAAATTTGCTGGACAAAATTTTAAGTCTCGACCACACAAAATGGACTTTATAAGAGATGCGTCCCGAAATTTCTTATGGAAAACTGGCGACTTCTACTTGAAAACACTTGACAAACTTCCTGAGTTGAGATGAATAATATTATGATAATGATGCATCGATTGATTTGAAATTCAAAATAAAACGGAGATGTTTTGCTGAACAAATTGGACAAAATGAATCCTAGTGATTGAATTTTTCGAGATTTGTAGATGATAGATGAAGGGAAGAAAAAAAATAAAGCGAGTGATGAATTAAAAATCTTCTCATATGTTCAGTACAAAAACCAGCTGTCCTAGAAAGCTAATTTAAGGAAAAATAAAGTCTCAAGCAATTCGATTCTTTTCCTATAAACTTCTTCTCGAATTTGCGCCTTTCAAAAATGCTTTCCGTGAAGCGTGAAAATATGTAAGAAATTTGGAAAGGCTTCAACTTTTGCAAGAGATTTTAATCTTTTTTTTTGGTTAAGCAAAAGTAATTGATAATTCATTCTGTTCTGTTGCCGATTGTCAAATTTTTACGCTAGATAAGGCTTTTCATGGAAAAAATTTTACTAAAATATAATTATCTCAAAACCAGGATCTAACCCATACCATGAACAGAAACGCTGCCTATCAATTAACAGTTTCGAGGCCAAAAAATTAATCGGAAGACCCCAAAATCCAAAATCGAAAAAATGTTTATCTAAAAAGTAGTTGATAATTGATACTCTAGAAGATCCAAAACCCCACTGAAGCGCATCAGATTGTTCCATTGAAATTAAGTTACATACAGATTTTTTTAAAAAAACGGTTATTTCGTAACCTTTGTACTTGACGATCAGTGGGTTGATGTTGAACCAGTTTAGTTTCTTGAACTGCTTGAAGGCCAAGTACCAAATAAGGGCTCTGTCGTTCTCTAGGGGTGTTCGTGTTCTGTTCTCAGTTGTGAACCAACCCAAAAGACAGTAGAACTTGCTAAAAAGAAAAAATTTTTTAGTTCCCCATTTTTTGGAGACGAAAGATTCAATATTTTTGGTCGAAAAATACATCGAAATAAATTTCGTATTTTTTTCATTTTCTTTTGCCGATGCTTTTTTTTCAATAGGCATGCAATCGAAAACTTTTTCCATCTTTTCCAGGAAAATCTTTATAGTTAACCAAATAGACTTGACAGCCACTGTGAAGATAAGCATATCTTAGTTTAACATGTTTTGCGTTGATTAAAATCAATTTATAATGAGATGAGAATAAAAATTCAACTCATACAATTTAACCCAAAACTTAAATGAATTCATCAAATTGATCCGCCGTCGCATCGTTTTCTTCTTGCGCTCCAAGCTCTTTCAAAGCTGATTTTCAGATAACTATATTTTGAAAGTTTAAGCAGCCCAGTGGAAGATAATTTTATTTTTATTTTTATAGAATCAGAAATTCCAGTAACTATCCGATTTGGATCAATAATTAAAATGTGCTTAAAAGATGCTGCATCCTCATTTTGCTTTACTCGATGAAAATTTTGCGTTGAAAAATATATTTATTATTGAGGATCTGAATACGGACAAAGGTGCTGAGAAGTTGAACCGAAACGATACTCAAATTCCATTAAATAATTTTTAGAATTAGAGTTGAAAAATTGCGTTGCAACAAGAGAATTGGAAAAAAAAGAAAAAGAAAAATTGGGAAGTCAGGCTTGAATCTCTTTTTGGCCCATTTATTTTCACAACAGTTGCGCCGGCTCCCAAACCGCCACCACTTTGATTAGTTCCAGAAACTTTTTTTCCAGAACTTGTTATTTTTCCGAAAACAAAAAATGAGTACTTGATGAGATTAACTTTTAGGAAACGTTCCAGGAAATGTTTATTCAGGACATGTTTAGAGGGAGTAGATCCTGAGCTCTTGCAGGATAAATTTAGTAGCTAAGCCTATAAATCTACCTGGTTTACCGTCATTTACCGATTTTTATATATACCAAAATTCTCCATTAGTTTCTACCGCCAATCACAATCTTCCACTGCTCATTTTATATGTTTCTTCTGCAGACCAAATTGGGTAATTTAGTAGGTGTTTTAAAAATCTAAAAGTACCACATGAAAGCACTTGAAAAGCAGGTTTTAGCTACCTAAAAATCATTTTTTCATGAGCATATTAGAATTTTATTTTACGAAAATGTCTCCGCTGAGACAAATGACAATAAATAGGAGGGAGGGGTTACATTTTTTCAATATTTATTGGGGGCTCTCAACTCTCCAGCCAAATATTTTTAAGGGTCTCTCGCAATTCAGATAAATTGAATTAAATTGGGGCGTTTTATATTCTTAAAGATCTGTTCGCAGTTTTTTGAAATTATGTTGTTGTATGTTGTCAACTATATGTTGTCAAATTGTTTTTATTACAGCCCCCCATATTGTAGCAAAAGAGGAGAGGAGTTTATTGCCAGTATTTTTGAGATATTTGGATCTCTCAACTGCTTTCAAATAAAAAAGTGGAATAAAAAGTGAAAATAAAAAAAACTGATTTCTGATAGACAGTTTTTTTTTCAAAAACGGTAATCTCACTTCTAGTTTTGCTGTTCCCTTTTTTCGCACTAAAATTTCTGAAAGTTTCTTAGAGATCTTTTATATTTTGTGACCAGAGATATTAGCAACTTAAACTCATTTATTTTGTCGTCTTTCTTTTGCTGTAATCTTCGTTTTTTTTCACCCTTAATCTCCTTAACAGCAGAGTCATACTGTTATTCAAGTGAAACCGATGTGAGTATACTTCTGTTTTAAGAAATCAAATCAAATAATTTTGCGACTATGTCGCCTTTTGTTTACTAAAAATTTTGGTATTCCTTGGGTTTTGCCCTTTATTTTTGTTCTTCTCTTGGTGCCAAAAATAAAAAGCCGCATCGTTCTGATAAAAAATCAGACTTTAGATCGTTTCCTTTCAAATCTAACTGTTTGACAAAATTGATAGCATTTTTTAGACATATTGGTGTTTTTTGGAATCTGTCCGTTTTTTTAAATTTTGTTTGCTTATCTGTCGTTTTTTTTTTATCGAAGAGTTCCATTAGCTCTCTTTTGAGTCATTTGTTAACTTGTTTGATCATTTAAGTTATTATCTTTTTGTTTCAATTACTTTCACAAGTTGTTATAAGATCAAAAACACAAAAACTGTCGAAAGCCATAAAAAATTGTCATACTTGAATCATGAGGATTTTTTGCTTTCGCCAGTTTTTGTATCTTCTTTGGTTTTTCAAGCCCACTGAAGATAGGTCTCAATGTTTGTCTTATTAGAGAGGTGAATTGCATTCTCCTCAACAGTTTTAGTTCATAGCTCTTTTTTGTTGGCTTGGACACCATCTGCTTTTTTTTCGTTCCTGAATAATTGCTGCATTTGTTGTTACTTTTCTTGCATGATCACCTGTTTTTTTTGCAGAAGTGGATACCTGCTTGGGATTCTGCTTTGTTTAATGAATGTTAATTAAAGGTCGTTTGAAGCTGTTTGCGTCAATGACGACTTTGGTGATATTTATTTTCAATCCTTTAGTTTAAATGGACTTTTGACAAACGTTTTGTGTCGTTTATTTTTTCTCATTGATTTTTTATGTTTGTTTTCTAAAGACCAAGGGCATAGACATTTTTAGGTTTAAGTTGTGGGACTCTTTAGATTTGGAGACCATTGTCCTTATAGAAATTTCGAAAAAGAATATACTGTTTTTTTTGTGTGCATTTGTATACAGTTTTTCTACTCTCAGAAGCAACTCTTCTAAGAGGGCAGATAATAGGCTTTTTTGGATACTCACTTCCTTCGGTTATGTTACATGCCTCGTGCTGCTACTGTCTTAACTTCAGCATACAAAATGCTGTTTCACTTTTATATTTTCCGTTTTGTCGACTTTTTGCTTGAAATCTCTTTGACTTTTCTATACTGATTGCAGCTTGAGAAAATGGACAAGGGTTCCGTCCAAATGGACAAGGGTTCCGAAAATGGACAAGGGTTCCGAGAAAATGGACAAGGGTTCCGAAAACGAAAAGGGATTCCGTGGTTAAAAATCGGTGTGCTAACGGTGAAAAGTCAAATTTTTTCCACTCTCTCCGCTGATTTGAAGCGGCGGGATCTCAACCCAGGCATCACAACTTATTATTTTAATAAACTCCGACATTGAAGAGGTCATTATAAGTGCAAATCTTACATCTCTTGAAGTTAAACTAGCTTTTCAACTCACGCCGCGATTTTTAGTTGATGAAAACCAACCTATTTTGTAAACAATGTATTGCCTCTTCGCCATGATACCCAGCCAATTGGAACGCCATTGACTCAAATTTCCCAAGACTCATACCAGATACACTGAACACCACAATTTGAAGCAGAGCTGCTGCTAAAAGCAAAAATCAGCGTTAGAAATTACTTAAATACAAGTCATTTGAAGACATACAATCACCGCACGGTCCATGCCATTTGCGACTACGGAGGTTCTAAACGGGAGCTTGGCATCTCTGACGTCATCGTTGTGTTCATTCGCCCTGTCAACCACAGCCTGACCAACAATCCGACAACCGAGACCCCAATGACTTGGCGTCACCACGCTGAAGTTTTATTAGAAACATGACATGAAATACTTCTCAAAAACGTTTCATATCAGCATCAAAAAATACTTTCATGGCGGAAGTTGAAAGTTGAGGTTGATTTGAGAATTCATCAAAGAAAATTGAACAGATCAAAATGTTTTTTATGCTAGCATCTCTAATTCCGAAGGCTGAAAGCCTCCTGTAATATTTGCCGAAAGCAGCTGAAAAAGCAACTGGGTTATTTAATGCCAAGGATTTTTTTAATCCACTGTTTATCCACTGTTTCAAATAATGAAGGTAAAGAAATAATCTTTTTTTAATTCGAACTGTAAAATTTTTAGAAAAGTAAGAGAATTGAAAAATTGAAAGAAAATAAATAAATGAAAATATCTTAAAATAGAGAAAAATAGTAAAAATCAAAATTTGATCATTTTCTACAAAATTGTCGTCGATTTATTTTGTAGAAAAGGTTGAGGTATAATAATGAGTAATGTTGTTTTGTTAGAAAATTTTGTCACAAAAACTTAAAAAGCAATAGAAATTGGCTAAATTGTGCAGCATTTTTTGTTCTACTTATATATATGAGAGATCATATTAACTGAGTTTCCTACAGGAAAACTTTTATTTGCTTAATGTAAAATCTTTAAGAAAACGAATTTTGATAGATGTTCAATGTTCAGAAAAATTTTTGTTAAACTAAAATTTTTCTCTCCTAAAGCTTCACGGGTTTTACTGCCGACTTTCACGGGCCACTAAATTAAAACTAAGTTTCTTAGGCCCACAAAATTAAAAGTTTTAAAGAAAACTTTCACACTGTTTCAATGAAATTTTTTCATTATTTTTATTCTCGCTCTTTATTTTTTTGAAATGTTTTTTTATGATCCGAATACTTCTGACTATCTTTATGTACAAATGAGATCAAAGTTTTTATATACAAAAGTAGCAATTACATTCAAAATAACGACTTACATTTTCTCGGAAAAGTGCAAATCTGGAAAAAATGCGTTAAAAAATCTGGTTATTTTCACTGCCACTTTTAGTGTTCTGTTTGTTAGCTGTTTACTGTTTTTGATTACTACTTGAGCTCATGCAAAAAATTTAAAAAAAAATAAACTGTATTTCCATGAGAAATGTACGTTTTCTGTTATTCAAATAGCTGTGTTCACTTTCAATTTCATGTCGTAAGACCTTTGGAATTTTTCAAGCATAAATCAGCAGATTGTACTGAAAATCAAAAATTTTGCTAGAGCAAAAACTTGGTTCAATACTGACGTTCAGTTCAGTTTTTTGTGATGCTCTTTGGAATGTGTGTTTTAATAAATGCCGTTAAAAATGGTTGATATTTCAAAAAACAGAAATTTTATCCTAAAAAATTATTCAATCTTATTCCTCAACAAATATTTAATCTAGCTTTTTAAATTAGTTTTATAAAAATGTTAATCTGGAATAGAATAAAATATGTTTCGTTTTTGGGGAAACTGATCTCGCGTTCGATTGTGATTGAACCATGGGCCGCTTAAGCATTGCCATGGCTCTGGATACATGACCTGATGGGGTAAATATATAATCAAGATTTATGTTTTGT
This sequence comes from Convolutriloba macropyga, assembly GCF_964194025.1. Classification (NCBI taxonomy): domain Eukaryota; kingdom Metazoa; phylum Xenacoelomorpha; order Acoela; family Convolutidae; genus Convolutriloba; species Convolutriloba macropyga. The sequence goes on from NC_134479.1 coordinate 29,278,524, forward strand.
TAAATTAAGGTTAATTGAATGCATATATATATACAGTATTTTAAACTCTCAACCAATCAGACTCCCTGAAAATTTTTTGATTCTTCTCTTTGCTGAGAGGCCACTTTTTCAAGAAAATATATATGCAGCAATTAAAGATTAATGGAAATAGCACCACTGTTTTGTATTTTTACATATGATATCTGAAGGAACCCTTAAACTTTGAATTGAAATCCAAATAGGAAAATTAAATCTTGTTCGTGTAGTAAAAATTTATACGAGGGCTTAAAGTTAAACTTACCTGTTCAGAAAAAGAGAAGAGACTGAGAAAACAATTTTTTCAGCTTGAATTCAAGGAGCATCAAATCTGGGCGATCAGGATAAAGCTAAGTTTTTTATATGCCACAAGAGAAATTAATCTGGCAACATTGCAAGCTAAGTTTAAATGATGAAAGAGTGTCATAATGATACCGTTATTGTCATTTCTTTAACTTTTTTTCTGAAAAAAAACAGGATAGGTTTTCATATATACGTCTTTTTCGATCAATTGATAGTCAGTTAGATGAAAAAAAACAACGAATCAAGATCGGTAACAAAAAATTCAAGAACTTATAAGTTTGAATGATTGTTATAAATTTAAATGATAGAAAAGCGTGAGAAAAATTTCGAGGACAGAATTATTTTTTTCTCAAGTAGAATCTTGAGTTGTAAAAATCTTCAATACTAACTTCAATCGAAAATTCACATTTCCCATACAATTTAGTCTGAAATTTAATATACAAGAAATTACTAAATTTTATAGGCGGTATCATGATTGGCTCGCCGTAGATGGTATGACGGCTAATAATTACCTGCTATCATGCGCATCTGAAGTGACATTCTTCAAGTAACCAAACTGGTGTGCAAAATGAACCCAACAAAATTCGTGCAAATTGTTTAGCAGGAAGTTCAAAGTGCGATGATCTGATTGGTTCATTTGTTGCACGGAGCAATATTTTGTTACGTAATTAAAACTGTTACGTATTTTTTCACCTTGCGAACTGTTGACATTAAGTTAGGCCATGAACTGCAGGGACAAATTGTTGACGCTGCTTTATTTGAAATTGTTGAAGATAATTAGAAAGTAGTCATTGAACTAATCAAAGGTTCGATGTTAAATTTAGTTTGACGACACTAAAAAATAATTTGATTTTGTTGCTTGACCTTGGAGTCCGAAACTATTACGCGAAATAGAGGTTAAGGTGACTGATTCTGCACAATAAATACGGATAGTTTAGATACTGCAGCAATTTGAGTGCATTAAGAGTACGCTTGTTCAAATTTTAATCAGGATAAACGCACACGCAACAAGCCTTTTCGCCTTAAGGCAAACATAAGCGTTTTTCCCAACCAGGCTCGCTTATGTGCGTTTGCACATAACATTTGATCCGCTCAATTGTTTACCAATTGAAGCAGATATAGACAGACTACCTTCAGAATTAAAAGCGGTTATTAGTTTTATAATTTAAATTTTGATACCTTAAAAAAGGAAAAAGTATAATAAAACCGATTGATAACGAAACGAGAGGTATTAAATCAACTTAAAAATTGCCAAGTAGAAAATAATTTTGTCACGCACACTATTATATTTAATTAACAACCAAAAATAAGATCCAGATATAAATATCTATCCAAAGTTTTTAATAAATCCCAAACAGTTTAGTCTTTTAAGTAACAATGTCAAAATTAAGCTTGCGTGGCCTCTACTTAATTTAGATTAGATTTTAAAACTTCAATTTAGATTTTTAAATAATTGTAGGAGTTAAAATATGACCTCTTAACTCACTTAGAAATCTAATTTGGGAATTCAAAGTGAGATCAAATGTATATAGTGCTTACCCAAGCTAGATAAACACGAGATAGGTTGTGATTGAGGCAAATTCATTTCGATTATGAAACACATCAAATGATTGATCTAACAAATTGATTATCAAATTATATAAATTTAAAATACTTTTGAAACTAAAATGTTTCAAAATATAAACACAACCTTATAGAAAAATGAAATAACGCGTTAGTAATAATAATAATAATAATAATAATAATAATAATAATAATAATAATAATAATAATAATAATAGTAATAATAATAATAATAATAATAATAATAATAATAATAATAATAACAATAATATTAATAATAATAATAATAATAATAATAATAATAATAATAATAATAATAATAATAATAATAATAATAATAATAAAAATAATAATAATAATAATAATAATAATAGTAATAATAATAATAATAGTAATAATAATAATAATAATAATAATAATTTTAAAAATAATAATAATAATAATAATAATAATAATAATAATAATAATAATAATGATAATAATAATAATAATAATAATAATAAAAATAATAATAATAATAATAATAATAATAATAATAATAATACTAATAATAATAATAATAATAATAATAATAATAATAATAATAATAATAATAATAATAATAATAATAATAATAATAATAATAATAATAAAAATAATAATAATAATGATAATAATAATAATAAAATGTTTCCATCAGTCAATAAGTAGCTTCACAATTACATTTACAAATACAATCACATATTTGACTGTGTAGGAGAGCACTATTGGGCCGAAGGCCCGTTCTCAAGTGTCTCATTCAGTTTATCTGGATGACAGTGATTCAAAATGAAAAAAAAAGAGAAAGCACTGTTTGTCAAGGTACCATTAAACCTAACAATATAAAAATTATACTGGCTTTGGAACGCCTTTGAGTTGTGATATTAAAACTCATACAACAGTCTGACTATGTCCTCATTACCCAAAATATATTTATCTAGAAATTGATGACAGAAATTTTTTGTTTCGGCAGTAGACACGCTTTCAATCTTTTCTATTATTTCATCATCGTAATCTAGAAGCATTCTTAAGACCTGCATTATCCTAACTATTATTGGAAAACTGTGAAATAGATTTTTACCTAGAGTTATTTTGTTTTAAATCAACCGCTTGCTTTTTTAAGGCAGTTTTGCATTGAGAAACCCTTTGAAATTGGTGAAATATTACGTTCTCCCCTTATGTTTTTAGTGTTTGCTTAAGTACCTCATAGACATGTTACTCTTATGCTAAATAGATTCAATGTTTTACTGTTTCTTCGTAAATGCTTTCAAACTTTTTTCGATGAAAAATGAGCCGCACGATACGTTTGACAACTTAGTCTATTTCTCGAATTGTTGTGATTAGTGTTGACCCGTATATCAAGACACCGTATTGTACTATTGGTTGTATGTACGTTCTAAATGCATTTATCATCTGTGATTCTCTCAAAACTTTTCTCAGTTTATGAAAGATAGAACAATTCGGCGAAAATTTTGTGACTACTTGCTTTGAGTGCTTTGAGAAACGTAGTTCATTATCTATCGTGATGACCAGGTATTTGAAACCTTGTTTTTCCTCAATTTTATTATTTTTTATGAATGTTCTTGACACAGCATTTTTTCTTTACAAAAAGCATGTTTTGTTCTTTCCTTGTTCAGCGTTAGTTTGTTTTTTTTTATGAGCCAATCATTGACGTTATCTAGTGCTTTGTCGTGATCAACGTCAGTTTTCAATGCAGAACTTCTGTTCTTCACAGCAGTGTCATCGGCGCATAAAAAAACATTTGATTTTTCTGGGACAAGCTCAAGTCATTCATGTAGATAAGAAACAAAAGAGGGCCAAGAATTGAACCCTGTGGTACGCCTAGTTCTATAAGTTTCAGTTTGGACTTTTTATCTCCAATTAAGGTATATTGCATTCGTTTGGACAAATATGATTTTAAAGAGTTGATTATAAGACCACGCAGGCCATATCTATAACATCGTATCGGTATATTGTTGTGATCGACAGTATCAAATGCTTTCTTAAGTCTAGAAAGGTGCATTTAGTTTTTTCGATGTTGTTGTGGAGATTTGATCTTATTTCCTCAATTAAGGTTGCAAGGTCATCAACTGTGCTCTTCCCGTGCCTCAAGCCAAATTATGAGTCTGAGAGAATTTCAAAAACGTTTAAGTAGTTCTTAATTCGATCAAAAAAAATTCGCTCAAAGACTTTTCCTATAAATGGTAGCAACGAAATGGGCCTGAAATTTGATGAGTCATCTATATTTACATTATTGAAGAACGGTTAACTTATGCAATTTTTAAAAATCTCTGGGTATTGTCCAAGTTCTATGCATCTGTTAAACAACAATTTTAAGGAAGCTGTTAAACAGACAGAAACTTTTTTAATGAAAAAACAGTTCAAGTTATAGCAATCAAGGCTAAAATTGTTTTTACAGTTGTTGATAACGTACTGTACGTCATTTTCAGATATCGAATTTCTATCGTAATAGCACTTCTTGTTACAAATTCTGCATTTAATTTTTTCCAAATGTTTGAGAAGAACTCATTAAATTCTTCTACTTTGTTTTGTGAGCAAAAAATTTTAGCAGACTCTGAATTGCTGGCTAAAGAACTATAAAGCTGAAAAAAGTTTTCTGTTTTTTACCAAATAGGTTCTAAGTAGCTTTTGATAAAAAGTTTGTTTTTTTTAGATCGGATGAGGGATTTATGATATTTTACAAGTTTTTTTGAAAATTTTCGTTAAATTGTGGACTTCCAGTTGCGTCTGCCAGTTTCTTAAAACTACATTATTTCGTCGCTAAGTTTTTAAGCTCAATGTTATTCCATTTTGTTCTTTTTTCGTGGACGATTTTTTCAGGGAGATGACTTTTTAAGGCTTCAGTGAGCATTTCTTGAAATTTTTCGAAGGCATTGTGTATTGGTAAAAGCTGTATATTACGTCTGTGGATCTCAAATTGATACCTGAGATCTTTTTTCGAGTCTTTCTCTTGTAATTGGATTATCTAGGTTATGCCAATTGCTGCTTTTTAGAGCTTTATTATACTTTTCTGGACTGCCATCGAGGTCAAAAGAACCTTCTACCGTGTGATGATCTGTTATACAGTTTGATTTAACATTTGTTTCTATAAAAAAAAGTTAGAAAATGTTGCGTTAATGAGTGTACCTCTGCCATTTGATACCTTTTTTGGCTCAATTTTGTTTGATATACTAAAATTGTTTCCAGCTAAAAGAGTTTTCAAACTTTCTGCATTTTTGCTGTTTATTTAAAAAAAAATTAACGTTAAAATCCCCACAAAGTACGTGTTTTGTTTCTGGGTCAACCATTAGGCTGTCGAGATATCTTTACACCGTCAAGAAATTGGCTTCATTAGTGCAATTTGGTGGCATGTAAAAACACGAGAACCAGATTTGTTCTTTTATGGTTTTGATTGCAACTGTTAGTCGTTGAACGGAATTCGTTTCTAATTTTTCTTCTATCTGACAATTTATGTTATTTTTTAAGAAGAACGCAACACCTCCAACTCTTTTTCTGCGATTGCTGGATATAATTGTTCGATAACCATTCAAAAAAAACAGTTATTAGTTATTGTTGTAGCTAGGATTTAACCCAGTCTCAGTAAGGCAAACTACTTTGGGTTTCTGAGACGTGCTAATATTGTAAACTTCAATCTCGTCTAGGTTCATAGATAAGGATCGAATGTTTTGAAGAACAAATTGGAACTTTCTCGGATGACAGATTCTTTTATTTCTCATTGTTGACGTAGAAAAACTTTTCGTTATCAATTCTCTGCCGTTACAGTCTTGTATTATTTTTTTTCTTCTTGAATAAAAAATCCAACTATTTTGATATAACAGTGCTTCTTTGTGTTTTATTTAATTTGTTGCCTGCGGAAATCACCAAAAACATATCAAAACCTTCTGTTTCTTTGCTCTCCAGCGCCCTGTCTTCATGGTTGCGTAAATCACTACAGACAGGCCGCCGCCTGCGGAATTCACAAGCAGAGTATTGGAACAATTTTTAAAGATTTTTAGTTGATTTTGAGGTCATCATATATATGGTGAGTTTATGAAGTTTCAAAAAACTTAGTTTAAGAAATGCGCTAAAAAAGTTTTAAAAATACGATTAAGACGTTACGCACCTAGGGCTGGCGAAAAGTTTCTACCCTAAATCTTGAGTTGTGCTCAAATTATACATATTATAGAAACCAAACAAAATTAATTCATTTATGTTTTACTTTCTTATTACAGTAACTGAGTTCGTGAGATGTCATTTGTTCTACTCCTTTTGAATTATAAGTTGTTAATTTGCAGTTGAGTTGATAACGTGATCTGTAGAAGATATTTTGAATTTTTTTTCGTTTTATAGCACTGATTGATTCCAAATCTTCTATCTCGAATTCGTAATTTTAACGAATTTTGCTTTTTTTCTACCGTTTTCAACTAAAACCGAACTGCACAATTGTGTTTTGCAGTGATCAAGTTTCGTTTATTTGCTTCGCTTTTGATCTGAGCTTCACATTCTGGAAGGGGCTCGTTTAGATAGATGAATTTGTTGTTTATCCTGTTCTTTGTTTTTCTGAGTCGTTTTCTTTTTCATAGACACTCTATTTGTCGGCAAAATCAATAAATTTGCAAATTACTTTTGGCAGTTGAAACTCGTTTCCGGAATTGGGAATAATGTGACACGCTTTGATACTAGCCTCAGTAACTTCAACCTCCAAGATTTTCTCGAAAAATATCAAAATTTCGTGCATTTCATTACAAACTTGTTGAGCATCGAAGGGCGGATTAACGATTAGCATCGGATCCTTGCGCGTGTATCCCTTCTGTGCTCTTAGGCTATCAAAAATATCTTTTGCTTTGCCTTTAGTTCCCTAATTTCTTCGTCCTGTAAGTTATTTTTTGCTTTCAAGAGCTTGATTTCTTTTTTCAATACGTATACTTCTGTGTCTTGAATAGTACTCACGACAACCTCTGAAGCTATGGGTGTGGACGTTGATGATATAGCCTTCATCTCCATTGCCGAGTGAAATTAAAAAGTTGCCTCCATCTCCAAAAAAATTAATAAAATAAACAGCAAATTGAATCAAAGATAACATTTAAATTAGAATCTTGTGCGATAAGACTGCTACGGCAAAGAACGATTGTTCTCTTCATGCAAACAATTAGAATTTTAAAGTTTTCTCACAACGTTTTACTCAAGGTCAGCCGACTGTTCTTCAGTTTTGCACCATTTTGTGTTAGTGGAAAACAGGACACGTAAAAAATCATTCAAAAAGACGTTTTGTAAAAATCACAAACTTCTGACAATTAATGTCGCCAATACAAAAGATAAATTAAAAAAACGATTAGAAAAATAAAAAACTAATAATTTCTACATGCGTTTCAGTAGGAAGCAGATGGGACTCGTATTTAAAAAGATTTTTTACAAACGGTTTTTTTGCTCTTCTAAACAAAGATTAAAAACGATTTTTTGTT
>NC_134479.1:29290884-29323132 GCF_964194025.1 Convolutriloba macropyga
GCCAATTTTCACCGCAAACTTACTTACAAAATGTAGGTTAAAAACCATTTTTTTCGCTTATCATACGTATTTTTCCGATTTTTCTTGGAACCCGGGTCTTAGTATGCAAAAATTGTGTTTAAAATAATAAGTTTGAGATTTAAGATCAATTGAGTTTTTAGATCAATTTGAGACATTGAACATTTTATAATAAAACTCAAAGATTACCTTTGTTAGCAATGTTCTGATCAGACAATTCCGTTCTAAAAAGCGTTTAGTCAGAAATTTTTTAAGCGTACTATTGTATTTTTAAAGACCTTAAGTCGGATCGCAATTATGATCACGTACGAGATGTGGAATGCACCGCACTTCGTGTGCAAAAAAGGTGTGTTTCAATTGGATATCATTTCCAATTATGATTGGATGATCATAAAAGGCTTCCAATTGAGGCTTCAAACTGGCTCCACGGTTTATGTCGGGCCGATTTTTTTTCTTTTTTCGTCTTTTTCGAAAAGTTATTTGAATAGAATAGAATAGAATAGTTAATTCAATTGGATAGTATTGGACAACATTTCAATCATCACATCCAATTGCAATTCAACTAGGACACAAAATGAGCATAATTGCTCTTCAAGTCTGTGCCCATATACGCAAAAAAATTAATAACCCAAATAAATTGATGTCATCTTGCTGAAGCGTATTAAAAGGTAGTAGTAGAGGGCAAAAACATCCCTATTATCTTTAATGTAAAGCTCACTCATTTTTGATATATGTGCTTTCACTTGCTCAAAACTAAAGTTTTGAAAGTTTTCGGGTAATAAATTCAGTTGTTTTAGCCAATTATATGTTTTCTTCAACAAGTTAGCTAATGACTTTTTGTTTTTTGTAGTTTTCGAAAATGGTGGGGGAAATAGGCCTCTTAAACTCCATCTCGTTTGTTTTTTAATGACTGCTAGACTTTGCGGAATTATGTATTGTAGCGGAGATTCGGACCTTATTTGTTTAAAAAGTTCTTTGACAAGTTCAATCACGTAAAGTTCATATACAGTATATATCTTGTTGTCAATTAAGGTAAGACCTAAGGATTCATATTTTTTCCTGAAAAAAATTGCTCGAATGATTTTTCGCTGTACCCTATCAATTTTTTCTAAATTCTGTTTGCTTGTGTTCCCATAGACTAATAGACCATAAGTTATGACCGATTTGGCAAAAGAGTCATAAAACATTAGAAGACACCTTCTTGGATAAAAATGTCGTACCCGATACATTAGTCCGCAAAACTTGTTAAGTTTTTTAACAACAAAATCAACATGATCACGGAATGTTAAGTTCTTATCAATGTAGATTCCTAAATACTTACAAGATGTGTTGTAATCTAGAGCATTATCCTTGAGTTTTACTTTTTCTTTTGTGGGTTTACGAAATTTATTGCTTCACTTTTGACATAATTAATTGTTAATTTGTTAGTATTAAACCAGTTGGAAACTCTTTCAACATCCATTTGTAGAGGCGAATTATTGTCATTACTGGCATTAACAACAGTAGTATCATCTGCGAACATTACTAAAGTGCTTTCATTACAAACTGCGGGGAGATCATTGATATACAAAATGAACAAAAAAGGGCCCAGAACAGAGCCCTGAGGTACGCCACAAACTATTTGCTTTTCTGTCGTTTTTTTTGCATCCTGCACTTACAAACTGGGTGCGCCCAGTTAAATAATTTTTTAATAGCTCCAAAATTGGACCTCTGAATCCATATCTTTCTATTTTTAGTAACAAAATTTCATGATCTATTGTATCAAAAGCTTTGCTTAAGTCAATAAAACTAGCTTGCCCAGTTGATTTGTTGGCAATAACATTTCGAATATACTCCGTTATGGTGGCAACTGCATGCACACATGACATTTTAGATCTAAAGCCAAACTGATTGTTCGCTAGCAAATTATTTTTTACACAAAATTTCATCATCCTCTTAAGTGAGATCTTCTCCAGAATTTTGCTTATTGTACTCAGTAAACTGATAGGTCTGTAATTACCAGGGTCAGTCTTGTTTCCTTTTTTATATAAGGGTATTACTTTGGCTATTTTTAATGAATCTGGGAAAATACGCTCTAGCAAACAATAATTAATGGCTCTTGCAAGATGACATTCAATAATGGGAGAACAACACTTCAAAATTTCGTTTGAGATTCCATCATGACCAGTACTTTTCTTGTTTTTCATTTTCCTCAAGATTTTTGTAACCTCTGATTCATTTGTTTGATGAAGTACCATCGTTTTTTCATTATTGCGTATATTGCAACTGCTTTTTTCGCTATTAAATTTTGCAAATAATTTTGGTCCAATTGAAACAATGTAATCGTTCAAGTCATCAAGATTTGGTAAATCGATGGTATTGTCCTTTCTTTTACAAGTTTTTAGTGTCCTATAAATAATTTTTGGGCTTGGATTTTTGCCTAGTTTTTTGAAGTTATCGTCTCTTTTTCCATTTCTTATCAAGTTAGTTACCTTGTTCCGTATTTGTTTATATCTAGTTTGGTTTTCAATAGTAGGCTCTGCTATCCATTTTTGAAACATTTTGTCTCTCTTTACAATGGCATTTTTGATTTCATTTGTAATCCAGCTTGCAGATTTAGGAGAATCAGATGTTTCGAACACCTTTTCAGGCGCAAATTTGTTTAAACTTTCAATAATTTTCTTGATCATTGTACTCATGTAATCATTAGCATTCAAATTCTCAGGAATTTTTTTGATATTCTGGTCTAAGACGAAAAGAAAATTCAGCGCTTTGTCTGTTTTGATTGATTTCAAATTTCGCATGAGTACCGATGACTGAATGCTTTTAATATTTAAGCTTGATACAAAAAATTCAGCAGTTAATATAAAATGATCGCTTATTGTCGTTCCTAGCGTTTCAGTTTTTATGTTTGTTTCTGTGATTATATGATCAATACAGCTCTTTGAATTTTTGGTTACCCTTGTGGGCATTGAGTTTTGTACTTGAAAATCAAATGATCTTAAAAGATTCTCATAATTTTTTGTACTTTTTTCTCTCTTTAATATATCTATGTTAAAATCACCAAAGATTAAACTTTCCTCTTTTGAAAACTTCAAACAATGTAAAATGGTTTCCAGCTTTGGTTGAAAATCAGTTAACTTCAAAGACGGAGGTCTATAAATCACGCAAAAATTATGCAAACATTTCTCGTCGTATTTCACTTTTAAAATTAAGCATTCAATTTCTGTGTTAGTATCCTGTATTGTATATTGAAGATTATCTCTAATGTAAAAGGCTACTCCACCAGATCGTCTCTTAGCGTTGTTTCTGGGTTTCGACAATATTGTCTGATAACCTGGTAGATCATAGTCGTCAGGCTGGTCACTATCTTTTAACCATGTCTCAGTTAAAGCAATAACATCAGGTTTTTGATCTAATGTATCAAGGAAAACTACTAGTTCAGCATGATGGAATCTCAAAGACTGAATGTTTAAACCCAAAAAAGTTCGGCTTTTGTTTTTAGTATGACAATCAATGATGTATGAAGACTAAATCGGATTCTCTTCACTGCTCTGATTACTCGAGAAGTTATTGCATTCATCATTCAAGTTTGTACTTTTTTTGGACGGCGGAGACTCTTTTTCAACCAATAAATTGAATACTTTTTCAGTCAAACAGCATAACCTGTCCAGCTTGTCAAATTGTTTTGTGCCACAATGCTTTTGAAAACTTCCTTGAGGTGATTGAAAAGCCACCTGCCGACTTCTTTTCAATGGTGTTTTCTTATTTACATAAGGTTCTTGTGCCAACATCTCTACTGTTTCCATACCCCACTCGTTTTCAGTATTACCATTAGTTCCCACAAGGTAATCAACTTGATGCCGACTGTCAACTGGATACCAAGTTGTATCGTTATCTGAGAACTTAACGCGTACTTGGTTTTTGTTCGTGGTTGTAAGAAGATTTTTTTCTTTTCTGCAATAGTTGTACAAGTCTCTATCACTTTCCGCTAAACGCTCGTTTATGTGGATTTTAGCCCCAGAAACCGGATCAAAAAAAGAATTGCGATTAAACCATACCGAATCGCGCTGATGATTATAAAGAAATTTAACAATTATGGATTTTCTTTAACCTTTCCCAGGTAGGTAGTGGCAGGCCGCAATATCATGAGTTTCAATTGGAATTTGTACTGACCTGATTAACTCCACAATTTTGTGTACCGGGTACTCACCACCGTTCTCTACCCCATGAAAAGTCAAACACATAAAAGATGAATAACGTTCCAATTTAGTAACTCTCTTTGAAAGCTCCTCCTTTTCGGTCCTTAGTTGATCACATCCTCTACGCAGTTGGTTGATTTCTTCTTTTTGATAATTAATTTCTTTAATCAAATCCAGAAATAATGAACGCATTGAATTTTTATCGTTAAGATCAATTGAGTTTAGTTTCTCATACAGCGCCATAGTTAAGAATGCAGTTGAAATTTTATTACGTAAAGCAGTGTAAAAGAAAGCGACTGTTTGCTAACTGCTCATTTCGTGCTCTGAGTATTAATTTGAAACTTTTTGCAGATGATTTTTTGATATTATATAGCATTTTAAAATAAAATCCAGCAACAAATCACTTATTTAAGCTGAAACTACTTATAATTCTCGAGAACACTACCCTCAATTTTGCTCAGAAAATCTTCATAGACCAAGCTAGTTGATTCTTTATTATCTGGCAAAATTAATTGGACTGCAGTTATTGCTGATCTCAATCAATTTATCGCAATTTTATTTTAATTTTCAGCGTCAATTTTTAAATTTATTTTAGTTTTTTTTTGTCAAATTGTGGATTAAATGTGTCTTTACAGAAGCCGTTAAACAAAATCAAGGTTATCATTGAACTAATCCTGGCCTGTTTACTCTGTTTGATTTCCTGATGTTTTTGATAATCAATTTTGAAGGGGAAACTTCAAACACTCTCGAGCAGCAATTAGAGCAAAAAGGTGCATTGCTCTAAATCGTGAGAACAACACAATCATTTTGAAGTGAAGCGAGAAATTGAAATCTGATAAGTTAGAGACGGGTTATTTAGATATGTTATTTAACTTCTGTTATCCCTTTTTCATTTCGTTTGCCCGCAAATGCTGCTGACTTTGATACATGGTAACCTTGTGCATCTGGTGTCTCAATGGAATCGATGTTGGCTGCTTTTAATTTTCATGACGTTAACATTGTTATCATAAAGCTTCCTGATGTCTGGAGTTTTGCTGGAGTTTTGTAAAGTTTATTTCTCGTATCCCCATATTTGGCAGGTCCGTATCACCATATTTGGTAGGTCCGTACGACGCTTGAATGAAGCTAATTTTGCCTCAAAGGAAACAATTGAGTTTTTCAATTAGTATGGCTAATGGTTTAGATGGCTCTGACAATTTTGTAAGCCCATTTCTAGTCCCATTGCTGACAGATCTACTGGTTTTCTAAAAGGTTAACATATGCAATGTTAATTAACATATGCAATTGCCTCAGTTGATGTTGAAGTTCACTGACTACAATTTTATTTGGTTTTAAAAAATAAAGACATTTATTTCTTTACTTCATGTTAACAACGTGTAAAGCTCTTATTAAAGTTCACTAGAGGATTTTCCTTCAGTCTAACGGTTTTTTTTACTTGTTTTGTTTGCCTTTGGAAAATTGCGATTCTGAATTTTGCAGTATTAATTGATTTCCTGTTGTCACAATTAACAATATTCAACCTCAAAAAAAACAGGTCTCGTCATCATTTTGTATCCAATTAGTGTTTTTAGTTGAAACCGATGTGTTGGTTAATAGGAGAACATTTTTTTGGATATCATAAGTGGTTGTTGGATCTTGACCTCAATTGTTGTTAGTCATATAGCTTGATGAAATCAGTCAATTTTTAGATCAGCTTTTTCAGGAACAAATCTCTGCTGCTTTCTAAACTTATTGTTTAAAGCCTTCTTCTATTGTCCCTTTTGTGTCGTTTTGGTTGCTTTTTCTCTGAAAAACTCTTCGACAAAGCCGTTAGGTAACGCTTTATCGACGTATTGTAATGTAATAAAACATATTGGATATGATGTCAGCAGTTTTTTTAATTTTAACAAATTTCATTTTCAAAAAATATAGAATACAGTTTTGTGTTGTGGTTTTTGCTTTTCGTTTATGTTAGGTCATATGCTTTGTTCACAATCAACAGCTGTTATTGATGAAAAAATGGCGGTTGTCGAAAAATTTTTCAGTGGTCTTGCAGTTTTTTGTTCGAAATTCAGTACTTTCCAATCATCTCTTTTTTTCTTTTTTGTGTTCTTCAAAGTATTATGAAGTCATCTGGTTGTTAACTATCCAGTCAAGTTTTAGATCCGTTTAATGATTTTCCAAGATTCGCGGTCTCGTTATTTTTCTCATGGCCTGATATTTTTCAGCAATTGTGTTTAAAATATCAATGGTCAGATGATGTGGTTAAGAGTACTGATACGGGATGAGGTGTTGTTTTAATATTGATGCCATTTATTTTCCAGCTTTTTTATTGCAAATTTCATATAAAATTTTTTCTTTTCTTGTTGAGTTTTTCTCTACTTTGAAAGTGGCAAAGAAGGTGTTGTTTTCTGAAAACCCGTACTTAACGCAAAGTCAATATCAGTTCTGGGCAAGTCTAATTCCAAGTCTATACTGATTCAGAGCTATGATCATAACACATTTAAGACTTGTCAGACTTGGCCAAGACTTGGCAAGTCTAACTCAAGTGCGAAAAGAAAGTTACGTGCGGGTCTCGAACCCACAACCTCCCTGTCTTGATATTTGTTGGTCCTACTTACTCCGCCACCGTGATTGCTGAAAGTTAATCTTTTGCCCCGTTAAAGTAAGCTTGAAAGAATCAAATTTCAAGAGAGAAAGCGAGCAGCTTATATTACATGGGAGACTTTTCATTTACAATTGCCCAGTACTGATTTGCACTTGGATTGCGGTACGGGAACTTTCATTGTGATATGTTCAAACAAATGTTTTGGTTGATTGTTGATAATTATAGCACATCTCGTTTTTAAAGAAGCCGAGTAGTTTTCTGAGTTCTCTTTTTTGCTTATACCTAATTAAGTAATGATTTTCACGTCAGCAGAGCCAATTTTTTTGGGTGACTTCCCGGGTCGAGGTTTTTGGGTAAATTTTCGTAAGAAATGCGGTGAATGCGGTGAATTTTCGTAAGAAATGCGGTGATTGCGGTGAATGCGGTGAAAAAAAATAATTCACCGCTTTTCACCGCATTTCTTACAAAAATTCACCACCAAATTCACCGCGTTTCTTACAAAAATTCACCGCATAGACTATTATGGCAAAATAATGTAAGAAATGCGGTGAATGCGGTGAATGCGGTGAAAAAAAATAATTCACCGCTTTCTCTCAAGCGGTGAATTATTTTTTCTCACCGCTAGATGCGGTGAAAAAAAATAATTCACCACATTTCACCGCATTTCTTACAAAAATTCACCGCATATGGTTTCCAAAGTTTACTCAATCTGATTTAAATTCACAAGAATTAACAAACAAGTAAGTGACAGTTGGAGCAGTGGAATAAGCATTGGAAGGCATGCAGGAGGTCAGAGGTTCGAACCCGTGTAGGGGCGATTCTTTTTTGTAAGAATACTGAGAACGCGGTGAAAAAAAATAATTCACCGCGATTCACCGCATTCACCGCAAAAAGATGTAAGAAATACGCGGTGAAAATTATTTTTTTTCACCGCATTTCACCGCATTTCTTACGAAAATTCACCACCAAACCTCGACCCGGGTTGTGTTGAATTGAATTTGATTATTGAAGTTCATTTTTTGTTGTTTGGCTAAATTAGTCGTCACGTGATGTTATTGCCTAATTTTGATAATTTGAATAAGCTTGATCTCCTTTTCTGAACAGTTATTTTACCCAGCTCTATAACTTTTCATGCTAGTGAAGTAAAAATAACTCACTGATATACAGCTCTCTACATAATTGAAGTTGTACACAAGCTTTGAGAATCAATTACTCTGTATTACATTGCAATTTTCCATTTGTACTCCTTTTGCAGACAATTAAGCTAACAGTTTGAATGAGTTGGGTCATTCTGTGCAAAACGCACACATTAACAGGCCTCCTCGTTACCCAAAATGCCTACTCTCAATATTCAAACTTTACTACCACTTGAGATTAGAGGCATGGCAATAGGGAACGTCAATGTACCTCACCGACTTCTTGTTTATATATAGTCCAAAAAATTTTTCGTAAGGCCGGTAAGGAAAAAAAGATTAATTGGAAATAAAAAAAAGAGAATATACAAATGTGCTGAGGTTTTGCTATAGTTTTTCTTTGAAACGCGTCCATGAATATTAAATAGAAGTAATTTTCTTGACATAGTGTTTTTTGACACGCGACCTCCTTCAATTGATAAAGCGAGATGGTTCAGCACTCGCTCTGCTTTCATAATTATCTCGCTTGCAATTTTCAAACATCACAACGTACGCTCAAAAGTCTAGCTGCTCAAAACTGTTTTTCGGTCAATTTAATTGTGTAATTTTTTGTAGTTTTTGGCGAGTCTTCTCTCCACGAGCGTCTTATACTAACCGAACCCTCTGATCACGCTTGCTTTTTATTTCCTCGTTGCCACATGATCTGAGAGACATCAGTGCAGAGTGATCACATGGGCATTCCAAGGCACTTTGGCACAATCAAAGACATTTTCTAGTGCGCATGCGTCCAACGAGACAAGTTTGATCCTAACGGGTTGTGATCAAAAAAATTCTTGAGTTCCCGGGTCGAGGAAAAATTGGAAAAATATGTAAGATAAGCGGTGAAAAGTTGTTTGTTTTCACCACAAATTTCGTACATAACTTTGCGGTGAATTGCGGTGAAATTATGCAATTTCACCACTAGAGTAAGCGGTGAACTTACAAAAAGTCACCACATTTCAACGCTTACTACATTTCACCGCCCTTACAAGGTTTCGAACATCTCACTCCTCCTGGATGTCATCCACTTCTTCTTCCACTGTGCCTTACTAGATTCTAGTATTTTTGTCTTGAATATAAATCAAATTCACTCTAATTTCTGTAAAACATGCTTGGTGATTTTTTGTAAGATTTTCAGCGGTTAAATTACATATATTAGCGGTGAAATGTGGTGATTTTTTGTAATTCATCGCTTACTCTAGTGGTGACATTACATAAATTACCCGCTCAGAAAAAGTGTCAAAAAGATGTAAGATTAAGGGTAATTTTATGGGGTATGGGGAGGGGGCTAAATCTATCAATTTCTCCAGTGCTCCCCATTAATATCACTGCATTCACTGCTAATATCTCACACAATTTTAACACTACTTTCTGAATTTATGTAAGTTCACCACTAAGATAACCGGTGAACTTATGTAAGTTCACCACTAAGTTAAGGGGTGAATTTTTGTAATTTCATTGCAATCACTGCTTATCTCACGTAATTTGGACACTTTTTTCAGATTGGTGATTTTATGTAAAATCAGCGCTAAATTCACCGATGAAATTATGTAATTTCACCGCTACCAGGCGATAAACTTTTTTTAGCACATTCACCACCTGATTTTTGTAATTTGACCGCATTCACCGCTCATCTTACAAAATTTTCCGCATTAACCGCTTATCTTACATAATTTTGTATCGAATGGCGGTGACACATTGACCCGGGTTCCTCAAATCTTATTGGAGATATTTTTATTGTGATTTATTATTATAGAAAAAGACTTGTTAAAAGTTTTCTGCAGTTTCAGCTATTTTGTAATAATTTTGTAGAAGTTGCATCACAAAAAAGAATCAACTGTTGTTTTTTAGCGGAAAATGTTTCTAGTTTTTTGAACTTGTAGAATAACCATAAGTCACTTCGCGCGCTGCTGAATTACGATGCACGTGGAGACAAAAAATGCACATGACTATTAGTGTTATTTTATGAAAAAGATGATTGGATCATGAATGGTTTACGTCTGCCGAGACTTAAACAAGTGCCAACGGTGTAATTTCTCCCATGAGCCCTGGAAATTGTTTAAAATGATGATTCATTGAAGGAACACTTGCGTAAATTAAAACACATGCGTGAAAATCTCCAAGACAAAGATACAATATCAAACTGACAAAAAAGAATTTGGTTAATGTTTTTTGATGTTGCAACCAAGTATCTTTTTTTTCTGGCCCTAATTTTGCGAATTTTGTCAAAAGTTTTCAAAAGCATATCAGTGACGTGAAATGAGTCAGACTTGGCGAAAACGATTAGTTGTATGGTATTTATGTGGTAGGTTCTTTATACACTATTTATTTAAGGTTTGGTTATTTTGTCTTTAAAACCAGTCAACAAGTAGTAAATCCTGTAAACTAGTTGTAGTTTTCTTGGGAAATTTTTATTTGTCATGTTCAATTTTTACTATTTCAAGTTGATGATGAGCATTACAGACTACCGCTCCTACCATATTTGAGCTGAATTTTAGGCCCATTTCATTAATCGTTTTCCACGAAATAAATCTTAAAACATGTAGGATTGCGTAAAATGTGAAATATGGTTACAAAAAAATTGTTTGGAAGTTGCTTCAATTTTTTCTCACTAATTTTCATTTCAATAAGTGGCCATTTTGTGAAATTTGGTAACAAATATGTCCCATATTCCGCATTTTAGAGCTACGATATGCTTTAAAACATGCTTACGTGTTGAAATGTTTAATATGCTGCCAAATTTTCACACTATTTGACAAAATAAGCCATTTTGTAGAATTTATGTCAATCTAGATCAAGTTCCATTTGGTAGAGTGGCTAGTCTGTAAATAGAGGTTATTTGGAACCCACTTCACTTTCATTATATCTTAAACCCTTATGCTGCTAAAAGGCTGAAACTTTTTCTTGGCTGTGCCCCATCCAAGAATAAGTTTCATTTCTATCACCACAGCGTATGAATATTAATCTAGTCGTTCAAAAAAAGTTTTATCCGCTTGTGTCAGCATTGAAGACAAGCAAAAGGATGACTACCAACGAAGAGTCAACTAATTAGTAACGGAGATTTCTTTTGAATCTTTTTTCAAGATTCTGCACTCGTTTTTGGACTACTGGAGCATGTATTGGGATTACTTATATCCCCTATTACAAAACACAAAACAATTTATTGGGAGGTGCACTTATATCGAAGAAAGTAGTGTTGCAAGGTAGAGTGAACTGTCGTAGAAAAGTACATTTCAAGTGAATTGTTTGTATCACCTAAAATTTCGTTGCCTGCCAAGGATTAACTCTTTCGACAAGTTATCGCCGTATTAAAAGTTAACGTTTGCTGCTACTAAAAACTTATACTCCTTCGGATGCATGGTCAGTTTCAGGTTGCAAATTTTACGCGGCGAAAATGAAAGTAATTCAAACCAGGCAATTGAAAATTTTATGGTCAAAATTTACTTGCACACTATTGATGATTTCCTAACTCTGGTGAGAAAACAAACCTGAGCGCTTATAATCTGAAGAACAAGCTGTAATTTTGAAGTGCATGCAATAATATCTTTTTTATTATAAGTAGCATTCTGGTTCATGATCAACTAACTGATAAGCAGATGCTCTCAAGTCCAGAAAAAATTTTACGCGTTTTATTTCCGGAGGAGACGAACTGAATGTAATCCTGAGCAACTATATTAAGTAGCCCTAAGTTGAAAAAATTGAAAAAAAAGCCAAAATCAAAATGATTTTAAGCCGGCAACAAAAGGGCGCAAGCAGCTTATACAGGGAATTCAGTTTTGTTAGACGCTTGTAATGATAATTTTTTGCTTAATGTCAGCTTCAGAAAACATTTTTAAGCGTGTTCTTGTTTTGGAATTTTCCCGTTTAAAAAATTTGAAAATTTAGGGCAACTAACGCTGAACCTATATCGGCTCTTTTTATTGTCTTAACGTTTATAGATATGAAATAACTTGTATCTGCCCTTGAGGTAGACTTGCCTAATTGCAAGTAACTAACCGACTCTAGAAAACACTGAGAGATAACTTCAATTATTACGGGGTTAATTTTACGGATCGCCGGAGTCAATTTCATACACATCGTGTATACATCTGAGAGACTGACTCTGTTATATATACGAACTTTTCTGGAAACCAATTTGGGTTTTGTGACAGAGAGACGGAATGAGAGTATCGTATTTTAAAGAAGGTCGGCGGCAATTTTCAGATCGCGAAGCAGGAAAAATTTTCTTATCTGTTAGATTGGTACCTAAAGTTTCTAATACATATGCGGTAAATGGTATTCTAGCTATTGTGACAACTTATTAGCAAGAGAAGCAAATGGTAACGGGTAATTGTTCATGGCAAGAAACGCAACTTTCTAATTGTAAAGCTGGTTTTGCTGAATGGTGAACTTCATCCGTATATGCCACAACCATATAGAATGGTTTTATTTCAGCCAAGAAATGCTATTTCTCTTGTAAACAATTTGAATTGTCGTTTGTAGAGTTGATGGATTTCCTTCTGAGTGCTAAGGCTTAATCTGAATGTTTAGTTTACTGTAAAACAATTTACTGGGACTGTGCTTGGTGAATACGAGCTGGTTTCTGTATACTAAGTAGTTCTAAAAAGTTTTTTTTGTGTCAGGTGTCAACTACTGGTGAGTTCTTATAAAGTGTTAGGTCTTCCGTAATCACTGGTCGCACCAGTTCAGACAGAACCTATATGATTTCCCTTTACTGCCTCAAGGTTTATAGAAAAAGAGCTCCTTATCTCTGCGGGCGCAGTAGACTTGCCTAACTCTAAGTGACTAACAGACTCTAGAAAACACTGAGATAAATTTCAATGATTACGTTAAGGTATTCCATTATTACCGGAGTCAATAGTATACACATTGTAGTGAATCAAATAAGATTGACTAAAATAGATAAGCATTCACTATATAAAAAAGAAAAGAGTGTTCTCAGTCTTTGATTTAACGGAGAATTAACACAGACATCTATCTGCTGCATAACTGCAGAATTTCTGCGACAACAAGTTGGCGATTCGTTTGTATCGCCAAATCATTCAATAAAAATTCAATGAATGTGAAGAGTCCTATGCTCAACTGCATAATTAAGGCAAGATGGTAGAAGGTTTTTGTACAACATGTATTTTTAAAACATAATTTTTACCGTTTTTATAACAGAATTCCACTTCTGCGCCTTAATATATTGTGGACGATCCTGACTTAAACTAATTGGAAGATGTAGGACATTTTATTGAAAGTAGGGTTTACGGGTTCCAGTAGAAGTTTGTAATGATTGCCAGTAATGATTGGTGGAAATTTTTAAACCAGGTCCAGAAGCAGTCCTTAATATTCAATTTAAATTAATATTTTAATGCTGAGATGTTTTTTATTTGCCTCCCAAATTCATTCGACCCATTTCAAATGCAAGATTTGTGTGACAAACATCAGGATGATCCTTGCAAATGTAATTGTCCTTAAACCATGCAAAGGTCAACCTCTGATGGATTTCGTGAGTTGATTGGCTAATATCGAAAACGTGGATATCAGACCTATCTTGGGGTACCATCAAAAAGGGACGTTGAAAGTTGATAGGGTGGTTACCGAAACCGAGAACTACCAATTGTTCCACTGGGGTGCCGAACGTCAACCGTTCAATTATGTTGACGCATTGTGATTGGTTGTATCTGACCTAAAGATTGAAACACTAGCATAAGACTGAGATTTTCGGAAACACGTAATAATTATGTACGACAGAATTGGAAGTAATTTCAAAAAAGTTTGCGCAAAAAAATGCGCTAACAAGCGCTCAAATTTGATTTTTGTACAACATTTTTAAAAAATTAAAAACTTTTATTCAATAAAATCAAAAAATAAAATCAGCTAAAAATCAAAAACTTTTATTCAAGAAAGATGATAATGGTGGTGCCTAGAAAATCACCTCTCCATCTCTATCACCTTTTACACACAACCAACGCCACCCCCACCGCTACCAACTACTTTGTTTTTTTTAGCTTTAATATTAGAAAAACTGCTCGACTGGTTCCTTCACAGTTTATGCGGAAATTGTTTGCTCGAACAGCTTTTGAGGTACAGACTTTCTGAGGGTATGTATTGGAAATTGTTAGCTTTAAAGAAAAAATTTAATGCATTTTTACAATTCTATATTTCTTTCGGTTTTTTTAATCTTTTGTTCTTCTTTGTTGGTATCTTTTGAGTTTAACATCTAACATCAATTTTTATTGGCTTTAAAAACAGAACTTAAAGCATATTTCCGAAAAAAACTATCTTTTTTGGTTTTCAACATTTTTTTTAAAATCTACCCATCTCTTATATGACAAATTGTTTTGCTGCTAACTTATCATTCAGGTTATTATGGGCTGCGAAAACAGAAGATGCCTTGAAAAAATTATATTTGAATCGTAATTTAAGTGAAATTTTCAAGGTTCAATTTCTGAACTTTTTTTATTTCTATCCCAGTTCGGGCCTGAAAAACTCATATATATTTTTTGAGCAAAATTAGATCTACTGAATTTGCAATAGAGCAGGCACTTAATGCTAACTGGTCCAGTTCTAAAGTAAAATTACGCAACCCAATTTTGTGAAGTTTTGTTTTCATTTTTGAATTTTTGACCAAATTGTTCACAGTTCTAGAAGTTTGTCTCAAATTATAAAATTTATACAATTTTAAAAAAATTCTTACTTCTCTGAAGTTCTGTGGGGTTCTGATTTGAATTGTTACTTAAAAGTTGAAAAAAAGTTAAACTGAACATTTCGTTTTTTCAAAAAGTCTTCTTTTGGAATTTTTCCCTTCTAAGGGTTCAGATTTGTTTTCATAAAAAAGCATGGTTGGTTTATAATGAATTTTATAGATACATATAAAAATTAGTATTATATTTTGCTTCAAATTGTAGGAAGCAAGATAAAGACCTATTAAGCTCTGAAAAGATCTGTAAAAGTTAAAAAACCAAATTGTTTCAAATTAAAATTCGAAATTGTCCCAGCATGCTGAATAGAGAGGTTCAAACTAAAGATATGATATAGTTTTTGTGCGATATGAAATATTTCCAACTTAAATTCTCTACAAATTCTAAAGAAAGAAAAGTTCAGCGATATCGACCAAAAAATTTTACAATGTTTCAATAATTTTAACGAGATTAGAAAAGAATGTTCCAATATATTGGAAAAGATGGCTATGTGTAAAACTAAAAGTATTAAAAAAACAAACGACCATTTACAATACAAATCTAAAGTATTGGATTATTTTATTCTACAAGCAGAAACAAACAAAAACATTTGAGAAAAACGAGAAAATTTAGTTGAATATTGAAAACATTCAACGGCTTCAACTGTAAAGAAAATTGCGAAAGTTTTGTTTGTTATTTTGGACTATCAAGTTAACTTATAAATCTGGTTGTCCAATAACAAAAACATGGAAATAGGACAAATTCAAGAAAACCAGGATGTTTTTCTACAGAAACAATTTATGTCGTTGAAGGGTGTACTGAAATGCCAATTGGACAAAGGGCTAGGGTAAAAGGAAGAAAATTTCGCCAAACTCTGTGCGGGAAATTTCGGCTGTGCAACGTAAAATCTCATATGAGTCGTCTTGTTCTCCTTTATTTTTATGCGCTGAATTGTTCTGAAAAAGGTCGAAAATAACATTGAATTCTAGAAAAATGGGTTGAAATTTTGAAAATTGGGTTTATTCTGTAAACATTATTTTGTATCTGTAAACCGTTGAAAGCTTTCTTTCACTGCGGGCGACTGGAACTTGATTTTTCTTGTTGTAGTTAGTATCAGATTTATTGCCCAGTTTCGTTTGCACTAATAGACGGTTGAGCCAGACAGAAAACTACTTTTTCAGCGTGTACTTGTCTAAACAGATGAAGTTTTGAGGAAAAAGTACTCTGGGGATGATGGTTTAAAATGTGATGCCCAAGTTCGAGAGCTTAAAACCAGCTGGTGTAATGGCTAGCAAACTAAGTTTTCATGTAAAAGATGCTGGTTCGAGTGCAGTGCTTGTCTATTTACAGAGTTATTGTGCCTGCATAGGTCCCATTTACACGCACCACTTTCCATTCATTTTCTAATCAAAAGGAATAATCCATTCAATTAATTATTAAAAAGAATAGGACTACAAAAATGTCATGTTAAAAAATTAGAAAAACCAGTGAAAAGAAAATGGAGCATGAGTATAGTATGGGAAACCGTTTTCTTTTTATGCTTTGAGCATACGATTAAGAGCTCATGAACAACGAGGATATTGTTTGCGTACTTAAAATTTGAAGGAAATTTTCAGCTTGCGAGCAAGAATTTTGTAAGGCGGTTCACTGCCATAAAGATTTTTTGCAGCCTTCTGCAGGACCAAAAAAAGATTTTGTTTTCATTAAAAATTATGCCTGAATAACTTTTGCAAATAGTCAAATATCGAAAGATTTAAAACGCGTTTTAAAACCACGATGATTTAAAACCACGATGATCAGTATTTTTAATACGTAACACGTTTTAATGACAAATGAAAAATTTAATGAAAATTTAAATTGTGAAGAAAACTTGTGAAAGTAAAATTTTAATTGAAAATTTTGATTATTTAAAAATTAATTTATAGACACGCAAAAGTGTAGCTAGTTATATTCTCAATTTAGAATTAAAAGTCTGGAAGCTATTCAATGGCAAAGGGAGAGAAATCAGTTCATTTATTAAGCAGTTCCAACAGTGCATTTTTTTCTCTGGGAACACCAATATCTAATTGTTCCTCAACAATCTTGTACAAAGGATTTCTTTACGCTTTTGTTGGGGAAAAAAGAAGTTAAGATAAATGAGCAACTCTCTCCCAAATGGTTTTCGTTGCAATTGAGCTCAAAAGGGTTTTTTGAATGCTCATGAAAGCCCAAAAGGGTATATGAAAAGATAATTCAAACCGAACAAACTTGCGTTTTTTCCAGAAAGTTCAGTTTTCACTTTTTTCTTTGCAACAAATTTTTATTTTTACTTTTCAATTAGTTGTAGTTTTAAGAATCAGTTTATCTGAGTCACAATTTTGTTATATTAAGACCTACCTAATCAAGAAATATCAAAATGAAGCCAGAAACAATTTTTATTGTTCTCTTTTATAACAAAAAAATATAATTATCTGCACTCGCAGCGCTAACTGACTAGACATCAGAGAGCAAATATTTCTGTGTATGGCTGTCATTAAACCAGTTACAGATAAACTCTTACTTCATTTTTAAAGATGACTGAAATTTGTTCGACTTTGAAAAACAGTTTTCAGCATACATTTAAATGAACTCAAAAGTCAGAACATCATTTGATTAAAAAATCCAATGATTAATCCAACAAAAAATAATTAAAATAAAAAGATTTTACTAGGTGAAAATTAATATATCTCTAGAAAAAGAAGCTAAGACAACCAAAAGAAATTGGCGCCCAAAAATTTTTTGGTTGTTCTAACACTTCCGATCAGATTTTCATGCCTTTCAAGCCAACTGTGAGACATTCATGTGTTAGCAGTTTTATCGGACAATCATGTGCTCATATCATAAGACTTCATATCAGAAATGCCCGACCCTTGTTCACGTCACTGTGCACAATAATCAAAATGCAGACAATGAAATTTCGAGCAAAATCTTACCTAAATGAGCTAATCAGAGGTCTTTATGGACACAAAATTAGGTTTCAACAGTTACAACAGATGCAGCAATGTTATCATTTTGAGGAAAGTGTTCAAAGCTCACCGTGATAGAGTTGAGAAACTTGTTGTCATCTGAAAAGTCTGCCAGCTTTGACACATATTCCTCAGGAGAGTATCCTGCGGGACGACCAGTCATAAAATACTGAGCCGCCTGGTACGCACAACAGATTTCTGAAATAAAAATTCAACATTCATTTCAAATTTACCGTTTTGATAAAACCGCAAACTTTTTGATCAGGGAACTTAAGAATTTTATCGTTGATCAAGGGACCAGACGCACGCCAGCTCTGATCAGACAATTCGGGTCGCTCAAGGGGTTATAGTGCGACCCAAACTACAGGGTCAGGAATGAGATAAGATTGCAAGTTACTGTGGTCAATGATCGCTCAAAGGTCTGATCAGGGACCAAAATTCGAACAAATTGCACAAAGGTCTGAAGGAATGGTCGAGCAAAAGTCTTGACGCAGGGCCGCATGAAGCTCTCATCAGATACCATACTGTGAACATCATCTGATCATAAATCGCATTACAGCCTGATCGCAGACCGATTAGTGACCGTTTTGATTCAACATATCGTTTTAATTAACAACTGTTTTTGTTTACTCAAAAACAGGTTTTTAAGGTCCTTTGGAACAAATAATGGTAATAATTTTGGCATTTACTTTTGTTCTAACTTTATCACGATGTGCTAAGTTATACAAGGTAAGGTTCAGCACTATAAATTCGAATAGATCATTTCGTACGAATTTAAACATGTATTAGAAAATGATCGGATAAGAGGGCTAAGACTGGAGAATGTTCTGATCGGAGGGAGCTTAGGTTGCACTAAAGTTGCACAAAGGTTCTGCCTCGAACGAAATTTTCACAAAATAAACTTGATATGTCTCGCAGAACTCTGATTAGAGGCCGCTTAAGTCTGGCTACGAAGGTTTAACAGAATGGTGCATAATTGGAAATACAGAATTTGCCCTCACACTAATTGAAAAAAAATAGGGAAAAATTGCAGATTTCATATAATCAAAAGAATGTTATTTCGTAAGCAAGAATTTAGAATTGTAGTTTTCGGATCTTTCATTTTCAGGAATTTTTGCTTGTTTTTGACATTTTTGCACTTAATCCTTTTTAATTAAAAATCTGCAATTGCGGGTTTGCAAATACGATTTCTAAATGAATGTTTTTGATCAATTTTAGTTAGGATGTATACACAGGCCACAAAAATGCCTTGTTTAGAAATTTGATTAAAGCTTCGCGATAATGTCAAAATGATTCAGAACAAACAAAACGATTGTTAAAAAGTGACAAATTGCGCCCAAACTAACTACTATGTTACAAAAAACTAACAAGCTGTATTAATTTTGCTGTTAAAAACGATGACAACGATGACTTATTGACAAAAAAAATGAATAACTCCAAAAATTTAAATGACCACAAGTTCTTACAAAAATCTTCTAGAAAAGAACAATTAATGGAAAAAAATTTTCATTACTGTTGTGATGGTAAATAGAGCAACAATCAAAAACGGTCAGATGTCACATAAGTATAAAATATAGAAAAAGAGTATTACTGGTTTCAATCAAACATCCATTTACTTGCGATCTTAATGTCACTCGATGGTTACGCTCAGCCAGACAGAAATCAACCATGATCAGACATTAGCTCAGTTCAAAAACTCTACTCGCTTTTAGCTTGTTTCAAAAGATTTGCTCTAGCTTCGGGAAAATTATAAGGTCAATAATTAGTAATTATAGTGCCTTTCAGAAAAAATGCATCTGTGATCAAGTTTCAGCTCGCTCAAAGATTCGGTTTGAAAATTTTGTTTGATTTTATCTCGCTTTTTGCAATTTAATGCAAACGCAAAAGGCCAATAATTAGTCGCAACAAGACTTAAAGCTCACTTTTAAAATTTTGCGTGGTTTTGGGTTGTTTTTGGATACTGGCATATCCATCTAGGCAATATCCGTAAACATTTAGATATTACAAAACTCAGCGACAACATCTTTTCAGATTATCAATATAGTTTAACAACGTAAACCTGTAGATTAACAACGTTTGTTAAAATTTCCAATTTTTGAATGAATTGAAATGATTTTTTTCTGCAGTCTGGTTTCTCAACCTCGGAACCTTTAATATGCATTTTGACTCCTTATCAATCCTTTTTTTTTCATAAAAACGATCTCGTGTTTAAGGAGGAATGAACTCACGGTTATTTTGATAGCGCCTCGGGTTGAGGTTGAACCAATTCAAACTTCTATAGTGCTGCATGGCCAGGATCCAGATACCAACATGCTCATTTACCAAAATGCCTCTCGTCTTGTTTTGATTTGTGTACCAAGAAACAACACAGTAGTACTTGCTAAAGTCATGATAGTTTTCAGCGTCGTTTTACAAGTTTTTTAAAGTTAACGGTTAATGGTTGATGGAAATCTTTGTTAGGTTGAGTAAAACTGTGTGATTTTGTAAAAGTATCTAGATATCTAACAATAGGTTTCTTTTTTGGTTGTTATCCAATTTCTCGGGTTGATTCAAAACTATTTAACGATAAAACTTGATCAGTGCCCCCGAGCAATTTTGAGATCTGCAAAACTTCAGTTCCTGAATTTTGAAAGCCTTAAACTCAAATTCTTTCTTTGATAGAATCTCAAAAATTGAAGGTTAGGTGTGAAATTATAAGATGAAATAATAAGAAATTTGCTTCTGAGAAATATTTTGATATAGAAGCTAATCCGAAATTTTTGGTTGTCAGTATTTTTACCAAATTTGTCATGCAATTGAACAACGACTTGGTCGAATAAAACAAATACCCTATCAAGCGTTAAGTACACGGTCTGGAACATAATTTTTTTTTCGATTCCTGGTATGATTAAATCTGCCTCATAGTATCGCTGAATTAAAAATTCCCTAACTTTCCGTTAGATCAGTTCTGTGAGCTGACTGAAAAACACAGCTCAGATAACTTATCGGCATGAGCTGCAAGTTAACTGAAGCAACATGGCGAAATTTTCAAATTTGTTTTAAAAAACTTGACTTTTTTGCCGAGTGCGAAAAAGATTTTTCTAAGATTTCTGCGTATTCAATTATGTTGTTTGTTATTGAACTCTTACGAAATTTTATCCATATACGAAAACTAAAAAATAATTTTACTACTCTGTATGACATTTCATCAGTTATCTATGGAAGACTATGTCAAAATTCCCTCAAAAATTTTGGGAGAGTTCGCTCTATTTCGAACTAATTCTAATCATATCCAATTTTTTGTCTGGATCAACGGGTCATATTTCAACATTTTACTTGGAATATGTTTTGTGTTAGTAAACATTGGCACAGGTTAAATCAGAAATTTCATTATTTTGGAGACAACATAATTGCACTCAAATTACTATTCTAGATTCGTGGCAGAATTCTAGATCATAAGTTTGCGCGGAATCAATCTGACTTGATTTTAGGGAGTATGTGTACATCCCTCCACATAACATTCCAGGGTCAAGAACGGATAGTTAATTGCAATTTTAACTTATTAGTAAGTTTTTGTAAGTTCTTAAAAAGTTTTTCTACGGCAGTACATTGACTCACACGTTTTCTGCCAAAACTGGCAACCTCCTAAGAGTTAACCATTCAATCTCCAGATTTAAAAAATTTTAGAATTTTTTTTCCGATTTCTTTGTCGGTATTTGTTTGTTCAACGATAAAATCAACCAGTTCAGATTAACGAAATGAGTTAGATCGCATGAAATTTTTAACGAGTGAAAAATTAATCAAATAAAAGTGTGTAAACCGCTTTTCAAAAATTTTGCCTTGGTGACAAACCTTTAAAATAGTTTCTAATTTAAAATTACATTTGCTTTTGTTTCAAAAGGGTTGGCTGGTTGTTGATTAACAGCTTGATACATACCCTAAATGAAAAAAAAAACACTGAAACCGAAATTTGTTTTTAAGTTTTATCGCCTTTTGACGTCAAGCAGCAATGTCTTTAAATCAAGCAAGCTTGTATTATTCTTCATTGTGCAGTCCTCGAATAATTTTTTTCAAAAATTTTATTAAAGTAGAAAGAAGAATAAGAAAGCTTAATGAGGTATGATCAAAAAATCTCTTCCATAGAAGTTTTCATTGAGAACATACAACAGAAGATGACACTGACTTTAGGCACAAACAGGTTCAATTTATCGACGGTAGGACGCATTGGATAAAAAATGACTGAAATTGGAAAAAAAAGAAAATTCTAAAAACGTACAAAATGTAAAAAATTTGAATTAATCGCTCGGCAAAAAATAGAAGATCAGATTTAAAACAGATGTTTTATTTATATTTAGAAAACCCGAAAAAAGGCGCAAAAAAAACTCAGGGCAAAAATTGTTCAAATTTAAAATTGAGAAACCAAATTTACAGAGAAACCAAAAAGAGCAGTATAAAATTGATGGCGAACGCAAAAGAAGCCGAAGTAAAATTTAGCCGACAGATACTCAAGCCGAAAGTTATGTAATAGTTATGTAATCTATCAGAAATAGTACATTTTTAGCCGTTACAATCAATGCTGCGCGTATAGTATTATAGTGCATAATGTATTCCAATGCACCAATGAAACAAAAATGCGTCAATTTTTAGACATTTAGTGGGCACGGGCGTCACCGGACCGCTGTCCATGGCCATGGCTCTCATCCTCTGTGGGATATAATCCGGAAACCGCGGGCCGGTTATCGCGTCGAAGCCGCGACGCGCGCGAATCGCACCCACAGGCCCGTCAGGGGCAACATGAAATACGGGTATCCCAAAATTTTTTGGCTTACTTGGCCTCATTTTCAAAATTCAACTTGCTTGCCTATCGGCTTGCTTGACCACCACCACAATTTATAGGAGAACAAGGACAAAAAAGATCCCCGCCAGCGAGACAGACACAGAGCAAGTTAAAATTGTTAAAACAAGCCAATGAAAAAGAGCAACAATGCTGGCTTGTTCATCATCTCGTAAACCCAACACTTGCCAAATTTCACCACCTAATTAACATGGACGTACACGACATTGAAATACCTAATGCGAAAACTGTTTCAGAGATATTGAACAAACGGGATAAAAATTTACAAAAATTTTTTATTGACTTCAGTCTTTAGTTATGCTTTCATTCAGGTCGGCGTCTGTTGAGCTTCCTAAGAGAACAAGAGAAAATATCATATCCCAATTTTCTCAGACGTGAACAGTTTTCGCGTTTAATTATTGAATTATTGATTATTGTATTTTTCTGAGAATACGTTATTTATCCGTCAAAACAATTGTCTTTATCTGAGAAAAAAATTAAGACCTCTAAATTAATACATTTTTTGGAATTAGGGAACCGTGAATTTAATAGTAACTTTTACCACAGGAGTTAGTTGTTATTTATCTTGCATGATTCTGGTAGATTCTTTCATCAAATGGTTGTCTTGCAAGTTTTCTCAGAAAAATGGTTATCTTGCAAGGTTCTTGCGAAGACAACAGAGTTCGTTTTAGTCGAGCCGTGATTTCTTTAGTGTCATTTTTTATGACATCATTTTCTGATCAAATTAATTGAATGTCTGTAGGTCAACTTTCAATGAAAATTTAAAAAAAAATTTTTTGAATAATTAAAATATGAAGTATTTCCACTACCGCCTAAAACATACAATTTTCTCTTTTCGTTCGTTTCTGATAAAGGCAGCTCTCGATTTAAAAGCAGTAAAATTGCTTCTAAAACTTTTTACCTTCGCATCTTCAGTCGGTAGTTGACTGTTTTTAAATACTCTGGCGAAAAAAAAAGGTACCGCGGACATTAAGCTTAGAACAGTTTTATATTGTATGATTCAGACAGGAAAACGGTTATCCTGCAAGATTCTGACAGAAAGAAATGTTATCTTGCAAGATTCTGGCAGATTCTGCCAGAATTTCAAACGATAGCCATTGAATGGATTATGACTGTGGTAAACTAATTAATAGGTAAACTATTAGTAATTTAGAATTGTAACGGCTGCTCTCCTATCAAAGTCAAGGAAAACTTTACACCGCCCAGTTCGTTTCAGCGGTTTCAAATCTGTCCGGATATTGTGTTTTTGCAGTTAACTTTTGTGAACTGTATTATCCGCTATACTGTAGATTACCGTTGCATAACTTGTTGCTCTATTACGCTTGATAACTAATTGCTCAGCTTCGCTGTTATAACAAACTTGTTTCTCTCAGAATAACAAAATAATTCAAATTGAAACAATAAAATTTTTGTTGAGTTTTCGTTAATAACTCAAGTTATAATTCGGAAATGCAAAATCCCAGATGTACAGCTCTAGATAACTGTCTTAGGGACTGACTGGGGCAATTTGTTTCTATAATCAATGTCTCAATATTTTCGGAGACCTCTGCGCAATATTCAGAGTTAGCAAGTGTAACCAAATTCGCACTTTGTGCTTTTTTAATACACTCAATTGCTCAATAACGCAATTTGTGAACTATGCTAGGCTTCGTTGAAACCAGTAAGAGAAACTGACTTTATGCTTTGCACAAAGTTTCTCTTACTTAGGAACTTCGTCCCTCAGAAAGAAGGTTTTGAGAATATCAAAGTTAATTCTCTTTTCACAAGTCAAAGTAAAGTTAAAACTGTACAATCACTAATATGATCTACAGAAACAAGACACGATAACAAGTAATTTACCGCTCAAGAAAGTGTGCTTCAATACGCACTGTATTTTAGTTTAATAAGACAAAATTAACAAGTTTCTACTGTTTTTGGTAGTTTTTCAAGCTCCTTTTATGCTGCTAGTCACGTGGATTTACATGTCAAATTCAACTGTTGATTGTTTGTAGATAATAATGTCGACAGAATGTGAACACTTTTCCATAACGTCACTTTTTCAGTGTAAATTTGATGTCATGGGAAATTTGTTAACCATGTAGAACTTTTGTCGAATATTCTGTATCAATAACAGGTTGATTCGCAATCCAATCGCAAAGAATCTGATGCAATACTGTTAAGTCGTAGTATTGTTTTGCTGGTGGTTGAGGTAGTTCGAGTTTGAGTTTTACTTCATGAATGACAATTGTGTACTAATAATAGTTGCTAAATATAAATGTTGAACAAAATGACAAATCTGTATGGCTTCAATAGAATGTAGCATTAAATTTCGCTTGTCACGCTATTCTAGCTTTAAGGCTTGAAATGGCCTTGAAGCGCTATTCAATTTGATAATTGAGTTATTAAGCTCAGCCGCAATATTGCCGGCCCTGTTTTCCATCGCGAAAACATCTTTTCCAGGTAGTACTGGGCGAGCTTAACTACTGGTCTCTTGTACACTGCGTCGTTCGTTCGAACTATAGCTGATCGAATCACACCGTCAGACCCATCGATGGTCTCCTTAACTCGACCTAAGTTGTAATATCCACGCTTGTCACTATCTTCGATCAACCAAACGAAAACGCCTTCTTTAAGGGTTTCGTTCGCCGTAGATCGCCATTTTTGCCGATTATACAGAGTTGGCAGATGTTCTTTACGAAATCTGTCCCATTTGAGATTTGCATAAGCTTGAGTTTGTCGAAATAGTTTTCGATGATCAAGAAATTCTTCAGCGCATGGTAGGTAGGGTAAGCAAACGTTACTGTTGCCAAGCAAGAAGTGATTGGGGGTCAAAGCTTCTAAGTCATTAACATCTGAACTGACTGGAGTCAAAGGTCTCGCATTCAAAGTCTGCTCAACGATGCACATCGTTGTTGAAAGAACGTCCTCGGTGACTGATCTGTTCCCCAACACTGCATACATTGCTTTCTTGCAGCTTCTCACCAACCGCTCCCATACTCCTCCAAAATGAGGTGCTGCGGGTGGACTGAACTTCCATCTGATTCCTCGTTGAATTAGATGTTCTTCGATCCCTTCTTTGTTCCATGCGGCGACGTACTCTGCAAACTCTCTTTCAGCTCCAACAAAATTTGTCCCGTTGTCGCTGATGATCGTATTCGGTTTGCCTCTTCGAGCAATAAATCTCATTATTGCATTGAGACAACTATCTGTGTCCAACTTGGGTACCACTTCTATATGCACCGCTCTCATAGTTAGACAAGTAAAGAGACAACACCATCGCTTTTCATTTCTTTGCCCAATCTTCACAATGAAAGGGCCAAAGTAGTCAACTCCAATATTTGTAAAAGCTGTTGAAGCATCTAACCGCTCTTCGGGTAGACCGGCCATTACTGGTGCTATCGTTTG
Source organism: Convolutriloba macropyga (assembly GCF_964194025.1). Taxonomy (NCBI): domain Eukaryota; kingdom Metazoa; phylum Xenacoelomorpha; order Acoela; family Convolutidae; genus Convolutriloba; species Convolutriloba macropyga. Next base: position 29,316,713 of record NC_134479.1, read on the forward strand.
TGCTCTGCCTTTTCTGCAGGTAATGCACTTGTTCTTGATTGATCTTAAGGCGTTCCGTATGCCTAGGATCCACATCTTCTGCTTAACAATGTTTCTTACATGCTCAGTGCCTTCGTGTTGATTGTCCTTGTGCTCGTTTCGCAAGAATAGTTCAACAGCACGATGTTTCGAATGTAACAGTATTGGATGCTTTGCATTGAAATCCAACTGACTTTTGCCTATTCTGCCTTTGGCTCGAATAAGTCCTCCTTCATCCAGGAAGGGGGAGAATTGTAGAATTTTGCTGACTTTAGGAATTTCCTTTTCAGCTTTGAGAGATTTCATCTCTTTACCAAACTGTTCTTGTTGTAGTAGCTTGAAGATTGTTGCTTTTGCTTTTGCTCTTTCTTCGATGCTAACTATGAGTGTTGCTGGTCTGTGTTTGTTCAATGCTCGCTGTACGTATGCCACTGTATTTACTAGTCTGTTGAAGTTACTGAATCGTTCCCACTGGATAACAGCTTTCTTCTCTTCAGCCTGTATCATGAATACAGATGAGGGTATATTCTCTTCATCTGATGCAAAGATTATGTTCACTTGCTCTGGCCACTCGCTTTCTGGTCGTTTCAACCACGCCGGCCCAGTGAGCCACTCACTTCTCTTGAGTTCTTCAATGTTGATTGCTCTGGTACCAATGTCCGCTGGGTTGTTGATACCGCTCACGTGTTTCCACTGTGAAACATCAGTTGTATCTAGTATCTCAGCTACTCGATTGGCCACAAACACTTGTTGTTTACGATGGGAACTGTGTATCCACTGCAATGCCGTAGTTGAGTCTGACCAAAAACTGCAACTATTTATCTTCATTTCATGATCCTTGACTATCTGTTCTTTCAACCTCACTGCCATGACTGCCGCTTGCAACTCCAATCGTGGTATTGAAAGATGCCTCATCGGTGCCACTCTGCATTTTCCAATGACGAATGCGTCAGCTGAGTATTCTTTTGGTTGTGAACGTAGATAGGCCACTGCACACATCGTGTCTTCAGATGCGTCAGCAAACACATGAAGTTCGGTTTTATCCCTCTCTCTGTTGAAGTATCTTCTATCGATGCTTCTTTCAGCCACTATTGGAAGTTGTTCTTTCCATCTCAGGAATTCTTTTTCTTCACTAGGCTCCACTTCGTTGTCCCAATGTTGTCCATTCTTAGTCCAGATGCCTTTCAGAAGTCGTCTCATATGAAAACTGAACGGAGCAAACAATCCGATCGGGTCGAATACTGAAGATACCAGTGACAGAATTTTCCTCTGGGTTATAGGTGCTTCAACATCCTTGCTTGTACCTCTGCATACTTGAAGACTGTCATCAGTAACGGTCCATTGTAGTCCTAGCACTGAGGATCCCTCCGTATTGGGTTCCACTTCGACTTGCTTCGTGTTGCTGATTGACTTCAAGTCTTCTGGGATTGGTTCGGTAACTGCATCATTGTTGCTTATCCACTTCTTCAGTTCAAATCCATGTTGTGGGAGAAGAGGTTGTAGTTGATTGAAGACTTCAATTGCTTCTTCAGAGGTTTCTACCGATTTGATGAAATCGTCCATGTAGAATTTGTTTTGTATTGCCTTTGCTGCAATCGGATACTCTTTTTCGTTGTCCAGTCCCACTCGCTTGAGAGCATAGTTCGCGCAAGTTGGAGAACTCTTAGCTCCAAATACGTGACGCTGATATTCGTATATCTGAACAGGTTGGTTAGTTCTTGGACGCCATAAAAACCTCAAGCAACTTCTATCCTGTTCGGGAACTTGCACTTGTAGAAACATCGATTCGATGTCGGCTGTTAGGGCTATTGGTCCTTCACGGAATCTGTATATTGTTCCAATCAAGCCGTGTAGCAGATCAGGTCCTGCTAGTAGCTTATCATTTAGGCATACTTCTTTGTACTTTGAGGCAGCATTGCAAACACGTCTTACTTTGCCAGGCTTGTTCGGGTTTAGCACTGGATGGTGTGGCAAATACCATTCTTTCCCGAAGGTGCCTTTCACTTCGGACTCGTCCAATATCTTTACGAATCCTTTTTCTACATCTGTATCTATTGACTGTTGATACAAATTCTTCAAGTTTGGGTCCCTTTGGAATCTTCGCTCCAGTGAGTAAAGCTGACCCAGGGCTGAGCTGTAGTTGTTCGGTAGGTTTGGCTCTGGTTCACTCCACAGTATTCCCACTTCGTACTGCTCGCCTGTGAACTTTGTCGTACTCTCTAGCATCTTTTGTGCCTGCAGTTCCTTTTTTGACTGACTGACGACGTTGATTTTGGAAGCATAGGTTTCTATGTCCCACCAGGTTTGGATATTCTCAGCCACTTTCACATCTTCAGTGAAGGCTAAATGACAAATATTTTGTCTTCTTTTGCCCGTCATGGGTCCACTGAATACCCATCCTAGCTCTGTTAGAACGGCGAAAGGTTCACTTCGTGTTCCTATCTTATAGTCCAATGGGCGTTGTAGCTCATAAGCATCTTGACCGAGGATGATGCCAACTTCCATCCAGTTGAAGCTTTTGTTGGGTAAAACACTCAAGTGGATGAAGCTTTGCTTTAGCTTGTGGTAGTTGTAGTTTGTGTTTCCCAAGGAGATTGACGGGTGTGCAAACGCTTCGATTGAATGCACCTTTGAATGTACTCCCTTTATTTTTAGAGGAACCTTTTCTGTCTTCAGATCCTTCGTTCCGTGTATGCCAGCTATGTTGAGCGTCACGTCGGTGCCTTGGGCTCGTAACTTCTCTTGCACACTTTGATCGATGAATGAAACCGTTGATCCACTATCGAGGAAAGCATATGTGTTCAGCCTGTTGCCACCGCTCTGTATTAAGACAGGAACTATCTGAAGAAATCTAGTAACTTCGTTACTCTGGTTTCTTGTTGCTGCGCTTACGTTGACTGCGTGATTGCCCTCGTCCATTTGGTTTTCTGAGTGCAGCATTCGGTTGTGCTTCTTGATGCATCCATTGATGCCGCACGCATTGACTTTACAATCTTTGATAGCATGCCCTTTGCCTAGACATCCGTAACATAAGCGTTGCTTCCTCACTGCTGCGTACCGATCGTTCACACTCAGGTTTCTGAATAGTGGACAGTTCCATATTTTATGAGTGCCATCAGCTAGTGGACAGTGATCACTTTGCGTTTGCTTCGTTTCTTTCACGTTGGAACTTGCACTGAAGTTCGACGTTTTCGAGAACCGTTTGTCTCTATTTGTGCTTCTTCGGTCTTCTTCTCTTCGCTCTCCCTTGAAAGCTGAAAACCCTTCGTGCACGAATGCTATCCTAGATAGCCACTTTTCAAACATAATCAGATCAGGGCAATCTTCATCTTTATCATCAACATAGAACCACCACTTCTCTTTGAGAACTTGGGGTAGTTTATCTACTGCCATATAGAGTGTCGAGCTTGATTGCAGATCACCAATCTGCTTGTACTCTTTGAGCACATTCACAAAGTTCGAAACAATAACTGAGAAACTGATCAGACCTGTTGAGTCGTGTGGTTTCACCTGACTTGCTTTGCGAAGGCTCTCCATTTGTGCATCAATGATCACATGAGGCCTTCCAAGTTTCCTCTCCAGAGTGCTCCATGCAGCACCATAGAACTGTCCAGAATAGCCCATTCCAGAGATTGCTGACCTTGACTTGCCTGTCAGTAGAGTCTTCAGATGGTTCATCTTCTCTGAGTCTGGTATTGGTCGTTGATCCACTGTAGCAATGAACATACTAGACCACTACGGCCATTCGAGAGGGTTCCCGTCGAAGTTGTTCAACTTCAGCTTTGGTAGGCTACTACTACCTGAATAGCCAGTGTTGTATCGTAATAGACCAGCTCTGGGAGAAACGTCTCGGTCTTCAACACTTGAGGATCGGTCTCGTGAACTGCGATATCGTGAGAAGTGACTTTGCCTGTTCACTTCAGGGGTTACTTCGAAGCGAGCTGTTGATCGATCTGGTGTTAGAAGGTTGTCGATTCTGCTGGCCCAGTCTGATACATCTCTCTTCCTGGGGGTCCAGTTGAAGGGTGATTTGTCTCGAGCACCAGTTGATTGGGAACGAGCATCATCGTTCTCTAATGCTGTTCTCTTCACTTTGCGCTCTAGCTCGCGCTCTTCCTCCAGTAGTTGATGCTTGGTTTCCAGTTCCTTCATTTGCATTTCCAGCTCTAGCCTCATTTGCTCAAACCGTGCTTGTTCCAGTCGCATCTTGGTTTTGAATTCGATATCGAATTTCTTCATCCTTTCCTTTCGCCTTTGCTTTGCTGACGATGTTTCCGAAACATTCTCCGTCTCTTGGCCACTTGCTGTTGCTCCGTTTTGCACTGTTTGAGCAACTGGGTTGTCCGTTGGGTAGTTGTTGTTGCTCTCGCTGTCGTTCACAGCTTGGGTTGCGTTGCTTCGCTCTGCATTCATTTCTGGTTGCGTGCCTTTGCTGATATATGCAAGCCAATGATAGTCCAAACTTGCTTTGCACTTCCTTGCTTCTTTCAGATGTTCTTCAACGAATCTTGTTGGGTAGGGTGCAAGCTTGTTTTGACGCTGCAGTTGCTTGGGTATTTCTTCTTCTAGTAGGTGAACAGTCTGTTGGTAGAGGACCTTTAGTTTATTGGGTCGATCTGAATCTTCAATTATTTTGTAGCCAATCCCTGTTTTGTTGTTGACTTCTTCCAATAAATCTTGCAACTTCTTGTCGTACCTGTGAGCTGTTAACTGAAGCTCCTCTCTGCTGATTGTGCTCGGATTGCCTGATTGCCTTTTGCTTTGCTTGTTCCGTTTAAACGGGGTTAGTTCTTCAACGTAATTTGTGAAGTGCACTCGTAATTTTCGCTCTGCCTCACTGGCGTTGCGCTGTTGATTTGTTTGATTCTCTTTGGGGGGTGCCTTCGGCACTCTCTTCATCAGATTGGACAGCTGTTTGCCTTCCACTGTCCGGGTCGGCGGACCAAATGTAACGGCTGCTCTCCTATCAAATTCAAGGAAAACTTTACACCGCCCAGTTCGTTTCAGCGGTTTCAAATCTGTGCGGATATTGTGTTTTTGCAGTTAACTTTTGTGAACTGTATTATCCGCTATACTGTAGATTACCGTTGCATTACTTGTTGCTCTATTATGCTTGATAACTAATTGCTCAGCTTCGCTGTTATAACAAACTTGTTTCTCTCAGAATAACAAAATAATTCAAATTGAAACAACCAAATTTTTGTTGAGTTTTCGTTAATAACTCAAGTTATAATTCGGAATTGCAAAATCCCAGATGTACAGCTCTAGATAACTGTCTTAGGGACTGACTGGGGCAATTTGTTTCTATAATCAATGTCTCAATATTTTCGGAGACCTCTGCGCAATATTCAGAGTTAGCAAGTGTAACCAAATAATTTTTAATACACTCAATTGCTCAATAACGCAATTTGTGAACTATGCTAGGCTTCGTTGAAACCAGTAAGAGAAACTGACTTTATGCTTTGCACAAAGTTTCTCTTACTTAGGAACTTCGTTCCTCAGAAAGAAGGTTTTGAGAATATCAAAGTTAATTCTCTTTTCACAAGTCAAAGTAAAGTTAAAACTGTACCATCACTAATATGATCTACAGAAACAAGACACGATAACAAGTAATTTACCGCTCAAGAAAGTGTGCTTCAATACGCACTGTATGTTAGTTTAATAAGACAAAATTAACAAGTTTCTACTGATTTTTGGTAGTTTCTCAAGCTCCTTTTATGCTGCTAGTCACGTGGATTTACATGTCAAATTCAACTGTTGATTGGTTGTAGATAATAATGTCGACAGAATGTGAACACTTTTCCATAACGTCCACTTTTTCAGTGTAAATTTGATGTCATGGGAAATTTGTTAACCATGTAGAACTTTTGTCGAATATTCTGTATCAATAACAGGTTGATTCGCAATCCAATTGCAAAGAATCTGATGCAATACTGTTAAGTCGTAGTATTGTTTTGCTGGTGGTTGAGGTAGTTCGAGTTTGAGTTTTACTTCATGAATGACGATTGTGTACTAATAATAGTTGCTAAATATAAATGTTGAACAAAATGAACAAATCTGTATGGCTTCGATAGAATGTAGCATTAAATTTCGCTTGTCACGCTATTCCAGCTTTAAGGCTTGAAATGGCCTTGAAGCGCTATTCATTTTGATAATTGATTTATTAAGCTCAGCCGCAATAAGAATGAATTTATTACTAGCCTTAGCGATTGCTTTGGAACTTGCCGCTATGGTATACATTTTGAAATGTTTTTGAATTGATGTTAAAGAAATTTTTGAACAGAAAGAAAGAACCCCAACCACTCCCCTTTTTACAGCCCAAAAGGCAGTCATTAGAAACTGTCCCAAAAAAATTAAAAGTTATCGGTTGAATCCGTGTTTTCATCTACCTTTATATGCTTA
>NC_134479.1:29323332-29443332 GCF_964194025.1 Convolutriloba macropyga
TGTCTACGCGTTATCTAGTCTCCTTAACCACAACTTGCATATCGAATTATTGGTGTTAAAAAAGCAAACTTGAACAATTCTAAGGTTTTTAGTGCAATGCTGATTGTTTTACGCCTTCCATACCAGTTTTTTTTTGCAAAAATTATTGTCTAATTTGAATTTTGTCTATCTAATGGTCTTTTTGTTATATTTATGACATATAAAGATTAATGGGGTTTACTAATGCTTTTTAAGAAATAAACGACCCTCTTCAGTGATTTAGTTATTATCTATTTCTTTGATGCCTTTGAAACCAACAGTTTTCGAAAAAATTTTGAAAGAAATGTAATTTTGAAAATTCTTTTTTTTCTTTTCTTTAAAACTTGTTACCCAGTCTCATTATTCGGCGGTCACTTATCTAACCATTTGGTTCCAAAGAAGACGCAGTTGACTATATTCTAATTTTTTTGACGATATTATGTTTTTAACGTTTTCCACGCCAAAGTTTATTGCAAAATTTAACAGAATCTTTACTGTTTTTTGTCTGACTTTTTCTTTATTTTTGTAGACGTATGACATATTCTGGAAATTGACAAGTCTCAATATCTTTCTTTTATAGTACGAATGAAAATTAATCTATTTTCAATTGATTAAAAGTTTTCAATTGATATCTAATGGGTTTCATTGAATTATTTGTTTTCGAGAAGACATAAACACTTTTTTGTAGCTTAGTCCTTTTTGTTCTGTTTGTCTGCCTTTTACTGAGTCTCATCAGAGACTGCTCCCATACTTGTTCAGCGAAAAACAAGCTAGTTTGTTTAATTTAGGTTTTATTTGAAACTCAAAAACAGTTTGAGTTTTGGACATTGAGTTTTGGATGTAAATGCTTGTTGATGTCATTTGATTCTTTGTGTTTGTCTTGTCTCTTAGTCTTGATAATGACAAGTCTCAGTGGCTAACTAAGGCATCCTTAATTACTTCATTAATTTGAGTTAGAGGCAATTTTTTTTTCATACAGCAATTATTGTTGATCAATATGAAAGAACTTTTGAAAGTTTTCTATTTTTTTCCTCATTTGGTCGACAATAAAGCCAAACTTGTGTATATGCGGGTTGGAATCTTATTTGTGAACGCACATAACTGAGCATCTTTGTTTAAAAACTAAATTTCCCTTGTGAAAAAACGTTTTATTTTTTTGTCACTAAAAAACATCGTAGTTGCAACTAATTGCCAGCGTTGAGCGCTAAATTCTGAATGATTGACAAATGAAGAAGTGAATCGGCATGGCGGAAGGGAAATATATATCAAAAAGAAAAGATCAGATCCACGGTAGACTTGTTGAGGACTTGTTATGAATTTTTTTAAAGCTCACAAATTCGTAGATATCAAATTTGTGCTGCTTTTTTGTATTTGTCAAAAATGCCTCATGAGGTTTGTACCCCTCTTTCCAATTCTCCTCCAAAGTATGGGTACTGGGAATGTTTAATCGATTGTTTCTTGCATCCAGCGGTCCCTGATTTGTGGGTGTTCTTGGTTACTGATGCCTATTAAGCTCACGAGTCCAGCAATTTTCGTGGGTGAATGTCTAAGTTGGTTGTCCTGAAACCAATCATAGGAGCTTCCCTTTTGTATACGTGTGCTTAAGGCCTCTTTGTGCTGATTTTTTTGGGGAAAAAAAGACCGTTGAACAAATAGAGTCTCTGAAGGCAAACTCTTAATATGATCAAAAAGTCCAGTAACTCACCTGTAACTGAAAAATCATGACATTGAAATGTGGGCTGGCGCTAAAACAACAATCAAACTCTTAATGAAACTATTTAATACGAAAATAATTGATTATGAATAAATAACGGCATTGAATTCAAGAATCGAATTGAATTCAAGTTTTGACGATCATACAAAACTCGAGTTCAAGATTCGAACTGAAATGAAGATGTGACACATAAACAAGATTTGAATTGAATATTAGATTTTGTTTCAAGATTCAAAAGTTGCACAAAATATAGATGCTGCTCTCCTATCAATGAAAACGAATGCTTTACACCTCTCAGTTCGTTTCAGCGATTTCAATTATCCACAATACTGAAGGTAACCGTTTCCTGACTCCGTACTCAATTAGACCCAATATCTAATCGTTTAGGTTTGCTGACTTTGCTATCAAACGGTTCTAAATGAAAACATTTTATTTTTGCTTGAGTTTACGCTAATAACTCAAAAAAAATGAAAACTAAAATTATCTTGAAGTTAAAGACTTGGTAACAGACCTAAAAATGAGTGCAAGCATAAAGCGACCTGATTAATCAAGTACCAATGGTTCTAGAACGCTCATGATTTACCTTTTGTAAATTCAAAATTTTGAAATCAGAACTGATTTCTTGGCCCTTATTATCACCAATATTAAAACCACCCTGATTTTTGTTGAAACCATTAAGAGAAACTAGTTCTATACTTAATACAAAGTTTCTCTTACCTAGTAATTTTGATTCTCACAAGAAGAAATCGGAGATACCAAATTTGTGTTGCTTTTTTGTGTTGGTTAAAGATGCCTGATGAGGTTTGTACACGTCTTTCCACTTCTCCTTCAAAGTTTAATTGGTAATGGGAATGTATACTCGATCGTTTCTTGCATCGAGTGGTCTCTGATTTTTGAGACTTCTTGTAAATTGATGCATATTAAGCTCGAGAGGAAACAAAACTTTAAATTTGTTTTTTTCCAGAAATTTTCATGGGTGAATGTCTAAGTTAGTTGTACTGAAGCTAATCAAAAAAGCTTTCAATTATACGTGTGCTTAAATCTTTTGTTGTTCTGTTTTTTGTTAGGAAAAATAGACCTTTGAACCAATAGAATTTTTGAAGGAAAACTTTTAATATGAGCAAAAAGTCCAATAACTCACTCATAACTCAAAAAGCATGACATTGAAATGTGGGCTTGCGCTACAAAAAATAACCCAAATGTTAATGAAACAATTTAATATGAAAGTATTTGATTACCAATAAATAACGGCCTTGAATTCAAGATTCGAAATGAATTCAAAAGTTGAGAATCATAAAAAACTCGAGTTCAAGATTCAAATTGAATTGAAGATTTGACAGTTACACAAGATTTGAATTCAAAATTAGATTGGGGTTCAAGATTTAAAAGTTGCACAAGATATGACTGCAGCTCTCCCATCAATGGAAACGAATGCTTTACACCAATCAGTTCGTTGCAGCGGATTCGAATTTCCACAGTACTGTAGGTTAACGTTGCGCTACTCCGTACTCAATTGTTTCCAATAACTCGTTTAGCTTTGCTGACTGTGCTATCAAAGAATTCTAAGTGAAAACAACTTATTTTTGCTTGAGTTTATGCCATTAACTCAAAATAAAGAAAACTAAAATTATTTTGAAGTTATTTCCTTGTTAATGGACCTAACAAGGAATGCAAGCAAGAAGCGAATTCATTAATCAAGTACCGATAATTCTAGAACGCTCATGATTCTCTCTTTGTGAATTCCAAAATTTTGTAAAAATGTACTAATTTCTTGGCCCTTATTATCACCAATTTTGTAACCAGCCTATATTTTGTTAAAATACTTAAGAGAAACTAATTCTTTACTTAGAACAATGTTTTTTTTATCTTGATTCTCGGAAGAAAAATTTGGAGATATCAGTTATGTGTTGCTTTTTGTTTTTGTCAAAGATGCCTCATGAGGTTTGTACACGTCTTTCAAACACTCCTGCAAATTGTTTACTCAATTGTTTTTTGCATCCAGAGGTCTCTGACTAATGAGTTTTATGTGTGAACGCACTTAACTGAGCATCTTTCTTTAAAAATTAAATTTCCCTTGTGAAAAAAAAAACTTTTTATTTTTTGTCCCTAAAAAACATCGTAGTTGCAACTAATTGCCACCGTTGAGCGCTAAATTCTGAAAGATTGACATATGAGGAAGTTTATCGGTGTGGCGTGAGGGAAACACATATCGAAAACAAAAGATCAGACTCACGGTAGACTTGCTGAGGACTTGTGATGAATTTTTTTAAAGCTCACAAATTCGGAGATATCAAATTTGTGTTGCTTTTTTGTTTTTGTCAAAGATGCCTCATGGGGTTCGTACCCGTTCTTCCAATTTTCCTCCAAAGTGTTATGGGTACTGGGAATGTTTAAGCGATTGTTTCTTGCATCCAGTGGTCCCTGGTTTATGAGTGTTCTTGTTTATTGATGCCTGAAAGATTAAGATTTGAAAATCAAACAAAACTCGAGTTCAAGATTGGAATTGAATTTAAGATTTGACAGTTACATAAGATTTGAATACAAAATTATATTTGGGTTCAAGAGCTAAAAGTTGCACAAGATATAACTGCCGCTCTCCTATCAATGGAATCGAATGCTTTACACCGCTCAATTCGTTTCAGCGGACTCAAATACCCACACTACTGTAGGTTAACGTTGCGTTACTCCGTACTCAAATAGTCCCAATTACTAAACTTTTAGCTTTGCTGACTTTGCTATCAAATCATTCTAAGTGAAAACATCTTATTTTTGCTTCAGTTTACGCTAACAACTCAAAAAAAATGAAAACTAAATTTATCTTGAAGTTGATTCCTTGTTAATAGACCTAACAAGGTATGCAAGCAAGAAGCGACTTCATTTATCAAGTGCCGAAAACTGAAACCAGTCTAAATTTTTTTCAAACCATTAGGAGAAATTAAATCTTTTCTTAATAGAAAGTTTCTCCTACCTAGGAACATTGATTCTCACAAGCAAAGTTTTAAAAAAATGACTTTTTTCACAAGTCAAGTTTTAATTAAGTTGTTCAACCATTAAGATGATTTACATTAAATAGACACAGTACCATTTTAATTACCGTTTAAGAATTGTTCTTCAATGGGCACTGGATGTTCTTCAATATGCAAACTTAGCCATATCGACTGATTTTCGTTAGTTTTTCAAGCTATATTTATGCTGTTATTCACGTGATTTCACATGTAAAAATTTTCTCTTTGTTTTGCAATTGATAATGATATCGACAAAATGTGAACAGTTGCCCATGCGGACTCTTTTGCAGTGTAAGTTGGTTGTCATAGGCATTTTGTTAACCTTATAGAAGTTTTGTCGAATATTCTGCATCAACTAGAATCGATTCGCAAACTAATCCTTAAAGCATCTGATGCAATATGGTAATAAATGTCTCAAGTTCTACATCCGACGTAATATGTTCTGCTGATAGTAAGGTTACTCGAGTGTGATTTTGAGTTACATTCATCTGCTAATAATAATCACTCATATTGAATGTTGAGAAAGTGATCAAATCAATTTGAGATCATTAAAATGTAGCAGTGAACATTGCTTGTCGTGCTATTGGAAATTCTTTCCTTGATTTGGCCTTGAACTCGTTTGTTTATTTAAAAAGCTGGGCCTTGACAGTAAAAGCATGTCGTCAATCATTTTTGAGCAACCCTGATAACTATATGCCCACTAATTTTTCGAAAATTTTTGTCAATAAGCTTAGCGAATCTTTTCTAGCTGAAATATTATGTAGAATCTGTTCTAAATTGCAATGGTTTTCTTTTTTCTCTTCTTCAGCCAAATTCGTCAACATTCTTGTAAAAATTTGTACTGGGAACCCAAAAACTTCAGCCCTGCATGTTGTTTTCACTGTCCTAAATATTATCAACAATGCTCTTTTATGAGTTATTGTCACTTTCCCTTTTTTTGCAACATTCGCTTGCTTTTGAGTCACAGGGGTGCACTTTAATATAATGTAAACATCGAAATTGCTTTCTATTTTATAACCGCGGTGCGTTTTATTGTTAAAAATTAAACAAGCCAATTTGCTGCCATATTAAAGCCGGTTTTTGCAGTTTATGAAAGTTGCAGGTAGAAAATGTACTTAATTTTAAAAAGGTGCTTTAATGCGATTATCACGAGCCTTTGTCAAAAATCTACGTTGAACTAAATACACTTCAAAATATGTGACCTAATTCACCATATACGCATATGTTCAAATTTCTTTCAGGTTTTGTTCATATTGATGTAATATTACCACATGCTGGTTGTATTTTTGTGCGTTTTTGAAGCCCGATTGTTTGCCGTTACCCTATGTAAATACATTTGCTGGTAATAAATGCCCCCAAAAATTGGTTGCGTTTATATTGTGCTCTTTTTAGTGTATTTTGTCAACAAATTTAGTTTAAACTGCGCTAATCTATAAATTGATTACCGCGATAGCGACAACAAAAATGTTTGTCAATGATTTTACCAATCGATAGAGTTGCATTTTACAAACAAAGAGTAGACTTGAATATTTGCTCGCAGGTAATAACTATTGTAGTTATAACAGTTTATAACTGGTTTTGTAGGGCTCTCCACGGCCACGTGTCTGCTATTATGGACCAAAAAACAGACCAATTAACCCACAATTTGAAGTAGCCCACTTCCGGGAACAGCCAATTTTGGTGACTTTCTGACTAATATCAACAGACGGTTGAGCCTTTCTGGGAACAAAAAATAGGTAAGGTCCTATATCATATTTAGATTTATTAATTTCGAAAAGTTTTAGCACTTAAACTTGAAAAAATAAGGTCGCAATTATTATGAGTCAATTTTCCATCTACTCTTGCAATGATTTATGTTATCCATTGATTAATTCTGAACAAAGGCTTTTGGATCTGAAAAGCAACCAATTATTGAGCGGATATTTCTGGTTTATTTAATCTAAGTGACAACCGAAAAAGAAAAATCGCCGGTTTTATATTTTATATTTTGAATTAATCATAACTTTTCAAAGAGTGAAAGAGCGTTTCAGCGTGTTTGACATGACCCGGGCTCGAACTCTCAAACTTCAGACTGCAACTTGTAGCTATTTTAGCTTGAAAGAAAAGATGCACTGCACGGCAACAGATTCCATAAAAGGAGACATAGACCAACACAAGAGGAAGAAATTCCTGCAAGCTGTGGGACAAGATACAGTTGAAGATGTGATCATGCACTGCAGCCAGACTGCCAAGATTGACATACTCTTGCACGCAATTGACCTGGAGTGCATTAGTGTCCTGAGGGAACTGCTGCAGGCACCGCAGTTTTTGGTACGTTTCTATCACTTCCATTATCAAAACAGGGGGGGGGGGGTTACACTCAATTTATTTCGATCATAGTTGTCTAAATATTTCACATGATAACTGCCAAAATTAAACCTCGTCGACAAAAATTTATCTGTGGCCTAACCCTGTGTGTTAAAACAACTGCTCAGTTTTGTCGATCAATTTTCGATTCCGACATTAACTCAAAATCATTAACTCAAACTCAATAGCAGGTCATGGACAAGACTTATTAAATTAAGACATGCAAGATCACCGCTAATTAGAGTTGAAGAGTTGCGTTTTTCAACGCAAAATTTAGTGCTGATTGTAGTGATTTTTCCCAGACTACTGCTAGAATGATGATAGACCTACGTAAATCATGGGAAAATGGCTCTGATCTTTCGCAATAAGCGCTGAAATTGACAAAAGCCCTCACTGAATCAGCACCCGTTGTAATCCTTGTTGTGTACTTTTTTAATTGAGTGATCTGTGAAGTATCATATCTTCATGTAAATTCTGAGAACTTTTGAAGCCTTGAATGTGTGCATGATTAATTTAAGACTTTATAATTTAAGATTTGAAATTACAAAGAGTCAGAGCAAATAAATGTTGAATTTTTCATAGAGAAAGTGAAGGCAAATAACACTCATTAGCAAAAGCAAACGTTCAAGCAACGAAATTACATGGAAGATTGCCTCTTTCTGAAAGGCGTTTTCAGTGACATTCAGGAGTTTTTGCTTGCCTCAAATTTTGTATGGGTAGACTGAAAACTGATCAAAATTTAATTACTCTAAATTGTACAGGAACGTGAAAATTTGGATAAAAATTTGCTGGTTTTCCGTCGAATTCAGAAAGATGAGTCTCATGTGAAATTTGTTCATCTATGCTGACCAGTTTTTACAGAAAACCAGCAAACTTCTATCTGCATCATCTCAGTAAAAACTTTAATAATAATTCAAAAATTTGTAGGTACTAAAATTCTATTGAGTTCAAGTTGACCCATGTAAAATTTGAGGTCACCAAAAATTTGATTTTTTTCCTATTGGGCCCATCAGAACAAGTTTTGTTATTCGAACGCTACTTTTGTTAATGAGTGTTTATTGTTACAATTATTCGAGTCGTAACAAACTGATAGTATTGTCGTTTTTAGTAGTAACAAAGCAAAGAAACAAATGTTTTTAAATAAAGTCGTTATAAAGATTAAATTATATCTCACTGGAAACGAGTTGTGACCTGTGTTTACAAAGACTAAGCTACAAATCGACCGAAAAATTATTTTAAAAAAACGAAGCTCAAAAACCCAAATATATTTTTGAAAACGAATATTTTCAAAAGCCATAACACACTTAAGATAGCAACAAAAAATGATGGATTAGTATGCAACACCTCAGGAAGCCAATTAGGCCTTTTAAAAATGAGACTATGTCATGACCCCACAAAATAACAACAAATACATAAAGAAGCCGAAACTTCGAACCGTTTTACGATATCACAATGTTCAAGGCACTATAATTATAATATGTTGAGAACAACAACTGTAAATCAAGACTTTATTCTCATCTTCACATCAACGAGTCTTCATTATAAAAGGACTACGTAGAAAGGACAACAAAAAGAAACCCAAAAATTGAACAAAACAGAAACCTCGAAAATTTTTATGAAACAGAGTGGTCGAAGCAATCAGTCACAACATATAGCCAATCGCCAAGAAATATTTGAATTAACAAAAATAATTAACACTTGTAATAAGTGAGATTGAGCTACTTGGTGACGAAAATTAAACCAAAAAGGAGTATTTTAGAGGACACAAAAAGTGGCAATCTTTTTTTAAACTCAAATGGAAAGACATTAAAACAAACAGCTATAAACTGAATTATTTAACAAAGTTGAGTTATACATCCTGGGGAACACCTCAGTTCTCCGGTTATCAGCTATATGTACTACAATTAATTATATGTACTACATTAAAAAAAGAAAGACAAACATAGGCAAAAACAAAAAATCTACAAATTTTGCGATTTAATAATGTCTCACACAAAAAGCATAAAACTGTTCAACAAAAACAATTAACGCATCCAAATACAAAAATTTCCAACGCTGTGCGTTTTTTCCTACTGTGCCTTACTTCAATTTGACTTGTCAATAACGCGATAATTTGACAAGGAAACAAAATGAACTCATTAAAACTGTTATTATGCTCAAAAACAAAAAATTGAAAACGCGTCGTATCAAAACAATGAAACCATTAGTTGAACATAAAACCGTTACCGACATTAAATTTAAAACTAACAGCAAGTGCAAGTAGCTTTAGCTTTGTTCCTATTTTTACTGAGACTGCACCCAAAATTCAGAGATATAAAACAAACATTGTGCAAAGTTCAAAAATTAACCGATTTTTCTGAAAACAAATATATTCAAAGTAATGGCAGACATTAGATAACATTTGAAAGAAATGTTTATGTTTTTATAAACCTAATACAAGGCTCATTGGATCATTTAATGGGGACTCTTGGTCATTGGGCTACAAGAAGTATAATAAATGAAAGCAAAGCTCAAGAATTCCATAAAGTTTTTACAAAAGCAATTAGAGCCATAAAAACCACGAGCCTAAATATGAAACCATAATATAATCTCGTTGGGACTCGTTTATTGTAAATAGTATCTGACATGATTTGAGCCCTGATTAGAAATTCTTGTCAGTAAATTACATAAAAAACCTTTAAATAGCAGAAATTTTTAAAAAAAATATCGGGCCCCATTTAAATCTAAACATTATTTACCATAGGGATCCATGGTGAGATCAAAATCAGCCCAGATATTGCTGCGCGTAAAACAAAACACTCATTTGTTCAAATGGTTGCGAAATAGATCATTTTTTATATAAAGTTTTTCAGTGTGTCAGAAATACTTAGTGCATTTTGTACAATTATCGAGATTAAATTTGAAAAAATTGATAAAAATTTTAATTCAAGAAGACTCTTAAAGCCAGCGGGAATACAACTAGCTCTGTTTTGAGCTTAAGAAGAATATGGCCGCGGTTTTAAGGTGTCTACTTCCAGCAAATTTAAAGCAAGTAGGCCTTAAAAAAGCCGTCAAAAAATTTGGTCCCATTTTTGACGAAAAAATTCGGAACTTTGAAAAATTTAGCATAATTTCTAGCCAAGGAACTTGGATCGAACAATTCAGCAACCCTCTCCTAGCTTATGAGACAAAGTAAATAACATTACAGTTAACAAATTATAATATTTTAGCAAAATTGACGAAAAATTGGAGAAAAATACCGAAAATGTTGATAAAAACAGCTGAATTACTTCTAATATTCACAAAACTTCAAACCTCTATAACTTCCTAAAAAACGAAAATCGAAGAAATCTTTTTAATTCCATATTTTACGCTGGACGGGCTTTCTATTGATACTACTCACAACTCTCTACTCTACGACGATTGTATAGATCGGCCAAAATTGTCTGAACAAAAAAAACCATTTGAGTATAGAGTTCCTACCCCACTAAAGTGGGTCGGAACAAAAAAAAACATGGAAGGAAAGGTATAATTAAACTTAGCTTTCGTATCAAGTAAATACTTTGATATCGGTTTTGCTTATCTGGAGGTCCAGTTTGCGTGTTGCAAATTTGTTATCCAAAAGTTTGCTAGCCAAAATATCTGAGCGCAACTTCTTTGTATGTTAACTATTCTTCTTCTTTCGTATAACTGTTTTATTTTGCTCTTCAGTTCATCTTTTGAATTATTGTTTCGTATTTAAATAAAATCTGAGAACAAACTGCGTTTGAATTTATAAGATAATTAAAATGCTTTTTATCTGGATCTGGCTGCAATGTGAGTGGACAATGAAATCAAATTAGCAATATGGAAAACATTTAATTAATTATTTTTTTTACCGTAAAGCGTAGATTCAATATTTGCCGCCAAATTTTTAATGCTTTCTCTGACAAAATGACTCAACGTAATCAACGGTTTAACTTCTTTTTATTGATCCTTTCAGATTTTTTTTGCACGATAATTTTCGAATTGAAACTCATTAGTGTTTTGATTGTTTGGTTTTGTTTTAGTTGAGCTACGAACTTCATTTTTTAAAAATTCTCAGATCCAAAAACATTTCCTCAAATCAATATTTAGACAATGAGGGAGTTCCTTATTGAAAAGATTATAATTTCTGCCAATATAATTCGTTTATCAAGTTCTCAGGGCCAGTTTTTTGTGGCATCGAGCTGTAGAAAAACGAATATAGAATAAAATGATGAAACTTAACTTTTACTGCATTTTCATCTAAATTAGGAGAAAACACAGGAAGTTTCAATATTTTCAATTAATTTCTCTCCTTTGTTTGAAAACTTATTATTTTTGACAGAAGGAGCTATTTAACCTCAATATAAATCTGAATAATTTAAACTTTGACAGAAAGTTGTTTCAGAAAACGTAAAAAAAAATGAAGAACTTATGCAATACTTCTTTTCTAACTTTTGCCAAATTGGGTCAAAAAACATTAATTTTAGACCAATTTATCATTGATACCCAAAAAAATGGACGACAAAAGTAGTTATTTCTACGCTAGTATTATTTTGTCGTCGGTTTCACAAAGCGCAAGCTATTAAAGGAAAACATTTTTTGGGTTAATTAAATTGCGGCTCCAACTTTTGCAAATACTTTCTTCCTAGTCAAGGTAAAGTGTTCAAACTCTGCGTTATAAATTTCATAATTCAATTTTTCTATCCGCAAATATGTGGTTTTGATTCTAGTGAGTGGCTTCAAATAAATAATAAACAAAATTACAAGACAATTTTTGCTTGTTCTTTTTTCTAAAAAACTTGCTTCTGCAATATGACAGTTTCACATTTATTACTCTATTTAGTATCACAACAACGGATTGTCAGAATTTTTTTCCCATTGGTTTCAAGGAAAAGTTCCAATTGTCCAAATTTTTAGTGTGCTAATTTCAAAAATCCAAGTGTTTTCCGTTTTGTTTGTTTAGCTTTATCAATTTTCAGAAAAAAAGTTTGGAGAATATCAATGTTAGTTCTTTTTTCAACAAGTCAAAATTAAGTTATACTGTGCAATCAGTAATATGATCTATAGAAACAAGAGACAATAACAAGTAATTTACCGCTCAAGGACACGTGCATCAATACGCACCGTATTTTAATTTAATAAGACAAAAATAACGAGTTTCAACTGATGTTTCGTAGTTTTTCAAGCTGCTCTTATGCTGATAGTCAAGTGGGTTTACATGTCAAAAATGAATCTCTGATTGGTTGCAGATCACTATAATCTAAGATTCTCTGAATACAGTGAGTTTGGGGTTCAGGATGCTTTTTACGGTGACCCGCACTCTCTGAAATGGTAAGAAAATCGGAAAATTCATCGAATTTGTCATATCAAGTTGGGTATCTCTGACTCCGTTTGATATCCGTTTGTGTGACTGTGAACACTTGAATATCTGGCAATAACAACGTATTTCGAGTTTGAGTTTCACAAAAGGTATGTTGAATGCGTTCTAATAATATTTATTGAATATAAATGTTGAACAAAGTGAACAAATCCATATGGCTTCGATAGAATCTAGCCTTCAATTTCGCTTGCTGTGCTATTCTAACTTCCTTACTTGAAATGGTCGTGAAGCGCGTTTCAATTTGGTTGTTGAATTATTAAGGTCAGCCACCACAGTATCTGGAGAATGAGCTAATTTCAGCAGTTTTAAAGTTTTAGAGTCACGGTTTGCGGTATAAATTTCAAGTTTTATGTTTTTTTTCTGCCAACATGTGGTCTCATTCTAGTGAATGGCTGCAAATAAATAACAATTAAAATTACAAGGAAGTTTTTTCCTGTACTTTTTCTGAAAAACTCGCTTTCGAAATAGGACACTTTCACATTTATTACTTTATTTAGTCCTCACAACAACGGATTGTCAGGTTTCGGGATGTTTTTCTTTTCGGGAAGCTCTCAGGGCCAGTTTTATGTGGCATCAAGCTGTAGAAATACGAATATAGAATAAAATGATGAAACTTAACTTTTATTGAATTTTCTTCTAAATTAGGAGAAAACACAGAAATTTTCAATGGTTTCAACTAACTTCTCCCCTTTGTTTGAAAAATTATTATTTCTGACAGAAACAGCTATTTAACCTAAATATAAGTCTGAATAATTTAAACTTTGACAGAAAGTTGTTTCAGAAAACGCAAAAAATATTGAAGAACTTATGCCACACCTCTTTTCTACCTTTTGCCAAATTGGGTCAAAAAACCTTAATTTTAGAACAATTTATCATTGATATCCAAAATAATGGACGACAAAGGTAGCTATTTCTGCGCTAGTATTATTTATCGTCGGATTCTCAAAGCGCAAGCTATTAAAGAAAACATATTTGGGTTAATTAAATTGCGGCTTCAAATTTTGCAAATACTTTCTTTCTAGTCAAGGTAAAGTGTTCAAACTTTGCGTTATAAATTTCATAATTCAATTTTTCTATCCGCAAATATGTGGTTTTGATTCTAGTGAGTGGCTTCAAATAAATAATAAACAAAATTACAAGACAATTTTTGCTTGTTCTTTTTTTAAAAAACTTGCTTCTGCAATACGACAGTTTGACATTTGTTACTCTATTTAGTATCACAACAACAGATTGTCAGAACTTTTTTCCTTTTTGTTTTAAGGAAAAGTTCCAATTGTCAAAATTTTTAGTGTGCTAATTTCAAAAATCCAAGTCTTTCCCGTTTTGTTTGCTTAGCTTTATCAATTTTCAGAAAAAAAAGTTTTGAGAATATCAATGTTAATTCTTCTTTCAACAAGTCAAAATTAAGTTATACTGTGCAATCAGTAAAATGATCTATAGAAACAAGAGACAATAACAAGTAATTTACCGCTCAATGACACGTGCATCAATACGCACCGTATGTAAATTTAATAAGACAAAAATAACGAGTTTCAACTGATTTTTCGTAGTTTTTCAAGCTCCTCTTATGCTGATAGTCACGTGGGTTTACATGTCAAAAATGCATCTCTGATTGGTTGCAGATCACTATAATCTAAGATTATCTGAATACAGTGAGTTTGGGGTTCAGGATGATTTTTACGGTGACCCGCACTCTCTGAATTAGTAAGAAAATCGCAAAATTCATCGAATTTGTCATATCAAGTTGGGTATCTCTGACTCCGTTTGATATCTGTTTGTGTGATTGTGAACACGTGAATATCTGGCAATAACAACGTATTTCGAGTTTGAGTTTCACTAAAGGTATGTTGAATGCGCTCTAATAATATTTATTGAATATAAATGTTGAACAAAGTGAACAAATCCATATGGCTTCGATAGAATCTAGCCTTCAATTTCGCTTGCTGTGCTATTCTAACTTCCTTATTTGAAATGGTCGTGAAGCGCGTTTCAATTTGGTTGTTGAATTATTAAGGTCAGCCACCACAGTATCTGGAGAGTGAGCTAATTTCAGCAGTTTTAAAGTTTTAGTGTCACGGTTTGCGGTATAAATTTCAAGTTTTATGTTTTTTTTCTGCCAACATGTGGTCTCATTCTAGTGAATGGCTGCAAATAAATAACAATTAAAATTACAAGGAAGTTTTTTCCTGTACTTTTTCTGAAAAACTCGCTTTCGAAATAGGACACTTTCACATTTATTACTTTATTTAGTCCTCACAACAACGGATTGTCAGGTTTCGGGATGTTTTTCTTTTCGGGAAGCTCTCAGGGCCAGTTGTTTGTGGCATCAAGCTGTAGAAAAACGAATATAGAAAAAAATGATGAAACTTAAGTTTTACTGCATTTTCTTCTAAGTAAGGAGAAAACACAGGAAGTTTAAATGGTTTCAATTAATTACTCCCTTTTGTTTGAAAACTTATTTTTTTTGACAGAAGGAGCTATTTAACCTAAATATAAATCTGAATAATTTAAACTTTGAAAGAAAATTGTTTCACAAAACGCAAAAAAAATTTGAAGAACTTATGCAATACCTCTTTTCTACCTTTTGCCAAATTGGGTCAAAAAACCTTAATTTTAGAACAATTTATCATTGATATGCAAAATAATGGACGACAAAGGTAGCTATTTCTGTGCTAGTATTATTTTTTCGTCGGTTTCTCAAAGCGCAAGCTATTAAAGGAAAACATTTTTTGGTTTAATTAAATTGCGGCTCCAACTTTTGCAAATACTTTCTAGTCAAGGTAAAGTGTTCAAACTATCTGCAAACTATCTGTGTTCAAACTATCTGTTTTTCTATCTGCAAATATGTGGTTTCATTCTAGTGAGTGGCTGCAAATAAATAATAAATAAAATTACAAGAGAATATTTTCTTGTTCTTTTTTCTAAAAAACTTGCTTCTGCAATATGACAGTTTCACATTTATTACTCTATTTAGTATCACAACAACGGATTGTCAGAATTTTTTTCCTTTTGGTTTCAAGGAAAAGTTCCACTTGTCCAAACATTTAAAATTTCAGTGTACTATTTCAAAAGTTTTTTCAGTTAACAAAAAAATAGTGGTTTTTACTTTTATAATGTTTTCTGAAAACAAAGTCCGTATCGTTCACCTGAGAAAATAAACTTTTTATGGCGACAATAAAGTGATTCGAAATCAGCAATTTGTTTATAATTGAGGAAATAACTAATTCTTCTCAAGTCTTATACAATTTTTTGTAATGTATGGCAAGGTCTTGAAGGATAGATCTCGTACCATATGCAAACAACAGTTGAGTTATTGAATTTTTGAAGCCAATTTCACTGCGAAACGACCCCAGCTTCTTTTAGAACAACTTGTTCAATATAATTGTGTTGCAATGGTCACACTGTCTATTTAGGATGTGATCCAAGAAACTTCCAAAACTGGCTACTTCCCTCCCGACATGACCCCTTTGATGCTGGCCGCCCACCACAACAACTACCAGATGATCAGCCTCCTCTTCAAACATGGCGCCACTCAAATTCAAAGGTCACCCTTTTGACCCAACTGAAAAGCGTTGTTTCCTGCAAATACGCTTGAGTGCTTTATTGCAAATAGAACTTTGTTTAATTATCTAAATATTATGTTGATAGTGGTAGAAAGTTGGGAAGATCATTTACCGATCGGGAAAATTAATAATTGGGAAAATAATGCATCATCGATTGTCGTAGTAAAACTTGTTTAAACTTCAAAATTGGCAATCAAGGCTTCTTTTAAAAGATTGCTTTGAAATTTTTGAAAATGTATATAAACAAAAAATTTGGTTTCGTAAGTTTTAAATGAAATTTTCACATTAAAAAAACAGCTACAGCGGTTTTCTAATACTGGACAACAAAAATGGACAGTGCTGTTAAGACACATCAAAAACAATGAAAAACACTGCATTTTAACTTGAAAAATTCCAAACTGGGATTTGTTTTAATGTAAAAAAATGCATTCGCCCAAAAGTATTAGAACTAGAGTGTACAAGTACCGAAATAAAACCCACTCTCAAAGAACATAGCGGTGCAAGTTATAGACGAATTAAATGATTGATTATAGGTTAGAATATTCCCTGTTTACAGTGTAATAATATAAAAAATGGAAAGGGCTATGAATGTGGGTGCGCTTCTCAGAAACTCGGTATCCGTAAGCGTGTAAGTTATGGGAACTAAATAATTGTTTCAGACCGGAACAACATGACCACAACGACCCCCTGAGTGCGCACGCGACCCTGAACGTGTTCAAGGCCATCAGTGCCCCCATGTACCTGTTGAGTGTGTGCCCCTCCAACCCCATCCATGCCAGTCTCTCCCTCAGCCAGGAACTGGACAAATGGTCCATGTGGGAATACGAGTTCTTTGAGGTGAGGAGGTCCCTAGTCTTCGGGTCTGAAAATAAACCCCATCGGAAAAAAAACGACCTAATTTTTGATAGGAAATAAAATTCCGACTTAATTAAAACCCCATTTTAAATTTGAATTTCGTCGTCATAATTTGTTTGGTTGTGATAATTTCATATCAAGTCCCATGGGGCGCAAAATGCGCAGCTCTTAAACAGTCAACTTGGGGGTTTATTTCCGTAAGGGGATTTTTTCGTGAGAGTATTGTTCCGATTGTTCCGCGATTTATATCCTTTCTAAAATTCGGTGTTATTTTTTCCTTGGGTTATTTCCGAAACCCCTAGTCTGCGCCCTGACTTGTGAAAATAGTCAAAACTTCAAGTAGAGCAATTTTCGGGGTGACTTCAGCAGCGTCATGTAAACCTTGATTGAGGCGCGCACTTTCAAGTTTTAAAATCTTTAATAGTAGGACAGTACTAAGATTTTGAGCTGGACAGTATGAATATGCAATCAAAAATAATTTCAACCCACATTACGAACCGATTCAAGGTACGACAGAAATTGGATTTTTCTTAACAAAATGGCGTGTCCGGACAAAACGGTCCCAAACTGCAAAATCTTCTCAGACAAAATGGCTATTAATTAAATCTTAAACAAGTTTATTCCAATATCCTTCGGATTTTCCTTTCATATCTAATACGAGAAACATTCTCATTTCCCTTATATGGTAATAATACTCAATGGCGGCAAAGATAAAAGAGTCAGCGAAATCTGTTCTGGAAAACGCTCTGGCCAATGTATTAATATTATCAAACATTATTTGCCTACTAATTGGACCAGATTTTCTCGCATCCCGGACCTAATGCCAAATAAATTCCAGTACTGTGCAAGTCTTATTCAGTACTGATTCAGAACTATTATCATGTTACTTTTTTAAACTTTTTTGCGCTGGTCAATCTTGTGCACCACTTGGCAAAGAATTGCAAGTCTAAATCCAATTCTATAAAACCCTTTTTCTTTCAATTTGCACATAACAACAGACGGTGTTTGATGGAATTTTTCACAAACTTATCATCCTATATGTAACTTAAAAGAAATCAGTTTGTTATGTTCCAAACATTTTCCAGTTTTATGCCTACATAGTAATGCGGGAGAGAGTTTGTATTTGTGTTTCAGGACTACCATTTGATGTCCTGCAACATGGAGCAGTTTGCAGTGGAACTGTTGAAGTTGACTCACCCTGAGGAGTTGCACACACTGTTGGTAGAGGGACCCTCTGGGAAGTACCTCGAGACACTCCAGTACTCTGTCGACCTCGAGCGCAAAAATGTTAGTCAACCCCTAACTCAACTCCCATCGTTATACTGAAGGTGTATCAAAATATCGCACCACGTGTAAAGTACCGCAAACAAAGCCCAGAACAGTTATCAAACTACTGGGGCATTGGTGTAAAGGTTAATACGTCAGACCACGTATATGCAGATAGTTGATTTCAGTCCCCTTAGACCTAGATTTTTGTGCGCATAGTTGCTACCGGTACAGTTGGGTTTGTTACCAAAATTTCGTGTCACTGAAAGGTATCGTTTTTCTAATTTTTCATTATTCCTATGATTGAAGTCTTTTAATGAAAAAATTTAGTGAGACACTTAGTTTCAAGGTAACTTTATAGCTAACGAAATTTAATCTGCTTCGGGGCATCACTTGATGCGGCTTTCAAATCTTTTGATGAAATTCCGGGTCGAGACGGGATGGTTATATTCCAGTGTCAAGAAATTTTCCAAATATTAATTTAAAAATGCACAGAAGATTTAAGAATTTTAGCTGAATAAACCTTACATCATAGTGAATGGAAATCCGCTCAAACTGATTCTCTCAAATTCGGTCGCGCTTTGATGTTATTGGTTCTTTCTATAACACGGTATTTATTTAATTCCAAGAAACAGTACACAAGAAACAGTTGTGTGCATAGAGAAAAAACCTCTTCTGAGAAAGTCAAAGTTCTAGATAAAAAAGTTTTTTTTCTTCAGCTAAGTTAAGTGTGTTCACTGGTTTTTATCATCATTAGATTAACATAGTAAATGAGCAAATAATGCTTTTTCCTTTTCTATGGTTAGTTTTTCTCATTTACTTTAATTTTTTAAACAGCTCCCCGTTTTTAAACAGCTCCCCTTAACGGCTAAAGTTCTGAACCGCAATTAACAGATTGAAATTGTGCCTATCCGCTAGGTTATAATTAAAATTTTGCAATACTTTGGAAAAAAGACCATTTAGGGAGATAAAAATTGAATTGTAAACCTATAAAAGATTGTAAGTCGAAGTTTGAAATGAATGAACTTGCGTTTTTGCGGAAAAAATTGTAACATGTTGTTTCGCTTTACAAGAAGTTGTAAGAATCTTTTAAGTTAACAATCCTGTCTGACACCGGGCTGTCAAATTAAATTGACGAGTTTGCGCTCGTGCCATGATCTCATTTATTGAAAATAATTTAATATTGTTTCGACTATATTTAATATTGGTGGACTATATGCTCAACTAAATTTATTGTTCAGCCACTTTTTGTCGATCTATAGACTTGTTTTTGAAACTTGTGTGTAGTAGCACTAGAACACCCGTCATATGTAGAGTATAAGACTAAAACAATTTCCTGCAGAAAGATTTTTTGGTTTATTTTTTTTGTCAATAGTCAATTTTACATCATAGGTTTGTCCCTGTTTTGTGAACCTTCTATAGACATTTCTTTGTCATTGTTTGTTGATTGTATTATTCAGTTTGATAGTTTATAATTCCTTTTTTATTAATATCGAACTGACTTAAATCATGAGCCCATTGCTTGGAATTTTTTCTGTTTTTATATTGATCTGATTTT
This sequence comes from Convolutriloba macropyga, assembly GCF_964194025.1. Lineage (NCBI taxonomy): Eukaryota > Metazoa > Xenacoelomorpha > Acoela > Convolutidae > Convolutriloba > Convolutriloba macropyga. Next base: position 29,343,023 of record NC_134479.1, read on the forward strand.
GCCTTCCCCTTTTACTTTTATAAATGAGTGGAGTATTATTGGTCTCATCTTGAATTTTTAGAATAAAGCAGATTTGGAATTGAACATCAAATAATTTTAAACTTGCAATGGTAGAATCAGATCACCGGATGAATATTTTCTAGGCGTGCGAAATAAAGTGAAACAAAAGATAAAAAAATCGAATATAACAAGTTTACCCTCCTTAGAAATATGAAGATCTAATTTTTCCAAGGAGAGAAAGAGAGGTAGCAGGCCAAGGAAATATGAAATCGAAAAATGACTATATCCATAACTAAATTCTTCTATCATAAACAATGTTCATTCTATTTGGAATTGAACATGAAAAACACGGTTCGTGAGCTAATTTTTTCTAATGAGTTGCCATCAGGTTCTACTGAAGGCGACGTCTGTTTTTTGGCTATTATACGCTGTTGCATATATAATTGCATATATAACGCTGTTGCATATATAACAGCAACTCAGTTTTTTACTGTGTATTTTTATTAACATTTTAATTATCTGTAAGATATTGCTTTTGTTTGTTAGGTTTTGAAGTTAGAGTTGAAATTTGTTGAAAACTTTTGTCATTGTTATTGTTTTGCCCTTTGATTTCTTTGTATAAAGTCACATTATACAAATGTGATAATGAACAAAATTTGAATCTAACTTTTGTTTTAAGTTGTTGCTAATCATGGAATGGTAGATAGATAGTTGACTCTAATGGCTTTTGCAAAAATTTTAACTAAATTCTTAAACTAAGTTAATTTAAGTTTTAAATTAACCTCAAAAAAACTTTAAAACTTTTTGGCATAAGCATAAAAGAAGTTTTAAAAATTTTCCTGTGGTTTTTTGAACTCGTTTGATGTTTGAATTGAATATTTGTTTGATTGAAGTTTTTTGGGATATGTTTTGTTTCAACTCTCTCGTTTCGATCACTTGTCATTTATTGGGGTTAGTGTTGTCATTTTTTTGCGCAGTTAACTTGAGAGTTATTATTCGCAGGTCTGTAAAATTTTATTAAAAAAATGAAGTGTCAAACGTTTTTAACAAATCATTTCTGTGTTTTTCATTCAGTTTTTATGCCCTTAATTTTTAAAACAAATTGGTTTCTTTGAAACGTTCCGTTTTTCTCTGTCTTTTGCTTATGAGGGTTTACATAAGATCAACTATTTGATAAACTCGATAACTTCCAGTGGAATATTTGACTTTTTTCACTCATGACTTACCTCATGAGCCCGTAGCTTGGATACTTCTGTTTTATTGTGATCTAATTTTGCCTTCTCAAATCAATTTTATAATTGAGTTGAGTTGCAGTGGCCTTTTTATTGACTTCCGCACATACTAACAAATCTAAGTCGAGAAATTAGTTGGTTATGAGAATTAAATTAAGCCACGAAAAGACTTTTTCAGGTTTCCAAATAAAGTAATTACTTATAAATTAAGTTAACTATTGCGATTTAGTATGAAACCGTGATAGAGCTTGATCCCTGGTTCTCACAATTATTTACCTGAAACAATTGGGTTTTTTTACCTGACAAACATGCTTAAGAGTTTTTATTCCAATTTTGTTCTTCCGATTGGTGTGCTATTTATTCTAGTGAAATTGATAAGTTTGATTTCACTGATGATGTCCCCTTTCTTATTCCTTTTCTTTCCTTTTTGAATATCTACCGAAAATTAAAAACTAACCTTTTTGAAGGTAGTGTACCTATACTTCAACTGATAGAGAATTTAGGAGATTTAGGCTAAGACTGCGGATGAGCGACGTTGGAATAATAGGTGCTATTGCACATTAGCGAGCCTCTTTGTTTTTTTTTGCAGCATCATCATACAGAACACATCTTTGGGAGTCTTACAAGATAACGACTTTATTACCAACTTAAATTAAATCATTAACTGTCGAAATTTAGCTTTCATTAGTTGCCACTGTCATTATAATCTGCCACCGCAACGTTAGTTGGCAAAAAACTACGCATTGATAAATGATTCCACAAAAAAGATTTGACCGCCGTTTGAAAACTGTTGACAAAAACATTATAATATATTTATCAGATTACTTCAAACATGTCTTTTCGAGTGCCCTCTGATTAATTAATAAAAATTTTCTTGAGGAATCTCAATTGTTTTCAATTGACAAAATTTCCTTACAATCGGCGCGTCCAAGCATGTCGGTTACGGCATTTCTCACATCAATCAAACAATGTACAATCTGACTGGAAATTCGTCATTGTCATTTCATCAGAAACGAGCGGCGTGTTTTATCATAGGAAAGCATGCTGCCTTAAAATCAATAAAATATTCCAATTTTTTCTTAATGTACTGAAGTGTGCTACACTCAGTAACACTATTTGATAATCTTCGTGCTATTTTGAGAATTTACGTTATAGTGCGTGAAGCACAAACTTGATTTGGACAAAGTCCATTTTAACGTGTGAACAAATTACTAAGTAGTTTTGAATAAGCTACTATTTTAAGATCACTAACTAAAACTGAGAATACTATGACGTGATATTATCACGCCACACAGATAACACCAAGTTAACCTTGGTAACTCTGTCGACATTGTTATCTCTATCCAATAGGATACTAGAGAACCACGTGTCCGCAAGTATAAAAGGAGCTTGCACGCTCAACCACCAACACTTTTTGGTCCCTGATAACTTCTGATTTAAAATCATACTCCCGTATTGCTCCCTTGCTCAATCTCAGCTTACTTGAGATATTTTTCTAACTTAGAATATTTTGTGACTTGTTCTTAACTAAGAACTCTCTAAGTCATAAAATATTAACTTAGCACAAATTTGGAAATCAGGTAAGTTCAGCTTAACTTCTCTAAGTTATAATTTAACATCTCTCAAACTCTATCTAAGTTACAAGTTAACTTAGAATAGTTCAATCTGTGCTATTTCAATCTTATAACTTTAATTATTCTATCCCTTAATGCTCGGTTCATATTTGATGCTGTTTAACATAACTTATTAATTCATATTTGCATTTAACTTTCTTTAATACTTAACTATATACCAAGAGTAGAACTAGGGGTTGAACTCTCAAGTTATACATGTGGTCCCGCGATTAACCCCGTCGTTTAAGTATCTAATGTACGGACCAGCAGTATAAATGGTGGTCCCAGAGAGGCTACTTCAATTTAACTTGTTCATTTAATATAGAGATGCAACTTTAATTTAACTTGTTCATTTAATATAGAAAAGGCATTCTCAATTTAACTTGTTCATTTAAACTATCAGAGAAGCCTGCCTAAATTTAACTTATTCACTTATTGTAGAAAAGCCATTAAATTAACTTGTGTAAGTTAACTAGTCAAAGGGCTTCTCACTAAAATCCTTTTTTGATTTTGATTTAAACTATTCCTCTGTTCTTAATAATTCTAATACAATAACTTCAGTCCTTTAAACAATGGCCAGTCCTGGTGGTAGTACTCCTCCACCTGCCGTTACTCCCCCACCTGAAACTCCCATAACACATCCAAATCTTTCACTTGTATCTTTTTCAGGCAATGATCCTAATCAGGATGCCACTTCTTTTTGGAACTCTGTAGAAAACAAAATACTCTTTTCACTAGGAACTAGGCCTACAGCACCCGCTGCACAAACTAGCTATGATAAAAGGCAACAATCCTTATTTGGCTCACTTTTAACTGATACAGCACTAGAATGGTTTGAAAGTGAAGTCACAGATGCTACAGATTGGAATACTTTAAAAGATGAATTTATAAAAAGATTCACAGACGGTAGAGACCAGTTTAGATTTAGACTTGAGGTTGAGAACACATTTAGGCAAGAAGGAGAATTAATAAAGAACTATCTACATAGAATAAAGAGTGGAGTTGATAAAGGTTGGCCAGAAAGGATACCAACAAGTATTGAAGGTGATGACAATATAAGAAAAGAGAAAGAAATCCAACAAAGACAACGAAGTCAGAAATACATAGATTTTGCTATAAGAGGACTAAGACCACAAGGTTTGAAACGCAAAGCGCACGAGAAACTTATTGAGAATCCTTCAATAACTTGGACACAGTTTGTCGATCACTTAGTCGTAAAAGACTTAACATTTTCTGTAACAACAGAATCTAGTGGAGCTACAGGCATAGATAAACTTAAAACACTCGAGAGCAAAATTAACGATTTAACCAGTCTTTTCAAAAGCAACGAAGTGAATGCTATAGATACTTCTAGGCCTAGAGACCCAAACATAAAAGGCAGACCTAACAGTACTAGATTCTGTGATTATTGCAGAAGCAATGGTCATTCCATCTCTAGATGCACAAAGAAACAGATAGATGATAGTGTTAACAAATTGAGAAAGGAACTAGTTGAACCAAGAAGGCCAAATATAACATTCTCTAATGATTATAGAAAGAATAACCGAGGCAATACAAGATTCAATGGTCCTAGAAACCAAGGCTATCAACCAAGAGGTGGCTACTCAAACTATAATCCTAGGTTCAACAAGCCTAACTATCAACCACAAAATACATCTTTCAACAGTTATGGCAATAGATTCACTCAACCATACGAACAAACCTTCCCTCAGCAAAACACCTATAGAAATAATGAACCAAATCTTGAACAACAATCACCATCACCACAACAACAACAACAGCCACAACAAAGTGCTAGCTTCTATACACCAAGTAGAAATAACAATCTACAACAAAGACAATCAAAACCCAACAATATTCAGCAACAACCAAATCAAATAAGTTTCGTTGAAGGCGACGATGACTACGTAAATGCTATAACAGACTTCTTTCCTTTAAACTTTTGAAGTCTCCGAACGCTACTAAAGAAAGTAGTACTAAGTCAAGAATTTATCTCAACTTATATCACTTTGCCACCGGAGACATTAAAAATAATAGTGGTTTAGAAGTGGAATTCATGATTGACCCAGGATCAACCTGCACTATTATCAATCATCCTACATACCTTGCACTAGTAAACCTTGGACAAAATTTTCACTTACAAAATACAAATTGTGATTCAAAGACATATACCGGTTCATCAATCAGAATGCTTGGCTACACAACTATTCAATCTAGCTTCGAAACTGACGGTAACTATACAGTCCCCCATAAAGTATTCGTTACTAAAGAACAGAGACAGAACATAATAGGTATCGATTTTTGTCATTTGTTTTTAAAAGCACTTCACTTCGATATCCCCGCAGTAGAATTAAAAACTGAGAGAAACCTAATTTGCTACGGCTCACTTAACAATGAGAAAGATTACCCATACATAACTGAGATGACTGCTTTAAACATAGCTCAACCAATCTTTCTACAACAGAAAAGTACACAATTACACAAGCAAAAGCACCCCAGTCAAGCCTTATTTCCACCAGGAACATATTTCATGCCCCATATTAACGTTGCAAAAAACTGACCTAGTCTTTGTGAACACACTTTGTCCACAACCTGAAGAATTTCTACCCATATTTATGGAGAATCAAAAGAATCACCCAATACAGATAAATAGAGGAATAATAGGTTATGCTATGTGTGATATAACCGACAAACCTATACAAAGATACAATATCAAAAACTGTGCCGAATTTACAAGTACAATACTAAACGAAAGTGAGGACTATAACAGTTGCTTCATACTGAACACAGTAGTAAACAATTTACAAGAAGGACAGCAAATCCAAACTAATTCTTGCATTAGATATACAGATTTTCGTACCCAATCTATATTTGACTCTAATATGCCTATAGCGCACACGATATCCTCAGATGCAGAAATGAGAAAAGGTTTTGCTAACACAATCTCCAAAAGAATACCCTTATTAAAGGACTACTGTAAAAGTAGAAACTGTGATATAGGTGACATAATAACTTTCAGAGCAGATAATAACTTAGTATATAATCTCATCACTAAGGCTAATCATTATGAAAAGCCAACAATTGATACAATCAAAACAACACTACTTGCCATGAGAGATCATGCACTAGGACTAAATTTACGCTGTATAGCGATGCCAAAAATAGCTTGTGGTTTAGACGGAATGGATTGGAGAGAGATATCTTCTCTAATTGAACAAACATTTAAGAATTCAGGAATAACTATCTATGTGTATACAAGCAAAGATGATATTGATAAACTACAAAAAGTAGAAACCAATACACTAGAACAGGAAGAGGTGCTCGAGATTATTGAAAGTGAGTTAATAGAAAAATGCAAAGAAGATGAGAGAGAACTAGCCACAGACTTCTCTACCGAAGCAAAAGAGTTATGTAGGCCTAAAGTCAACGAACAGTTTCCTAAGTTTAGAGATAAACTACAAAGCAACCGAATCATAAGTAAAGCAGTTAGTGATTTTGTGATTAAGCAAAATAGAAATACAGTTCAAGACATAGAGTATCTAGAAAGGTTCTTAGATAACTTTGATTTCACGCAAAGTGATTTGACTGATGATGAATTGTTTGAGTTGATAGAAATAATACTTCAGGATAATGATATCTATTCACATCATAAGTATGATATTGGCAGAACTAAACATAAGTTCCATTTACCCTTGAAGAAAGACGCAACCTTTAAAAAGCAACGACCAAGCAAAATACCCATTCATCTCAGAGATAAATTAGAAAGACTAATGGACGAATTAATTCAAGCAGGGATAATCAGAGAACTCAATGAGAACGATGATATGAATAGTTGGCTTGTCAATCCCGTCATCATATTACCTAAGAAGGATTATGTAAAACTAGTCATTGATGCTAGATACCTAAACTCTATAACTGATACAAGTAATTCTAGTTGGCCACTCGAACCACTAAATGTTCTAATGACAAGAATAACTGGAACTATATTTACAAGTAGTGATTTGTCATCGGCTTATAATCAATTACCACTAACTGAAGATACACAGAAGGTTACAAGTTTTATTGTAGGAGGCAGACAGTACACCTATCAAGTAGGATTTTATGGTCTTAAACCATTACCCAGTTTCTTTAGCAAACTAATGCGTTATGCATTTGGACCCCTTATAAAACGTAAACAAGCCATAACATATATAGACGATACTTTATTACAAGCTAAAGATAAACAAGAAATGTTCACAATAGTAAAAGAGTATCACTCTTTGCTTCGAAAAGCAAACCTTAAAGCAGCCCCCGATAAAACAATGTTTTTCTTACGAAAAGTGAGATTTCTAGGACATGTTATATCTAAGAACGGACTATCGCCTATTGCTTCGCGCATAGATGATATTAGAAACCTAAAAACGCCAGAATCGAAAACAGAAGTTTTAAGAGTGTTAGGAATGATGGGTTTCTATCACACCTATATTTTGAACTTTCACATAGATGCAAAACCTCTATATGACTTAACTAAAGATACGACACTATTCAAGTGGCTACCAGAACACGAAAAGGTATTCACAGACCTTAAACAAAGATTCTGTCACGATATTTCTAACGCATTTGCTTCTAATGACTATCCCTTTCATATACATGCTGATTCATCTAATTTAGGAACAGGTTGTGTTCTTATACAAGATTTTCATGATAGAAAACGTATGATTTCAGCAAACTCGAGAGTATTTGATAAAGCTGAACAAAAGATGTCCCCTCAACATAGAGAACTATGCGGAATAATATCTGCATTACAAACATATGAATTTTATGTGATTGGATCCCCTTTTCCAATTTACCTATATTGTGATCACAGACCAATTCTATTTCTTTGGTCACGACGAGGACAAATGTCACATCGTTTCTTTAAGTATCAAGTTGTAATAACTAAGTTCCAAAACTTGCAAATTATATACACTGAAGGCAAAAACTTAGCGTTCCCTGACATTCTTAGCCGAAACGTTTCTTTAGCAGATGCTAAACTTTATCAACTAGAACACAAAGTGATACCTAAAGATATAAAGTTTCATATTAACGGAAAAGAAGTTAACTACTCTGTATTGCATCAAGACGATAAGGACGCATCAGCTAACGACTGTTATCCAATTATTGCTCAAGTCAAAGGCGAAAGAAAGAAACTTATTAATATAAATGATGAAGGTGACTTTAGCGTAGATGATGCACCAGACTACATAAATGAACACTGTAATGCTATACACAGTTTCTCTGATTGTTTTCGCTACGGCACACAAATAAATCAAATAAAGAAATTAACTTCAGAACTAACTAGCGAGTATGATAATCACTACTATTCCGAGATAGAAGAAATAGCTGAAATAAGTAATGACCGAGAAGGTTATGATGACCAAGATTGGTTAGACTTAGTAGAGGGTAATATTGAAAACTCACTTATTGAACAACTAGAATCTGCTAAAGCCGACTATATCAGACGGACAAAATTTAAGAAACTTATTGAACCAGAAGCTTTTCAAAACATCTCAGAAAAGGATGTCCACACAGATACATTAGATTTAATAGCTAAAGTTACAGATTTTGCAAAAAACGCTAATCTTGACACTGATAATATTCTTGAAGAACAAGTAAACGACTCCGTGATAAATAAAGTTAGAGATTGGCTAAAAGTAGGCAAAGCTCCAGAAAAGGACTACATTATTAAACAATCTAAAGCACTACAAACTTATAGGAATAATTTCAACTTGTTGTTTCTAGAGAATCAATATGATTTACTCTGTTATTCCGAACCTTGTGAAGACGGCTCTTTTGACGTTAGGATATGTGCACCACTTTCACTATTTATAAAGATATTCGAAGTCGCACATACGCATGAACTTAGTGGTCATAGAGCAGAAAGCACAACTTACAATAGAGTTAAGCGATATTTCTATTGGCCCGGTATGTTTAAATGGATTGAAATGTTAATGTTAGATTGCTTAAGTTGTCAAACTAATAAGTCAGCACGCAAAGACTTGAACGAAGCACCCTTAGAACCATGGGGACAATTAGAAGCTATACCCCTACATACACTTCATATTGATCATAAAGGTCCACTACGACCACTTAGCAAAGGAAATAGATTTTGTCTTGTAATAGTAGACGCTTTCTCTAGATTTATACAAGTATATCCTAGCAAGAATGCTGAAGCTCTCGAAACAGTAAATCAACTAGAGAAATTTATAACTACATTTGGTATACCGCAACAAATAGTACATGATAACGGCAAGGCTTTTATTAGTAATGATTTCGTTCACTACACAAATGAAATGGGAATTACACTATGCCCCCGAACTGCATATTCACCGTGGACTAACGGCAAAGTAGAAGTACAAAATAAACATTTGACTAATTACCTAAGACATTTTATTAGTAAAAGTGGATCTAATTGGTCCGAGTACACTAGTAAATTTGCATTTTCACACAATACTGCAGTAAACTACAGTACGGGATATACCCCTTATGAAATACTATTCGGAACGAAACCGCAAATACCCTTATCACTAAAGTTAGGACTACTACGAGATAATCAAAAGAAATGCACATCAGAGTATTGTAATAATCTACCGCCACACTCACATAGTGAAGAAACTTGTAATAACAAAAAGATAGAGAAATTATTACAAAACAGATTATCTAACGAAATGTTAAAGCGAGAGAATACATTTAAAACAATATACTCGAATACCTACACTAAATGTAGACAAACTACGAATAAAGCGCACAAGTATAGAAATAGATTTAAACTCGGAAAGCCTATACCTGAAGGTAGAAAAGTACTACTAGAAAATCACTCGAAAGGACTATTAAAGTCTAAAAAGCTACAAGAGCTACGCTCAGGCCCTTACACTGTGCAACGAATGCTAACTAATACTACATATGAGATACAACATGATAAAACAAATGAGAAGAAAACCGTGCATAGAAATCATATAGTACCTTATTACCCGAAAGGAGAAAAAATACAAGAGTTAGTTGAGAACTATATAATCCCAGACGATACGGATGAGTATTATACTCAATATAATAAGCATAATATATCCAAATCTAATGCTTATAGAGGCGCACAACATATTGCTATTTCGCAGTGGCCCTTAGTAGAAACACAATATACTGTTAATCCTAGTACTACACTACAGCCAACATTTAACGTTGAGGCTACTCCAACAAAAGATTCAGGCTTAGAATCGCTACAAACACGAGCAGATAATACTACGCATATACAAGGCACAAGCTCATCTAATTTCCTACCGCCACGCATTTCAACCTCCTACCCTATGCAAAAAATGTATTCACCTAATAGCCCACAGCAAGAAAATTTTTCTACACCACCTGATAATACTAGTAAATTTAAAGCTACACGCAAATTATTCCCCCAAGCAACGCATAATAGCCCCACATCATCACCTTATAATCCTACACCTACAGCATCACCTGATATATCTAATTTACCTGACGCAAATGAAGTATTAAGCAGACCTCAACGTAATAGAAAAGCACCTACATTCTTTGGTGAACCTATTCCTTCTGACTTGATACAGAAACTCAAAAAGAAATAGAGACACAAAATCTCCTTTCAAATAATAACTTTTATATTAAAAGCGTTTTTACGCACAAAACCAAATAAAAAGTAGATAACAGCATAAATACGAAAAAGAAAAGCTCTATATATAACACACAAGCAGTTAGTAGTTATTCGATTACCAGAAATTTTTGAACAAGGCCGTTCATTACTGAATGTTTTAGACCCCCAGGCTTGAAGAGAAGGAATTCTTGATAATTCCAGGCCTTTAACATCTTATATGCATCCTGCAATACTGGACCTACTTCTGGATCCCACCACGCCTGTTGTAACGCCCATAGGTGGTTTTCTAACTTTTCGTGAGCCTCATATTCCCATTCTACCTTGTGGCCCACGTTAAACTCCTTGAAGAACTAAACACAAAACTGTACCCTATACTAAACTTTATTTTAAAACTTCTTTACTCCTTCCGCTTTTCCTCATATGCAAGCTTCATATTCTAGCATTTGGTCTCAATACACAATTTTTCTCCAACAGCCAGGCTGAAGGCCTCTAGATTACACAAATTTAAATCTAGAAGTCAATAAACAGTACTCACATTCCTCCCCAAGACGAACTCAATCACATCCACTGTCCTGCTAGAGACAGTGCGAGTTTCTCGCTTGTCCCACGGATTGAGCATGGTACTGGCCCGACAGATTCCCAATACTTCTTCATGCCCCAAAATGATGTTAAGGTGCTTGTATGAAGTTGATAAGTAAAACAGAAAATCAGAAGCTTCCAAACCCCCGATATTTTCATTAATATAGTTTTTATAAAGGTACTGACGCACCTTTAGCCTGAAATCAGAAACAGGAACTAGAACTATGCCCTGTTGTTCAAGAAGATATTCAGCCTCGCATAACAAGTTTTGAAGCTCCTCACCCGGCTCCAAGAAATTCATATCCCAGAAAGACATAATGAAGATTTTAAAGTTTAAGATTAAATCGAGAACAGAAAGACTAAAATAATGAAAAGAAATAAGAAATGAACAGAAAAGGAAATAAAGAAGATACAAATTGAAGAAGGAACAAAAATTTAAATTAAACTAAAAGAAAGAAGAAAGTCTAAAAGAACTAAAATTGAAGTTAACAGGCGAAGAAAGAAATAAAGTTTTGGAAATTAATAGTCAAGAGAGATCAACTGTATAATAGAAACGTTTAAGGCAAAAAGCAAATAGCCCACTCAACACAAATCTTACACAAAGTACGCAATTAATCACCATTGCAAGCTGTTACACACACATAACTCCTCTACATGTTCAACATTCGTACACTTCCAACATTTACGCATACTTCTTATTGCAAACTAACGCTGAAAACACATGTTGCCCAAAGCAAAACTATGTAAAAGTCAGCCCCCATGAACAAGTATCTTATCTAAGTTAAATACATTAAATACAAAAAGTTGTCCCACGCAAACTAATTAGCCGCGCTAAATCACATTTTAGTCAGGAGATGCACATTTAAGCAACCCACATAGTCAATAAATAGAGCTAACTTTAATAGCTCAAGGACCCGAGGAATGTTTAATATAAACATTAGAGCACTTATGAACAAATAACTAACCGCAAAATTGCAACCTCTACACACAAGAGTTATTCAACTAAGAGCAAACAAATACCCGCTACTAGAACGAATAGAAATCGATTTAGTATTATGGCTAAAGCCCACTTCTATCAGCAGTCACCCGAACATGCATTTCAATCCTACACTAACGTGAATTGATAAAATGTGCAAAATCAAAGAAATTATACGAAAAATTTTAAGTTCTAAAACTGCCCGTTTATGAACGCGTTCAGATACGATACTCAAAATTTGTCCATATATGCACAAAAACCCAACAAACAAAACGTTGCAAGCGATATTTCTATATTGAGCTTATAAGTGAAAATATTGCACTTTATAGTTAATGTTCAACACTGAAGTTTGATAATTCAACTTCTCACACGAAAAAAAGTCTCCGAAAAGGTTTACAGACAATAGAACCCTAAGAACTACATTCAGTTGTTCTTAACATCTAGTACCTTAGCCTGACACAGGGGATTTTTGAATTTCGATTTATAAGTACATTTTTTTTACATAATGCTCATTCACAAAGGACATAAAACAGCAAATTTCAGTATTAAATTCTAAGAAGTCTCCGAAAATTTCTGTTGAAGTACAAGTGTTACTTTTTAGCATAACTCAACTATTGACATCTATACTATAGCCCTACATCTGCGATTTCTAAAATTCGGACCAGAAGTTCCTTTTTAAGACGCATATTTTAATCGTATAGAACATATAAAAACAGCAAATCCTGAGCATTCAATTTTGCAAAATTATCGTAATGTTCTTGTCATATGACCAATTTATCACGTTGCTACATGCCACGAGTCAAGACTAGCCATTGGCCAATCAGGTTTGAGTACACAAATTATGGTAACTTAACCCTGAGAACCACTATTTAAGAGCCTTACTAAAATTCAAAATCACTTTTCTCAAGTACCTTCTGAAATCAATTACTTCTTTCTCTCTCAAATTCAGCCTTAACTAAATCTCTCTCTCTCTCTCTCTCTCTCTCTCTCTCTCTTCCTCACTCTGTCCCAATTTCTATCTTCACATTTTTGCCCCTTTCAAATAATAACTTAGAAAACTTAGAAAAGTTTTCAAGCATTTCAATTTGTGAACACCAAATATCTGTCACAACATATCTCCACAACACATATATCAGGTATCTCAGTTCAATATTAATTCTTAGTTCAATTCTCAGTCAGCTACTATAGAAGGAGTACATAACCCTTCAGATCGAACATAGTACAAGACTGACAATTTAGAAAGTTTCTAAATTCTAACAAACACTACTCATATTGAACACATTCATCACCAGTAAACACATTGCATAACACAATTAGAACCCCCTTAAAGCTGATCAAGTCTAATTTATGACCGAAGTCTCATTCGACCAAAACGGTTTTCTTATTTCTCTTTCTATCAACCCTGATACACTTGTGAAGGTTTCTATTAAGGCAAATCAAAAGTTGAAATTCAACAGTGAACTTAACACCTTAACTAGTTGTCAAATTTCTAACGAAGTAAGAACTGTAGTATTCTTTGCTACTAACTCTAGCGAAGACCCTATTGCTGTCTTCTGGGGAAAGTATAACCCTCAACAACTTAACAGTTTATTAATTCAAATTCAATCTTCAAGCCTAGTTGACTTAGACATATTAAATGTCCCTTGTTTGGTTTTAGAACCACCAACTGATCAATGAATATTCCGCTAAACGATTATTGGGTTATAGCTTCAAGAACAACTTTCTCAACTTCTTACAGTCCTTATAACATCCCACATAAAATTCTGAAATATAATAACAAGTCCGCAAAAATTGATCGATCATATATTTCATATAAAGAAAACATTGTTATTTTCTTCGTTAAAGACCAGTTTGTAAACTTAGAAATAATTGTTAGTTGGACGCCTAACAAACCAGAACATATTGAACGCTTTCATTTCCAATTGAACAACAGAGACGAAATAGACCTTGATATCATCGAAGCTCCCTTTACTGTGGACCCTTAATCTATGTTACCACCTTCCCTTGAAACACAAGTTCTTACTGCCCTTGCATTCGACCCGCTATCGTATATTAGAATATTCCTCCTACAGAAAATATTGAAATTCGGAAATAAAACTGTAACACTTGACAAGTGTTTTGTTTCTAATCAACAGAGAACAGTTGCATTCTTTGTAACATCAGAAAATAACGCAAAGTTTGTCATATTTTGGGTACCCTATAATCCCGCTCACGTTCACGAGCTAAAATATCAGATTGCATTCACGGATAATATTAACTTGAATCTGTTAGACTCACCTTATACTGTCTTCGTTTATTAAATGGAAGACGGCGAAATCAAGAAATCACCAGCAATAGACGAAGTAATAAACGTAAGTTACAAAATGCTTATTTTTATATTACTTTGCTTAACTCTGTTCCTACCTGTAACAACTGATATTGAATCTGAAATTGCTCAGCATATTGCAGAATTAAAACTCCTAGTTGAATATAACGATTCTCATCCACACTTCATAGAATGTGTCGTAAGTAGAGATAATTGTCTACCTGAAGAAATTCCGTACCTTAAATTTCTAGACCCTCCTGAAAAGCTATTAATTTGGTCAAAACGTAACGTCCATATGCCACTATCACTGATTAAAGACCAGTTCTTTAAAGATAAACTTACTAATAAGAAAGCGCTTCTTTCAAAAGTAGAATATTTTATTACCTACATAGGAAACCAAATTCGTTCTGTTCAGTTTCTTAAACTTATTGCTATAATACCTCTTGCACTTCTCTGCGTTATAACTGCTTGCTATACAAAATATTTGATCTTTATTATATTTCTTGCATTATTACTCTTAACGTCTTTCACTGACGCCAGACCAATTGAAAAGATGAGTATCTATGAAAACACAGCTCCTAACCTTCATGTTAACCACTTTGATTGCTCAAAAATGATTTCAAACCAGATGTATTCTCTCAACAAAGTAGCACCTTGCGAAATTCGCCCTGATAAAATTAGCACTAATCAAGCACGAGTCACTCTCTACCAAAGAAATTATAAAGTTAAACTAGAAGCACCTATGTGTAAAGCAACCCAACAGCAATTACGTTGGTTTTGCGATTCTTTTGACTCTAGCAGCATAGATGCCAGACATAATACTATTACTACTTCAGTTAAGCTTGATGCTCAGAAATGCAAATTTGCAAAGGAAAGAAAAAAGATAAAACTTTCCTCTTCTTCTAAATCAGTAGAATTCGAATTTGATAAATCTTTATTCTCAAACTTTAACTCAGGCGATGTTGGAACTGGAAACAATGAATGTAACTCCCGAAGTTGGATTACACACTACACTTATGAAACATATATGCAAAATGTTAGCCTGAATGTAAACCTTAGAGATGGCACAGTTAATAACTGGCAAAATATACCTCTACATTGTCCTTTATCAGCCGGAGGCTGCGATTCTACATCTACTGATCCATTTGCATACACTTGGGATGAACCCAATAATTGTCTTTTCACTATAATTCGCACTTTTGACGCTCAAATGATTAAAGCTAATGACAAATACTATATAGTAAAGGATCCTAAATTTACTTCAGCTCAGTCAGATTTCGACTTACAAAGCTTTATGTTCCAAGTTTATAATAAACCACAGTCTTTATGTAGCCATCCACGAATAGTATATCCTACGCCATATGATTCTCTATACATTAGTCTTCGTAACGGATTTGATATGAACACTGGAGAACCCATTCACAAATTTAAACCCGATACTGGTGCTATAACTCTAAAAAATAAATTCTATTCCAGTGACAACAAGACAGTTGATACAACATATTCTCAAGTTTATGAGAATATTGATTTCGAAGCACATCTTGGAACAAAAATTGACTATTTGCACTTTAATAATCTTCGGCAACTTCAAACCTCTACTCTAGAGCTATTAAGAAATGACTGTGAATTAGAGCGCTCAACTATTCTTAACACTTTAATGATTTCTCATGAAAATCCACGTTTAGCTGGATATACCTTAACAAGAAACAGATCTATGTTTCTCAAAACAAATGGCAATGTTGCCTGGCTATATAATTGTCCTGAATTTCATTCACCCTTACAGATTCTTAATAAGTGCTATAATCGAATACCAATTCTTTATGAAGATGAAATTCATTTCGTTGATCCGATTTCTAGACAAACTTTCACTGAAGCCGAAGAACAATTGTGCTCTGATAAACATTCAAACTTATTTCAACTAGATGTTGACGATGATAATTCATGGGTTGAACTAACCCCACAAATCACAAAAGTAAGAGGACCTGCACTCTTTAAACCACATATAGTTATTCAACAAATTGCGAATGTAATTACTGCAAGTATTTATGCTTCTATCTACACATATAAAGAAATGATGTCTTTCTGGAATTCAATAACTTTCAACTCCAATATGAAAGGAGTTCTCAAACACTTTACTAAGTCATTAATAGATAGCAGAGAATCATTTTCAAATATTTCAGGCACGAATTATTATAACTCTAGAACAATTTATCTAGATTCATTCATTTCACCGGACTTCTTTAATAATCAATTTGTTGAAACCTTTGGTAAAATACAATATATAATTGAGCGATGCGGAATATTCTTTGCCGCTTTCTTATTCATTAAGCTACTCATCGACATAGTCTTATGCTTAATTCGAGCAATGCAAATTAACAAAATTACAGATGCATCCATTCACTTTGGTAAGGCACTCTTTGCTGCCACATTTGATTTAATGTCAGTTCCAATTTTGACTTCTATCTATCAAGCAACAAATTCTGATAATAATAACACTGATGAAAATAGAGAACGGACAATGCAAATTCCAAAAACCGAAAATATTAATATTAGAGAACGAGTTATTCAAACTCCACCTTATGCAGAGAATATAGGCTTACAAGCTTTAAGATTTGAGAATAAAAGTGGTTACCCAAACCTACATGATGAGAATAATAAAGACGAAAATAGAAACGATCACAACGTTCCTACGTCTCCTGTATAGGATTAATTCCTCTATTACTTTAATATCATCAAACTATATGATGATAATACAGACTGACTTCAAAATTACTACTGATTTACTTTGAAAGAGAATACAAAAAAATAAGAAAAAGAGAATACTTGCAAAATAACTTCAAAAAATATACTCTTAGAATAGAATAAGAGTAGAGAATACTTGATATTTCAGGAACTTTCTTCAATCCCTAACGAACTGATACCAGTCTTTCAGAAGGAACCTTCAAGTGGTTGGCCCGAATACAACACACAATCAACTTCTAAAACTCAATCTGGAGTTAAACAACTCGACAGACTAGTACAACCCACAACTCACGTTACCCCATCTACAACCTTTCTCTCAGCTATCAAGATTTCAGCAGTACAAACTCAAGCAACTAGTGCAATTTCATCAACGACGGTTACATCATCCAAGAAGCGAACTAAAACTGCAGATACAATTGCAAAGAAACAACCACGTAAACAATTCATTAGAGAGACATTCAACCCAGCGACACCGCTAGAAGTAAATATACCCAAGACAAACAGTACGGTACCCAACGTCTCAGCAAACACTACAACTACTCAATCGTCACGACCAAACTTTCTTAATCTTCATCATTACACAACTACCCCCCTGCAAGACCGCCTACAAAAACAACATCAAGCTGAGATACAAGCTAAAACCCCCGGTTTTAGTGGACACCCGAACTACGATACAAATTTAATCTACCAGTTGCAACACAACATCAATAGATTCAATCTCATTGGTTATTTGTCGAACAAAAATTCATATCTACTAACTAATCACAACCTTCAAGGACAAACAATACAAGTCCCGTTTGATAATATTACAGCAAACCTCACTCCTCAGCTTGATACCTTCACTTATCAGGTACAGCAAAACTTTCTAACAGAAAGACAACGCTCTCAACAGCTCGAACAACGGATTACTGAGCTCCAACTGGAGATCGCAAATCTGAAGCATCAACTCCACATCCTCCGCTCATCACGTTGAGCACTCACGGAATGGAATAGATAAATTTGTGGTTGTTGATGTTCAGTACTTCCTTCATTACTTCTTCTTCTTTCTCCCGCGGTGAGGAAAATTATTCGTTAGTTTAAACGCCTAATTATTAGCCATTTTGATTACCTTACTCTCCTTTATTACATTACTTACATCAAGTAAAGTAATCCGCAATTCTTCAATCTTCATTGAAACAATCTTCAATGATTACACTTAGCGCAATTTATGGTGAAAAATGAGTCCATTGCAGATTTGATTTGTTCTTTATCTTTTTATCTTGCTTACGACATCATTCGATTGTTCCATCGAATTCCATAATTTATTTAATGTCTTACAACCTTTCAGTAGACGTTAAGTATTTCAAAACATATTGCGATCTCGCTGAATTTATTCAATCGCAAGTTATTAAAACTTCGAAAATTTTCTTAGTTGGAAATAAATTATATACACCATTGTCAGTTCATTGGACATTTGAGTTACAGGAGATTATCTTATTCTTGCAAGATAACAATTCCAATGAAATTGTAGTTTATTTTCATCAAGTTCCTGAGTACGATTTATTTGAAATTCTAAAGCTTATTCATACCGAAGAAATTCTTAACATCAATAATCTAAACTTTCGACCGCTCACTTATTTCAGTTAATATGTTAGTTTTCAATATCACGAATCTATAACAATTTACATATAATGTTACAACATCTCGCTAAGAGATTATTCTGATTTCCATCCGCCATTTATAGTTTAAGTACTATTTGGATCTTACTGTCAGTTCCTTTCAAAGATTAATTGGTCTTCCATTCTCCCCATTGACACAAAAATTGAATTATTATATCACAATGAACACATATTTTGAAGGAGGTGTTGATATCGAATGGTTTAAAGACTATTGTCAACTCTCTGATCATGTTGAATCCGCATGGGTTAACTTTTCTAAACAGATTATTTTTAACGATAAAGTTTTCAGAATCTCCGAATTATATTATTCTGAATTTCAATGCGAAGTTATTTTATTTCTTGAAGACTTTGAACAAAAAGAAATTGTTATTTATTTTGAACTGATGACAAAAAGCAAGATTAATTATTTCTTAAAGCTAATTCATAATGATCAACTAAGTCTAATTATTAATTCCTTAAACTATAGCTACAAAGCTTACTTCAATTGATTTATTCTTCAACAATACTCAAATAAAGATGAATTACGAAACGGAATTCTTTATTTGGGGAGTCATTGCGGCAACTCTAGCCTTTATGGTGTTGTGCGCAGTAATTTTAATTTCCCTATTCATTTACCTCGCTTGTCATTATAGACCATTAACTTAACCAGTATATTCTTCAACTTATATTATTCTATTATTCAACGTCAGATGTACTAGCAGCACAATTTTATAGAAAAACTTCAAAAGGTCTATTATAACGACCAGCCAAAAAAATTGGATCTATTATTTTGTACAGCCCTGTATCTTAGGACATCGTCAACCCTTCTTCAAGAGAGAACTCAGAAACAAGAAGCTACGATGAACTTTAGAACTTTAACCAAGTAATCTACCTCACAAACTTTAAATGCTTAGTTATTATAAAATTAAGCTAAATAATTTATTCGATTATGTAAAATTTGATGTTTTGATTTAATACCTATGGACCGGGATGGGATGTACTGAAGTGTGCTACACTCAGTAACACTATTTGATAATCTTCGTGCTATTTTGAGAATTTACGTTATAGTGCGTGAAGCACAAACTTGATTTGGACAAAGTCCATTTTAACGTGTGAACAAATTACTAAGTAGTTTTGAATAAGCTACTATTTTAAGATCACTAACTAAAACTGAGAATACTATGACGTGATATTATCACGCCACACAGATAACACCAAGTTAACCTTGGTAACTCTGTCGACATTGTTATCTCTATCCAATAGGATACTAGAGAACCACGTGTCCGCAAGTATAAAAGGAGCTTGCACGCTCAACCACCAACACTTTTTGGTCCCTGATAACTTCTGATTTAAAATCATACTCCCGTATTGCTCCCTTGCTCAATCTCAGCTTACTTGAGATATTTTTCTAACTTAGAATATTTTGTGACTTGTTCTTAACTAAGAACTCTCTAAGTCATAAAATATTAACTTAGCACAAATTTGGAAATCAGGTAAGTTCAGCTTAACTTCTCTAAGTTATAATTTAACATCTCTCAAACTCTATCTAAGTTACAAGTTAACTTAGAATAGTTCAATCTGTGCTATTTCAATCTTATAACTTTAATTATTCTATCCCTTAATGCTCGGTTCATATTTGATGCTGTTTTACATAACTTATTAATTCATATTTGCATTTAACTTTCTTTAATACTTAACTATATACCAAGAGTAGAACTAGGGGTTGAACTCTCAAGTTATACATGTGGTCCCGCGATTAACCCCGTCGTTTAAGTATCTAATGTACGGACCAGCAGTATATTAACATTGATTGATTATGACGTTTTTGCTCAAATTGTTTTCTAATATCTATTTTGATGAAAAAAGGTGACTTTTACATTTATTATGGAAGTCAAGATGTTGCAATCCGCTGCAGAAATGACATGCAACGAATTAAAGCTATGCAAAATAGCTAATGTTATATATATTTATATATATATATATATATATATATATATATATATATATATATATTTACGTATTCCAGCATTAAGATATCCCGAAAACTGGGAATAATTCTGCTTTTCCCTTAGCAATTGTTTTATTGAACGTTTTTTTCTGCTGTATAGGTTTTAGGTTAAACGAAATACAAGATTAAAACCACACGCAAAAGAGATACAAAATAGGTAAAGTATGTTTTAAAAGACAAGAAATACAATAAAAAGTGCCACTTATGTCAAAAAGGCCTCGGGTCGACACTTTTTAGTGAAAGCCAGGATTGCTTTAGACAATAAAAGTAATTAAAAACGACAGAATTGCATAAAATTAATAGAATTTCGTTTAAAGTACATAAGCTCAAGGGAATTTAAGCGCGTTTAAAGCTGGCAGGTTTTTAGCAGTTAAGAATTTAATGCTATTTTTGAAGATGAAACATTCTCTGACCTTGAAAAAGGGGCGATTTCAGGTGTTTTAGTTTTTTAATGTCAATCGATTTTGGTGCAGTATTACTGCTAGATTTACAGAACAAAATTTAGATTTGCTGAATGATTTTTGCATTGGAACCAATTATCTGCTTCCTATTGCTATAATAATCCAAGTTCATGACGCTTAGGAAAACATATGAATAAGAAACTAGTTTTATGAAGATATGCTTAATAAACAAACCATTGGACTTGTAAACGCAATACAGACCAGTACTGAGCCAGACTTTTAGACAAGTTTCTACTGTACCATGCTATGTCTCCGTCAATATATAGACCTTCATTACTTTTTTGACTGTTTTTTTTACGCTAAAGTTTTTTCAACTTTTTGTCATTTTGCATTTTTTTAAAATTGCGTGTTGTCGTGTTTTGAACTTTTAATTGGTGTAAGGGTCGATAGTTGTTTGAAAGGTTTCAGATAAAAGACTATTTGCGTCTTTATATATTCTAAAGACGCGAATATATTCTAAATTTTCGATAAAATTTTGGTGCATAAAAGTGGCAAAAACTCAAATTGGCGGTCGTTTTTGCAGTAAAAAATAATACTTTTTTGCCTTTATTCGATTTTCAAATTGTAAATACAATGAAGGAAGAAAAAAACTTTTAAAGAAAACAGGGTCGTATTCTCTATTCAATGATGCCTGCTAATCATCTTTTTCGAAATGTTTGAGTT
This sequence comes from Convolutriloba macropyga, assembly GCF_964194025.1. Classification (NCBI taxonomy): domain Eukaryota; kingdom Metazoa; phylum Xenacoelomorpha; order Acoela; family Convolutidae; genus Convolutriloba; species Convolutriloba macropyga. The sequence continues at coordinate 29,364,866 of NC_134479.1, forward strand.
TAGTTCACTAGAGTTTTTTTCTTTATTATATTTTTTTTACTCAATTATATCTTTTTTACTCAATTATAATGAAAACATTCTTGTTTTTTCTCATTTCTCTCCTTTTCGTATGTTCCGACTAATCTATTCCTAAAACTGCTGTAAAACTGCTAAAAACGAGTAAATTTAATACGCTATAACTGGCTAATACGGATACTGAACAATCATCAAAACAAATCGTATTATGGTGATAATGTACTATGTGAGTCGCTACTAGTCTCTAAAGATATCTTTAAGGAACCATAAAACAAAAAACTTACCTTTGATTCTTTTTGCTATTTCTGACAAAGCTATGAATGGATCCTCGAGTTTATTTATCCTGTCATCAAATAAAAAATACAAGTTTTATTTGATGTACATTGGACAACAGCTTTTTGTTCCTACCCCAGTTTAGTGTTAGGAAGGAACTATAAGCTCAGATGGGTTTTTTCTTTTTTTGTTCCGTCAATTTCGGCCGATCGATATATTCATCGTAGAGAGTTGTGAGTAGTATCTTTGCAAAGCCCGTCGAGCGCAGACGGTAAAATCAAATTTTTTTTTTTTGAGTTTCGTTTTCTAGGGAAAGTTATCGAGGTTTGAATTCTTGTGATTAGTAGAATGGTTTGTAGAGAACAGTGTTAGTGTTTTTATGCTGCCAAACATGACCTTTTAGCCCACTTTGTTTAATTTAGCCAGAACTAGAGACCTAAAACCGCTTTCTTTTAAATACTCAAAAGGGGGCGTCTTTCGTTTCTGCTTCAAAAGGGTCTCCTTGAATTAAAATTTGGCCCGTTTTTTGCTAGTTTATCCCAATTTGTATGTAAAGTGCTTGACTTGTTTTTGATATTTTGAGATGTTTCATCTGTCAAACTGTCCATTTTGCAAATATTTGGTCCACTTAGACATTCACTTCGGCGTGCAGCTATATCAGGGCTAGCAATGTTCACTTCGTGGACTCTGATAATCAAAAACTGTTCAAATCATATGTGGCAAGATGTTTTTTAACATCGTTTTTTGCATTTGCATTAATTATATTTTTCATGTTAATCTCAAGCGAAAATGTTTTCAAATGAAAATGCAACTAACGGAAATCCTACCTGCAAAAATTTTGCATCGAAAAGAAGATATTAGTTTTTGAAAATCAGCTGAGGGTTTTTCAGGCTTTGACAGTGTTTTTTCTAATTAAACAAAATCTGTTTTTCAATTCACGTTTTTTGCCTGAACTGCTTCATTTTATCCACTCTCATGACCTAGTTGGACTAATCAGAAAACAAATCGGTTTTTCTAATTGGCACCAAATAAATCTGTTTTGTTTTTTCAGTTGATATTTAATGGCTTACATTTGTTTTGTGGGTACATCAGTGAATTTTTGAACTATGCATCTTATATCATACCTCAGTCAATCTGTAGCCTAGTCTTATTAAAGACAGTCCAATATTTTTTACTTTAGACATTTATTTTTCTATAATGGTTTTAGCGTTAACTAAATGTTCCTTAGCTTTGGTTCTACGAGTTTCTTAAGAAAAAAACGTTGTGTTATTTGCATGTTAGCATTTTATATGCGTTTTTTTTTGTAGTTGCGCAATTCATGCTAGATTAAGAAATGGATGTACGAATCAATCCACTCATTTATTTCAAATTACAGCTAATGGTTTTAACGATTTTCAGATGAAATATTTCCAAGAAACAAAAGGATTTTTGAGTCTTACCCCTTTTCTTTTCTTGATATTGACAACATCAAATTTAATCTCATCATCGATAAGTATCATCAACCTTCTGCTAAAACAACGTTTATTTGTTTTTTCTAGTTTTGGTTAAAGACTTTTTTGGCGTAGACAATTTTTTTTGAAAGAATATTTTTGAATTTTCTATACTCAAGTCTTCAAGACTTTTTGTTTTTTTTTCACGTAGAGTCTTTACAAAGGCATTCATTGAAAATCAAATGAAGTCCAAGGGAAGGCCAATCATCAGTTAAAAATTAGGAAGTTTTTGATAGAGTTTTTCATTGTTTTTTACATCTCATAGTATTAGTGGCTTCAATTCTGTTGTCTCGTATAAAAATCGTTGAATTATGAGTCATGTCCGTGATTAGAGTTTTCTGTAGGTTTCCGACTTAGTATCACCAATAAGGAGTTCAATCAGATTTCTAATGAGTTTTCAATTGTTTGCTTTGGGTTGAAAGCTTATGACCCCTATTACTTGGAAATTAATTGTTTTAAAAAAAATCCCTCGTTGCTCGAGATCTGACGTTGTTTACCTTCTCTCTGTCAATAGGTACCTTTGTCTCTATCAAAACAACCCGTATTCTTTTTCTAGCGAAAAAATGACAAATTTTTTATTGTTTTTTTATGTGATGGTTTACTGGATCTGATATTACGCATTGTCATTTTAAAAAATGCAAATTCGGTCATCTGCTGATTGACCGAGGTTAATATTTGTTTCCTTGCCAGAATCAAATTTTTTTGAGGAGGTCAATTTGACAAAATTGTGCTATTAAACCTATGTAATGCTTTTAGTGAATAGATAGTCAATTCAAGGGCAGTGATACAGTTTTCTTGATAAATTAGTTAATTTTTTTTCTATTCCTGATTTTTTTGATATTTAGTTGTATGTCATAATTTGGATAAAGATAATTCTGAAGGGTTTTTGTAAAAGTTTTACATTATTAATCGTCCCTTTTATCCTCAATTATACATCAACAGCTACAAATGAACCTCTACCGTTTTCAGTTGACACTTATTTGTTTTAAGCACTTAGAAAATATAATCTTTTCATAATTGGAAAAACTGAGTTTTGAGTTTTTCCCCGTTCTACGTAGTTTTTTTGAAATATTAGTAAGACATGTTCCACAGTTTTCACAGTAATCAACGTTTTGATTTGCTTAATTTAAGGGTTAGCTAATGCCATTTTAATTTTCTCATTGTGTTTTCTTCTAAACATAGATATATTTCTGAATGTAACTAATGTTTGTAGTTTTTTTATTTTTTATGTATCTGGTCTCAAGCATCAATACTGGCGGGTTTTATCAGGCTTCTAATGCGGCATTAGTTTATTACTTTTGTTGTTTATTGAACATTAAGTAAACATATGAAAGTTTTCGATTTCTTTCTCATTTGGTAGACCATTCGATCAAAAACGCGGTTGAGTGGGGTCGGAACATTATGTGCGACCACAAATTGGCGAGCCCCCTTGTTGATCTAACGACATACTGAAAAAAAAACTGGGTTTCAATTGCAATCAAGGTTAACTGGTGCAAAAAATAGTTCTCTAAGGTGCAGAACTTATGAACATAAGGAGTGATTAATGATCCGTTATTATTGCGGCAATGTAATTTTTTCACTTATTTTTTTCATTTACGTCAAATTTTCAGTAGAAGTACTTTATATTGAACACCAAGTTTTTTTTATATATTTATGTTTTTTCACAATAGTTTCGAAATATTTAACTAACATCACTGTTGTGATTTTTATTCAAGATGTTTTCCAAAAGGATAAAAACCGATTATTCTTGTCATTACATCCAGGCTATATCAAGACTTTAATTAGAGACTGGCATTCATCTGCAGTAAACCTAACGCTCGTCAAATAATTCATTGGTTCAAGTTCTTTATGCATAACTCAGCCAAATTATCAAAATAAAACAGTCAAAAATTTTAAGCAAGTATTGCTCCTTGCCAAAAAAGATCCCTGTACAAAAAAGTTTTAAAGAGCACGTGTACTTTAGTTAACAATAGAAATCAAAACCAAAAATCAAAGAAAACAGATCAACAGTATTCAATATTGTGTCGATGGTACTTTTTGATAGTTTGTTTCAGTCGCTAAATAGTTAGAATTGGGAGTTTGGATCACAATTTTATCTAGGAGTTCCCTGTTAAAAAATATTTTTTTTTTCAAATTGTTTGTGTTTTTCACTTTAATTGCTCCTAGCAATTTCTCTGGAAAACGTTTTAGTTATTCAGTTAATGTGAATCATCGACAGATTGACAGTCGATGAAAACACATCTTATTAAAGTAAGCAAGGGTCATCTATTTGCTGCAGTTAAGAAAATTCCTACATTTTAAAATGGAAATTACGATCACAAAGACGACACAAAATTTACCTTTGTTTCTTTTTAATATTTCTGACAAAGCTATATATGGATCCTCGAGGTTTTTTTATCCTGTCAGTAAATAAAAAGTTCAAGTTCTATTTGATGCACAATGGACAACAGCTTTTTGTTTCTACCCCACTTTAGTTTAGACAGGAACTAAATGCTCAAATAGGTTTATTTTCTTATTTTGTTCAATCAATTTTGACCGATCGATATATTCATTGTAGAAAGTTGAGAGCAGTGTCTTTAAGAAGCCCGTCCGGCGCGAAATACAGAGTAAACAAATTGTTTTGAATTTCGTTTGCCGAGTTTTGAATTTTCCTTATTCTCAGTTTTTTTAAACAGTTTTCTTAAATGTTAGGAGTCTCATTGAGGACAAGTTTCATTGTTTTTTGGAAATCAAAGTTTGAATTCGCTTAATGTAGGAGTTATCCGATGCGATTTTAATTTTCTTATTGTGTTTTCTTCTAAACATAGACATCGATTTTTGAGTGTTAATGATGTTTGTTGTTTTTTTTTAAATTTTTGTGTATCTGGTCTCCTAGCTTTGTTACTGGCGGGTTTTATCAGCCTTCTAATGTGGCATTAGTTTATTATTTTTGTTGTTTGTTGAACCTTATGTAAATATTAGAAAGTTTTCTACCTCTGTCTCATTTGGTGGACCATTCGGTCAAAAACGCGGCTGAGTGTGGTAGGAACAGTATGTGCGACCAGACATTGGCGAGCACCCTTGTTGATCTAACAACATATTGAAAAAAAAAACTGTGTTTCAAGTGTAATCAAGGTTAACTGGTAAAACAAATAATTCAAATAATTCTCTATGGTGCAAAACGTAAGAAATTAGGGAGTGATTAAAAGTCTGTTAATACCGCGGTAATTTAATTTTTTCACTTATTTTGTCACTTACGACAATTTTTCAGCAGAAGTATTTTATATTGAACATCAAGTTTTTTATATATATTTATGTTTTCATAAGACTTTTGAAATATTTAACAAATATCACTGTTGTGATTTTTATTCAAATTGTTTTCCAAAATGTTAAAAACCGACTGTTCTTGTCAGTACATCCAGGCAAGATCAAGAGTTTAATTAGAGACTGGCGTTCATCTGCAGTAAACCTAACGCTCATCAAATAATTCATTGGTTCAAGTTTTTTATACATAACTCAGCCAAATTATCAAAATAAAGCAGTCAAAAATTTTAAACAAGTATTGCTCCTTGCCACAAATTTTTCCGGTATAAATTAGTTTTAAAGTGCTGTTGTACTTTTGTTAACAATTGAACTCAAAACCGACGCAAACATTAAATGTTTTCTATATTGTGTCGACGGTACTTTTTGATAGTTTCTTTCAATCGCCAAATAGTTGGAAGTGGGAATTTTGATCACGATTTTATCTAGGATTTCCTGTTACAAATGATTTTTTCAAACTGTTTGTGTGTTTAACATTTTAATTGTTCGTAGCAATTTCTCTGGAAAATGTTTTAGTTATTCAGTAATTTGAATCATCGACAGATTGACAGTTGATATAAACAAATCTAATTAAAGTAAGCAATGGTCATCTATTTGCTGCAGTTAAAAATTTCTACACTTTAAAATGGACGTTACGATCACAATGAAGACAAAAAATTTACCTTTGGTTATTTTTGCTATTTCTGACAAAGAAAATGGATCCTCGAGGTTAGTTATCTTTTCATCAAATAATTGATACGAGTTTGTTTTTATGTACATTAGACAACAGCTTTTTTCCTACCCCATTTTAGTGTTAGGAAGGAACTATATGCTCAATTTTTTTTTGTTTTGTCAATATTTGCCGATCGATATATTCATTGTAGAGAGTTGAGAGCAGTGTCGTTAAAAAGCCCATCCAGCGCAGAGTGCAGAATTAATATTTTTTTGAATTTCCTCTGCCGTGAAATTTATTGAGGTTTGACTTATTGTGAATAGTAGACCGATTTCCGTTGTTTTTATTCACATTTTCCGTAATTTTGCCCAAATTTTAATTTTTTTGTGTAAATTTTGAACACTGTACAGAACAGCGTTGACTTTTTAAGGCCTCAAAATAGTAGAGGGTTGCGATGGTTTGATCCGAGCTTTTAAGTTGAAATTTTGCTAAATTTTCTCAATTTCAGACTTTGGCAATAAAAAATGTTTCAAAATATGAATTTTAGCCCACTTCGTTTAAGTTTGCCAGAAATTGAGAAAACTGCTAACATATTCTTTCAAAACTAAAAAGGAGAACGCCTTTTGTTTCTGCTTCCAAAAGAGTCTCCTTGAATAATAATTTGGCCCGTTTTTTGCTACTTTAACCCAATTTGTATGTAAAGCGCTTGATTTGTTTTTGATATATTGAGATCTTTCAACTGTAAAACTGTCTGTTTGGTAGATATTTGGTCCACTTTGACATTTAGTTCGGCGCGCAGCTATATCAGGGCTAGTACTGTTCACTTCGTGGACTCCGATAATCAAAAACTGTTCAAATCATATGTGGCAAGATGTTTTTTCACATCGTTTTTAGCTTTTGCATTATTTTTATTTTTCACAAGCGAAAATAATTTCAAATGAAAACCCAAATAACGCAAATCCTACTTGCCAAAATTGCTTTTTCATCGAACAGAAGATATTAATTTTGAGAATGAGCTGAAGGTTTTTCAGGCTTTGACAGTGTTTTTTTAATTAAAAAACTTTAAATTGAATTCATGTTTTGTGCCTGAACTACCTGTTTTCATCCACTCTCATGACTTAATTGGACTAATCAGAAAACAAATTGCTTTTTTGAATGGTTACAAAATAAATCTATATTGTTTTTTCAATTTATATTTAATGGCTTACTTTTGTTTTAAGGGAATACCTCAGCCAATCTGTAGCTTATTCTTTTTGAAGACCGTCCAAACTTTTTTACATGAGAATTTTTTTTCTATAATGTTCTAGCGTGAACTAATCGTTCCTTGGCTTTGGTACTAAGAGTTTCTTAAAAAAAAAACTTTGTGTTATTTGCATGTTAGCCCTTTTTGAGGTTCAATTTCGTTTGCTAGACAATTTATCACGTTAACTACAGGTCTAATTGACATCTAAAGAACGGGCAATTGAAATGTTTGATGTTTTTGGTGAATATCTCATGGTTTTGAAATCTCCCAAACTGTTCTCTGGGAAAATTTAATAGAAAATTTAGATTTTATTTGCGTTATTTTCTGTAGTTGCTCAATTTATGCTAGATTTAGAATAGGATGTTTGAATATTTCCACTCAATTATTTCAAATTATAGCTAATGTTTTTAACGACTTTCAGATGAAATATTTTCAAGAAACAAAAGGATTTTTAAGCCTTACCCCTTTTCTCTTCTTGATTGTGACATCATCAAAATTAATCTCATCATCGATAAGCATCATCAACCTTCTGCTCAAAGAAACGTTTATTTGTTGGATGTAACTTTGGTTAAAGTCTTTTTGGCTCAGACAACTTTGTTCAAAAGAATTTTTTTGAGTTTTCTATACTCAAGATTTTTGGTTTTTTTCACGTAGACTCTTTACAACGGCATTCATTGATAATCAAATGAAGTCCAAGGGAAGGCCAATCATCAACGAAAAATTAAGAAGTTATTGATAAATTTTTCAATTGTTTTCTACATCTCATAGTTTTAGTGGCTTCAATTCTGTTGTCTCATTTCATAGTGAGTTATCACTTATTTGCATTTGGTTGAAAGCTTATGACTGCTATCACTTTACAATTACTTGTTTTATTAAAAATCACGGGTTACTTGAGTTCTGACATTTTTTTAATTTTTTCCGTCAATAGGTACATTTGTCTCTATCAAAACAATCCGTATCCTTTTTCTATCGGAAAATGTCCACTTTTTTTAAGTGATGGTTCACTGGCTCTGATACTACGCATTCTTAATTTAAACGTGCAAATTTGGTCATCTGATGATTCACCGAGGTTAATCTTTGTTTCCTTGCCAGGATCAAATTTTTTTAGGGAAGTCAATTTGGCATGAATAAGTTGCGCCATTGAACCTCTAACGTTTTCAGTGAACAGATAGTCAATTCAAGGGCTTTGATACAGTTTTCTTGAGAAATTAATTGATTTTTAGAAAAAATCTCGCTTCTCATGATGTTTAGTTTCGTGTCATAATCTGGATAATGATAGATCTCAAGGGCTTTCTTAAGATTTTTATATTAGTAGCTGTCAATTGTATCCTCAATTATACATCAAAAGCTAGAAATGAACCTTTTCAACGATTTCAGTTGACACTTAGTGGTTTTAATGACTTCGAAATTATATATATTTTTCATAAATAGAAAAACTGAGTATTGAATTTTTTTTTCAGTATTTTTTTTTGATATGTCAGGAGTCTCATTGAGGACAGGTTCCATAGTTTTATGGAAATCAACGTTTCATTTTGCTTAAATTAGGATTTATCTTATGCCACTTTAATTTTGTTATTGTGGTTTCTTCTAAAATTAAACATCGAGTTGTCAGTGTTACTAATGTTTGCTGTTTTCTTATTTTTTTATGTATTTGGTCTCGAGCCTCAAAACTTGTGGGTTTTATCAGGCTTCTAATGTGGCTTTATTTTATTAATTTTGTTGTTTATTGAACATTATGTAAACATTTGAAAATTTTCGATCTCTTTCTCATTTGGTAGACCATTCGGTCAAAAACGCGGATGAGTGGGGTCGGAACATTATGTGTGACCACACATTGGCGAGCCCCATACCAAAGTTACACGTTGATCTAACGACATACTTAAATAAAAACTGTGTTTCAATTGCAATCAAGGTTAACTGGTGCAACATATAGTTCTCTAAGGTGCAGAACTTATGAACATAGGGAGTGATTAAGGGGATCTTTTCCGTTTGTGTCCCCCCCTCAGCTTAGAGAGTGCATATTATTTGCAACCCCCAGACGCACGTGCAATATTTTTACATAATGATTTACTAAAAAATGACACGTGCTCTGTCACTGGGGGACCCTAACGTACTGGGGGGGGCACAAACGGAAAAGATCCGATTAAGGTTCCGTTATTACCGCGGCAATTTGTTTTTTCACTTAATTTGTCAATTACGACAATTTATGAGCAGAAGTACTTTATATTGAACATCAAGTTTTTTATATATTTATGTTTTAAAAAGGCTTTTGAAATATTTAACAAATATCACTGTTGTGATTTTTATTCCAATTGGTTTCCAAAAGGATAATAACCAACTCAGTACATCCAGCTATATCAAGAGTTTAATTAAAGACTGGCGTCCATGTGCAGTAACCCTGCGGTCTTTGACGCTCATCAATTAATTCATTGGTTCAAGTTTTTTTAATACATAACACAGCCAAAATTTCAAAATAAAACAGTCAAAAATTTTAAGCAAGTTTTGCTCCTTGCCAATAAATTTCCCGGTATAAAATAGTTTTAAAGTGCACGTGTACTTTTGTTAAAAATTGATGACGAAACCGATGAAAAGTTTAAAAGTATTCAACATTGGGTCGACGATACGACTTTTTGATACTTTCTGTCAGTCGCTGCAGAGTTAGAATCGGAAATTTGGATTACTATATTATCGAAGAATTCACTGTTAGAAATGATTTTTTTTAAAACTTTTTTTGTTTTAGAAATTAATTGTTTCTAGCGATTTCTCTGGAAAACGTTTTTGTCAGTCAGTTGTTGTGAATCATCGACAGATTGGCAGTTGATATATATACCCCTAATTAAAGAAAAGCAAAGATTATTTATTTGCTGCAGCTAAAAAAAATCCTATATTTCAAAATGGACGATACGATCGCAATGAAGACAATGTTGATAGAGCATATACACTATGGTTCCAAAAAGCTACGTACAGCATGATTTCCGCATTTAAAGCATGATTCGTGCTTCATAAGCATGATTTGCGCTGAGGTGTGACAAAAGAAACGCTGAGGCGTGGCTCATAACGCTTTCTCTTGCTAAAAGAAGCCATTGTCTTTCTGGCAGAATGTTGTTTTACTGATGAAACAAGGGTGCCTATCTCCAGCGATGGAATTGTTAGAGTTTTTCGAAGAAATCGAACGAGATTTCTTCAAAAAAACACAAAAAAATTTAGTTCGGACAAACGATCACTTATTTTTTGAGGTGCAATATGATCAGATGGACGGAAATGACTTGTTAAGTGTCCAAACAAGCTAAATGTTGTCGGTTATTTGGAAATTTTGAAAATTTACGAAGAAAAAATGCATTTCCTGGACATTATTTTCCAACAAGATATTGCTCCTGTGCATAAATCGAAGATTATCGGCAATTTTGTCGAAAAAAATGAGTGGAAGGCACTGGAATGGGCAGCATACAGTCCAGATTTGAATCCTATTGAAAATTTATGGGCAATTGTGAAGCAACAATTTAAAAAACAGGCAGTTTTTAGGGAAAATTTAGAAGAAAAAGTGTATGGAATTCGGAATGAAATTGACCCAGACGTCGTGAGAAACCTGTATGAAAACTATACCAAACGTCTGCTGGACGTCAAAGAAGCTAAAGGTGTAATGACGCGTTATCAGAGAACAAAATTTGAACTGAGAATGTTACATGTTTTGATGTTTTTATTGCTTTTTAAAAAATCTTTAGGTGTACGTAGCTTTTTGGTACCATAGTATATAAGTTGTAAGACAAAACGATATGGTGAAAATTAGAAGATTAAAAAAATAAGCATTAGAGTAGACCCTGGTTGGCCCCATAATTCAAAAAGTTGTAAAATTACAACTTCAAATTTATGGCGTCTATGATCGATATCTGCGGCTTTGATTAATGGAAACCATGACTAATTTATACAAATAAATCAAAGATCGATCATACAAATTTGTTAAATTCGGACGGTGGGAAGTTTTGATATTAAATATTAAAGTTCAGGACATTAGTTATAGTCTTCACCCCACCCCCTATCATTGAACCCCCTATCATTTAGCCCGTCTGTCATATCACCCCGCCAATTAAGAATTGACACTGAAGGCATTTTTTGTCACATTTAAGCGGATAACATAATCCCATTCTTGTGATAGCTTCCTGTTAATTCTCACGGTCAGCTGAGGCATGGCCACGGCCCGCGAGGCTTGACCATGTGATTATCTTACTAATTTAATAAAATTTAAATACTAAAATTGGTGTAAAATGATAGAGAGGTTAAATGATGGCGGGGTGAATAAATTGGGGTGAAGTGATAGGGGTTAAGTAAATAGGGGTGAAAAGGGTGGATGCCAGATAAAGTCGAGCTAAATTCTTGTCATTGGTGAGGGCTGTGTCTTTTCGTAGCTCAAGCCAAATTCTTTTCATCTAATACCAACATCTTTTATGGACGGGTTGAGCATAATTCTTTTCATTAAAAAGTTTTTGCAGGGGAATTTAATATCAGTTTGTCTCTGATCAGCTGATTGCAGCTGTAACGTTGGGCTAGTTTTTTCCGCTTGATCTCTTCTGATGATTTTGAACATTTCCACTCCAAATAATTCAAAACTGAACTATTACATAATTTTTTTTTCTCGGTGTCTCACGTTTCACAGCTTAGATTATAAATATAAACAAACTTTGGACTAATTTCGTGAAAAATCTAAGACGGCATGTTTCGAATAAAACAAGGTTGCTGCCACCTTTTAAAGGCCTGCGAGCGACGCTCGAGGGGATTTGTTTTGGGGCGCTTTCTGGTGGAGTGGGTTGGGAATTATAATAAAAAATAATCTCTTTGTTCCAGTTTGTGGCGAGTGCAAATGTACAGCTGGTGTTGTCTCCGATCTGGTACGGGAAGAGTGCCCCTCTAATCAACAGGTGGAGGAAGCTCAACTTCCTGACGAGAGCATTCCTCCTCCCACTCATATTCCTGGTGGCCTTGCTTGAGTTGCCCCTCTTCGCAATCTTCTACATTACCATACCCGATGCCTCATTTCACAACTTCAAGGTAAACTTTTATAAGGTATTAATCCAAAAAAAAGTATTGATAGAGTAACTTAAGGCAAAATTTTGGCGACGGAAATTATTATAATCGATTCCATGAATATAATAGCACTATAAGTACTAACTTTTTGATTTTGTAAAATAATGGTTTTGATTTAGAAGTAATGGTGATTTTGTTCCATTTCACAATCTCAAGGTAAATTATTACAAGGAGCCGAACTGGGTTTCAACTGAACTGATTTCATTGGAGTAACAGCAGGGCTCATTATACGCAGAAATTAGAAGATATAGGTGTAAACGGATTCAGTTAAAACAATACTTCTATTGATTTGAATTTCAATAACCAGAATTGTTTTAAGAAAATTAAAAAATCCTTCTCTCAAATCTGGTAATTTATTGTTGCATCTCCTTTTATTCGGATCTCTGATAACTCTACTCGGATATTTGATTACTTCCTTAATATTCGGACATCCTTAGAATTTTTTTGAACATTTCTTACTAACCCCCTACCTCTCCCCTTCGCCCCAGGGTAAACAAAATGTTTGTTTTCAGCTACTGTTTTCAATCTTCTGTTTATTTCTCGCAAATTCGTTCAATTAGTGATATATTTCAGGTGAAAGATCTGGTGCAGATTCCGCTGGTGAAGTTTGTGAACCACATGGCCAGTCAGTTCACATTTCTAGTGTTGCTTATCAATGCGGCTGCCACTAGTGAGAAGAGAGCCTTCAACAGACAGGAAGTGGGGAGCAACCAGGAGCTAACTCTGGTTCTTCCCTCTCTCACTGAGTGGCTCATTTGCATGTGGGTCATAGGTGGGTCAAAAGTTAAAATCTGCTTCGGAACTTAGAAGAAGAGTATCATAACATTGATCAAAAGATTGTCCCTTTCCCATTTTGAACCCTGTAATTAATAGGGTTAAAGTATATCCCCCCCCAAAAAAAAAAGATAATTTCGTAATTAACAATTTTTCATATTTCTATTATTAATTGTGCTCAAACAAAGCTTGTAGCAATTATTTGGCTCCTGTTGATCTTATTCATACGATTTTTGCTTGAGAAATTTTACTTCTGAAAAACAGGATAAACATAAACCCGAAGAAGGAAATTACATCGATTAACAGCTCTCTTAGAGTTTTAATAGTCTCTGAATGTACAAATCGCCGACGCTGTACTAACGATGCGAAGGGCATTTTATCGGTTTGTACCCCTTCACCATCACCCCTGACTCCACGACTCACTCTCTCATTTCCCATTCCCCCTATCATTCAACCCCTGATCTTTAACGTTGACCACCCACCCCACTCCTTCTCTAAATGCCCCATTTTTGTACTCCCTCACTTCCCATCTCTCAGTTAGGCCGAGCTCGCTACTACCGAAGCCATCTGTTCCCCAGTCGTCTGAGAGGAGTTTCGCCGACGTTGGTTACAGTTGTAATGCCTAGTTATAACGCTTATTAGGCAGTTCAATCCATTATCAGTACAAAAAGCACTGATCTTTTCCACACATAATTACATAATTTCCACACTTATAATTGTAAAAATTTTATTCGCGGACAGAAGGAGCTCTTCCCTTTTAACTTAAGACAGTTTATCATAAATTATATCTAGACCAAAACCTCTCAGCGTTGGTCACCTTGCAACATTTTATCGAAACCATTCAATGCAATACATTTTGTCTGCAAATTTTTACAAGATGCCAGAATCTTGCAACTAGATGCTGGCAAGTGTTCGCAACTTAACCGTGCATCGCGAGGTCTTGTAAAACTTCTGCTGTATTCTGCATAATCTACCAATATACTGCCCGATGAAAACAGAAACTTAGCTAAAGACGGTCATCTATCTTGTCAGCTCTATAAATAAAATCTAACAGAGTGACCTCTGTTTGCGTTGCATGAGTTGCATCGTATTAATTATATTGTTGTTGTTGTTGATGATGTGCAGGTATGGTGTGGAATGAGCTGAAGCAGGTGCAGGAGGGGGTGAGAGCCTATTTCGATGATCCTTGGAACAGGATAGACGCCACCATGATCATCCTCTACTTCTCAACTGTCGCCTTCCGATTCTCATCACACGTCATTGTAAGTTACTCTATCCACTCCAAATTTATAGATGTGCTCTAAAAACAGTGTAGATGTAAACATGAATAGGTTTTCCTCTTTTTTATCTCATCTATTTTTGAACGAAAATGATGATTTCAAAATTTTGAGACGGAGCCAAGATCTGTTGGACGTAATTTTTTCTTGGAGTTTTCAAGTTTGTATATCTGCAAAAACTGAAATCTGAATCAAGGGTTACAGTTTTTTGGCCGAACCACAGATAAGCTGAATAGAAACAAAATGGTGGTATAGTAATAGAAATGCAAGTTTTCACGAACATATGAACTTGCTCCGGAAATCGGTTGTAGGTCAAATTCTGTTAATCATCTTAGAACACAATGGCCAGAAGACCAAAAAATTATGCGTTCAGTATCTCAGATATAAACTCTTAGCGCACAAAAAATTGCGGTTAACGTATTGGAATAGAATGTTGTCTTTGTTTTAAAAATTATCCCCAGAATGCCTGGTATCGTCTAAAGCAATTAAATGCTTAAAAAATAAAGTGAAATCTTTTAACTAACAACATATTTCTGACAATACTTTTTTGAAACTGCAAGATCAAACTGCAACTATTTTGATGAGATTGTTAAGCATTTGAAGTGCTGGCTGTTATAAACTTGATAAATACTGTGGCCGAGGATGAAGCTTTTCCTACTAATGCTGTCTACATAACCATACGAATTGTTATGCTCTGTATTCAAATAAGCTCTTTACATGTTCCGAGTTTTAAAAATACAGAAAAAATTTAATCCCTCCAGTGAGTTGCAGAAGAGTCTATACCTGAGCACTAGCTCATTTCTCCCGTTTACAGTGCATATTTATCGAGAAAAACATGAAATTTGAGGAACCCATCTATTGCTATATTTTAAATTATTTTCTAACAAAACATAAATCACATATTTTAACTTCACATTTTCAAAAATCTTTGAATAGGTTCAGTTTTAATTTAGGTTAAAACAAAATTTTATTAAAGTAATTTGTGGTGGCATTTGTGGCGGCACTCTTAAAAAATACTTTTGATTACATTCTTTAGTCCAATTTTTAGTGGGGAAAAGAGTGAAAAGTGTAATTTTGAAGCGATTACACTCTTAGAAATACACCTCAATTTTGAAGAAATTACACTCTTAGAAATACACTACAATTACACTGTTTTGTCCACTTATTTCTTTCTTTTCAACGGGTGTAAATCTTATCCAGGCTCAGCACAAGAAACAAAAGAACAGAAATTTGTGCTGAAGTAATAAAAATTTGATCTACGTCTTCAACCCAGAATGTAGAAGAGGAAGATACAGATGACAATGAAGCACTTTTTTGTTTAGTTTTTTGGTTGGGCCTTTCTTTGTTCTTCTTTCTGTAGTAGAGAGACCTTTTCAGGTTAATGGCATGTCTGATTCATTGCATAATGAGTTTCACATGCACCTTTTCAACGCCGCCATTTGCAAACCATTCGTTTTATTGTCCTTGATACCACTGAATTATTTTATTCAAACGCTAAACGAAAATCTCCACCATATGAGCAATGCTTGAAGAGGAGATTTTCGTTTAGCGTTTCAATAGCAAAACCTGGTGGGTGCAAAACACCATTAGTAACGATAAGGTATAAGAAAGTAAGGTTACGAGAACATTTTTAAAGAAAAAATCTGAAAGCGAGAATTGTTTGTGTCGTCCTGTTTTTGGATATGAACACGAGCAAAAAATATTTTTTCAGCTGCAGTTTTTTCGCGTAATTGACTGTGTCCACTTCAACGCAAAGTGTCCTCATTACAAAATCAGACTTTTGCTTTGGTACTTCTTATTGTATCGGCCGTCGCATTAAAGTTATGAGTTGTCGTCGCGGATGTTGCCTTCAAAGAACTTCACACAGTGACACTTCGATTCAAACAAAAGAATTTGTCATTCGACTTTTTACTTTAAAAAACTTCTTGGCTGGAATGGATCTTAGAAACTGTGGTGCTTGCGTTAGCTGTTACTGTGGTTTTTCCTATTAAAGGCTGAAAAGTTTTTTTCGAATCTTTTCATCGCCACTTAATTTTAAAGAAGTACTGTGATTTTTTAGCGATGCACTATTGTTATATTTACGATTTTTAGTAGTGAAAATTTTCACCGCAGTCAGCGCTAAAAATCGCAATTCTTACAGCCTTTCTAAGCATTCACTGCAATAATTGCTTTTTTAACAATTTTTTTGTGTTGACACCTCGATTTAGGTCTCAAACCGTCTGAAGCAATTACTATTCATCATTCAAAGGGATTCCCCGGGCACCTTATTATTCTTCCTGGCTTTCTTGACAGATTTCCAGTCTTTTGGAGACATGGTTTTGTTTGTTTTCAGAGCGGTATCCAATCAGCAGTGATAGAAGTTGACCTATCAAATGGGACGAATCTGACTAGCACAGGTGTGTCCTCCTCCTCCCCCTCTCTTACATCATCATCATCATTATCATCATTCTCTTCTCCTTCTCTCTCAATTGCCAATGACAACAACTCACCTCATAAGTACAACTCAAATCACTCCTCTCCAATACATGCCTCTTCTTCCTTCTCATCAGCTGCTGCCAACCTACATTTAAACAGGTCAGATTTAATTACAGGTCTTTTTGAAAGACACCTGTCCATTCCACCATCTTTTCTCCCATCTCCCCCTTCCTAGTTTTCTCTATGACGCGGACCTCCCTAAATTTGAAATAGCTAGAACCGAAGATAGCCCGACGTCAGTCGTTTGAGAAGAATGCATTGGGCCAGTTATGTTTGAAACACTTCAAACTTCAATAGTTTAGTTACTGCTTTAGAGAACTGAAATGTTTCTTTTCCCATAGGTGGTATTCCATTAGTATGCTTTAAATCAAGTCTCTTAAAGTTTTCAATTGATCGGACCCGAAGATTGCACAATGCTTTGCTTGCAAGCGATTGGGAAGTTCAAAATTATCATTTGACACATCAGTAATGCAATGGGATGTTGAAATTACACAAATGACTATTTACTGAATTAATTTAATGAACTATCAGCAGTATAGTAATAATGTCTTACTCTCGCCAAATCATTGCATTTCTGGGCCTTGCCTCTTTTCTTCAATTTTCAATGAAAAAATAGCACCTTTTGGTCATTTTTTCAAAAAAAAATTCTCCCGCCAAAAATACGCGTGGAACAAATTCATCAACAGCTATTTCTTTAAAACAATCGAAGAATTTGAATTGTTTTGGGGCACTGTCATCTCTTAATATCTGTTTTAACATTTTTGTGTTAATGATTTTTGTGAAGTCAAATTGGAGAAATGATTTCGGTTGCACCGAAACAAAAAAGGAGCAAAAAAGCTAGCACTTTTGAGGCGGGAAAATTTACAATGCGATTCAAAAGTAGAGAGATAAAACTGTGTTTGAAGAAATTAGCGTTCTTGCTAGCGATTTTTTTGTTCACATATGGCCATTTAATTTTGTTTTTACTGTTCATCTGAGTTTTATTGCATTTGTGTTTTTCCGAGTCATTCCTAGGTCTAGTGTTTTGTTCATTTAATGAAAACTCTTTGAATTGTATGTCACTTGTCCTGCTGTTTTTTTCAATTGTCTTGACTTTTGTGTTGTCTCGGGAATTAAAATGATCACACGTAGCTGCCTAGAGTAAACAAAATTTTTGAAAATTCACAAAGCGCATCAATCAAAAAATGTTCCATATCAAGAATTTAAATATTTATTGTTATCTCATGTGTTAAAGGAGGCTCAAATATCTAATTGGCTGTGAAAAAAAATTGAACATATTTGTTTTGCTTCAAAGTTTACAGGTGGGCCCAAATAAGATTCTCTCGTTGATGAGAACTGTTTTTTTAATGAAATAGAAAATTTGTTTTCCGGAAAACGAAACGATTTTGAACTGACTGGAAAGAAAAATACTCATTTTGTTTATCAATAAGGCAAACCTTTTTGTTTTGATCAGTTCAATTTGAAGTTGTTCAATAAAATTTCAGGGCAATTGACTGAGGTTAATTGTTTGGCTTCCATTGCTGAATTTTGGCGTTTTCACAAACCAAACGTGCGAGTAGTTCTCTGTCATATTATTTTTAAAATCGTTTATAAGGTGATTAAAAATTTTCACTAGTTAGAAATCTTGAGATATAAGAAGTGGGGGAAGTGTGGAAAATTGGGTACAAAATTGAAAACTTGGGAAACACACTAAATAAAATTGAGGTAATTTCCGAAAACACCGATTTCATCTTAACAACTTTAGAAGTAGATTTGCTTGTCCCAAGCTCACTTTACCCTTAAACTATCTTAAATTCGGTTACGTGACAATTTTCCCAACGCCGTTATACCCAATGCCATTATACCCAGTGCCCTTTTGCCCAATGCAAATTTACCCAATGCCTTTTGAGGTCTTCTTTCAGTAATCCGGTTGGGTATAATGGCATAGGGTAATATCGAATTGGGTGAAATGGAAATACCTAAATGCTCTTGACACACAACTTTTTACTTTAACAGTTAACATACATTTGCTTTATTATACCTTAAGTTTTGTTTATTATTTTACCTTATCTGTTGGCATAAATTTACCCTACACATAAGGTATTTAGACTTAATTGTAATGGTTAGTGAATAATTAAATAGTGTTATGTTGTAGACGTGGGCCAGTGATAGACAACACACCCCACATGGTGAATGTGACAGGGACTGACTTCCAGTACTGTGACCTGGTCTTCTTATCCGAGGGGGTGTTCGCAGTAGCCAACATTTTCAGTTTCATGCGACTTGTCACTCTCGCTACTCTATCACAGCAAATAGGTGATATATGTCAGCCCGCTTCTTAAATATAGTAATAGTTAATATAAATATTCTTCACGTCTTCAAAAAAGTATACCCATTTTGCTTGGTTTCAAAATCTGGGTTCAAGAACCTTGCAAATTGGCGATCTCGAATGGCTATCTAATTTTTCTTTCTATCGGTTTTTGTCAAAAGCCTGTCCAATTAACCGCAAACATAGTTTCATATAAATAGTTTCATATAAATGAATGCTATGACAAGGACAAGTAACCCGAAATGTCCTACCTGCAAAAAGACAGTGAAAAATGATGATATGACAGCCATTTGTTGCGAAAGTGTGGCAACTGGTATCACGGAGTTTGTGTTTCCCTGAAAGTCGATGAGGTGAAATGGCTTGGTGCATCCCGAAATTGTGTTTGGCTTTGCGATATATGCATAAGCAGCAATATTTTCACCACTGATGCTAAATTGACCTCTGTTCTTGAATCATTCGGAAACAATATTTCAACTGTGCTCGAAAATGCAATACCCAAGGCCATTGAAAAAGTTGCTGAAATGGAACCTGATTCTGGGGCTGTACACCGGTATCCGCTAAATGTTATTGAGAGCAATGACAACATTCATCGAGATAGAGACGATAGTATGAAATTTATTGTTACTGGTGTACCCGAAAGTGGAGATTCAACAAACAGTCGGATTGACAATGACTTCACCGAAATAGATGGTATTTTGAATCACATTGGACTTAAAGCCGACGGCACCGTTGTCTTTTTTAGACGGCTGGGCAAATCAATGTCACAGTGTGGTGAACGTCGTAAATGTAGACCACTTCTATTTACTTGTGAAAGTCCCCATTTGTTATCTAGATGTTTTGCACGAAGTTTCAAATTACAGGACTAAAAACATCCGGTTTATCTCAAGAAATTTCTATCCTCGTCCGAACGTGAAATCAAAAAGAAAATTTTTCAAAAACGGTACGACATGATTCATAGAGAAGGTAAAAAAAATCTGATTTCAGAATCAAAAGGCTTAATTTGTACTATAAGGGCGATATTGTTCCTGTCATGGAGGTAGCTTCATGACTAGAAAGCCTACATTGTTTGCTACTTAATTGCCAATCAGCCAGAAGCCTTGAGAGACGTCACAGTATTTTGAAATTAGCTTTGACCTCGGATGCAAAATTTGTCTTCCTTACTGAAACCTGGCTCTCGGGAAAAATAATTAAATCTGATTTTTTTTGGGTTCCTGTTATCAAATAATATCACGTAGTGATCGGGAAGGTGGAGAACATGGAGGAGTTCTGATTGCTTCACGTTCTAACTGTGATTTAGAAGCCTTAGACTTAACGATTGAAATTTTTTCTTTTTGTTGTTGCTGTGCAGTTATCTGTGAAGGAGTTTTATCATTCTTCGTTAATGTGTACATACCTCATACTCCAGCGTTGTCGCGGTACTCGATTGAAATATCAACCGTTGCAAAGTGTTTTAGCCAATACACCAATCTTTTTTCTTCTTTTGCTTATTCTAGAGGTATAGCAAATTATTCCTACTATTTTCTTGGTGATTACAATTTTTCGGGAATCGATTGGACAACCTTAACTGCAAAAAGCACAGTCGAAAGTCAATTTCTGGATATCGTCAATGACTGCGGTCTAAACCAGTTCATTAACATGCCTACACACAGTCGCGGCAACATTTTAGATCTCGTCCTGTCCACAGTAGACACCCTCTCCTCTGCGGTTTTAGATGCCCCTTTTACTTACTGACCACAAATTTGTTTGCTTTCAAGTGGCGTTACATGGTCGCAGCACTTCTTCAATAGTCTATGCTAAATCGTCTTTCAAAAAACTCATTTTCAACACTGAATTGACACAATTTTATTTATTTCTGTCTTCTTATCCGTCCCTTCACCTTGACTACTATCAATCTTGGTATGATTACTTTTATACTGCTTTGTCAAAATCTTTGAAAGTTAAGCGCAAAAAGCGACTCGACGTGCCATCTTTCTTTTCTTCCCATACAATGCATCTTTTGAACAAACGTGACAAAAGTACCAGAAAACTATCAAAAGCGTTCTCTACCAAATTAGAATTTCAGAGGCTAAAACTGAATCAAGACATTGATACTTCTTTTGAACTGGACAGATTCTCCTTGGTAGAACAACTCAACTTGAAAAATACGAAACATTGTTATCAATTGCTGCCGTCACTGAAATCAAGTTCGATGTATACTTCCTCGATGTTTTTCGGCAGCATCAAAGCTGGTAACTCCAAGTAATTGCTAGCATCCACTTGGAAGATTTCTCTTTCACAATTGACGACGTATACAATTTGCTAAGCAGAATTCCCGACGATTCATCAATGGGCATGGACTCAATTCCGTCTTTCGTACTCAAAGAATGTGCTCAACAATTGTCACCATTGGTCTTCGAGTTTTTCTTGCGAATTTTTAAAACTCAGCAGTGGCCTTCTCAGTGGAAAACATCAACCGTTACTCCGTTTTACAAATCTGGGTCAACATCCGATGTGACAAACTACAGACCTATCAGCATCCTACCGAAATTGTCAATTGTTTTTGAGCGGTTAATATTCAACTTAATTTACTCATGAGTCTGTTCCAAAATGAAACGTGAACAGCACGGGTTCATGAAACAATGTAGCAAGGTCACCCAATTCATTTCGTACTTGGACAAAGTTTATGCTGCTAAAGATACAACTCACGATTGCTTGACTGTATATTTTGATATGAAAAAAGCTTTTGACTTAGTTTCGCACGGGTTAGTTTCGCACATCTTCATTTGGTTTTGATTACAATCTCCTAATGCTGTTTCAATCATATCTCATCGGTCGAAAGCAAGTTGTTAAAGTTGACGGTTTTTTTTTCAAGTGAAGCAGTGGTGACGTCAGGAGTTCCTCGAGGTAGCGTGCTGGGTCCACTTCTCTTCATCATTTTTATTAACGATGTTACAGATTCAATACAACAATCTGAATATTTTCTTTATTGCGATGACCTTAAATTATTTTCTATTTCTTCAATCGACAAAGTTCAAAATGATATTGACAGCTTGTCCCCCTGATCAGTTTTAAACGAGTTGGACTTTCATCCGGACAAGTGTAAAATTTTGTCTTTTAGTCAACACTACAACAATGCTGACCTCTCTCTGAATGGGTCGCGCTTGAAACACGTGGATTCAATTGTAGATTTGGGCATCACTGTGAACAGTTCATTGTGTTGGGATGAACATGTTGACCTTAGCATTGCAAAGGCTACAAAAATTTTAATATTTTCGAAGCGTAGTGTTCCAATCGGAGTTTAGGTGTCTAGAAGAAAACTTTTATATAAATCGATGGTGTCGTCTATTTTGGAGTACGGTTCGCCTGCGTGGTATCCTTCAATTTCGGCATTGCGAAAGTTGGAAAAGTTTCAACACCGCTGTCTCAAATGGGTTCTGAATGGTAAAAAGTCTTACCTTGAATGTTTGAAAGTCTTGGACATCTTACCGGTTTCTTTTCAGCTAATACGAACAGACCTACTCCTTTTATGGAAATTATTAAATGGCTTTATTGATTCGAATTTCAATGCAACTTTTGTCTGCTCGACATCAAGAACTCATCAGTTTGGACATTTTGAAATTTCAAAAACCAGAAATTCAAGACGGATGAACACTTTTTGAATCGTTGTCAACGAGCCGCAATTCATCTGATGCGAATGAAGATTATATCGACTTTGACATGTCTAAACGTCAGTTTACGTATGTAATCGACCAGTTTTTACGCACTTGAATTGAATAATTTGACCTGGATAACTCATGTTCTTTTTATGTGGAATGCTGTTGCTCTTTTTGCAGGACTTAATCTTAATTCAATCACCTTTTGATCTGTAAAAGTTGTTTTGGCATTTTTTGTACGCTTTTATGTTCTTCCCTAACAATTGAGTCTTTTACTACTACTACCACTACTATTCGGATCTGTAAACATTTTGTTGACGCTAAGTAATCTTATAGGTGAACATATATGAGCAATATGCATATTTACTAAAAGCTAGCACAGCTATGTTTTGAAAGTATTACGTCTTCAACCAAAATTTGTTGCATATAACGTAAGCATCAATAAAAATTTCTGTATTAGATCATTTTTGGTGTTATCGGCTACAATAAGGGCTCGATTTTTTAAAAATTTTTAAGGAAACTACTCTAAAAGTGCCTTCAATCTACCTAGACACTCTTGTTTCAATGAAATGGAAATATCGCTTGCACAATTCGCGAAAACTTAGATTTTGGGGGGTGCAAATTTAACGGCTATATAAGGCTGGGGGCGCTAGCAGAAAAGGATCCACATATTCAAATTACACAGTTTTGAGATCCTATTTGGAACACATACTTTTTGTCAAGAAAGACTACTTGAAGGACTCTTGTAAGAATTGAATCCACTAAGCACTAGGATTCTAATAGCGCTTCAATGATCCGGGTAGATAATTTTTTAAGAAAGACCTCACAGTGAACTGACATCTCAAATACAAAATCAGTACAAATTCGTGCATATATAAACAACGGACATTGAGTGCGCCTGACTATCTAAGCAATTGAGAGCATATAAACCGATAGTTAATTCTGTTACCCGCTAAAAAATTCAATTGTATATTTTTTATGAAAAAAAAATCTGTGTGGGTCCGTTGCAGATCTCAAAGTTGTTTTGTCTAAGCTACATAATCAACATTTTTCAAACTCTTACAAAACTCTTACTATTCCCTCAACATCATTTCATTGGATCAATTCACTGTTCATTTCATGATTTTTGTTGCCTTTATTGTCTGTAGGTCCAATGCAGATCTCTCTGTTCCGTATGGTGAAGGATGTGGTGAAGTTCATGTTCATCTTCTGTCTGGTGCTGCTGTCGTTTGCATGTGGACTCCATCAACTCAACTGGTTCTTCAAGACTGAGTGTCTGGATCCACTCACAACTGGAGAGTGCAACGACGACTCCGACAAGAAAGCTTTCAACACGTTAGTCTGCCCGCTTTATTGAGATCTTGACGGCTTGTCCGTGGTTTAGTGGACAACGATTTACATAATATTTGCTCCCCCCCCCCCCCCTCAAGTGCCCTATTTTTACATAATGGTTTAGTATGTAATGGCACGTGCTTTGTAACTGCGTGAGCATAACGTACTGTGGGGGCACAAACGGAAAAGATCCTTTTTTATTGACATGCGTGCTTTTCACAAGTTAATTAATGCATGTTTAAAATTGATACTAGTGTGCGCTTATAATTTCCAACCTATGAACAATTGGGACAATCCAAGACGAAGACAGTACACTATTATAAAATGCTAAAAGTGATCATTCAAAATGGTCATATTGTACGGGCGGGGGGGGGGGGGGGGCAGTAACTTTCTGATCGTGTTTAGAATTAAGGTAGAAAAATGAGCCAAACATTTTTTTATGTTTCTTTTCAGTCTATTCAGTGCAATGCGGACTTTGTTCTGGGCTCTGTTCAACCTGTCCCCTCCCCCGAACAACATAGAGCCTAGTGTGTCCTTCCAGACAGCCTCCACCCCCATCATCATGTCCATAGTGGAGTCCATGTATGCATCCTATTACGTCACAGCTGTCATTGTCCTCCTCAGGATGCTAGTTGCCATGATGACCACAAGTTACAGGGACATTGAGGTAAGAAAGGGGTTGATTGGACCATAGATGGAAAACAGTGAAATTGGGATATTAGATCAAAAATTATCCTCTTATTCTCATTGGCTGAATTTTGATCTGATGTGAGATTACTGCATATTGCATATGACCATTCTTCTGCCGCCTGGGTGAATTGATAAGAATATGTCAAATCTAGACAATTTATCAAATTATTATAAGGGTATATGTTATATATTCTATTATAAGTGATTGCTGAAAACTGTTTGGACATTATGCAATTTTTTCAAAATAATTCGATATGATGGCGCAAATTTTACTTTCATTTTCTTGTCTTTCAATCTTTTGTCCTATCACCAAGACGAAAAAACATCATCGCAAGGAATCAATGATATCACACTGATGATTTTTCTATAATCAGAGGAAAAATGCTACGATCCGTCGGTTGGGGTGGGGGAGGCCGAACTATGAAATTGATATGATCAATCGATGGACTTCAATGGGAAGACAACTAGAACACTAAGAGGCAAAAAAGTTAACTAATTTATATATATATATAACCTGTAGTTCTCCTTACAGTTGTGGCTTTTAAAAAAGATAAATTGTAAAGACAGTTTAGAGGACTCAATATCAATACCTGGAAAATAATTGATTCTGGCAAGCATATATACTCGTCGCACAAGGGACTCTTTTTAAGATGTTCAAAATTCTTTGTTGGCGTTGGAGTAGTTTAATTAGCTTTTGTACAGTTATCTCAAAAATTGAATAACCCGTCGATTCTATCAGCGGAAGAAATTTTTGAAACAATGGGAAAATATTTTGTCACTATCATTTCAGATTTGTCATCTTTATTGTTAAGGTCTTTATTCTTTATTTTTTTAAGGTTTTTGTGAACCAGCACAGTTCAAGGGAAAAGGCTTAATTGTTCCGACCCCTCTTGAGGGGGGGAGGAACTATATACTCAAATGGTTTTTTTTTGTTCAGTCAATTTTGGCCGATCGATATATTCATCGTAGAGAGTTGAGACTGGTATCATTAGAAAGCTTGTCCAGCGTAGAATATGGATTTAAAAAGATTTTTTTGATTTTCGTTTCTGACAGGGAGATATCGAGGTTTAAACTTTCGAGAAAATAGAGTGAATTCCGTTGACTTCATTCACCTTTTTTCGGAATTTTTGACTGAAATTTCGCCAATTTTGATAAAATTTAATAAAATTTTTCAAGAAAATGTTTTACGTTTAAAGACAAAATATATTGTCGGCTATTTTCATTGAATTTTTTTGTCACAAATTCCGGCTAAATATTTCACAAAATTCAGACTTTTTCATCAAAAACAGCACGAAATAAGTTTCTTTAGTCCACTCTGATTAAATTTCCAGGAAGTGCACACCCAAACACCACTAACACAATCTTTGTAGACTGAAAAAGGGGCTAATTCCACCTCAACTTCGGTTGAGAGTGCTCTGTAAATAAAACTTTGCCGTTTTTTGCTAACTTTATTCGTTGATTATCAAAAACACAGCATTTATTTTTGATTTTTTAACTATTAAAATGTCTGTATCAATGACATTCCAAAAATAAAATATTCCTAATGGACAATCAGCATTAGCAGGACTAGTTTTGTACCAATCTTGGACCGTTACAATCCAAAAATATTTTGGATTGTCGTCAGTCGGTTTCTCATAAAAAAATTTCGATCCTTTTATATTAATTAAATAACAGAACATTTCAAATCGAAGC
Source organism: Convolutriloba macropyga (assembly GCF_964194025.1). Classification (NCBI taxonomy): domain Eukaryota; kingdom Metazoa; phylum Xenacoelomorpha; order Acoela; family Convolutidae; genus Convolutriloba; species Convolutriloba macropyga. The sequence goes on from NC_134479.1 coordinate 29,391,098, forward strand.
TCAATAGTGATAGGTCCTATCAACTTCCTAATTATATCGAAAATATCTTTTCTAGTTGAAAGCTTATGGTCATTTTGACTTTTGAAATAATTGCTTTTTAAGTTAAAAAAATGGCTTATTGAACTTTGCCTCATTTTTCCCCTAATTTGGTCAACTTGTAGCTTAGTGTAAGCAATCAACGAGTGCTACTTCTTTCTACTGAATTCAAATGTATTCTTTATTGCAGTTTTACGCCTTAAGTTATGGTGTTCTGGCTTTGATACTACTAGATTTCACAATTTTTTTTTTTAATATTTAGGTATATTCCCATTTTCATGTTTTCTACTTTTGTCAAATTATCACGTTAATGTCAATTCATATATCACATTTTTCGCGTTCAATATAACGCACAATTGAAAATATTTAAATCCTTAAAGATATAGATTGTGTTTTTTTAACGCTTCGACAGTACTTTCTCGAAGAAATTAATTGATTTTTTTAAATTTTGTCTTTAACTGTCATTTTTACTTTGTCTTTTTAGTCATATTAATGTTCCTCTACAATGACCCGGTTTGATTGGTTTTTTTCTGGAAGAGTAAATGAGCCGATGTTCTAATATTAGAAGATAGTTAATGGCTTTCATGACTTTGAAAACAATTGTATTCCAAATTAAGAAAAAAAACATTTCAACTTCGCGATTTTGTTCCTTTTATTGTCTGTTTGTTACCTTGTGGCGATAAATAAGAGCTAAAAATTACATTATTTTTGTCGAGGTAAGGTGTCAAATGGGATTGGTGTCACAAAATCTAATAATTTTAAAGAATTCGTAATGACTTTACTGGCTTCGACACGGGTTTTTAATAAAAAAAAAGTAAATTAATTTTGATTTTTGTCATATTTGACGTTCTTTTTGTAGACTTAAGACTTGTTATGGATAAATGCAGGTCTCGAGGGCTTCTTTTGGTAGAATAAACGAATCTATCCAATTTTTTCAGTTTATAAGTAATGGCTTTCATGTCTCTGGAAATGAATTTTTTTCGATAAAAACAAGTATTACATAATCTTGCTTTTTTCTTTTTGGTCTAACTGTTACCTAGTTTCATTAATGAGAGCTCACATGATACATTTCAAGGAAAGGTGTGAAATGAGATTGGTGTCACAAAATCTAATGTTTTAAGAGAATTCGTTATGATTTTACTGGCTTCCACACGGGTTTTTCACAAAAAAAAATATACGAATTTTTGTTTTTGTCATATTTGACGTTCTTTTTATAGACGTAAGAAATATTCGGGATAATTGCAGGTCTCAAGGGCTTCCTTTGGAAGAATGGACGGACCTTTTCAAATTTTTCATTTTGTAATTAATGGCTTTTATGTCTTTGGAAATAAATTTTTTTCGAAATATAACAAGTATTACATAATTTTGCATTTTTTTTTCATTTTTGACTAATTGTTGCTTTTTTCATTAATGAGCGGCCACATAATACATTATCGGTGGTCGAAGAAGGTGCAATCAAACATATTTTGGGGGCCATTGTTTTGCTTTACGGCATCCAAAGCATTTTCTGGCAAGTTTTAATTGATTTTTAGTTTGTTGTCTAATTGTTGTTCTTTTTGTAACTGCATAAAAAATTGAATACCAAGAGTTCTTAATTCCCTTCTATAGAAGCATTGATATTTGTAAACATATGGGATATTTTAGTTGATTCCTGGTGAATTACAAGTTATTTTGTTTTTTTTTTTTCAGTTTTATCTGACGCTTTTTTGTCTTTGTTATTAAGTTTTGTTTATTAAAACGGACATAAATTTTGTGATGTAATTAATGTTTGCTGTTGTTGTTTGATTTTGCCGTTTGTCTTCGCTCGCTTTCTTAATGTCGGCATATCTCATCAACCTAATGCATTATTTTTCACTCCACTCAGTTTTTTTGCTTTGGAGGCTATCTTTTCGTTCATACACCAGTTTTTTTTGAAAATTACTTGGATTTTTTGTGTTTTCCATCTGTTCCTCATTTGATAGACAATTATGCCAAAATTTTGGATGAGCGGGGTCGGAACCTTATGTGCAATCGCACATTACCAAGCCGCCTTGTTCAAAATTATATTCACTTATTTACACCGTTCAAAAGTAACGAACGTCAGAGGACTTTCCAACAGAAAAAAATCAGTTCGCTTAAAAACTTATATAAAAATATTGCTACTACTAGGTTATTACCAATTTATAGATAGCAAACAGTCTTTAGGTCCAAGATGTTTGTTTGTGCTGAACTGCAATTTGCCTTTTTAATCTGATGTGAAAACCCTGAAAACTAAGCCCTGAAAACTTGAAGAATGACAACTTTTGGAATTAGAATCAATAAAAGCTATTCCTCGTCATTATTCCTAACACTGTAAGTTTCCTGTCTATGATCCTCTCTTTCTTCTAATTGCTTTATTTTACAGCACGAATCTTAGTTACTTTCTTCGGAGGATAAAAGATTTTTAAATATTTTTTTACTATTATCCAGTGTAAAGGTTCTTGATTGTCAGATTGAAAAGTAGTAACACCAAATGGAAAGTATTGTCGAATTTTTGACAAAATAGACACGGAAACATTTTTTTGCCAAGTAATAGATCTCTGCAAAATTCGTGTGCTCTAAAATATTCAAGATGAGCGGAGAGAACAAACACGCATTTTGGAAGAACAAATGCAACTTAACTGTAACTTTAAAAGTTTGTAGCTTAATTAAAATCCAGGTTCATAAATTTTTTTACTGAATTAGCTGATTTAACTCCAAAAAATTTTCTTCTAAAGTTTAAACTGATTAATATCTTTCTACAGATTATAAAAAAAATGCGTGTGTCAAGAAAATACCGGAAAAAAGAAGAGACGAGAAATAGTCGGAATTTGATTGGAAATAAAGTGGCAAGAAATGAGCTGATTTTCTCAGAGGGGTCATCTGTACAACATTTTTTTCCACGTCAGTCGAAATGGAATTGCTATATTGCAAGATTTTGCAATATAACCATCCGATTTCACCTGGGGTCTATTGTAATAAAAATGTAGTTAAGAACATGCAGAGCAGCCGCTTGGCTGCTTGCTCTAGGCTATAATAGAATATAACTCCCGAGGTCAATGGAAATTAAAATTGAACTCAACTAATTTTTCACTGAATTATCTTGCCTAGTTATTTTGTGTTTAGAGCCGTGCAGACATAGAATGGAAGTATGCAAGGTCTCGACTGTGGATGACGTATATTGAAGATGGGAGTACTCTACCCCCACCCCTCAATTTATTACCCTCTGTTAAATGGGCTGTCAGGTCTGTATTCTTACTATTGATCAGTGTAATTAACCCAATAATTTCCTGATTGATGTGCTTTTTTTATTATTTAGCCGCCATGGAGTTTTCTTATGTAGTTTTTTTTTTAAAAAATGTTTACGTGCAACAAGGAAAAAAAACTATGCAACAAGGAAAATTAACTTGATTGCGTATTATTGTTAATTCAACCTAGAATACTTGATTTTTAGCCTGCACAGGGGAAGTTTTGGTTTCTCCGCGCTTCATTTTTCAAAATTTTTTGCATGACCAAAACTTTTAGCAATTGACATCAATTGGAGGAAGTTTCTTACCAGAAACCAAAGCAAAAGTGCGCTGCAATTGGCTTAATTTTAAGGTGTCCCGCTTTTTCACCCCTATTCATTTAACCCCCTATCATTAAACCCCGATTTATTCACCCCTGAATCATTTAACATCTCTACCTTTTAACCCCTCTATCATTTCACCCCGATTTTAATCTATCTATAAAACACGGATTTTTAAATTACCAATATAATCATTTGGCCATGCCTCGCGGGCCATGACCATGCCTCAGCGGTCCGTGGGACTTGATATGAAACTATCACAACCGAACGTGGGATTAATCTATCCACTTAATTATGACAAAACATGCCTTTAATGTCGACTGCCGAATGGTAGTTGGTATTTTTCTATACGACTCGAATAGGAGTAATAGTGGCGAATTTTTCAGTCAGTGACATCTCTTGTCACCTGATGTAAAAAAATGCCGCATGTGGAAGCAAGTGTTTAGGTCAACCTGTTGAAAACAAAAACAATCAAAATGAGAGAGAAGTTTTAGAGTATTGTTTGTGCATATAATGTCCCGAAAGAGAACAATATAAATAGATGGAAAAAATTGCTAAGCAACCATTTGGGTGCATTTTAAAGGCAGTTGTTTTAGCTGTAACGCTGATTTTATACTATTCGGATTTCCTCAAATGATTAAATTTCAGAATAAGTTTTAACATTTTTAGTTTCATTTTGAAACTCAAGTGTTTTGGCATTTTTTGTATTTCTTTGAGTTTCCTACAGTCCATTTGCTGATATTTCTTATACCAGTAAATCTTTCTGGTAGTTTAAGTCACATTTTCTTCTGATGAGAAGCATACTTATGTTGTTTCGGTCAAAGAAAATAGTTTAAGAGCCTCATTTTGATAGGTTGTAGTCCAATTTGAAGTTTTCTCCCTATTTTTTCTAGTTGTTATTCATTTCAGAAAACGTTTGACTATACAATGGTTGTTCAGTCAAGCATACTCCAAGTAACGTGTTACGTAATGGAGACACTTGAAGGTTTGACAGGCCGCGGATTTTTTCTAATAAATGGAATACTTAATCTTTAATCAGTTTTGAAGAAAATGGGAAAATGAAATCAAAAACAGAAACGGTATAAATCCATGAATACCAGTTCTAGTTGCCCGGCGTTTGTACTCTCTTCAAATTTGCCTTAATGGTATTGAGGCTAACCCTTGTTTTTTTAAGAAACATAAGAATGTCTAACTGTCAAACCCAATCAAGATGGCTGAAACTTTAAAGTGATTTTTTGATTCGCATTTAATTTCTTTTTTTCTGTTCAAGTGCGGCATTTTTTGCAGTCTGCTCTGCACTTTTTAACTTTAAATCGTAGCGTTTTCTTTTAAGCTCGAATAATAAAATTTTCAGCCCCTTCCTAAAGCATCTTCCTCCCAGCTGCAACAGACTGAAAATTTTCACCTCCCTTATACTCTTTTTCTGAAATTGACACTTTGTAGAACTAGTATAGACTTGTGCGTTTGTCTTGATATTAACAGAACAAGGTTCAATAATGAACTATGATTTCCATATCAGTAATGCATTCATTTGTGTACAATAATGATACAATGCCGGGAAGTGAAATGCGCTATGGTCGAACTCCGGCTAGATTAAGTTGTTTGAGCATTTCATTCAAAAGCATGAAAAAAACTCAAAGTTATCAAATGTTGTCACATTATTTGCTGAAATTGGTTAGCATTGTGATTGTACAATATGTAGGGCTGTGAAGAGTGTATTCAACGGGAGTCTGTTCAAGTGTCAGAAGTATTGGAAGCCACCTGAGGAGACTACAGAGGAGGCAGACAGATTAGCCCAACACACATATCAGGTACATAACACATATAATCACTCACACTCACACACACACACACATATATATATATATATATATATATATATATATATGTATATGTATATATATATATATATATATATATATATATATATATATATTATATATATATATATATATATATATATATATATATATATGCGTGTGTGTATATATATATTTTATTATTATTATTACTATTATATATATATATATATATATATATATATATATATATGCATATATATATATATATATATATATATATATATATATGTATATGTATATACATATATATATATATATATATATATATATATATTATATATATATATAGATATGAATATATATATATATATATATATATATATATATATATATTTAACATTATATATATATATATATATATATATATATATGTATATGTATAAATAATTTGAATTTTAAACTTGGAGATATCCGTTATAAAGCCAACTGAGCAGTTACAACAAAGCCAATCTACGTAGAAAAACCTGTCAATTTATTGAATTTTGCGTACCTTTAAGTTCATCGTTAGTAATCTCTTATGGCCTTTTCTTAAGCTATTTTAATTCCAAAACAAAAATTGACTTCGCCTTTGAAAACTGCATTAATGATTGAACAGCTGTTAGTGTTTTTTTCTTTGAAGTAAGCATGTAAATCGATAAGCATAGCAATAAAATTAAATCTTTACATGCTCATAAATATCTTATAAGTTTAGCAAGTGTAGAGTGAAACGTTCACCAGACTATTCGTGCGTTCATGTCCAGACTTTCGTGCGTTCATCAGACATTTGGTGCGTTCATGTCCAGACTTTCGTGCGTTCATCAGACATTTCGTGCGTTCATGTCCAGACTTTCGTCCAGACTTTTCCAGACCATGTAAATTTGAACGCACGACACCCCCGTCGTGCGTTCATCTGGGTCTGGACATATCGACTTTCCGTCTGAGACCTCAACCTGGGTAACCAACCTTCATGAAATATTTTAATATAATGAATAGTGATCCGCACACTAATATGGTCCATTCTTAAAAAAATTAACGATTGAAAAATGTTTTCGTGTTTATCAGAAATTGGTGGCTAAACTGTTTGACCGCTACATGATGGAGAAAGCACGGACTAACATGTACAGTCCACATGAGAGTGAAGAGATGAGTATTTCTATCAACAGACTCTATGTGGAGAACAGAAGATTGGTCAATTTGATACAGAGACTCACTAAAGACTCGGAGGAACATGCTAAGTCATGGTACGCCGACTACAACATCAGGTTAGCTGTCGCTTAATAACTTTTTTTGAAGTAAACATCATAATTATTCTGACTATAACCCTCGGGTTAAATATCCACAGGCTTGCAAAAATAGGATTCAAACGAAGCCCTTACCATGGGCATATAATAGTATACTGTTCTTTATAATCACAATTATTTTCAGCAGTGTTAATAATAGCTGCGATATCGATAGCTGCGAAAGGCTATTTGGCCTTCTCTTGTGTTTTAATGACTCGAAGAGGAGTTATGGTGACATTCTTATTTTTAATCTGTTAACTGTAACTGAAATCGGATGTAGAAGTTAATGGCGCACGTGCAAAGAAAACGTTTAAGTCAGGCTCCTGAAAAAACTCACAAGCAGTGAGAACGTTAGAGTAGTTGCTTTTCATGTTTTTGTTCACGCGAGAAGGCAAGAAAAGTAGGCGTGGAAAAATGAATAAAAATTCACTATACGAGTAGAATTTTTGTTCAGTTGCTGCATTTTTAAGGCTTTTTTAGTTTTATGTTAAACTTTATTGATCCAAATGGTTCTTCACAATTATACTGACAAGTAAATGTGGGAGTTTATTCACCATTTTGAGATTACAATCAGATTTTCAGATGAAATTTTGATCTGCTTTTGTCGTTTTGCCGTTATAAGCGATTTTTGAGCGGTTTTTCTGTTCTATTTCAAATTTTAAAAGTCAACACGAACTTTTGTGATTGTTTTTGTCACCTTTTCATTTAATTGGCATCAATTTTATGTTGATTGTGTTGAAAACAATTGATTAACTGATGTCAAAATTTGGCCTGTTCAATAAATTCGGCCTAATTCTTCCGATTTTGTGTTTTTGTGGATACTGCGTCAATTCCGCACGTAAAAAGACTTTATGGTCATTGTTAGCAACAGCAGAAAATTAATTGTATTATTAGCCTATTTTGTACACACTGAAACTGGTGATTTTTTTGTGATTTATTAACAGGTTTCTGCTCTTTTTTAGCAATATTGTTGTTGTTTTTAATAATGGTCCAACAAAAATACAGTAAAAATGTCTTTGTGAACAACTGGTGGGACTTTGCAAGCCTTCGAGTGTTTTCCAAAAGTTTCACAGATTTTGTTTCTATAGATGTTTTGCCCGGGTTCTGCTTTAGTTTCGTCAACAAAATATTGTCTATCGTTTAGTTAATCCCTGATTCCAGATGAACAGTAGCCTGTGGTCAGTGGGATAAAAAGAAGAAAATCAATTTTGAAACTGCAACTGGTATTTCCTTGATATTTTTTAAGAAACTGCTTTTTTATGTTACCATTATTTTTATTGGTTGATTAGTAGAATTATGAAAATATTAAAATTATAAATTTTTGTCAGAGTTTTTAGTTCTGAGACAAATTTCGCATCAATTTGACTCCTAAGTCTCTGCGCTATGATTTTTAACTCGTCATAAGTAGTTTTGTAACAAAAACATTTCGTAACCCAACTTCAAGTCTGCTTTTTTTTATTCAAGCAATTTTGACAGAGATTGAAGCCTGCCAGACAGTTTTTTTTCAATCGTTTTAGAGCAATTTTTATCAATCGCGCCATTATGATTTTGCTTTGAGGCCACTTCGCAAAAGACTTTCATTACTATCGCAAAGGACTTTCTTTTGTCTTATTGAGACTCCCCTTCACTTAATGGAAAGAATTAATAAATCAAATAAATTAATCGCACTAATTGAACACCTCTTGAATTTTTAAGGGAAACAACAAAAGGTTGCCATAGGATTTCTGAATTAAAATACAAATAATTAAATCAAAACAAGATCTGACTGCCAATCTTATCAGAAAAGGCCACTCTGATTAACTTTGATTGCTTTTCATTTAGAAAATCAGTACTGCCAGTTATTAAATCCCACAACAACATCTAAGAAGCTGCCACTGAACGTTTTAACAAAAAGTATCCAGAAATTTTGAAGAAAAAGTGAAAAGAAAGTGGAAGGATGGATGAAAAACGAGATAAATATGAGAATACCGTATTTCAATTATGTCCTTGACAAATGGCGTTTCAGTCATTAAAATATCAACTAATATTTGAAGGTTTTTACTTCATCAAATTAAATTTCTAATCGCAATTAGAAAGCACATAAAAACATTGTTGATGAGAGTCTTTTATTGTTATTATTGAGTGGCAAGACAAACGAAGCAACAAACGCGGGCCAAAATCAAGCACTCATTTTTCTCCAAATGTGTTTATTCGCACGATATTCGTTTCATTTTGTCCAAATCATATAAGCCTGATCAAATCAGAACTGTCGCCACTACGGCTGAAAACATCATTGATAGATGTCACATAAAGTTTTTTGAAACTTTTTGAATTGTTCTAAGTGCCAAAACAACAAAACGAAATGAAAATACAGTTAATGCAAATTAGAAAGCCAATGAGACCTGTTTTATTAACTTTTTCAACAGGACATCAAAGAACGACAAACATATATTTGCGAAACTAAACTTTTATTGAATTGCATGCAAAAGAACATTTCTAAGTTATAAATACATTCAGATATCAATCGAAGCAGCTGTAATTTTTTTCTAAGGTTTCACCAGAAAATTGGTTAGACAGATGCAACACAAGGCATTAATACAAACCATAGTTACGGCCAAAATAAAAAAACAATCATTAATGTTTATGTTTAAGTGCTATTTCATTAGCTATCAAGTGAAACAGCCAAATTGGTTTTCATAAGAGCTAATTCGAAGAACGATGTTAAAGCTAACTAATGATCATAAGCAGCAAAATTACCTAAAGTAGTTGAGTGAAGGGACAACACAAAGACTAACACTTACGGACAAGGCAGGGAAATTTTTTTATAGCAAAACAAGTAGTTTTGAAGTCATAAAAAGCAAAAGCAATAAAAAATATTGGTAAATTTCATTTATGCCTCATTGCAAACTAAGAAATCTGTAATTAATCAGTCTAAGTGATAGAACATTAAAAGCTTCAGACGCCGTCAAAACTTAATATTTTACTTCTATCTTATGAAATGTTGCCGACTGACGTCTCATAAGAATTTGAGAAAACTTCACGCTTCTAATTATTGGTTTTTGCTGTTCCTTTTAATATTCTATTGTGACTAAAATCTTTAAATCATCAACATAAGAAAATTGGAAAAAATGTAAATAGATCAGAAAAAATATTGCAAGAGAGATCCTGAAACAAAAATCAAAGAACTGCGTCCAAAGTTAAATACTGGTCAACTTGAGTAGTAGACCAATTGATCGATGGGATCAAATCAGACAAATTGTTTTTAAAATGAAAATTTAGAATTTAGAAGAGAATGGCAAAGTTATCGACCAGAAATTTAAAATTGTCTGTTAAATAATAAGCAAAAAGAGATAGGCAAAACAGCAAAACAAAAGAACTAAAAACTGCAAAAAAAACGCAAAACTCGCTTGAGATTCTTGGTATCGCTGACTTCAAAAACAAAATTGCACAGTTAAAAGTTGCGGATGAGGACATTAACAAGCTCAAAAAAATTCAATAACATTTTGCTTTAACAGTTTATTGAAAATTATAAAACTGGAATATTTGAATGAAATTTTTTTAAAAATCAATTAAATCAAAACAATTTAATAAAAAGAGTCAGAAAAACCAAAAAATTAATTGAAAACTATTTCCTATTGTAGCTTATTTTTTAAAACTTATGTCTCCAAATCAACTCAATTTGATCCAACTCTTAAAAACAATAATCTTTAGAACAAGAGATATTTGGTTAGACGTATAGGATACAAAACGGGCAAAAATTCACAAAAAAATTTCAGTGACATTTTTCAGTTGTACGAAAAAATATTCAAAGGTTCTTGAACCTCTAACGTTATTAAAAACCGAATCAAATTTGCTAAAATCTAACACGAACTCAAGCCAACGTTAGCACATACTTATTCTCCAAATTTGACACCAACTTTTAAGAAATTGAATTGTTTGTTTCTATAGTTTAATGTCAAATTTCCCATTTTGGATACACCTCTGGAAGTTGAAGAGTTTTTTGCTGACAGAGATGAACCCCATTATAAAGAAAAACCTGCAAGCAATGACTGAGCGCTTTTTTCTGAAAAAGAAAGACTTTATGCTATTTTGCTTTGAACACATACAGTTACCGTTTTCGTTTTCTGTAAGCATCCATTAACAATTAATCACTCTGCTTGAGCCTAAAAGACAAAAAAACTAGGTTTATTTTTTTAAGCTTAAGTTTTTTAAAGTAGGTCAGTCGGTATATGTTAATACAATACATAAATTTTTTCGTTTTACATTTAGAAGCATTTAAAAAAATTTGCACAAGGTCCAGAAATCTCTGTTGCCCATAAATATGTTATAATGTTACGTCACCTGGGTTATATATTTTACTTTGACGCTTCATGAGATATATAAAAAGTTAAACAGAAACAAAGACCAAATCTCAGCTCGGAAACTTTAGTTTCCCTTATTTCATACTGAATTTACATACCATTATTGGAAAGGCTAATTAACAAAACCTCTGGCAATGATAAAAAATTGTTATTGTGAATATTAGTGTTTTTTTAATGTTTTTCTTGAAGTTGAGTTGAAAAAAACTTACCTTGTGCTTTGATGCCTTGTTATTAAATTCCTTCTACGATTTTTCGCATTTTGATGTTCATTGATGTTTTTTGCATCACACTTTTCTAGGTTTTACTTCCTTGTTAAAATTTACTAGCAACTATAAACTTTCTTTGTTGAACTTTACTAGCAAAAGATTTTGGCAGTTAGAATATTGAATTAAGCTTACAGTTGTTGAATTTAAAGAAACTTATCTCGATGCTTTTTTGTTAATTTCCTTTTACGATGTTTCGCATTTCTGGTGTCTATTGATGTTACTTGCATAACATTTTTCTAAGATTTACTACCTTGCTAAACTTCTCAGCAACAATGGCCGGTTACTTTTATTCACAATTTTGTGATATTTAGCAAACTGTCAAAAAAGTTGATTGGTTGAAAGTAAAATCGTAGAGATGTTATAAATGGTGAATTATTCAGCTGTAGTTCATTGGTCATCTTTTTATGCGGTCAGATGGCTCAGTTTACTCAAAAAAAGTGTTGTCACCGTGTTCTACTGACAATAAAAAAGACACTTCTTGAAATACCGTTTCTTATCTTTCTTTATTTTCTTTGCGAAATTTTTACAAACTTTGCCGTGTTCACTGTAAAATTGCCAAAAAAACTATGGAAGGAATGTAACATTTATTTCTGGTCATATTTTGCACCGGTTCACCGACCATACATAAAATTTTTTTATTTCGTACTACGTCATATATGATTCTTAGTAATCAAACTAGGTCGTATATGATTTACATGATTTCTTGGTAGTCATACAGGAATCAAACAAAAATTAAAACTTGCTCTCAAAACAACTTTCATATTTCATGAATGATGGCTCGTCTATGACTTCATTGAACTCATGCTGGGGTTAAATTTGAAAACGTGGACTTCATATTATATATAAAAACTTGGAATATGAAATCAAATTTGATCTTTCTATGAAATCAAGAAAACTTCGACCCGGGGCTCAACCGTATTAACTTATCTCTTGTCATTGTTAATATAGCTGTAAGGGTTGAAAATGTTCATTTATATTACGGAAACTAAACTATTTAATTAACCAAAAAATCAGGTCATGTATCTTTTCAGAAATCAGGATATTTTTGCTCAATCCAACTTCTCTGCGCCCAATAATCAACAGGACAACTACGTGCAGATCAATGACGTCAATCGAATTGTAAGTCTATTAGCAAATTTACCCAATGCAAAGATACGACTGTTTTTATAGGCGCAAGGAGTTAGAGCCTATCGGGCGCAGAGCCGAATAAGAAAAATTAGAATGCTTAAAATTGATCGGTTGAAATTAACGTAGTACAAATGTAAGAAATGGCAAATTAAGCGGTTGTCGTTGCTTGGTTATCTTTGGCGAGCGGTTAGGTTGAGCTTACACCCCCCCCCCCCCCCCCCACGGTTGGGACACCCGTTCGTTACTCTGGTAATAAGTTAGACAAAAATGCCTAATGGCCTTGAAGTTATGTTTCTAAAATCAATTCGCAATATATTCGGGTTAGGTTTTCATTTCACTCCATTCTGCTATTCGCACCCCCCCCCCCCCCCTCGGTTCCACCAGCACCCCTCCTTTTTTATATTTTTACGAGGATGTATGCTGCATATGATCCTTTTAAAATATAGTTGGAGATCACAAATGACGCATTACAATGTCACCTTCATCCAATTCATTGGCTTGTAAAATTTATCTGCATTGGTAAAGTTGTGTCTACTAACCCTTCGAAAACCTTCATGGAGTTTACAATGCAACATTAAATAAAAGGGACGAATAATTTTTACGGAACAAAAATTAAGGCAACCGTGCGTCGATCAGTATACCTTGATTGACTATTTTTTTCTAATAAACGAAAATTTTATTGCTTTTTAAATTAATATTTTGCATGCAAAGTCGTCGTTTCGTGTATTTCAGGGTAATTTGCTTATTTTGTCTCAATGTATTTAAGCTAAGAGAAAGAATATATATATATATATATATATATATATATATATATATATATGTGTGTATGTATGTATGTATGTATGTATGTATGTATGTATGTATCGCCATAACTAAACATTAATTATATATCATTTTATCGTGCAGACTATATAAGTCAATTTTTAAATCATAATAGCCATTTATCATGAATGATGAAGTGGTCTGAAATTAATTTTAATGTTACTTTAAACAGAACAACGGCAATACGCTATAAGAAATTTTTATATTGCCATAAAAAATTAATTTTAAAAAAATGTCTATAGGAATTTAATTTTAGATCATAATAGCTATTTATCATGCTAACAGAAATTAATTTTCATATTCTTTTATGCAGAACAACGGCTATGTGGAGTCAATTGTCCGAAACAGAGCTCGAAATTCATCGCCACCATCAAATAGTAAACAGATGGTGGAAAATTCCATAAATTTTGACGACACAAGTTCCACGAACAGCCCTGTTCGGCAGAAATACTGCCCGAGCGACTCGAGCGAAGATGACGGACCACTCGGCAACTCGGACAATCAATCAGAATCGGCGAAAAATCTGACAAAATCATCTCGGGGAAAAAGTAAAACGAGCCAACAAAATACTCACCATGACGGAAAACAAAAAGCCCAATTAAATTTGACAAAATCTAACAGTAAAACTAGTAATAGTGGTTTAAATCAACAAAACGAAAGCAATAACATGAAAACAACGCCTGCTCAACAGAATTCCTCGGGTCGTTCGAAGCGAAATAGGCAGCACGCCGAGCCAGAAAAACCAGTCATAAATGTTTATGAAAATGTGCCTCCCTTTCGGAAAGAGCGAGAGCCGAATGAAAATCAGAACCGACCAAAACGGGGATCAAAAAACTCAAACACGACTCGAGCTCGAAAATCGAAAAATAGCTCTAATCCGAACGACGAAACTTGTGTTTAAATTAGTAAAAAAAATGTGTGCTATAAGTTAGTGTTTTTGCAATTTTTGTAATTATTTTTTATTACGGTTGGATTCAGTTTATATGGTTTACGTGTTTATAATGATTTCAGTGGTTGTTAACTGCGTTCGTTAACTTAGTTATAACTAACTAGTTAATAAGTTGTAATAATTGGTTAGTACTACTTTATCATCACACTTCATCTACTTCATTCGCGGCCTTCTCTTCATCAATCTCAAGCTTATAATTCAATCTTTAATTAATTTAGATTGCAACACTTAATCATGTTTTTTTTTACAACCCGGGAAAAATCTTCTGAGAAAAATTAAACAAAGTGTATTCCTGAGATTTAGCAGAAAACTATAACCAAAAAGGTTATTATATGTATTATGAAGGAACGCTCCGCTAGGCCTGCGTGTTAGCATTACCCACATTTTCTTATAACCCCATAATAACTAAGGCGCAGAACTGATGCCATGCGAAGTAAAACTTGGCACAAGGGCTTTCCAATGTTCGAGATTTTATCATGTCTCAAATCAATGAAACTTAACGATAAGTGTTTTAAAAATCACTGAAGACGACAAGACTTTCATTTGTTAAAAAAGATTTTTAAAACTGAATTATCATAGAATTAAGTAATTAAGGTTCTGTTGGTATTACGCTAGGATGTTATTACTTCACAGGGGTCACAATGGCTCCTCTTGAGCTACAGTTAGCCGTACATGAGAGGCAGTAATTTTTTAACGTGCTCATTTAGAGCTACCAAAAGTTCTGGTTGTGGTCGGTCACAGGAGTCAAAGATTTCAATACAATGTTTTTCAATTAAATTTTGAACCTAAATATATTTTAAAAAATTACTAATAATTCTAGTGCCTTACATGGTTGAAAACTGAATAGGTCTTGGTTCCCAATCCCGGACAAGAGTTTCTCTTTTCAATAACTTTCATGGAAGTCGAATTCATCAGTTTGAGGTCAGTGAATATTAGAATCAGATTTCTATAGGAGAGGGATCTTAACTTCTGACATCTGATTGATAGGTCAAACAAAATAATGATAGCTTCAACGCAAATTTTAATTGAGTTTAATTTTCTGGCCATTGGTTATCGACATAGCGAATGAGTTCGTCAGGTGAATACTTCTTTTGCTTTCCGAAAGATTACAGAAAAACTTCTTTGTTTCATGATTTTCGTTCAACACCAACACATCCTCCTTCTTTTTTAAATAAACTTGTGGTGATTGATTCTCCAAACCTAACTGGTTGTTTTCTGTTTCTTCTTGATCTTCATGCTGGCGCTGTTGATTCCGATGGCGGTTGCTTTGAACCTAATGATGCAGCAGAAGTCTCTTCTTGATTTGAAGACCCCACATCTTTGTTCAGAAATTATTGTTCTGAATGAGATGTGATCTCCTCAACTGGCGGTTCAGTTCTCACATTTTCATCAAATTGTCTGGCGATCTAATTTTTGCTCTCTAGAATAGTCCGAGTTGAGCTATATGAAAGATATGTCTAATCCATTTCTGAAGCTGAGAGTTAAAGGAAATGATTTTGTTTTTTTTAGCTTTACTTGAGTGAGTTCACACCCGTCGAAATCGGTCATTGTTGAAGATTTGCCTCGGCGTGACAGAAGCAGTTTATATGAGGACTCTACGTCTTTTAGGGGTTGCGATGTGTTATAAGTACCCTTTTCAGGAATACTCCAAATGACACTTTGAGATTGGGCTCCACGCTTCAAGTGCATACTTCAATGTCTGAATTGCCATTTCAGCTAATGCATTAGCTCTTGTATGATAGACAGGTTGTTCCAGTTTCCAATTTCCCAATGTTTGACACCGCTGTTTAAGATCACTACTTACAAATTCGGGGCAACGATTAGATAATATGGTCTTAGTTAGCTTTTGCCCATCTTGCAAATGTTTCACTATGATAAAATTTGACTGTTTGTGTTGTTCTATTTTCCACGGCGAACAATTCTATGCTGCTTGCACTCGCGCCTATAAATACTAAGATTTTACACTGGTCCTTAACTCATCCCCAGTCCATGAGGAGTTTTTCAAAACCCTGGTTTCTGGACTCGTAGAGACTGTTTTTCTCAAGCTTGTTCTGTTATTTTACTAAACCTCGCATCAAATAACAAATGATGACAAAATGGTGAACGTCTGGCGTAACTTTAATCTGAATTTCAAACTGAAAATAGACAAAAATTTGAATTACTTATGGTGCATATCTGTACAAAAAGAAGAGAAAAAAATAGATTAGCTAATAAAGTTTTTATTTTACTGAGATTTGGATAGATTTTGGTTCCCAATCCCATTTGTGACTTTCCGTTTTCGTCACTTTTCATGAAAGTTGAATTCATCAGTTTGAAGTCAATGTTGATTAAAATCAGTTCTCTATTGGTGGAGACCTTAATTTCTGACATTGATAGGTCAGGAAAATGATAGCGCAAAGACTAAATTAGAATTAGAATGCAGTTTGAGTTTGTAGCCATTTTTTCGACATAGCAATAGAGTTCGTCAAGTAAGTTCTTCCTTTGCAGACGGACGATTTACAAAGAATAACTTCTAATTTTCTTGGTGTGCTTTAAAAACCATCACAGTTCTAAAATCCTGCAAGTTGCAAGCTTAACTGAAGTTAAGCTAATACATAAAGAGAGAGATTGCAACTTCCGTTCAATTAATTTTTGGTTTTCAAAACTCTTAGGTAGCATTAATATTTTAGATCTACCTAATCTAGTGAAAATACTTCATTGAGCTCGGTAAGGCGTTAAAATTGAACAGAGAGAACTGTACCGGATTTGTATGCTGAAAGTTGAGCATTCTAAATTTCTGTTTCAATGAAAGATCTGATCATGGACAGAAGATATAATAGGAAATAAACCAGAAAATGAAGTATGGACAATATCGCTTATTCAGTGTACGTGCAAAGGCATGCAAATTTACGATGTCAGGACAAAACACCCAAAACATACCCAGTACTTAAAGTTGAAATTACAAGAACGATTATTAGGCATAATATTTCACTAGTACGTTTGGCCATGCTTCGCAGGACATGACCATTCCTCAACAGCCCGAGGAATTTGATATGAAACAATCACAACCGAGATTAAATTATGCGCTTAAGTATGATAAAAACAAGCTTGAAATACCGAGTGCTAATTTGTAATCGGATTATTGAACGAAAGGATCAATATGAATAAATTGGGCTAAGGACATTGGGTACGCAAGCTTAGATGCCAGCCCTTTGTACGTCCATACCTTCGTTCATGTTCAGACTTGCATGCGTTCATGTCCAGATTTTGGTGCGTTCATGTCCAGACTTTCATGCGTCCATGTCCAGATTTTGGTGCGTTCATGTCCAGACTTTCATGCGTTCATTCGTGTTTCCAGACAGTGTAATTTTGAACGCACAACGCCACCCTCGTGCATTCCTATCGGTCTGAACATACCCGGCCTCGGTCTTGCACCTCAACTTTTTTATTTCGGCATTGGGTATATTGTTATGTAACCCAAGATGTCTTGCTTCCCAGAAATTTTACTAGAGGAGAAGCGATACTTTTTAAGACTCTCATAACATTGTTTCATTGACTATTGGCTCCGCAGAAGTACTTCAATTTTATTCTAATGCATGATACAAATGTCAAATCCACATATGTGCCTTGGACAGCGGGCTTTGATATGAACTGACCCCTTTGCTTATGAGTTGATCAGCCAAATGAGAAAATCCTACTTGTGAGTACCCAAAGGAGACATTTTACCATCATCACATAGGAGAGATTAGAGTTTTAATAAGTCATGTAAATAGGATTCCTTTTCCGCATTCTGAAACCAGCGTTGCTCTAGGGGTCTCTTTTAACGTTAGCAAAACCAAAAGTAGCACCAGGTGAAACGATACTTAAAACGGTGGTGGTCAAGCAAGCCGATAGGCAAGCAAGCCGAATTTTGAAAATGAGACATAGGCCGAAAAATTTTGGGATACCCGTATTTTAAGTTGCCCCTCGCGGGCCGGTGGGCGCGCTTCGCGCGCGTCGCGGCTTCGCCGCAATAACCGGCCCGTGCTTTCCGGATTACATCCCACGGCGGATGAGCGGCAGGACCATGGACAGCGGTCCGCTGAGGCCCGTACCCACTAGATGTCTAAAAATTGACGTATTTTTTTTTCTTTGGTGCATTGGAATACATTATGCACTATGACACTACGCGCAGTATTGATTGTAACGGCTACTATGTATTATTTCTGATAGATTACATAACTATTACATAACTTTCGGCTTGCTTTTCTGTCGGCTTACTTTTACTTCGGCTTCCTTTGCGTTCGCCACTTAAAACACGTTGACAAGTCATGCAAGATCAGATTTGTAGTGGCCGCCGTATTGGCCGACAGGGTGTTTAGCCGACAACCAAAAAATGAGAAACTTAACCGACAATTTAAGTAAAATGAACAATAAAAGTTATTCTGAAGCCGTGATTGGCCAATTCAAAACAATATTTCGTAAGCGGACAAATATACCGCAGTTTTTTCATCGACTAGTGTAACGAAAGTCTATCCGTGGTCGGACCGTATTTTACCGCATCTGACCATGCCTCGCGGGCCATGGCCATGCCTCAGCGGCCCTTGGGACTTGATATGTATCTATCACAACCGAACTACTGATTTACGGACCAACTATGGACTTTTATTACCAATTACGATAAAACTGTCGGCTAAATTTCTCATTTTTCTTTGTCGGCTAAACGCCCTGTCGGCCAATTTTCCTAGCACCCATATTTGTCTAGGCTCAAGTTGAAACGCCTCTTCAAGAGGTATATTTTTCCCGTACCATAGCAGTACTCCAATAGCGTATTTTAGTTACTCAGGGTTTTTATCAGACGACATCTCCAAAAACGTCCCCTTTTAAATTTTGCGCTTATTTTTGGGTCAAATTTTCATTTTCTGTTAGATATCCCGTACCTTATCTACTGAGACGATCAGGCCTGATTCAGAAAAAGAGCTAGAGAAGGCCCCAGGCCTCATTCAGGGTCTGATCAGCTCAAATAAAAGGCTGCTAAGAGAGCGCTCCAGATTCGATCTCCGAGGTTTCTTTTGAATGAGAAAAATTAAGAGTTAATTCCTATTTGAATATCCTGTTCGAATATCCTATTCGAAAATAGTTTTTTCTACTTGGAATTTTAATAGATTTTTTTAATGGCTCATTTCAATGACTTTCATGGGTCCGTTCTTCAGGTCTTTCATGGTTTCTCCCTTCTTCAGAATGTTTCTGTGATTGTTTAAACGTTTTCCTATGTCAACCTTTCTTGATCTCATTATGTCGCTTATCTGATATCACTTTTTCTTGAATTACCGTCAACGGTAGGATCAAGGTTATAATCTTAAAATTGAAAAACGTCAATAATTACAAATATTTATTAGTCTTATTTTCGTTTTCACTAAAAAATTTTTTTTATTGTCTTATAGCACTCAAAATAATCGGATTACAATCTAAGAGTTTGTGGATCGGGAAATGTTTCCTGCCCGCCGCAAAATTAATTGACTACAAATTATAAAGGCTGGTCTTATCTCATATTAGCTTATTAGCTTATACAAACTATTATCAGTGAAAAAAACATACATTATCCAGTTTTAGGCCTCCATGTATGAACAGTCTATCCCGGACCAAAACTGGTATAAAACTTGACTCTAAAAAAGTGTATTAAAACCCATGACGGACTCATGAAAAGACGTTAGCTCATCAATAAGTAGGATGCTGGGCCGCGTATTTGTCGCCAATGTTGGCCCTCCATCACCCCTACCTCCATACTAAAATTTTAGTCTTTTCATAAGTCAAGGCACAAACCTGGGTAGTTTGTTCATACATAGTGGTGAAAACACAATTTTTGTTTACGGATGAAAAGGAAACAAATCCCGGAATCAATCCACAACAAATGGAACTTCTTCCAAAATGTTCACCAAAAGGGTGGCCGTTGCACTGAGCAATCCATGCCATACTGTGTGAAGAAACGCGTGAATAAGCAATGCTAGGGTTCCTCTTTCCTCCTGATTGGCTGGAAAAATAAACAAAAACACGTAAACAATCCCACAAAATGCCAGAAGGATCATCCAGGTGCCTGGATCTGTGTATGGTTGTTCATCTTCGGATAGGTCATTTTTACTTTGGTTGTTTGTGTCTTGTTTTTGCTCATCTTGTTTTTTGATCTTCTCCTTCTCGGGTTTTCCTTCTAGTTTATTGGTAAGGATTTTGTGAATCTAAATAAAATAGACAAGTTAGTGAATTAAACAAAAATGTTTTCCCCTTTCTCGAACTTTTACCGCACTTTTTCGACTCTGTATCGAGTATTTTTAGACGATGGAAGAAAATAAGGCAAGGAAAATCTCAGAAAGGACCAAATTCTGATTATTTTAAAATAAGAATTGCTCCAAGTCAGACATATAAAAAAAATTAAAAATGACCCAAGTCTGACCCATTTAAAATCAAAATTGACTCAAATGCGAAAACCCAAAAACATGAGATGAATCATTAATAAAAAAGATTTCAATTTGCCCTTTTAAATCTGTCAGTCAATGAATAGTTAAGGATAAAGATTAATTAATAGATAAAAAAATAGATTACCCATGACTCGAATGCTGTAATGAGTGCTATGATTCCGACTGCCCCGTCTATGAATGCCACACTTCCAACTCCCCTCTCGAACACTAGTGCTTGGTACAGAAATGTCAGCAGAGACACTTCTAAAACAGTTCAATTCATTCACTTACACTTCACAAAACTTAACAATCACTCCTGGTCAGCCTCCGACTGTTTTAGTGCAGGATCTTACCTGTGCGGTGTTCCGCCTTCAGTTAATATTGAATGTGTAGTGTTGGTGGTGCTGTGGCCGACGTCAGAGGAGCAAACTAATCAGATTGCTTCACTGACGCCAGTGTTGGTGGTGTTTCAAAAAAGGCCCTTGAGTTATAGTTACTTTGGCACGATATGCCTGGGCTACCCTTTGCCCACTGTTGTTCCTTGTCAACAGTTAAAACTTTCGTGAGATTTGCTTCACAAATCTTCTTTTGCTACAATGAAAAAGTCATCAATTTTTAAACCATTGAATTACATCTATATAATCAATATTATGACTTGGTGTTTCTTAAAGTTACAGTTTTTAACACGTGCCTCCTGGTACATTACCAGAATGGCGCCAATCACTCACAGGATCGTACAAGTAAACGGTCATATTGTAGTTGTTTCATAGCACTTCCTCCCATTTTCACTTGTCTCAAATTCCTCCCATTTTTATGAAAAATTGACAGGGTAATTTGTTACATGGTGAAATCATGAGTGGAGTCTGAAATCATGAGTGGAGCCTCAAAATGTAACTCTTGAGGAGTTACATGTTTCATTCTTCCCCCCTCCCCACGCTTGTTCAGCAGTGTTCCCCCATGTGCACGTACTATTTTTTTTAAAAAAGAGGGGCTCTATAACCATGCATAATTAGTGATGGGGGTTATAAAAAACTGTGAGTTGAAGCAGAAATAGATCCGAATTACATCACCCCGCCCTATTCCAAATCTTGGATTCAGGAGTCGGCTGCAATGGAGATTCTTGGGTATTTTGTACAATATTATCACCTGTCAGCACGAGAGGTGCCCTGTAGTATATGGAAATGTTGGCATAGAGATAGGCAAGGTCCAGAATGATGAGATATGTGAATGCTTTCATCCACACTTTTGTAGTCTCAACCAGACAGAGGTCAGGTGAAAGGTCACAGAAGTCAAACAACTGAAACACGAAAAAATATTAACGGTTCTATATGTTAGTCATATTATATGTGACTTAATATGTTAGTAACACTTGAACGCTGATTTTATCTCAGTGTCATATATGCTATGCTCAACAAATGTCTTCAGAAAAAATTACATAAATGATATTTTGTTATCAGCGTGTTAACAGTCGCAACTACATCGAAAATGGACCGGTTTCAACGAGCATCTCTCAGGCGGAAATATAGTGAGCTATAACAAACCAACTGATCTTGAGTTCTTGAATATGGGCATCTCTAAAAACCCGTTCTGTCTCATAATTCCTTGTTATCACGGCCTCGTCTATCTATCCAAATTTTGGTTTAACCAAGAAAGGTTTTTGCCCCTTTAAGTTTCACAAATTTTAAGCAAAATCAACTATTCGTCGTTTTTATAATCTTCTGAAAATCAAAATTTGTAAATATTGTCAATGTATCTCAATTAATGCCCAAGTTTTAGCAAGGTTTGATCTAATTTGTATCAGAAAAAAATGCGAAGCTTTGAGAATTTTAATTTTTGAAAACGCCACATGAAGAAATCTCCATCTAAGCAGAAGATCGATATCAACAGTTCCGCTTAGACAAGAATATGGCAGGAGCATAACCAGAAACTGAATGCATGATTTGAATTTTTCATCTTATTTGCTCATTTTTGCACCAAAATTATGCTAGGAATCAACCAGTTGGCTGCCATAATACTCAAGTTTCCGTTTACATGCCTCACTTAAGTGCGGCAATACGTCCGTTTACATGCCTCACTTAGGCGCTCAATTATTCCCATTCACTTCAGTTATAGCTCTGACGTGAGCACACGTCGGCAGAAAAGACAGCATTAATTGGGTCCCCCAGGTTCATGACTAGCCTCCCGTGCAGCAGTAACTCAACCATTTCCCGAATATTCTGACCTCGAAACATTTCAAGCCCATTGCCAATACCTACCTTTTATGGATGAGTTTAACTTAAACTAACGCTCAAACAAACATCAGTTTTAGTGAAAATGAAATTTGCATTCATTAAATGGACCCCGAAGGAAAAAAACTCTCACGGAAATAAACCTTATGTCATTCATCATTACATTTTATGGTCATTTTATTTTTAGGTTTCTGATAGTAAAGTTTTTGTTTTCATGTGGGTATATTTTTCTTGGGTTTTTTCCAATCCATAATTAGACTGGGGTTGTTTTCGTTTTCTTCTATTGTCTCACAATTTTGTATACAAACTGGTTATCTGTCACAGTTTTTCAAAGATAGGATGATGTAGCTGTAATAGTGATTCAAAACAACAGACTACCGAATTTTCAATTCTTTCAATTCAATATAAAGCAACGTTTTAAAGCAATGTATAAGTAGACAACGTACATAGCATTGGAGACAGCAACAAGTGAGAGTTTAGACGGCAAGGTTTTTTTGATGCTCTTTTACTGGTTATTTGTCTGATGTTATTGACGTCAGAATCGATCAACAATCGTCTAAAGAACCTAAAAATATTAAGCCGAAAACCGCCTTATTCGATACATATCATGGTATTATATACTTAAAATTAGGTTATACGAACTATTCCGGAACTTTTTGTGTATATTAGACGCAATTCTATACGTAATTTAAATACTCGATTCTGATTGGATGATATATTTCTCGCTTACATCTATTTAGTTACTAACATCCTCCGGCCCAGAAGAAGATGCTGGGAGAACGGGTACTAATTTTACAAGCGGGCGAACGAGCGATCCGGAGGACGTGCGCAATACGGCGGAGCGTGCGACGCTGTCGGAACCGTAACGGAGTTCAGTGATCCGAGCAGTGGGGTAGTAACCCCTTGGGTTGGTCTCTTCAACTACCCATACCAAATCACCAGTCTTAAGGTCAAGCTCGGCAGTTGTCTGCCACTTGGAACGTCGGTTCAGCGCTGGTACGTACTTTTGATCCAACGAGACCAAATAGCGTTAGCGTAAGTCTGCGCGCGGGCGTAACGCTTACGGTGATCAAATTCATCTGCACCAATGATGGAAGGAAGATTACGTGCATGGTTACCGAGGAGAAAGTGATTAGGTGTTAATGCGCCTAGGTCGGACGGGTCGGCGCTTACGGGCGTTAACAGACGTGAATTAAGTGCATGTTCGACCAGACAAAAAGTGCTACTTAAAACCTTATCTGTGGGGCGACGTGTTCCAAGGATTGTGTAAAGTACGCACTTGAAACTACCTACTAGCCTCTCCCAGATGCCACTTTGGTGTGGCGCACTGGGCGGGTTGAACCTCCACTTGATGCCTTTGTGGGCAAGTTCCACGGAGATGTTGGTGGTGTTCCACTTTTCGGTGTTCTCGCGTAGTTTTTTTTTTCCGCGCCAACAAAGTTAGTGCCATTGTCTGACCAAAGAATGGCTGCTGTACCCCGACGGGAGACGAACCGCTCCACTCCCATTACACGCGAAGTGGCGTCCATGGAAGGAACAATTTCGACATGAACGGCACGAGTAGTTAAGCATGTGAAGAGGAAACCCCACCTCTTCTCGGTAGTCCTACGTACAGTAACATAAAACGGGCCGAAGTAGTCGACCCCGGTGTTCGTGAAGGGAGGAGACTGGTATGCGAGTCTTTCTACTGGGAGGTCAGCCATAATGGGTTGAATAGTGGCAGCGCGGAACATTCTGCACGTGACGCAGTTGGATTTAATTGAACGCAGTGAGGATCGTAATTTGAGGATGGTATAACGTTCTTGTACTTTAGCTCGCAGAGAGTCAATACCTTGATGATGATGTTTAACGTGGGTGTGATTGAGGAACAACTTTACAAATGCATGGCGTGCGTCGTGAACGATAGGATGTTTCACATCAAAGTCAACTTCGACCAACCGCTTGATGCGGCCTGCCGATCAGATAAGACGATTTGGCCCAATAAAGGGAGAAAACGGGGCAATACGACTACTCCGTTTAACGGGTTTGTTTTCGAGGAGATCTTTTCTCTCCGCATTAAATGACTCCCCTTGGACAAGATACTGGAGATGACGCTCGGCTTCTTCAAGCTCCGTGGGGTCTATGATGCTACCATCGGCATTACGGTAACATTCTTGAGAAGGTAACAAGCGGAGTGCGTACGCTGTTATCCGTAGCAACGTCTGATAAGAATTGTACTTATCGAAGGGAATTAGTTGCGGGGGCGGTTCTTTAGTTGACTTGGTTACGGATGCCGCCAATGATGTATTTGTTTCATCAGTTTCCTTAGTTACTATACCGAGTTTGATGTTATTAACTACTTCAGTGCTTGGTTCGAACGGGATTTCCTTGGTCCTTAAGAAATCTGCACCCCTCACCCAGCTACTTGATTGCAAAACCTCAGCGGACATACCACGAGTACCGGCATCTGCTGGATTATCGCTTGAGGCAACGTGGTTCCATTCTTCAACGCTAGCGTGTTCTAAAATCTCGCATACGCGGTTGGCAACAAATATTGGCTGCTTGCTTGTGGAGTTGAGCCACTGCAAGACAGTAGTACTGTCAGACCACATATAAGATTTGTTGACATGCACAGTAAGGGCTCGACAGATATCTTGTTTCAACGGAGCGGCCAGTAAAGCAGCTTGCAGCTCTAGCTTTGGAATTGTCAGCACTTTCATAGGTGCTACACGAGCTTTACCCAGGACAAATGCAAGCTCTGTTTTTGGCACACTAGAAGTGTTTACTTGAGCTCGGAGAAATGCAACAGCGCTGAAGACCTCTTGGGAACTATCACCAAACATGTGTAGTTCCAGGTGTTTAAATTTTCCCGAAAAGTAGCTCCTTGGTATGGTGATTTCGGCAAGCTTGGGTAGTTCTACACTCCACTCGAGGAACTTTTCTACAGTGTCTTTTGGTAATTCTTCATCCCAGTGCTGCCCGCTGACACGCCAGATGTCCTTTAGGAACAATCGGACACAGATTTCGAACAGTAAATGGTGCCACTAGGCCGATGGGATCAAACACCTTAGATACTAGGCTCAATACCAAGCGTTGTGTTAAAGACTTAATTACTGTACTGGAGGTACCCCGACTCACAACTAGAGTATTATTGTTGTGATCCCATTTCAACCCAAGCACGTGCAAAGAATCCTCCTTAGATGATGCAATTACTTTTGGTTGGGTAGACTGAGTTGACCCATGAATTCGATCAGCCAGATTTGGTACATTGCTTACAAACTTAGTAAGCTTGAACCCACTTATATGGAGAAGATGCACCAACTCCTTCGATCTCTTGAGAGCCCTCTCAGGTGACTCCACCGAATCCAAGTAATCGTCCATGTAGAAGCTTTCTAGGACGGCTCTGGTTGCTTCCGGGTACTGATTAACATTGTCTCGGGCCGTGCGTTGCAGTGCATAGTTAGCGCATGTGGGCGAGTCTTAAGCCCCGAATATATGGCGCGTGTATTGATACACTACAACGTTTGTTGTGGGGTCCTCTCGCCACAAAAAACGCAATGATGGCTGGTCACAGTCAGGGACACCCACTTGGAGGAACCTACCCTCGATATCTGCGGACAGCGCGAATTGATAATGACGGAACCTAAGTAGTACGTGGATTAGGTTTTGGAGCAGGTCGCGGCCAGTGAGCAAAGATTTATTCAAAGAAGTACCGTGGAACTTTGCTGCACCATTTAATACCCTACGCACTTTCCCCGGTTTGTTCGGGTTGATTACGGGGTGATGTGGTAGGTACCGCTCTTTATCCGACCGCTGCTCAACCTTGTGAGCATCAGGGACTGTAATCATGTAACCTTTTTCCAAGTCTTCACGGATGGTATTAGCATAATTTTCTTTCAATGATGTATCCCTCGGGAGCCACTTTTCGAGAGACTTGAGCTGCACCAGTGATGAAAAGTAAATATTCGGGAGCTGGCCGTTGTCATCAGCCCATAACATACCGACATCGTATCTTCGGCTGTTATGGAAAGTTGTTGTTTCAAGTATTTCCTGCGCGCGAGCATCCGCTGCGGATCGTGGGTCAAATTGCTTGAACGCGCCGTACGATTCCATATCATACCAAGATTTAACCTGACAAGCTAATTCAAAATCCTGTTCAATATTGGCTTTGAAACACACCGAGACTAAACTTGAACTTGACGGGAGTGGGCCACTTAAAACCACACCTATGGGCAAGCGGACAGCGAACGGTGAGCACTTTTCGTCGGCTGAAACGGGCGGATGGCATGGTAGACATCCTGTCCAAGTATCATCTCAGTTTCACCATAGCTATATCTTACTGGATCTAGAACTGCCAAATGTGGGTAAGTTTCCTGCATGGACTTGACGTCAATGATGTAAGAACCTACGTTTAATGTTTCCCTCCTGTAGGGACGCACAGTGAATGCTTCGAAGTCTTGGTCTTTATGAGGTGTCACAGTCAATTGAACCACCTTTGTGTCTATGAGTTCTTCCGTGTTTATACCCGTAACGGTCAGTTTTAATGCGGTACCCTGCAAACCGAGTCTAGCTGTGAGACTATCGGACACCCAAGAGTTACTGCAAGCGGTATCGCATAAAACCAACGCCGTAGTACTAGTACCAGAAGAATTAGTAACTTTCAGTTCCGTGACCTGAAGGAGGCCTTTGACATCCGTCACGGAAGACAAAGTGGTTGTTTTGCTTGGTTGCTGTTGACCAGTAGATGGCCTACTTGTACCTGCGTTCGACTTCGAAGTATCGATGTTGTTGTTTGTTGAGGGTTTAGCTGGAAAAACCCTTTCAGCTCCATGAAGTAAAGTGTTATGGGAGCTGTTGCAACCATCTTTCCTACACTTACGGGGACTTGGGCATTGCCTAAACATGTGTTTGTCACGAAAACAAGAGAAACAGAGCTTCGCCTCAGCCACAACCTTGGCTCTCTGCGTGGGGGTCTTTTCCTTAAATACACGGCATTCCCACAACCGGTGGCTGCCTTTGCATACAATGCAACAAGAGATTGATGTTAACGGAGGTCTCTGTTGCGGCATAAGGTTACTCTTCTGTTGCGTATTTGCAGCAAATGCCTTTGAAGCAACTTTTGATCTTGTTACTGAGTTGTTGGTATCCTCAGTCCTTGCTTTAGTTGCGGTATTCTTCATTAAATCGTGCGCTTCGGCCTTCTCTTTCAACCAATCGTTGAAATCGAGAAGGTTAGGTTTCACCCAATGCTTTTTGACCGTGAAGAGTGACCATGACTCCTTCATGTTGGGTGGTAGCTTCTGCACGGCAGTGTTAAGAAGCACGGCAATCTTTAAATCCGAATCATATGACAGCGATTTAATTACCCCGACAAGACTTGAAATGCAGCCCTAGTAGTTAATGATGTTATCGCTATTGTGCATCTTCAGTGGTGGAAAGCTGTTGAGTTTGGCCAAATGTGCACTTATAACCGCCTGTGGTTCGCCAAATTTACGTTCTAAGGTCCTCAGTGCGTCTTTGTACATTGCGCCGCAGTAGGCGAAATCAACTATAGCTGTTTTAGCTTTACCTGTTACGAGGGTATTAAGGTATGTCAATTTTACATCATCAGTTAAGGACTGAGAGTCAATTGCGCTTTTAAATTGACCATACCATTCGTGTCACTGTAGGGGATCCCCATTGTATTGGGAAAACTTCCATTCGGGTAGTGGGTCATTCCTCTTGCTAGATAAGGCGTCAGTGAATGCCTTAATCAAACTAGCATTTTCGGATGCTGGCGCTGGAGGCGTGGGATGCGGTGGGCCACCCCAGCACAATGGTATCGGAGCAGTATGCACGTATGTTGGATCTATAACCGACGTGACAAAGGGTGGTGCGATGTTAGTAGTTGTACTAAAGGCGTTAACAGGGATGCTACAAGTTGCTGCGTAGTTGCTATTCGGATTATGTTGTGCACTCATTTGCAAGATGGGATGGCTGATAGCGGGGTTAGCTGTGCTTGGGGGTAGAAACCGTTGAACATTTTTATAGACGGTAGCATTATTTGTCGCCTGGTTTACGTTTGGGGGTTTATTCTGAGGAAAACTCCACAAGTTTAGATCAAGGTTACAGTTCTGGGGAGGTCTTTGTGCTGTAGGACACGGTACCAGGCGGGTTTGAGGTGAACGGACAATGTTTTATTGTGGAATGTTGGGGACGGGTAAGTATGCTGTTGCGCTCGCTGGAATGGGCGACGGAACCATGGGAGGCTGAGGATTATATAATTGTTGAGGCGGGAATACAGGAGGCGGGCTCACGAGTGGGTTTAGAATTGGAGGTACATTGTGCGAGGAATGGGCAATAGGGACTTGTGTTTGGTGTGGAATATTACTTTGAGGTGGATTCTGTTGTTGCGGAACATGAGGCATCGACATGTGTAATTGACAAAGCACACTGGAGCTTTTTGGACCCAAGAATTTATTTACTTGTGGGTTGGTGGAAAGATCAGGTACAATAATGGAGTTCGTTGGTGCCATAACGGGTGTTGGTGGCCCGGGAGTTTGCATAGGTGGTTGATGTGGTGGGAGTGCGACATTTTTTACGTTGACTGGTACTTGGTTCACTTGGTTCACCTTACCACTGTCTGAGGGACTATGTGTCCTCTTATCACTGAGTGATTGCTGTAGTTGAGCCTGGAGGTATTCTCGATACAACGCTTCTTGCTGAGCAACAGAAATTGCAACTCGTGGCCGTGTGTACTGAGAAAGCATTTCAAGGTGATTCAAGTTACCGGCAACATTATTTGTGTTTTCTGGATGGTTACCAGGGGCAGTATCTTGAACAGGAGGGTCAGCGATTGCTGAACCAGGACGAGAAAAATTAACTCACTTGCAGCAGTCGATGAATTACCTGCTGGAAAAGAATTTACACAATCCTGAACAAGTGTCTGATTTCTATCTGATCCCCTATCTTTCAGCAAATTCAATTCACTTGAGTGGTGACTAAACAATGAATGGTTATCCATTAATTCAGCCTCATTTAATTTAGCTGCGACAACACGCTGGCGGTGGTCTTCCTCTAATTCTTGAAGTGCCATCTGCTCCATTTGTATTTCAAGCTCCTTTTTTCTCATGGCAATTTTGTGTTTTTGCTTAGCGAGGCGCATGGCAGCTTGTTCTCGTTTCTCGGCCTCTTCGCGTTTTAGTTTTGCCATTAGAAAGTAATGTTTTCGCTGGCTAGACACTGATGATGCTGTTCGACGTGAAATTCTCTTAGACTGCCCTTGAGGGTTAACGCCCTCACATACGGTGTCTCGGTGGGCAACTGAGTCAATATAGCTTCTAGCCGCAAGCAAGAATTTATCATTGTTCTTAGTTACATCATCCAACCATTGCTCAAGGACAGGGTAAATTGAATCTGGGTTCTCCGTTTTACTGGCCAATTCAAATAGTTCTTCATTCTTCTCCACCAGTTTACTGAAGACATCCTTCAACTTAGAAACCAAGCGTTCAATTTTAACCCTCCTGTCTTGACGATCTATGGCATCTGTGATGTCCTTATGGATGTTACATAAGTCAGATTCTAGATTAGATCTTGCATTATTGAGCTTTTTCAATTTTTCTTGCTGTTCGGCCATGATATTGAAATGGTAAATTTATCAACGTAGAGTAATTTTCAACTAAACACGTTGAATGAGGGTTATACCGAACCCAAATGACGACGACTTGATAATCAAGACGTCGAAGAGCAGAAAAGAAGTTACCGAGTAATGAATTACTCGGCGAAAGTGAGTAACAAATTTGAGAGGGCGTCTTACGTGCTTGAAAGCAACGTGAGACTAAACAGGAATAGAGGCAACCGGGGAAAGAGGACTGGTGGACGAAGCACGACAAAACGGGAAACGGAGCGAACGGGGCGGGGGAGGACGGGCGAGCGGGCGCAACGCAACAGGGAACGGAACTGGCGAAAACGCGGGTAGGAAACGGGCGACGCAAAGAACGGGACGGAAACGCTGAACGAGCGAAGCGCGAGGAAACGCCAAACGAGACGGACGGAACGAAGGCGTTGAGCGAGTAGCGCACAACGGAACCGAAAGACGGAAAGGAACGGGCGGGAGCCGATTAAGCAGCGAGCGGGGACGTCGGGAAGTACTATGCTAGCAGACCACAGCAACAAACTCAGCCGAACAAACTAGCAGTAACTCCAGAATAAACTTAAATCACACCCTAGGAACAAGGAGAGATGCTACTGCAAGAGACAAACTAGCACAAGTCATTATGGGGCTTAACATATGAAAATAACAAAGTAAATTACGGCAAACAATAGTATACTAAAAGGATGAAAAGAACATGAAATTAACTAGCCGTAACTCCCGAATAAACTTAAGTCACACCCTAGCAATAATCAAACCTAAACAACCGATCAGCATACCAACAATATTAAACAAACTACAGCATAAGTTAAATAATATGCAGCGCTTTTGCAGTCTATGAAAGCTGGAAAAGTGAAGAAACAATCTAGCCGTAACTCCAGAATAAACTTAAGTCAAACCCTAGAAGGCAAAAAACCAAACCAACTAACAATCATACAGTTACACGCAAACATACAGCAGCAAAAATTAATATACTACAACAGGAAGGCTAGTAAATTAGTAAAGTTGAAAAGTCAAAGGACAATCAGCCGTACCTCGAGAATAAACTTAAGTCGCACCCTAGAAAGCTATAAGACCTAAACAACAAACCAGTATACTAGCATACTCAACATACTACAGCAAAAACAACAACAAACTTCATCACATATGACATACTACATCGAAAATTGGAAAAATAGCGACGAAAACGGAAAGCGAAGTTTTGGGAGAGCGACGTTTTTGAAAAAAAACGGAATACGGAGAATTGGAAAGTTAAAGGGCGAAAAGAACGCGGACGAAACGTTAAACGAGCGGCGAAACAAAACTCTGGGAATTCGATTTTTTTGTAGGCCGGAGGTTGTGAATATTTTCACAGATTTTCTGTGTGTATTGGGTTTCACTCAATTGACGAGCCTTCTAAATGAAAACACAAAATCTTGACAAATTTGTCATATATTTATGCCTTTATCCAATTTTTTCAAGTTTTGGTAATTTTTTTGCTAATTTTTGATTACGGAACGGTAATACAGTAAACCTGACGGTTTTAAACTTGAAAATACGAATTATCAATATTCGGTATTGATTTTCTAAGGTTTTTTGAATTGCATCAAAATTGACCAAAAATTTTCAAAATTGAACAATTTAGCATAATGTTTTCTCGATTTTCTCTATATCAGAGGTAATTTTGATATACGAACCAACTTGGTCACTTTTTACAATTTTTCGACAATCCGACCAAAAATTTTCAAAAATCGAAGTTTTTTACTCTTAAAATTTCAACTGTGGGGTTTATTGGTGACCGATTGCTATATTAATCCATTAACTTATATGCTATATAACTTATTTGGGAAACTTGACCTTTTTAAAGGGATGGATTTTTTGGCCGTCTAAAATTATC
The DNA here is from genome assembly GCF_964194025.1 of Convolutriloba macropyga. Lineage (NCBI taxonomy): Eukaryota > Metazoa > Xenacoelomorpha > Acoela > Convolutidae > Convolutriloba > Convolutriloba macropyga. The sequence goes on from NC_134479.1 coordinate 29,423,448, forward strand.
GATATTATTTCACTGCAAAAAGAAGAATAACAAAGCGTTTCGGTTCTGTCTTACAGTTTGTAGCTTAGGGCGCGGTACCAAAATGTAGCTGTAATAGTGATTCAAAACAGACTACCGAATTTTCAATTCTTTCAATTCAATATAAAGCAACTTTTTAAAGCAACGTATAAGTAGACAACGTACATAGCATTGGAGATAGCAACAAGTGAGAGTTTAGACGGCAAGGTTTTTCTTGATGCTCTTTTACTGGTTTTTTGTCTGATGTTATTGACGTCAGAATCGGTTCATAATCGATCAACAATCGTCTAAAGAACCTAAAAATATTAAGCCAAAAACCGGCTTATTCGATACATATCATGGTATTATATACTTAAAATTAGGTTAAAAGAACTTTTCCGGAACTTTTTTGTGTATATTAGACGCAATTCTATACGTAATTTAAATACTCGATTCTGATTGGATGATATATTTCTCGCTTACATCTATTTAGTTACTAACAGATGACTCAACTTTATTGTGTTACAATTTTTCAAAGAACTAACAGTTATGTGTAGCTCCAAAACTTTTTAATAGATCATATTGTCACAAAAACTTCTTGTTTATCTGGGTAAATCAATAAAAAAATGCAATGAAAATCCATTTTAGGAGCAATAACGACAATGATTATATATTCAAAGTCACCACAGAACTTCAGGGAAAATAATATTTCATTTTGTACTATACATGTCATATTTCTTTCTGAGATAAACATTTTTTAAAAACCTCTAACCTTTCTATTCTATAGTTTCGCCGCATATAAGCTGTGAAATTTGAGTTCTCAACGCTTTCTGGCAGCCATTTACAAATCCGAAAATCAAAAATTATTCTTTTTAGAAAAATCTCAGAAAATAAAAATATTGTTATCTTTAACAAATAGATAAGAAATTTTGTTGCCCCCTTAAGCTTGAATTCTGTCAAACAAAGCAGATGTTCTCAATTACGTTTTCAAAAAGCAGTGACACCGGGCCGGATGGTGTTCATCCAGAAAATGTAAAGCATACCAGAATTGTTTTTGACAAGAGGCGCTCGTCCGCAGAATAATGACCCCAACGGCTCAACAAATGATTTTTCAGTGAGAACTAATGCACAAAACTGATTTTGTACCCAAAGAAACACGGATTAGCAGGAACAATCATATTGACTTTCGATACGCCTTTATTAAATTAATAAATAGCTTTTGTTATTCGTGTGTATTGTGGATCTATCTAAATTTTTCAACAAAATGAGTCAAATTTGTCCAAAAAGTCGCTCAAAGTTTTATATCAACATCAAACACTGTTTTCAATCAATTAAAAAAATACATTTTTTTCATAAAATTCGGAATAAAGAACAATTTTTTGTATCCATATATGTCATAAGAAAGCATAAGAAAAACTGAGGTCATTAAAAAAGACTGGTTTTATACATTTTATTAATGAAAAAAACAATTAAAAAAATCAATCTAACGTCAACGGCTGGAACTCATTGGCTTCAAAGTTTTGTATACAAACTGCAGAAGACTGAAAAAAAAGTTTTGTATTCAAACTGAAGAATAGTGTGCAAAATGTAACAACAAACATAATAGAAAACAGGATTTCTTTGTCATTAATGGTTACTTTTGTGGATGGCCACAAGGAAAAGCATTTGATAGGCTTTAGTTTTCTCGGAGTTTTTATATGGAACGACCTAATTTAATCAAAATAGTTTTCTTTGAGTAAATATGGATCAAAAATAGTGAACCTCAAATAAAGATTGCTACCTAAAAAAGTTAACTGTCAAAATGTAATAGTTTGTCAATTAAAAAAAAACAGTGAAAAACTCAAGAGTTTTTTCACCTTCTGATATACAGTTTCTGTTCGCAGAATGTACTGTTTCTGTCTTAGTTAAAAAAAAGGAACTAACCACTTGAGAACTTCATTGTGGAACAACTATGAGAGCTTTTTTAATTGATCAATGTTTTTCAAAGAATTGATGTTCTGCAATTAACACCCTTGAGACCAAAAGTTTGCCATCCCAAAACTTGTGTTTCAGTAATATATGACAACAGAATGGAACAAAAATTTATTTTTTTAGAAAACCACAAATTAAAAAACTGAAATGGGGAACTTGTTTACAAATTGCAACCAATGAATGCGTGAACCAAAACCTATCTACTTATTTGTTGAAAATCGCGTATTTGACTCCTGTTGGGTAAAAAAATACATGAGGCAGGTTAGAGCCAGGAAGCTATTAAACCATTTCCGCCACACGAGTTTTATAAAAGGTTTTTGAACTACTTTCAATCAAATAACATTCATCATTTAGAGCGTAAAAGATTTTATACTGAATAAAGACTTTTATTGATAAAAGTCTTTATTAACTGAAACCTAAATAATTGTAATGACAGGAATTAAACAGTGTTTTTAGGTCAAGGAAGGGCCTAAGTTTCTAATTCTTCGATTTTTTACGAACAAACTCAAACAAATGTAAGGTTCTAGGGAGAGAACGAGAATTTTTGAAGACAATTTGTTTGTGGAAAAGAAAAATGAGATAAAAAGTGCATATTAAACTCCAATCGGGTCGCGTTTATCCGTGGCCTCACTCAAGTACAACTTATACTTCAATTAAAATTCATACTTTTTATCAATCGTTTCAATTCAACAGTACCAGGAATTGAGCATAGTTGAAAATCTTTCCTGAACATTTGTGAACAAAATTGGGATTGTAAGGTAACCAAAAAAAGTTAACATATACGAAGGTAAACAGAGTTTTAGGTTTACAGAAATGAAAGAAGTTATTATTTTTCAAATGGCAATAACAAGCACAAATTGGAAAAACTCTAACAAACGGCAGCTTCAGCGGTCGGATTCTTTTCTTGGTCTCTAACCAAAAACTTATGATAATAAGAATAATTCTCCTCAATTATGTTGCTTTGTCCTATTTAGGTCAATGTTCAATTTTCTTCAACATTTACTAACTTATTGTGCTAGAGAATCACCAAGCAATTAAACAGAGTCATGAAAGTTTGTTTTCTCAAAATCAAATAGAACACTGCCAGGAATCATCAAATTGAAACAAGAATTGTTTGAGCAGAACTCCGAGTAGTAAAAGTATCATTGAATGGTTTCGTCATTATTCTACACCAGACAAAACCCGCTCCCAATAAAACTTGAAAATAATCAAAAATATGCCAATCAATGTAAACCACCGAAACCATTCACTTTATTAGTACTAAAAGGTAAGTCAAGATGGAATACCGGCCAATAATACGAATTTTGGTTCGGAGACAGAGTTTTAAACACTTCTTTTAGTTAGCGGACGTTTTCCAGGCCGTCCTCGCCTCTGCGACTCAAAGGGTCATGTCACAGTTGAGTTTTGGCCTGGAACCTCATCCTGGTTAACGACGCGGGGCAACTTAACAAGAAACCAATATATACTAACCAAATTAATTGGTACAATACAGGCTATCACCCAACACTCGAAGAACAACTTCCGTTTGAAGGCTGTCACTGCGGGTATTATGAAGACAAGACCAGTAGCGGCTACTATGTTGTCGGCTACGCGAACAATCGGCGAAACGTCGTCATCATCCGCGTGACCTGCCAAGCCCATATATGGCGAAGATATGTTGAGAGAAGGTGGTGTTCGGTTCATCAGGTCGAATATTCAGTATCAATAATCACAAAATTAAATATTTCAAAATCTTTTAGTCATGGTCTCAACCAAAAAGTGGGGAGTACAATAACAATGGTGCGACCATAACAGATTCCATTGTGAAATTTGAAAGAGAAACAATTTATATAAGAATTGTAAATGGAATAAAGATCCTTTCAATATAACTGTAAACTGGCAAGTTTAACGATGATTTAAAGTAAAAGCACTAAGTTTGAGTAATTTAACCTTATTACTTAATACATAATACTGAATAATCCAAATAAGTGACCCTAACGAATTTGTCTATTTTCTTGTTTCCTGTCAATTTTTTCCTTCATAAGTAAACCACTCCATCAAATTATCCGGCGCTTGAGCAAAAAGATGCTGTCGAAGTTTTAATTCAAGTAACAATTGGATTCTTCCAAGCTGATTCAAAACTTACATTAGCTAAAAGGTTCTCAGTTTCCTGAAGTTTTAAATATTTAATAAAAGGTAACAAAATTCTACAGGTTACTTATTTTCTTTCATTCCTTCTTACTTATTTTACTTTTTCATTCAAATCATACTGTGAATAATAATATTTAAGTATGAATTGGTAAAAAGCAAACTGCTTAGGGAAAAATATGTTGAAATCTGTCAAAAATGCCTATCAATAAAAATAATTAAACAATATTACATATCTGAAAAGATATCAACACCCCTCATTTTTGAGAACAATGGAAACTAAATCACATTTGCGTTGAAATTGAACACTAGGCTTAAAACTCAAGCTAACATAGTTATAAATTTGAGTTTGTATTGTTATGAAAAACATTCTTTGTAATGGTTTCAGCTATGCAGTTTAACACGTGTTACCACTTACAAACAAGGAAACTCAATATTTTATTATACACAATAGAAAACTCCTTGGAAAATATGTCACCAAAAATGAGAACATCGATTTGCTTTTAAAGGCTGTGCTGAATTGTACAGAAGCCATCATGAAATCTTAATTCGTCGTGAACAAATTTACTATTTTTTTTAAGTGTGAACAAATTAAAAACTTGATTTTACTCATAAAGGCCCATTTGTAATATCCATGAACGTAATTGTTCATAAAGGACTGTCTGCCATTTTGGACCTATCTTTGGACGTTTGTCTTCGAAACTAAACAGTTTTATTAGCTGACAGGAAACAGCCTATCTGTCATTTTTATATGGCCTCAAATACTAAAAGTCAAATTATCGGGATATAAAGCTGAATAACCAACCAAATGATTGAAAACATTTTGTGCACGATGTTATAATCCAACAAAATCCTACTTTCTGAGATCATCCAGGGTTGTAACTCGATGACATGTACATCTCAATCCCTCCAAACAGCAAATTTATATATATATATATATATATATATATATATATATATATATATTTCTTTAAAACTACTGTCATGGGTTAATTCAATTCAGTCATTTTTCAACTACCTTCCCCAAAACATTAAAAAAATCTGAAAAGAAGAAATAGTGTATAATATTGTAATCATGATTCATAGTAAATTTTTTTGTTGAACATAGAACAGTTATTCTAAGTATCACTGTACCGTAACTTGTTTTCTGCAACATTTATTTAGTGTCACTGTTTGGTTCAAACAACTTTGCGATTTAAGAAATAGTATTATCAATTATAAATCAAGACAACCAGGCTTAATATTCCTCTACCCTTAACCTATTTTTGACTTTATTATCCACCAAATGAGGAAAAGACAACCAGGTTTAAAGTTCCAACCCCGCTTACCAATTTTTGACTTAATTGTCCACCAAAAGATGAAAAATAGAAAATTTTCAAACCTTACCATTGTTCGAAATTAAGTGATTAACACAATTAAAAAATCGCTCTAAAGTCTTACCAAAAAAAATAAAAAATAACTCATTAGATATAACTAAAAGAGCCATTATATAGGGTAAGAGGCAAGGGAAACAACAAATAAAATAAAAACAAAATGCACTACTTACGACCAAAATTGAATGTCTATACATTTATTTCAAAAAAAAATTAATGAAAAAGTGAAAATAGCATCAGAGTAAAAGTACACCAAAACCTGACTTGCATTTTAATAGAAAGATATGGAAACTGTCTTTATTGAGAATAAGTAACATATAGACAGAAAACACAAAGTGGGATTTTTGTGAAAATTTATGAAAACTCGTAGTATCAACGCCAGAACTCATTCATTTAAATAATCATAGAACAATTAAGACTACACTATAGTTCACTCGAAAAATAATTTGACTTCTCTCTTTACAGAGATTAGAATCTAAGAAAGCGAAAACAAGATTGAAACTGGCAAATCTCAAAAAACTAACTTTTTATTTCAATATTTCAAAATGGTAAAAACAACCGTAAATTTTCAACAGAAAAATGATAATTTCTTCAACTTGTTAACTTTTAGGGAAACAATTTTACAGGTCATTATAGGGAATAACTCAAGAAACAACACAATAACACTTATTACAAGAAGAACATTTCGCGTACATTTTTTTTGGAAACGGTGTTGAGGCGAACAACAAATATGGTCTTTGCTGAAATTGTTATGTAAGATCATTGGTCTCCCTTTTGTCAGTAAATTTGAGCTGTTGATAATTGATATTTTCTAAAAATTATTCCGGTCTGTAGTTCAAACTAAACAAAAAGTCAAAAGTACTGAAAAAATAACATATAAAGCGTCCTATTAGAATCCAAAACGTATTTGAACTATGAATATTCCCAACTAGCAAGATCTTGCTCTTGCCTTTTCTTTATAAACCAATGTGTGCCAGATTTCATCGCAATAGTTATTTTGACAAAAAATTTGATGAATTTTGAATACTTATCGAGTTGAATTACCAAAAAAGCATTATGTGTCAACTGAAAGCTTCCGATAAACTCTTTAAAAGCTCTCTAGTTACCTCATCAAAAACTTGACTGAGTCAAAAGTCTACAAAAAAACATCAAATACTTGAAAATCTCTAGAAATCAATAAAAATAACGAAAACAATTTGCCGGAGCCATAAAGACCATGAGATCTACTCGTAATATTGTGTCATTAGACCTGTTGAATCAAAAAGAGACCTCCTAATAATTTATTCGTTATTTAAAGAAAGACTTTCTCGTAATTGGAATGAAAAAATTGCAAAATAAACTATTTCGAAAAAAGACAGAACCAATATTCAAGCCAAATCCTTATTCATCGCAAAGCTCAACGATGAGACCAAAACTTGTTATCGCTGTTCAGCTGTATAAAAGCAATAAATTTTTTTCGTAATAGTTTTTCGGCAAACGAAAATTTTAAGGTATAAAAAATGAACTATGCTTTTTTATAATTATCGGTTTACATTAGTGAAAAACCACAAAATGTGCTTTTCTGAAAACTTTCTGAAGACGCGGAGGTTCAATTAGCTTATATCTGAGAGAGAAGATTGTGTTGCCTAGTTTTTATGTCCTCACCACCGGTCAAACTTAACAAAATGGGCCAAACAGTCATATTTGACGCCATTTTAATTTAAAAAAAGATAAAATGCTAAAAATTCAAAAAATCTAGCAGAAAAAAAGTGAGTTCAAACAGTTCACCAATTCTCTTCAATTTGTAGACGTAGGACCAGACCAATGAGACTATGGCTAACAAAAGTTACGCAAAATGTGAACAAAACAACGGAAGTTAAGCTAACGTTAACAGGTCTTTAAACCTCTGTAACTCAAAAAATAATTTTTTTTCATTTGAATTTCAACGCTTGAAGGGCTTTCTATTGATATCACTCACAATCTCTTATGATGAATCTATCAATCGGCGAAAATTATATTGACTGAGCAAAAAAACAGACCAGTAGATAGTTCCCCCCCCCCCTACTACAGTGGGTCCTAACAAAAATTGCTTTATTGTCACCATACTGATTCTCTCAGTCTTCTTTCTTAAATATTTTGGTGCTTTTTGACTATTTGCATCTTACAGACTTTCAACGGAGCCTTATGTTTTAAAAAACTCTAGAAGTATTTTACGCTAAACTTGTTTCTGATGAACAACTGATTTTTAAGCAAACTCAGTCCTCTTGTTTTATTACTTGTTTATAGATAAAGTGACGATGTCAGCAAAAATATGCATATTATTAAAAGCCAACCTAAGAAATTGTCGGGTTATTTATGTTTCAATGTTTGTGTTCAGCTGCCATAACACTTTTCAATGCATTATCACAAACGAAAAAACAGAAAATAAGACACTTAAAGTAGAAGCGAAAAAATATTAATTTTGTCACTCAATTCCGCTAATTCAGCCCAAGGCATTATAAACTTTGACTAGGAAACAAGGATTTATTTCATCGATTGGATTTAAACGCGATCAAAATTTCGGCTCTTGTTTAAATAGAACCTATTCATCTATTTCGTTACATACTTGTTTCCAGTTTATCAGTATTATCAAGAATTAAGTTAAAAATCATTTAAAAACAAATCTCCACAGTTTTTTGTGTTTTTTGTGTTTCTCCGAAAAAGTTGAATTTTTTCTCCCAGATTTTTATCAGTTTTCGGACACAATATTGGTGTAAACGAAAAAATGAAGAGACCAGCTTTGTCTGAAGAAATCATTTTGAATGCTTTTGGCAAAAATTCGTGTGTCGTCCTTTTTTTCATCTGTCCTGGATCCTGTAACTACAATTGTTCAGGACCACGCCAATATCAACGATTGCGTGCAAAAAGCGCAAACTTGGTAGCTTAAACTTGTAGGTTGAAACTTGTGTTCAGAGAGTGATGAGATCTCTCAGATTGTTCAAATAATTGAATTAAGGTTTCAAATGCTTAATGGCATACCCAATTAAAGGTCCTGAACCATTGTATCTGATTTCAGAAAACAAAAATAAAAAGTAAATTTGGTTTTTGAATCTAAGGACCTTTCATTGATATTAATACAAACATATCACTTAAATTTATGAGGACATCAGACGGCTTAGATAGCCTACTAGAGTGATGCCTTGAATCAGTTTTCATCAGCAGTTAACAGTGACCTGTTACAAGCACTTAAGAACAATTCTAGTCGCATCGAAGCATAAAAAAATTAACAGCCAACAAAAACCAAGACGAAAAACTATGGGGAACCTAATAGAAGAGCGAAAGCAAGTCAGCATCACATTGTAAGTAATTTTTATCGTTGGAAAAAGAAAACAATGTACTTTGGATTTTTCTATCTCTATTATCTGTTGTGCATAATTAGGTTCAAGCCTTAGCATAGCTTTTATAATTTACTGACCGGACACTTATTGATTCTGCCCTAGTTCCAGTTTTATTGTTAGAAGTTTCATTGATTCAGCCTTTTTTCTCATATTAGACAAAAAGTTGAATTTGAATTTCGGCAGACATGATCATTAAATATATTTCTTCTAATTTACTTCCACGACTCTTTTTCTCTTTAACTACTAACTGAATCATGCTTTTTCAATTCAAACACATTTTTCAGCAAACGCCTCAACTTTAGTTCAAGTGGATCCAATGCAGTTTTACAAGCAGTACCGTATATTAAAACAGCATATTGAATTACTGGCAGCACATAGTTTTTATAACATAAGAAAAATTGTTGGCAGGTTAGTATCTTCCTCAGTTGATAAAAAACGCTGATGAAACTAATCTTTTTGTCGACTAAGTATTGAATGTGTTCAGTTAATTTCAACTCTCTGTCAAAAACTAAGCCAAGATATTTGAGTTATCTTTTTCTTTCAATAGTTTTTTTGTTTATCAAGGTTCTGGAAAAAACAGCATTCAACATTTTTGTTCTTGCTGATAACTTCAAAAGTTTTTTTGCAATTGATGTACATTTTTTGTTGTTAAACCACACAACAATGTCATTAAAACCATTCTGGAAATCAATTTGGTCAGTAGATTGGTTTTGAATTAGTAGAGAAACGTCAACAAAAATTATTAAATCTAGTTGGCTTGATGCTCCTGTTACCCATAGTCGTAAAAAACAAAAGCACGGGACTAATTACTGAGCTTTGTGGTACTCCGAAGAGAATAGGTTTTGGTTTAGAGACTTCGTCCTTCATTCTAACTGTCTGATTTCTTGATAATAGTTAAGATGTTAAAAACTCATGTATTGGCCTTCCGAATCCTAAGCTCTGAAGAAAGTCAAGAAAATGATTTTTATCCAGCGTATCGAAAGCTTTTTTTAGGTCTAAGAACACCGCTTTCTTAATTGCTCTCTTATTGTCCAAAGGTTTCTAAATTTTTGAAGTCATATTAAACAAGGCCTGTACAGTTGATATTTTCTTTTCGAAGGCCATATTGTTTGTTTGAGAGAATACTGTTTTTTTCCAAAAAAGCTTTAAAGTTGATCAGACTAAATTTTTTCGAGTATTTTGCTGACCACTGGCAGAAGCGAAATAGGTGCGAAGTAACTGGGGTTTTCTGTATCACCAACTTTTTGAATTGGAACAATCGCGGCATGTTTTAGACACTCCGGAAAAATGCGCTTCTCGATACAGTCAATACAAAGTGTAGTCGTCAGGACAGGAGTTAGAGAATAGGATAATTTTCTGAAAAGTGCATTGCTTAAACTAAACTCATCTTTCGAATTTTCATTGGGCATAGAAAATATATTCTCCCAAGTGTTGTTCCATTAACGTAACTTAGTAACACTGAAAAATTGGATCTCTTGGTATTCGAGTTTAGATGTTCTTGAGTGCAACAAGAACAGCAGGTTCTGCTCCCAGAGATGCAAAAAATTCACTAAACTTTCAAAACAATTTTCATTGAAATTTATTGTTGCTTGATTTTTTCCGTTCTACTTGGAAGAAACTTTTTGTATTCACTTTAGAATTAAAATCAAACTTTTTTAGAAAACGCGTTTTTGTTTTTCAATTACATTTTGCATTCTGTTTCTGATTTGGTTGTACTTGAATTTTTTTGATATCAGCTTTTTTCTGGAAGAAACTCTTGATAGTGAGAGTTTTTAAGTGGAGCCAAGTTTTTCACTTTATTTCAACCCATTTACAAATTTTTTTTTATTAATTGACAATTTTTGTTCGAATGAGCGTGTTAATTACGTCGTTAATTAATGAGTGAAACTGTAACAAAAATAATATTGTTTTTTTCGCTTTTCAACACGTGTCTTAACTTCAAATCCAATCCTGAGGCAATAAACGGGTCGTCGAGATTTTTCCATAGTTTGATTTAAAAGATCAATTCAACTTCTCTGTCACGTTTATTGTCCATTATCAAGTCATATAAAATTGTTTAATGGTCACTGATAGTTGTTTTCAGTGTTGAAATTGCAATCACTTGACTGCAGTAGGCGACATCGATGCAAATCAAACTCTTTGAAATTTCTCCGGTGTAGTAAAAATTTCGTGCAAAAGAACAAGTTATACGCATCAATTTCATTAGCTTTTTCTCTGTTATTGGTTTGCTATGATCAACATTGAGATCTTCAGAGAGAAAATGGTAATCTTTTAGTATGAGTTGAACAATGTCTGAATAGTCATGTATGTTCTCAGAAAAGTTTTTGATTGAAAAATTCGGTTTTATGAAAGTAGTCGTGACTAATATGTTAAAATCATTTATCTTAAAAGGAACTGTGAACGCTTGACAGTGACTGTTGCTATACTTGGAAATGGGGCACCATCTTATTTTGTATTTGAAAAAAATGACACAACCCCTCCCTTTGTTTTTCTGTTACATGTTATCATTTTTTGATAACCGGGTAACTGGTGGCCGCCAGTAACTGCATAGTGAGCTGGTCATTTTTCCGTAAAACAAAATACTGATGGTTCAAAAGCTAAACCATCTATTATAAAGTTAAATTCGTCAAAGTATTTTCCATATCATCTAATATTTTGCGAAAGACTAAAATTTTTGCTAAATATTTTGTTAAAAGTGAAATTTCAAGAAAAAATTCATTTTTTGAAAAAAAATATAGAGCTCTAATTTTTGGATGGAATAAAATCAATGGAGTTTTATACTTTCTACCCGCAATTGCCTGAAAGTTTTGCAGAAGTTTGGAACAAACGAGCAGTTATAACAAACACAACTGGAACAGATAACTGACGTTTGAAAATTTAAAAAAGAAAGAGGTTTTTGGAAAGAAATTTTCTGTTACGCTGGTGAAACGTAAAAAACGTGAAGCAAAAAACTTAGGTTTTTTCAAAATTATGAACAATTTTCTTAAAATAAAAAGTCGATATAATATTAAAAATATGTGGTAATCAGAGCAGCGAATATCGGATGCCCGATTATCCAATATGACTCAGTAACAACATCTGAACTTAAAATCAGAAGGAGGAATGAAACAAATGTCTTATTGCTCTCAGTATGCTTGAAAATGGTGGTGGTTATTGAACAAACCCCCTTATAAACCTAAAAAACTGTTTCAAGTCTTCACAGTATTGTACAACTGAAAACACTCTTTTATAAGTTAGAGCAATATAAAGGTGAAGTAAGAGATATGATTAACTTCGTTATGAGTCTTTATTGCCTAGTTTACTTCGAAACTTTTTCAGTTTTTGCAACTGGTTACTTGTTACAGCTAGCCGTGAGGCTATCAGAATCGTTATCATCATCTTTAACAAACATTCTTCTGATACTACCAAAAGATTTTCTGACAGCTTGCGGAACAAGGATCTCTAATTCTTGAATATCACTCACCAATACGTTTGAGTTATTGCTCGCCCTGACAAAAACAGAGCTACTGTAGTTTTTAGCAGATGTATTAAAGCCTTTCTTTGTTGCTTCCGCTTTGATTTGAGCTTCAAACTTGGGACGACGTTCGATTATAACATATTTTTGCCATTAACGTGGTATTTTGTTGCTTCAACTTGAGCCGACAACTGTACATTCAATGTTTTTCTTTGAAAAATAAAAATTTCACAATCACTTGCGCAAAAAGGCCAAAGACATCAGACCTAGGCAGAATATGGCATGTTTTAATTCGAACTTAATTGAGGTCGACACCCAAATAGTCTTAAAAAGAACTTTTTTAATGTTTTGCCTAATACTTATCTGGAAGGATCGAATGAGGGATTGCACACAACTACACAATTCTTGTGTAGCTCTCTTAAGCGCGATGTCTCTCTTGCATTTAATTTTGTTCGATTTCTAGCTGCTTAATTATTTGATTTAGCAAAACATTTTTTATTTCAAACCTGATAATTTGGCTCCAAATTCATCAATTTGTGGTTGAAAACTAGCACTAACGGTACTTGATGATCCAAAATTGGATGGGGGCTCACTCAAAGCTGTTCTCGTTCATATTGTTCACGTAATTTGCTCATGTAATTTCCTGCAAGGTAAAGATATGAAAAAGTTATCAAAAAGATTTCATTAAACCTTCTAAAAATGAAAAAGATATTGAGTTTTAATGAAAAATCAGTTTAAGATAAAATAAGAATTGGCATGAAAAATAAAGGAATTAAAAAACTAGTTATATTGTTTATTTGTTACGGTATACATTTTTCTTTATGTTATTAACAAATCAAATTTGTTTATATCGTAAAGTTCGAACGTATTTTTAGATAGGCTGCAATGTTTTGTTTTTCATTGATGACGTAGTTTGAAAGCGAGCAACATTTCATGCCGCCGTTTTAGAACGTACTCTATTTTCATTCAGATATAAGAACATAGGAGTTCTATCCAGTTGTGAATCTGTACTTTCAAAATCATATTGATAAGTACTAAATAAAACTTGACTCCTCTCTGCAAAGATTGACAATTACACAGTCCCTTTTTTTGTAGTAAATTTGTAACACTGCTTTAGCTACTGCAAATGTGGATTTCGTACTCTGTCTGTATTTTTTCTGCGTAAGAAGAACAAAATTATTAAGCTCAGATTGATTTGAATTTAACAACGCATACCCAGCAGCGCAAAACAGATTCAAGAAATAGAATTTAAAATATCGTAATAATTTGTTTATAATTTGCATCTGGTTACTTTTAACAACTATTCCTGGGGCTATCAGATTGGTTATCATCATTTTTAGCAAAATTTTTTTGTTACCACCGAAAGATTTTTTTAAAGCTTGAGCAACAATGGTCTCTAATTCTTGAAAATCATGCCCCGTCACGCATGATGTAGAGTTATCGGTCGTTCTGACTGGAACGGAGACACTGCCGTTTTTATTAGATGTAACAAAGCTTTCGTTTGCTCCCTCCGCTTTGATCTGAGCTTCAAACTCGAGAAGACGTTCATTTTTGCGTATATTTTTGCCAATAACGTGAGTTTTTGTTGACTCATTACCATCCGACAACTATACACCCAATCTTTTTTTGCAAAATATAAAATTCACAATCATTTAAGCGAGAAGACAAAAAGACACCCCACCCAGCAGAATATGGCATGTTTTATTTCGATCTTCTTTGATGTCGACACTCAAATAGTCATAAAAACTTTTTAATGTAATGCTTATTACGTAGCTGCCATCGGAGGGTTTGAATGGGGAATTGAACACAACTACAAAATTCTTGCCTGTGTATCGCTGTTGAGCGCAAAGCCTCTCCTTCATTTCTTTTTGTTTGATTTCTAACTGCCAAATTTTTTGATTTAGCAAAACATTTTTTAGTTCAAACCTGATAATTTGACTCCAATTACATCAATTTGTTGTTGAAAACTAGCACTGACGGTACTTGATGATCCAAAATTGGATGGGGGCTCAAAATTGTTGTCGTTCATATTGTACACGTAATTTGCTCATGTAATTTCCTGCAAGGTAAAGATATGAAAAAATTATCAATAAGATTTCATTAAATCTTCTAAAAATGAGCTTTTGAGCTTTAATATATTGAGCTTTAATGAAAAATCAATTTAAGATAAAACTGAGCAAAAGATATTGAGCTTTAATGAAAAATCAGTCTAAGATAAAATAAGAATTGGCACGAAAAATTAAGGAAGTAAAAAACTAGTTATGATGTTTATTTGTTACGGTATACGTTTTTCATTATGTTATTAACAAATCAAATTTGTTTATATCGTAAAGTTCGAACGTGTTTTTAGATAGCCTGCAATGTTTTGTTCTTCATTGATGACGTAATTTGGAAAGCGAGCAACATTTAATGCCACCGTTTTTCAACGATCTCTATTTCTGTTCAGATATAAGAATACAAGAATCCTATCCAAATGTGAATCGGTACATTTTAAGTCGTATAGATAAGTACTAAATAAAGCTCGACTCTTCTTTGTAAGGGGTACTTGAAGATCCAGAAAGGGATGGAGGCTCCGAAATGTTGTCGCTCGTATTGTTCATGTATTTTGCTCCTGTAATTTCCTGTAAGGTTAAGGTATTAAAAGATTATCCAAAAGATTTCATTAAATCTTTTTAGATGAAAAAATTATTAAGCTTTAATGAAAAATCAGTCTCAGATAAAATAAGAACTGGCATGAAAAGTCATGGAAGTAAAAAACTAGTTATATTGTTTTTTTACGGTATACATTTGTCTTTATGCTATTAATAAAGGCTGTAATGTTTTGTTTTTCATTGATGACGTAAATTCAAAATCGAGCAAGATTTCGTGCCACCACCTTAGTACGTTCTCTATTTCTATCCCGATACCAGAACTTAGGATTTCTATCCACTTGTGAATCGGTACATTTTAAATCATATAGATAACAACTAAATAAAACTTGACTCCTCTCTGCAAAGATTGACATTTACACAGTTCCTTTTTGTGTAGTAAATTTGTAACACTGCTCTAGCTACTGCGAAGATGGATTTCGTATTCTGTCTGTAATTGTTCTATGTATAAAGAACAAAATTATCATGCTCAGATTGAATTGAATAGCTTAACAACGCATACCCAGCAGTGCAAAAAATAAAATTTAAAATATCGTTATAACTTGTTCATTTTTTGCATCTGGTTACCTTTTACAATTATCCTTGGGGCTATCAAAAATTCCTTATAATCATTTTTAGCAAGCTTTTTTTTGTTACCACCAAAAGATTTTTTTAAAGCTTGCTGAACAATGGTCTTTAATTCTTGTAAACCATTAACGATCACGCATGGTGTAGAATTGTCGTTCGCTCTGACCAAAACGGAGACACTGCGGTTTTTGTTAGATGTAACAAAGCCTTCCTTTGTTCCTTCCGCTTTGATCTGAGCTCCAAACTTGAGAAGACCTTCGTTTATACGTATATTTGGCCAATAACGTGAGTTCTTGTTGATTCAATTTGATCCGATAACTGTACACCCAATCTTTGTCTTTGAAAAATATAAAATTCATACTCACTTGCGCGAGAAGGCAAAAAGACAACCGACCCAGGCAGAATATGGCATGTTTTAATTCGATCCTCATTGAGTTCGACACCCAAATATTCATAAAAAAGTTTTTAATGTAGTGCTTATTACGTGTCTGCCATCGGAGGGTTCGAATGGGGGATTGCATACAACTACACAATTCTTGCTTCTGTATCGCTGTTGAGCGCGAAGTCTCTCTTTCATTTCTTTTTGTTTGATTTCTAGCTGCCCAATTTATGGATTTAGCAAAGGATTTTTTAATTCAAACCTGATAATTGGACTCCATGTTGATCAATTTGTTGTTGAAAACTATCAACTAACGGTACTTGAAGATCAAGAAGTGGATGGAGGCTCCGAAATGTTGTCGTTCGTATTGTTTATGTATTTTGCTCCTTTAATTTCCTGTAAAATTAAGGTATGAAAAGATTATCCAAAAGATTTCATTAAATCTTTTTAGATGAAAAAATTATTAAGCTTTAATGAAAAATCAGTTTCAGATAAAATAAGAACTGGCATGAAAAGTCATGGAAGTAAAAAACCAGTTATATTGTTTTTTTACGGTATACATTTGTCTTTATGCTATTAATAAAGGCTGTAATGTTTTGTTTTTCATTGATGACGTAAATTCAAAACCGAGCAAGATTTCGTGCCACCGCCTTAGTACGTTCTCTATTTCTATCCCGATACCAGAACTTAGGAATTCTATCCACTTGTGAATCGGTACATTTTAAATTATATAGATAACAACTAAATAAAACTTGACTCCTCTCTGCAAAGATTGACATTTACACAGTTCCTTTTTGTGTAGTAAATTTGTAACACTGCTCTAGCTACTGCGAACATGGATTTCGTATTCTGTCTGTAATTGTTCTGTGTAGGAAGAACAAAATTATCATGCTCAGATTGAATTGAATAGCTTAACAACGCATACCTAGCAGTGCAAACCAGATTTAAAAAATTAGAATTAAAAACATCGTTATATCGTCTTACATTTTGGTCTGAGGAAATTTAAAGCTATATTTTTTGATTTTATGATCGAATTTCATCTTTTCTCTTTTCTTGAAAGACCTATGGCTATAATTGTGTTTTGATGATAATCCTGGACGTAGTCATCAACATGCATCAAGCCAGCAGGTTAAATTTCCGGATGATATCAACTAAAATATTCTAAATGAATTGAGCTAGTTTAAAATGGCGCCCCATTATACATAAAACTAATTATACGCTTATTTCATGCTGCCTGAATTTTTAAAACGTTCAACGGGTTTTGGCGTTGTCTCTGTGGTTGGGTCTTATTGGGTTGTTATTGGGTTGTCTTATTGGGTTGTCTGCCAAAATGGTCTTATTGGATTGTCTGCTAAACAGTTCAACACTCACACGAGCAGCCAAGGTCACGACATTCTCAAATAGCTGAGGAGCGGAACACCTTGAACATTTTTTTCATATACACATCAGCACTACCCCACCCACCCACCCACCCGCTCTTCAAAGAACCCCCTATCTACCCAGTTAACAACACTATCTCTCTCTACCTAATTACTCCTAATGATATCAGTTTGCACTGCTTCTTGAATGAGCCCGGACCTTGCTCACAGTGAGTTTCAGCGCTGTATCATTGACTCTCAATTGTAACCATTACTGTACCAGACAAATAGAAGTGTAAATACTTCTCCCAGTCTGCCCAGAGTCGATTAAGAAACATCCCAGTCTGTCTCTTTTCTTCGCAGCCTAATTTACATTATTGGTGAACACTGCACAGAAGGTTTCACATCATCAGACTGTACATACAACGAACATAGCAAATTTTGAAAATTTCGAATAACTGGTGTCATGCATAAAATTTTTAAGATAGCGATATTCTGAACAGCCATTCTAGCTCTAACTAAACCATATTGGTGCGTTCATCTAAACCATATTGCTGCGTTCATCTAAACCATATATTGGTGCATCGGCGGAGGTCGGAGATCGGTGGCGGAGGTCGGTGGCGGAGGTCGGTGGCGGAGGTCGGTAGCGGAGGTCGGTAGCGGAGGTCGGAGGTCGGTAGCGGAGGTCGGAGGTCGGTAGCGGAGGTCGGTAACGGAGGTCGGAGGTCGGCGGAGGTCGGCGATGTAAAAATGGTCTCTATGTGCTCTCGTAATACCAAAAAACGTTTGGCGGTAGCGGAGGTCGGTGGAGGTCGGTAGCGGAGGTCGGTGGAGGTCGGTAGCGGAGGTCGGAGGTCGGCGGAGGTCGGAGGCGGAGGTCGGTAGCGGAGGTCGGTAACGGAGGTCGGAGGTCGGCGGAGGTCGGCGATGTAAAAATGGTCTCTATGTGCTCTCGTAATACCAAAAAACGTTTGGCGGTAGCGGAGGTCGGTGGAGGTCGGTAGCGGAGGTCGGTGGAGGTCGGTAGCGGAGGTCGGAGGTCGGCGGAGGTCGGAGGCGGAGGTCGGTAGCGGAGGTCGGTAACGGAGGTCGGTAGCGGAGGTCGGTGGAGGTCGGTAGCGGAGGTCGGAGGTCGGTAGCGGAGGTCGGTAGCGGAGGTCGGTAGCGGAGGTCGGTAGCGGAGGTCGGAGGTCGTTGTGCGAGTCAGAATTAGTTGTGTAGAAGTAGAAGTAGTAGTGCAAGCATCGGGCTTCGCCCGTGGGGTGTCAATCCCAGTGTTCATCAGTGTGTTTCCGTTTATCTTTTCCAGTGTCTGAATAGTAGACTCAATGGTAGACTCATAGGTTGTGTATTTCAGATTTGATTGTTGCTTTGTTTTTGATCCCTTTGTTTACCTGAATTTGTTCTCCGTGAAATGGCCAGTGATATTGTGTTTAATTTTGTTTTCCACGAAACAGTTATACAGGCGTGCGAAGAAGTCGATTTGTTGCTTGCAATTGTAGATCAGAAGACGAAAGATTGCCACGGGACTGTTGATATTATAAGGGTAGTACCATCATCAGAAAAGTTAATCAGGAAGCGAAAGAGGGTGACCAGAAGTAGTAACGTAAAGAAGGTGTTTTTATGTGACCAATGCGACTACGAGTCGGATGCTAAGTACTTGATTGACCGCCACATGAGACGAATCCATGAGAATGCGGAGAAGCTTAAGTGTAAGTTATGTAATTTCACATCAATTTACCCGTATAGCATCAAAAGGCACGTTGCTAGACAGCACCACAATGTTGAAATGTCATCAGAATCCAGTTGTATCATGGCCAGAACACGAAGGACTGTTATTCGGGAAACATCAAGTGACAATGGAACATCAAGCGAAAGGGACAATGTTGATCTGTTGGAGATAGGGTCGGTGAACAGTTTTTGGCGGATGTAGTTGAGTTTGAGTTTGACTGTTACCTTGTTATAGTTATTTGTTTATGTATACTTGTTTTTTACTTTCTTTACTTGGATTACTTCACAGTAGACAACTCACTTAACTCACTTAGTCTACTGCTTTATGAAGGATGACGGAACGGAAAATAAATGTGTTACACTGCACTGTTTGTGTTACCCTGTATGTTACCCTGCACTGTTTGAAGAGAACTCAGATGAGGTTAAACTATGCTTTCCACAACGCATCTTGCCGAATTGCTCTGGAGCAATAACATCCGGCCAGTTACTGACCAAAGTTTATCACAGATCATATCTGATTACGAAAATAAACCGTCGAATGTTATCAATAAATATCCTTTCTTCTTAAGTTACTCCAGTCGGTCTGGAATGTTTGAGTGCTTGGTAAACAACCATCTCGACAGCAGTCTTTTATTTTGCATGTCTCTATTGTTCAACTTATATCACAACAGCACTTAACCATTACGTCTACAGCTCAGGTTTATTTCTTCGCAGAATTTTGTACAAAATTTGGCAATTCGTAAAGTTCGTGCAGAGAACATCTCATGGTTTTTGGTCTTATTCTGTTACAATTTGATTGAGGTAATTCCTTGCCCAGATATAGCGCAAAAGGTTATTTCGAAACTGAGTCTAAAGCTGTTCGTCATATATTTGTGCTTATCTGCTTTTTTTCAACTTCCCTTTAGTCGTTTGAACTGTGTGTCT